>NC_092713.1:304586149-305186149 GCF_047496885.1 Scyliorhinus torazame
TGAGGAGCTGATTAAAGAATTGGGGAGCATGCAGGCGGGGAAGGCCCCGGGGTCGGATGGGTTCCCGGTTGAATTCTACAGGAAATACGTGGACCTGCTGGGCCCGTTGCTAGTGAGGACTTTTAATAAGGCGAGGCGGGGGGGGACACCTTGCCCCCGACAATGTCCAGGGTGCTGATTTCTTTGATCTTGAAGCGGGACAAGGATCCATTGCAATGTGGGTTGTATAGACCGATCTCGCTCCTCAATGTTGTCGGGAGTACTTTCGGCTGTACCGGGGGACGAGGCAGGGGTGCCCCATATCCGCCTTGTGGTTTGCACTGGCAATTGAGCCGCTGGCCATGGCACTGAGGAAGTCCAGGAAATGGAGGGGACTGGTCCGGGGGGGAGAGGAACACTGGGTGTCGTCGTATTCCGACGACCAGTTGTTATATGTGGCGGATCCAGTGGAGGGGATGGTGGAGGTCATGCGGATCCTTGAGTTTGGGACTTTTTGGGGTATAAACTCAACGTAGGGAAGAGTGAGCTCTTTGTGGTGCATTCAGGGGACCAGGAAAGGGGGATAGACAAGCTAACGCTGAAGAGGGCGGAAAGGAGCTTTCGGTACCTAGGAGCTAAGAGTTGGGGGGCCCTGCACAAGCTCAATTTGACGCAGTTGGTGGAACAGATGGAGGAGGATTTTAAAAGATGGGATATGCTGCCACTCTCTCTAGCGGGTAGGGTGCGGTCGGTCAAAATGACGTTTCTCCCATGTTTCTCTTTGTGTTCCAGTGCCTTCCCATTATGATTACACAAGGCCTTTTTCAAACGGGTAAGCAGGAACATCATGGGATTTGTGTGGCCGAATAAGACCCCGAGGGTGAAGAGAGTGTTTCTGGAGCATAGCAGGGACAGGGAAGGGGTTGGCGCTGCCGAATTTGTGCGGCTATTATTGGGCAGCCAATGTGGCGATGATCCATAAGTGGGTAATGGAGGGAGAGGGGGGGGGCAGCGTGGAAGAGGCTAGAAATGGCGTCCTGTGTGGGCACGAGCCTAAAGGCGCTGGTGACGGCACCGCTGCTGCTCTCACCGACAAGGTACACCACGAGTCCGGTGGTGGCGGCGACGCTGAAGATCTGGGGGCAGTGGAGGCGACACGGGCGAGGGTGGGAGCCTCTGTTTGGTCCCCGATTCTGGAGAATCATCGGTTCGTTCCGGGAAGGATGGGTGGAGGGTTTCGGAGCTGGCATCGGGCAGGGATTAGAAGAATGGGGGACCTGCTCATCAATGGGACGTTTGCGAGCCTAGGGGCGCTGGAGGAGAAGTTTGGGCTACCCCCGGGAAACGCTTTCAGGTACATGCAAGTGAGGGCGTTTGTGAGGCGGCAGGTGAGGGAATTCCCGCTGCTTCCGGCACGTGGGATTCAGGACAGGGTGATTTCGGGTGTATGGGTTGGAGAAGGCAAGGTTTCGGCGATTTACCAGGAGCTGAAGGAAGAGGAGGAGAGGCCTCGGTGGAGGAGTTAAAGAGCAAGTGGGAGGATGAGCTTGGGGAGGCGATAGATGAGGGGTCTGTGGGCTGATGCCCTGAGTAGGGTTAATTCTTCCTCCTCTTTCGCCAGGCTCTGCCTAATACAGTTCAAAGTTACTCACAGAGCGCATATAACAGGGGCGAGGTCGAGTAGGTTCTTTGGGGTGGAGGACAGATGTGGGAGGTGCTCGGGGAGCCCGGCAAATCACGTCCATATGTTCTGGGTCGTGCCCGGCGCTGGATGGGTTTTGCGAGGACTATGTCCCAAGGTGGTGAACGCCCGGGTCAAGCCGAGCTGGGGATTGGCATTATTTGGGGGTATCGGACGAGCCGGGAGTGCAGGAGGCGAAAGAGGCCGGTATTCTGGCCTTTGCGTCCCTGGTAGCTCGGCGGAGGATTTTGCGACTTAGAAAGATGCGACGCCCCCTAGTGTGGAAGCTTGGATCAATGACACGGCAGGGTTCATCAAGCTGGAGAGGATAAAGTTTGCCTTGCGAGGGTCTGTGCAAGGGTTCCTCAGGCGGGTGGCAACCGCTCCTAGACTATCTCACGGAGCGTTAGGAGGAGGTCAGCAGCAGCCCGGGAGGGAGGGGGGGCTTCTTTTAGGGTGGCGTTTGGGGTGAAGGTGTTTTTTTTTTTTTTCTCCCTATTTGTGTTTTTTACTGTTATATGGGGGGTTATTGTATATGGGGGAAATCCAATGTATAATTTCTGATTGTTGTGTTCTTGTTTTTTTCTTAAATTATGGAAGGGTTTGGATAAGATAGACATAGAGAAGATATTTCTGATTATGGGCAGAAATCCAAAACTATAATAATTTTTATCGTCACAAGTAGGCTTACATTAACACTACCATGAAGTTACAGTGAAAAGTCCCTAGTCGCCACATTCTGGCGCCTGTTCAGGTACACCGAGGGAGAATTCAGAATGTCCAAATGACCTAACAAGCACGTCTTTCGGGACTTGTGGGAGGAAACCGGAGCACCCGGAGGAAAAAACTACGGCAGACAAGGGGAGAACGTGCAGACTCGGCACAGACCGTGACCCAAGCCAGGAATCGAACCTGGGACCCTGGCGCTGTGAAGCAACCGTGCTTAATGTAAGAATTAATAAATGAGAAAGTTTGAGCAACAATGGTGAGAATGTGGAACTTGCCCAAACGTGGAAGGTTGAGGTGAATAACATAGATAAATTATTTATCAGGGCTGAACAGGTTGGGCTCTATTTTTGTCGAGGGAAGAGAAAGCTAAGCAGCATCCCAATTCGGGGTTTTGAAATTATGCCAATTTTGAAGAGTTAGACGCACAGGAGATGTTTCCACTTGCGGCTGAACTGGGGACCATAAATGTAAGATGATCATTAAATCCATTGTGGAATTCTGGAGAAATGTCTTTACTCAAGTGTATGGTGAGAATGTGGAACTCATTACCACAGGGACTTGGTGAGGCAAATAGCATAGATGCATTTACGGAAGCTAGTTACTGAGAAGGAAAGAAATTAAATGTTGTGATGGGGTTCGATGACGTAGAGTGGGAGAAGACTTGTGTGAAATTAAACATTAAACAACATATAACAATTGGGCCAAATGGCCTGTTACTGCTCTTTTATGTAGTTCAAAGTCTGTTATTGAATTTGTAGTGATTAACTTGCCTCCTGTTGAAATAGTATGTAACTGTTTCATGCTACAAACTTGAGAAAAGTGTCATTTGACCATGTGTTGGATCTTTGAAAGAGCAACCCAATTAATCCCGCACTCCTTGCTCTTTCCCCATATCCCTTCACATTTCTCCTTTCAAGTGCTTTATCCAATTCCCTTTTGAACGCAACCATTAAATATGTTTCCATTGTCCTTTCAGACACTGCAATCCAGGTTTCAACAATTTGCTACCAATTTAAAAAAAAATCTTCTCCCCTTTCCCACCCCACTTAAGTTTGGCTGCAGTCCCTCCTGCCACTGAAAAACTGCCCCCTCCCCTATCCCTACAGTAGGGAGCTCTCCTGGTCAAAATTAATTTTCCACCTGCATCAGCCATTTCACATCTTCATGCAAAAGATTGGGGAAATGTGGACCCCCCTCCATCTATAAGCTGTTGAAGCTGGAGGTTAATTGTAAACTTGAAAACTGAGAGAATTTATTTTTATTGGACATATATCAAGAACAATTATGCAAAAGAACAGGTAAATGAAGTTGAAGTCCATGATCCAATTGAATGGCGAACATTGTACTCCTGACAACCATCTTATTTCCGTGTGTACAAGCTGTTTCAAATGCTCCTGTTCTGAGATTTTAAAAAAAATTAGGGAACCAGCTTCCCTAATCCGGCCAAGCACATCATTGAATGCATCTGTACGCGTGCAGGTAAGTGCTCTGTCTGGTGTTGCAGTGCCAATAGATGCAACCAATAGCTAAACGATGCTGAGGGCTGAATGACCTATTCCTGTGTAAAACAAATCTGATCATTATTTACCAAATTCCTGAGATCTTGATGTAAGCCTACACAATAGTGACTACTGTGAAGTTTAAAAAAAAATAAATATATATTTATTAAAGTTTTTTAACACAATTTTTCACCCTTACAAACAATAACCCCCCCCCCCCCCCCCCCCCCCCTTGTGACAAAATAACAACATATCGCGCAGAGCAAGATATATACATGGTGAAAACGATATGTTACATAGCTTTGTACCCTGGCTCTCTCCCCGCTCGTGCCAGTTTCCCCGATCCTTCATGTTTTCTTCTTGCTCATCCACCCTCCCAGGCAAGCCCCCCCCCCTCACAGAAACCCCACCCCCCCCCCCCCCCCCCCCCCCCCCCACCCCCCCCCCCCCCCCCCCAGGTTGCTGCTGCTGCTGACCGACCTTCCTCTAACGTTCCGCGAGATAGTCTAGGAATGGTTGCCACCGCCTGTAGAACCCCTGTGCAGACCCCTCTCAAGGCAAACTTAATCCTCTCCAGCTTTATGAACCCCAACCATGTCGTTTGTCCAGGCCTCCACGCTGGGGGGCTTCGCCTCCTTCCACATTAGCAAGATCATTTGCTGGGCTACTAGGGACGCAAAGGCCAGAATGCCGGCCTCTTTCGCCTCCTGCACTCCCGGCTCGTCCACTACTCCAAATATTGCTAGCCCCCAGCTTGGCTTGAACCCGGACTTTCACCACCTGAGATATTGCTCCCGCCACTCCTCTCCAGAACCCCTCCAGTGCCGGGGCATGACCAAAACATATGGACACATCTGTCCTCTTCCCCCCAAAAAACCTACTCAACCTCGCCCCCGTCAAGTGCGCTCTATGAACCACCTTTAAATTGTATCAGGCCGAGCCTGGCACACGAGGAGGAGAATTAACCCTACCTAGGGCATCAGCCCACAGACCTTCCTCAATCTCCTCCCCCAGCTCCTCCTCCCATTTACCCTTCAGCTCCTCTACCAGCGCTTCCCCCCTCTTCTTTCATCTCCTGGTATATTGCCGACACCTTGCCCTCCCCGACCCATACACCCGAGATCACCCTGTCTTGAATTACTTGTGCCGGGAGCAACGGGAATTCCATCACCTGTCGCCTCACAAACGCCCTCACCTGCATATATCTAAAAGCATTTCCCGGGGGTATCTCAAACTTCTCCTCCAGTGCCCCTAGGCTCGCAAACGTCCCGTCAATGAACAGGTCCCCCATTCCTTCTAATCCCCGCCCGATGCCAGCTCTGAAACCCCCCCATCCATCCTCCCCGGGACAAACCCGGTGGTTACCCTGATCGGGGACCACACCGAGGCTCCCATTGCACCCCTGTGCCGACTCCACTGACCCCAGATCCTTAGCGTTGCCGCCACCACCGGGCTCGTGATATACTTTGACGGCGAGAGCGCCAGCGGTGTCGTCACCAACGCCCCCAGGCTCGTTCCTTTACAGGACGCCATCTCCTTCCTCTTCCATGCCGCCCCCCTCTCCCTCCATCACACACTTGCGGATCATCGCCACATTTGCTGCCCAGTAGTAGCTCCCTAGGTTTGGCAGCGCCAACCCTCCTCGGTCCCTACTACGTTCCAGGAACCCTCTCCTTACCCTTGGGGTCTTATTCGCCCATACAAACCCCATAATGCTCCTGCCTACTCTCTTTTAAAAAAGGCCTTGGTGATCACGATGGGAAGGCACTGAAACACAAAGAGAAACCTCGGAAGGGCCACCATTTTGACCGACTGCATTCTACCCGCTAGCGAGAGCGGTAACATGTCCCATCTTTTGAAGTCCTCGTCCATTTGCTCCACCAACCTCGTCAGATTCAGTTTATGTAGGCCCCCCAACTCCTGGCTATCTGGATCCCCAGGTACCGAAAGCTCCCCTCCGCCCTCCTCAGCGGTAGATCCCCTATCCCTCTTTCTTGGTCCCCTGCCTGTACTACAAAAAGCCCACTCTTCCCTACATTGAGCTTGTAGCCCGAAAACTCCCCAAACTCCCTTAGACTCTGCATGACTTCCACCATCCCCTCCATTGGATCCGCCACATACAGCAACAGGTCATCCGCATAAAGCGACACCCGATGCTCTTCTCCCCCTCGGACCACCCCCCTCCATTTCCTAGACTCCCCCCAATGACATGGCCAAGGGTTCGATCGCCAATACAAACAGCAGGGGGGGACAGGGGGCACCCCTGCCTCGTCCCTCAGTACAGCCGAAAGTACTCCGACCTCCGCCGGTTCGTCACTACACTCGCCACCGGGGCTCTGTAAAGGAGCTTAACCCAACTGATAAACCCTCCCCCGAACCCAAACCTACGCAGCACCTCCCAGAGGTACTCCCACTCTACTCGGTCAAAGGCCTTCTCCACGTCCATAGCTGCCACTATCTCTGCCTCTCCCTCCTCTGATGGCATCATTATCACGTTTAAGAGCCGCCGCACATTTGTGTTTAGTTGCCTGCCCTTTACAAATCCCGTCTGGTCCTCGTGGATCACCCCCGGGACACAGTCCTCGATCCTCGTGGCCAGCACTTTTGCCAGCAACTTAGCATCCACATTGAGGAGCGAGATTGGCCTGTACGATCCATATTGCAGTGGGTCCTTGTCCCGCTTTAAGATCAAAGAAATCGTCGCCTCCGACATTGTCGGGGGCAGGGTCCCCTCCTCTTGCCTCATTAAAGGTTCTCACTAGTAGAGGGGCCAACAGGTCTACGTACTTCCTGTAGAACTCCAACCGGGAACCCGTCCGGTCCCGGGGCCTTCCCCGCCTGCATGCTCCCCAAACCCTTGCTCAGCTCCTCCAACCCAATTGGTGCCCCCAAACCAGCCACCTCTTGCTCCTCCACCCTTGGGAATCTCAGTTGGTCTAGAAATCCTCTCATCCCCTCTTCCCCTGCTGGGGGCTGGGATCTGTACAGCTCCTCATAGAAGGCCTTGAATACCTCGTTTATTTTCGTCGCACTCCGCACCGTGGCTCCCCTTCCATCCCTGACTCCCCCTATTTCCCTCGCTGCCATCCTCTTACGGAGCTGGTGTGCCAGCATCCGACTCGCCTTTTCCCCGTACTCATAGGTCGCCCCCTGCGCCTACCTCCACTGTGCCTCTGCCTTCCCTGTGGTCAACAGGTCAAACTCCATCTGGAGACGTTGTCTTTCCCCAAGTAATCTCTCCTCAGGGGCCTCTGCGTATCTCCTGTCCACTGTTAAAATCTCCCCCACTAACCTCTCCCTTTCCATGCCCTCTGTCTTCTCCCTATGAGCCCTAATGGAGATTAGCTCTCCCCTGATTACTGCCTTCAACGTCTCCCATACCACCCCCACCCGCACCTCCGCGTTGTCGTTGGCCTCCAAGTACCTTTCGATGCACCCCCTCACCTTCCCACACACCACCTCATCTGCCAGCAGTCCCACATCCAGCCGCCACAGCGGGCGTTGGTCCCTCTCCTCTCCCAGCTCCAGTTCCACCCAGTGCGGGGCATGATCTGAAACGGCTATGGCCGAATAATCCTCCACCCTCGGGATGAGCGCCCTGCCCAGGACAAAGAAATCTATCCGGGAGTCGGCTTTGTGCACGTGGGAGAAAAAAGAAAATTCCCTGGCCTGCGGCCTAGCAAACCTCCATGGGTCCACCCCCCCCCACCCCACCAACCATCCAACCATCTGATCCATAAACCCCTGGCCGCTGCCGGCCTCTTTCCAGTCCTTGATCTGGAGCGGTCCAGTGCTGGGTCCAACACTGTTGAAGTCCCCACCCATTATCAGGCCTCCTACCTCCAGGTCCGGAATGCGCCCCAACATGCGCTTCATGAATCCAGCATCATCCCAGTTCGGGGTGTGTACATTTACCAACACCACCCACGTCCCCTGCAACCTACCGCTTACTATCACATATCGCCCTCCGTTATCCACTACGATAGTCTTAGCCTCAAATGACACCCGCTTCCCCACCAATATTGTCACCCCTCTATTCTTCGCATCCAGCCCCGAATGGAATACCTGTCCTACCCATCCCTTTCTTAACCTGATCTGGTCCGCCACTTTCAGATGTGTCTCTTGAAGCATGACCACGTCTGCCTTCAGTCCCTTTAAGTGCGCGAACACTCGGGGCCCTCTTCACCGGCCCGTTCAGGCCCCTCACGTTCCACGTTATCAGCCGGATTGGAGGGGCTCTCCTCCTCCTCCAGTGCCACTTTTTTGGCCGTTTCACTTCTGGTCCGGTCCATAAAAGTTGAAGGGGGACCTCTCTCTTCCCTTCTCCACGGGTTGTCTTCAAAAACATTTCCGTTGGGGCTCCTCTAATGAGCCCGAAAGTCTGTGATAGCGGGAGCTGCCGAATCGTGTGGCTTAGCTCCGCATAGCCGCAACCGGAAGTCGACTACTGTGAAGTTAATTGATTGGTTTATAGAATGATTGGCATTCTATATAATATTTTCACCTTTACCTATTCTATTTCATACTTGCGTAATAGACTATAGCAATAGTTACGACCATGTTGTGGCTATGTTACTGAACAAATTATCTGGTGGCTTGAACTAATAAGCCACAGTATTTTGAGTTTAAATCATGCAATGGTAATTGGTAAATTTAATTTCCATTTCAAAATAAAAAGCAGTCCATTAATCAGATTAACAGGAAAAACTGTGACGTGTTTTACTTCAGGGAAGGAAACCTGATGTCCTTACCCAGTCTGGGCCTCGTCTACAGCAATGTTGTTGATTCTTAACTGCCCTCTGTTGTGGCCTGGCAAGCCGTTGATCATCTTAAACTGTCTATAGAAGACAACCCACCATCGCGTTTTGGGGAAAAGAAGAATAGTTTAAAAAAAAAAAAAGTGCCAGTCTTAATAGTGGGAATTGTTATCCATTTAAAAAGAAAAGCTTTTCTGATCCTCTTTGCAAAGAGTCCCGAAAACAATTGCATTTAATCAGCTGCTTAGCTGGATGAACCAATTACAATAAAGAAATTGTAGGTTCAATTGAGTATAAAACCAGGCTGCCGTTCCTAGTGTAGCAATATCTTTCAGATGAAGCGTTAAATCTGGTAGCTGGAAAAGATGCCATGACATTATTCGAAGAACCAAGGAGTTTTCCCTAATATTGTGGCAATAGTTAGCCCTCCATTGATATTGTTATAACCTGCCTGCTTACCATTGGCTGGGGACTAATGACAATCCCACAATCCTGTGGGTGTATGAGCTTCCCCCAATGAGGGGGGCGGAGAAACCATTAGTAGACTCCATGTATAAATAAAGCTGGCCAGTCTGGAACCAGCAGGAAGAAGTGAGCAGCAAGGGAAGTTGCTGCTGCTGTTTTATAATATATATGTTGTAAATAAATGTTATTTCTTTATATCCTTAAAACTCGTGCTGGATTCTTCGTGGCCCTCGCAAAACTGGCGACGAGGGTTAAAATGAATAGCTGTCTACACTGCTGAAGCCACCTCCCTGGATTTTTGTTGGATACAGGTTGGAAGTTGTTTTCTATCACACCATGCCTCTGTACGGACGTTTGGATGTTTTTGATGCTGCGCTGGAAAGCTGGAACCAGTACGCACAACGGATGCGTTACTATTTCCGGGCAAACAATATCACTGAAAATGAGCGCCAGGTGGTCATATTGCTCACCGCCTGCGGCCCGCATACGTTTGGGGTGATTAGGAGCCTTACTAACCGAGCTGCGCCGGACACCAAAACGTTTGATGAACTTGTGAATTTAGTGGGGCAACACTTTAACCCAACCCCGTCCACGATAGTCCAGCGTTACCGATTTAATACCGCTGAGAGGACCCCTGGAGAATCCCTTGCCGATTTTCTATCCAGGCTATGCAGGATTGCGGAGTACTGTGACTATGGTGAGACCTTGTCAGAAATGTTACGCGACCGTTTGGTTTGCGATATTAACAATGCGGCCACCCAGCGAAAGTTGTTAGCTGGCCAACATTGACTTTTCAACAGGCCATTCAAATAGTATTGTCCCGAGAGAGCGCAGAACGAGGAGTGCAGGAGCTACAGGGAATGGAGGTACATGCCTTGGGGCGCAACCCCTTCCGTCCGAAAACGTTCCCCCGCACTCCTGCGGTACCTTGGGCGAGGCGACGTCCGGATCGACGCCAGTGGCCATCGGACATTCCTCCCCGAAGAGAGCCTTCTCCAGAACCAATGGATGAGGAGCCAAGTCCGTGTCAGACTTGTAGGTGCCGACCCCGTCGCGGGCGCCAGAGGCACTGTCGTTCTGACTGAAACTGGGACCAGCCCAGTGGCCGTACCTTCCATGTGGATGAACCTGCGGCGACTACTCCTGAGGACGTGGAGACGGAGGACGACTGCCTGCAGCTGCATTGTGTGGCAGCTCCCCTTGTGGCCCCCATTAAGGTGACAGTACGGGTCAATGGTCACCCGCTTGAGATGGAGTTGGACACTGGCGCAGCGGTCTCAGTGATCGCCCAAAGGACATTCGACCGCATCAAGCAGGGTATACAGACCCTTGCATTAACCGACACACAGGCCAGGTTGGCCACCTACACGGGGGAACCATTGGACATTGCAGGAACTACGATGACCCCTGTTGTTTATGGATGCCAGGAGGGACGTTTCCCACATATCGTGGTGCGCGGCCATGGGCCCAACCTGTCGGGTCGGGACTGGTTGCGCCATTTGCGGTTGCAATGGCAGCACATCCTCCAAACAGTTTCTGGAGGGGTGAGGTGCTAGGACGATACCCAGATGTATTCCAGCCCGGTTTGGGGAAAATAAAAGGGGCTGTAGCCCATATTCAAGTCGAACCAGGAGCCACGCCGTGCTATTTCCGGGCGCGCCCGGTGCCTTACGCCTTGCTTGAGAAGGCAGAAGGGGAGCTCACTCGTTTGGAGACTTTGGGTATTATCAGGCCCGTCCGTTTCGCTGACTGGGCAGCACCAATTGTACCTGTAATGAAGCCAGATGCCACAGTTCGCTTGTGCGGCGACTATAAACTTAGTGAATACGGCTTCCCAACTCGACTGATATCCAATGCCTTGCATAGAGGATCTCTATGCGAAACTTGCAGGTGGACTCTCGTTCACAAATTATAAATGAGTCACGCCTACCTACAGTTGGAGCTGGACCCTGCCTCCCGACCATATGTAACGATTAGTACACACCGGGGCCTGTATGAATATACATTTTGCCCTTTGGAGTATCCTCTGCCTGCGCTATTTTTCAATGTGTTATGGAGGGCATTTTGAGAGGTTTACAGCGTGTCGCTGTCTACTTAGATGACGTTTTGATCACAGGGACGTCGGAGCAGGAACATTTGGAAAATCTGGAGGCTGTCCTTAGACGCTTTTCAGAGGCTGGAGTCAGTTTACGTCGCACAAAGTGCATCTTTCAGGTGAATGAAGTAGTCTACCTGGGTTATCGGGTGGACAGCGAAGGATTGCACCCTGTCGCAGAGAAGGTGCACGCGATTCAACAGGCTCCCACCCCGACTGACACTTTGCATCTTCGTTCTTTTCTCGGTCTCATAAACTATTACGGGAAGTTCCTCCCCAATCTGGCAACTACGCTGGCCCCGTTGCACCTTCTGCTAAAGAAAAAATCACACCTGGGTTTGGGGTCAGCCGCAAGAAACCGCTTTCCGGTGGGTAAAGCAACAATTGTCGTAGTCTGGGTTACTAACCCACTATGATCCTGGAAGGTCTTTGCTCGTCACGTAATGCATCCCCGTATGGTATTGGGGCCGTCCTGTCCCACAAGGTGGAGAACGGGGCTGAGCGGCCGATAGCTTTCGCCTCCCGCACATTGACTGCAGCGTAAAACAAGTACCCGCAGATCGAGAAGGAGGGCCTGGCAGTGGTCTCTGCGGTGAAACGTTTCCACCAGTATGTGTATGGCTGCCATTTCACTATCGTGACTGATCATAAGCCTGTGCTGGGACTCTTCAGAGAGGATAAGCCAATACCGCCCATTGCTTCCGCACGGATCCAGCGCTGGGCTTTGTTGCTTGCTGCATACGAGTATTCTCTGGAGCACAAACCAGGAATGCAGATAGCGAATGCCGACGCACTGAGCCGATTGCCTTTATCGGTCGACCCCCACGACCGGTGAAGTGGTTGCAGCCCTAAATTTTATGGACACCTTGCCTGTCACGGCATCACAGATCCGTGAGTGGACCCAGACGGAGCCAGTCCTGTCAAAGGTTCAGCACATAGTCCTGTATGGTGGGCAGCATAGACCGCTCCCAGGCGAGTTGCGGGCATTTTACTCCCAAGCTGTCAGAATTCAGCGTGGAAGACGGCATCCTCTTGTGGGGGACGCGTGTGATTGTCCCAGAAAAAGGACAGGAGCTGATACTACAGGACTTGCACAATGGGCATCCGGGTGTGACCAAAATGAAAATGTTGGCCTGGAGTTACATCTGGTGGCCAGGCCTCGACACCGACATTGAGTCGGTGGCCCAAAACTGCTCCATTTGCCAGGAGCATTAGAAGCTTCAGCCAGCCGCTCCCCGACATCACTGCGAATGGCCAGGGCGGCCCTGGGCACGCTTGCATGCGGATTTCACAGGCCCTTTTCAAGGATCCATGTTCCTTCTATTAATCGACGCCCAGTCTAAATGGCTAGAGGTGCATAAGATGCTAGGCACAACGTCCTGCGCAACAATTGAGAAGATGCGTTTGTCTTTTAGTACGCATGGCCTCCCCGAGGTGCTGGTAACGGATAACGGCACTCCATTCACGAGTGAGGAGTTTGCGAGGTTCATGAAGGTGAACGGCATACGCAATATCCGCACTGCCCCTCACCACCCGGCTTCAAATGGGTTGGCAGAGATGGGTTGTGCAGACATTCAAATAAGGCCTAAAGAAGCAGTCTTCCGGGTCAATGGACATGTGACTATCTCGCTTTTTATTTTCGTGTAGGACCACCCCCCCATGCGGTGACTGGGGTAGCTCCCGCAGAACTCCTAATGGGCCGGAGAATTCGCACCCGCCTTAGTATGGTTTTCCCGGACATTGGCGCAAAAGTACGCCGCACACAAGAACAGCAGGAACAGGTTTTTTCTCGGCATCGGCCGATTCGGCAGTTTGCTCCCGGGTACCCAGTGTTCGTTCGGAATTTTGCTGGTGGTGCCCAGTGGGTTCCTGGCGTAATCTTTCGCCAAACGGGCCCTATATCATACCAGGTGCAAGCCCAGGGTCGTCTCCAGCGCAAACATGTAGACCACGTTCGGTCCAGAAGACTATCCCTTCCAAAGATTCCCCGCCCCCGGAGCTCATTTCTACAGCCACAGAGACCAGAGACAATGGAAAGTAGTCCTCACAATCTTCCTCTGATGCTTATAAATGCATGCACAACTTTCTTTCCATGGCATTTAGCTGTATGCTGGATTTAGCTTGGTTGTTTTACTATGAATCCATTGGGAGGAGAATAATTTGTTTTTGGAAAATAAGTCACCAGAATCATTTAAAAAAAAAAAAAAAAAAAAAAAAATATTTTATTGAAAATTTTTGGCCAACCATCACAGTACATTGTGTATCCTTTACACAGTAATATCACAATATAAATAACAATGGCCAGTTTTATAAACAAGAAATAAATAATATATAAACAAAAAGAAAACTTAATGGCAACTGCCTTGTCCCAGATAAATATTCTCCAAAAATATGTTTTAACCGTCCCATATACAATTATCTATAACAACAACCTATACATATTATACTTATATACTTATATATTAACATCCCTGAGAATCCCTCTGGTCTCTCCCCCCCCCCCCCCCCCGCCCCGGGTTGCTGCTGCTGTCTTCTTTTCCATTCCCTCTATCTTCTGTGAGGTATTCGACGAACGGTTGCCACCGCCTGGTGAACCCTTGAGCCGATCCCCTTAGGACGAACTTAATCCGTTCTAGCTTTATAAAGCCTGCCATGTCATTTATCCAGGTCTCCACACCCGGGGGCTTGGCTTCCTTCCACATCAACAGTATCCTGCGCCGGGCTACTAGGGACGCAAAGGCCAAAACATCAGCCTCTTTCGCCTCCTGCACTCCCGGCTCTTCTGCAACCCCGAATATAGCCAACCCCCAGCTTGGTTCGACCTGGACCCCCACCACCTTCGAAAGCACCTTTGTCACCCCCCCCCCCCCCCCCCACCCAGAACCCCTGTAGTGCCGGACATGACCAGAACATGTGGGTGTGATTCGCTGGGCTTCTCGAGCATCTCGCACACCTATCCTCTACTCCAAAAAATTTACTGAGCCGTGCTCCAGTCATATGCGCCCTGTGTAACACCTTAAATTGTATCAGGCTTAGCCTGGCACACGAGGACGATGCGTTTACCCTACTTAGGGCATCAGCCCACAGCCCCTCCTCAATCTCCTCCCCCAGCTCTTCTTCCCATTTCCCTTTCAGCTCATCTACCATAATCTCCCCCTCGTCCCTCATTTCCCTATATATGTCTGATACCTTACCGTCCCCCACCCATGTCTTTGAGATCACTCTGTCCTGCACCTCCTGCGTCGGGAGCTGCGGGAATTCCCTCACCTGTTGCCTCGCAAAAGCCCTCAGTTGCATATACCGGAATGCATTCCCTTGGGGCAACCCATATTTTTCGGCCAGCGCTCCCAGACTTGCAAACGTCCCATCTACAAACAGATCTCTCAATTGTGTTATTCCTACTCTTTGCCATGTTCCAAATCCCCCATCCATTCTCCCCGGAGCAAACCTATGATTCTTTCTTATCGGGGACCACACCGAGGCTCCCGTCTTTCCCCTATGCCGTCTCCATTGCCCCCAAATTTTCAGAGTAGCCACCACCACCGGGCTTGTGGTGTATTTCTTCGGTGAGAACGGCAACGGCGCCGTCACCATGGCTTGTAGGCAGGTCCCCCTACAGGACGCCTTCTCCGATCTCTCTTCCACGCCGCTCCCTCCTCTTCTCCCATCCACTTACATACCATTGAGATGTTGGCGGCCCAGTAGTACTCACTCAGGCTCGGTAGCGCCAGCCCCCTACTACGCTGCAAAAATCCCTTCCTCACTCTCGGGGTCTTCCCGGCCCACACAAAACTCATGATACTCTTCTCAATCCTTTTGAAAAAAGCCTTCGTGATCACCACCGGGAGGCACTGAAACACAAAGAGGAATCTCGGGAGGACCACCATTTTAACCGCTTGTACCCTCCCTGCCAGTGACAGGGATACCATGTCCCATCTCTTGAAGTCCTCCTCCATCTGTTCCACCAACCGCGTTAAGTTTAACCTATGCAATGTACCCCAATTCATGGCTATCTGGATCCCCCAAGTAGTGAAAGTCCCTTGTTACCTTCCTCAGCGGTAAGTCCTCTATTTCTCTGCTCTGCTCCCCTGGATGCACCACAAACAGATCACTTTTCCCCATGTTCAGCTTATATCCTGAAAATTCTCCAAACTCCCCAAGTATCCGCATTATCTCTGGCATCCCCTCCGCCAGGTCCGCCACATACACCAATAAATCGTCCGCGTAAAGAGATACCCGGTGTTCCTCTCCTCTCCTGAGTACTCCCCTCCACTTCCTGGAACCCCTCAATGCTATTGCCAGGGTCTCAATCGCCAGTGCAAACAATAATGGGGACAGAGGACATCCCTGCCTCGTCCCTCTATGGAGCCGAAAATACACAGACCCCCGTCCATTCGTGACCACGCTCGCCATCGGGGCCCTATACAGCAGCTGTACCCATCTAATATACTCATCTCCAAAGCCAAATCTCCTCAACACCTCCCACAAATAATCCCACTCCACTCTATCAAATGCTTTCTCGGCATCCATCGCCACCACTATCTCCGCTTCCCCCTCTGGTGGGGGCATCATCATTACCCCTAGCAGCCTCCGTATATTCGTATTCAGCTGTCTCCCCTTCACAAACCCAGTTTGGTCCTCATGGACTACCCCCGGGACACAATCCTCTATCCTCATTGCCATTACCTTGGCCAGAATCTTGGCGTCTACATTTAGGAGGGAAATAGGTCTATAGGACCCGCATTGCAGCGGGTCTTTTTCCTTCTTTAGGAGAAGCCTCCGACATAGTCGGGGGCAGCTGTCCCCTTTCCTTCGCCTCATTAAAGGTTCTCATCAGTATCGGGGCAAGCGAGTCCACATATTTCCTATAAAATTCGACTGGAAATCCATCCGGTCCCGGAGCCTTCCCCGCCTGCATACTCCTAATTCCTTTCACTACTTCCTCTATCTCGATCTGTGCTCCCAGTCCCACCCTCTCCTGCTCCTCCACCTTAGGAAATTCCAGCTGGTCCAGGAAGCACATCATTCTCTCCTTCCCATCCGGGGGCCGAGCTTCGTATAATCTTTTATGGAATGCCTTGAACATTCCATTCACTCTCTCCGCTCCCCGCTCTATCTCTCCTTCCTCATCCCTCACTCCCCCTATTTCCCTCGCTGCTCCCCTTTTCCTCAGTTGATGGGCCAGCAATCGCCTTCTCCCCATACTCATACTGTACACCCTGTGCCTTCCTCCACTGTGCTTCTGCAGTACCCGTTGTCAGCAAGTCAAATTCTACGTGTAACCTTTGCCTTTCCCTGTACAGTCCCTCCTCCGGTGCCTCCGCATATTGCCTGTCCACCCTCAGAAGTTCTTGCAGCAACCGCTC
This sequence comes from Scyliorhinus torazame, assembly GCF_047496885.1. Lineage (NCBI taxonomy): Eukaryota > Metazoa > Chordata > Chondrichthyes > Carcharhiniformes > Scyliorhinidae > Scyliorhinus > Scyliorhinus torazame. The sequence goes on from NC_092713.1 coordinate 304,602,721, forward strand.
CCGTTCCCTACTCTCCTGCTTTCCTTTATGTGCCGTTATTGATATCAGCTCCCCTCTAACCACTGCCTTCAGCGCCTCCCAGACCACTCCCACCTGGACCTCCCCGTTATCATTGAGTTCCAAGTATTTTTCAATGCACCCCCTCACCCTTCGACACACCCCTTCATCTGCCATTAGTCCCATGTCCATTCTCCAGGGTGGACGCCCTTCTGTTTCCTCCCCTATCTCCAAGTCTACCCAATGTGGAGCGTGATCCGAAATGGCTATAGCCGTATACTCCGTCCCCCTCACCTTCGGGATCAACGCCCTTCCCAAGACAAAAAAGTCTATTCGCGAATAAACTTTGTGGACATGGGAGAAAAACGAAAACTCCTTACTCCTAGGTCTGCTAAATCTCCATGGGTCTACTCCTCCCATCTGCTCTTAAAATCTTTAAGCACCTTGGCTACAGCCGGCCTCCTTCCAGTCCTGGATCTCGACCTGTCCAGCCCTGGCTCCAGCACCGTATTAAAATCTCCCCCCATTACCAACTTTCCCACCTCTAGGTCCGAGATGCGTCCTAGCATGCGCCTCATAAAATTGGCATCATCCCAGTTCGGGGCATATACGTTTACCAAGACCACCGTCTCCCCCTGTAGTTTGCCACTCACCATCACGTATCTGCCCCAGCTATCCGCCACTATGGTCTTTGCCTCAAACATAACCCGCTTCCCCACTAGTATTGCCACCCCCCTGTTTTTCGCATCTAGCCCTGAATGAAACACCTGCCCCACCCATCCTTTGCGTAGTCTAACCTGGTCTATAAGTTTCAAGTGCGTCTCTTGTAACATAACCACGTCTGCCTTAAGTTTCTTAAGGTGCGCGAGTACTCGTGCCCTCTTTATCGGCCCATTCAGCCCTCTCACATTCCACGTGATCAACCGGGTTGGGGGGCTTTTTACCCCCCCCCTTGTCGATTAGCCATCTCCTTTTTCCAGCTCCTCACCCGGTTCCCACGCAGCTGTGTCCCCCCCAGGCGGCGCCCCCCCCGCCCAACCCACCCCATTCCGGCTCCCCCCTCTCCCCAGCAGCAGCAACCCAGTAACTCCCCCCTCCCACCCACCCCGCTAGATCCTCCACTAGCGTAGTTACACCCCCCCATGTTGCTCCCAGAAGTCAGCAAACTCAGGCCGACCTCGGCTTCCCCCCGTGACCTCGGCTCGCACCGTGCGACGCCCCCTCCTTCCTGCTTCCCTATTCCCGCCATGATTATCATAGCGCGGGAACAAAGCCCGCGCTTCCCTTTTGGCCCCGCCCCCATGGCCAACGCCCCATCTCCTCCACCTCCCTTCCTCCCTCCACCACCACCTGTGGAAGAGAGAAAAGTTACCGCATCGCAGGATTAATAATATAAGACTCATCTTTCCCCCCCCTTTTTCCCCCCTCTTCGCCCCCCATACTCGCCCCACCACTTTGTTTCAAACGTTCCTTTTTAGTAACCCGCTTATTCCAGTTTTTCTTCCACAATAAAAGTCCACGCCTCATCCGCCGTCTCAAAGTAGTGGTTCCTCCCTTGATATGTGACCCACAGTCTTACCGGTTGTAGCATTCCAAATTTTATCTTCTTTTTGTGAAGCACCGCCTTGGCCCGATTAAAGCTCGCCCTCCTTCTCGCCACCTCCGCACTCCAGTCTTGATATACGCGGATCACCGCGTTCTCCCACCTACTGCTCCGAGTTTTCTTTGCCCATCTAAGGACCATCTCTTTGTCCTTAAAACGGAGGACTCTCACCACTATGGCTCTATGAATTTCTCCTGCTCTCGGTCCTCGCGCCATCACTCGGTATGCGCCCTCCAGCGGACCCGCCGGGGCCTCCGCTCCCATTAGCGAGTGCAGCATCGTGCTCACATATGCCCCGACGTCTGCTCCTTCTACACCTTCAGGAAGACCAAGAATCTTTAAATTATTCCTCCTCGCGTTATTCTCCAGCACCTCCAATCTTTCCACACATCGTTTATGGTGTGCCTCGTGCATCTCCGTCTTCACCACCAGGCCCTGTATATCATCCTCGTTCTCGGCAGCCTTTGCCTTCACGACCCGAAGCTCCCGCTCCTGGGTCTTTTGCTCATCCTTTAGCCCTTCGATCGCCTGTAATATCGGGGCCAACAGCTCCTTCTTCATCTCCTTTTTAAGCTCTTCCACGCAGCGTTTCAAAAACTCGTGTTGTTCAGGGCCCCATATTAAACTGCCACCTTCCGACGCCATCTTGGTTTTTGCTTGCCTTCCTTGCCGCTGCTCTAAAGGATCCACCGCAATCCGGCCACTTTCCTCTCCTTTTTCCATCCGTATCCAGGGGGGATTCCCTTCTGGTTTGCCGCACAGTGCTTTTAGCCGTTAAAATTGCCGTTGGGCCTCTTATTAAGAGCCCAAAAGTCCGTTCCACCGGGAGCTGCAGAAACGTGCGACTTAGCTGGTCATCGCCGCACCCGGAAGTCCCCAAGTCACCAGAATCATGATAGAGATAGGTAGGCAGAAGGAGGTAAAAATCAAACTTTCTTAACCAAATACCAATGTTCTTAAGCAAGCAGAAGGATGATTGGTGAGCAAGACTTGCTTATATAAATGAAGTTTTAGGCAACCGGTTCAGGTGAACGCTGAGTAATCGAGATGGGAGGTTGGGTGTAAGTGGTTGGGAGGTGAAGTAAGAAAAAGTCTTGCTCCTTTTCATCTACAAGTCCACCCTGAACTCCTCATTTAGAACATAGAACATTACAGCACAGTACAGGCCCTTCCGCCCTCAATGTTGCGCTGACCTCTGAAACCACTCTAAAGCCCATCTACACTATTCCCTTATCGTCCATATGTCTATCCAATGACCATTTGAATGCCCTTCATGTTGGCGAGTCCACTACTGTTGCAGGCAGGGCATTCCACGCCCTTACTACTCTCGGAGTAAAGAATCTACCTCTGACATCTGTCCTATATCTATCTCCCCTCAATTTAAAGCTATGTCCCCTCGTGCTAGACATCACCATCCGAAGAAAAAGGCTCTCACTGTCCACCCTATCCAATCCTCTGATCATCTTGTATGCCTCAATTAAGTCACCTCTTAACCTTCTCCTCTCTAACGAAAAAGTCCCTTAGCCTTTCCTCATAAGATCTTCCCTCCATACCAGGCAACATTCTGGTAAATCTCCTCTACACCCTTTCCAATGCTTCCACATCCTTCCTATAATGCGGCGACCAGAATTGCACGCAATACTCCAAATGCGGCCGCACCAGAGTTTTGTACAGCTGCAACATGACCTCATGGCTCCGAAACTCAATCCCTCTACCAATAAAAGCTAACACACCGTACGCCTTCTTAACAACCCTCTCAACCTGGGTAGCAACTTTCAGGGATCGATGTACATGGACACCAAGATCTCTCTGCTCACCCACATTGCCAAGAATCTTACCATTAGCCCAGTACTCTGTCTTCCTGTTATTCCTTCCAAAATGAATCACCTCACACTTTTCTGCATTAAACTCTATTTGCCACCTCTCAGCCCAGCGCTGCAGCTTATCTATGTCCCTCTGTAACTTGTAACATCCTTCCGCACTGTTCACAACTCCACCGACTTTAGTGTCATCTGCAAATTTACTCACCCATCCTTCTGCACCCTCCTCTAGGTCATTTATAAAAATGACAAACAGCAGTGGCCCCAAAACAGATCCTTGTGGTACACCACTAGTAACTGGACTCCAGTCTGAACATTTCCCATCAACCACCACCCTTTGTCTTCTTCCAGCTAGCCAATTTCTGATCCACATCTCTAAATCACCCTCAATCCCATGCCTCCATATTTTCTGCAGTAGCCTACCGTGGGGAACCTTATCAAACGCTTTACTGAAATCCATATACACCACATCAATTGCTTTACCCTCATCCACCTGTTTGGTCACCTTCTCAAAGAACTCAATAAGGTTTGTGAGGCACGACCTACCCTTCACAAAACCGTGTTGACTATCTCTAATCAAATTATTCCTTTCCAGATGATTATTCATCCTATCTCTTATAAACCTTTCCAAGATTTTGCCCACAACAGAATTAAAGCTCACTAGTCTATAGTTACCGGGATTTACTCTACTCCCCTTCTTTAACAAGGGGACAGCATTTGCTATCCTCCAGTCTTCTGGCACTATTCCTATAGACAAAGATGACTTAAAGATCAAAGCCAAAGGCTCAGCAATCTCCTCCCTAGCTTCCCAGAGAATCCTATGACAAATCCCATCTGGCCCAGGGGACTTATCTATTTTCACACTTTCAAGAATTGCTAACACCTCCTCCTTATGAACCTCAAGCCCTTCTAGTCTAGTAGCCTGAATGTCAGTATTCTCCTTGACAACATTGTCTTTTTCCTGTGTGAATACTGCCACAAAATATTCATTTAGCACCTCTCCTATCTCCTCGGACTCGGAGCACAACTTCCCGCTACTGTCCTTGACTGGCCCTAGTCATTCACTTATTCCTGACATATCTATAGAAAGCTTTAGGGTTATCCTTGATCCGACCTGCCAAAGACTTCTCGTGTCCCCTCCTGGCTCTTCTTAGCTCTCTCTTTAGGTCCTTCCTAGCTAACTTGTAACTCTCGAGCGCCCTAACTGAACCTTCATGTCTCATCTTTACATAAGCCTCCTTCTTCCTCTTGACAAGTGTTTCGACTGTTTTAGTAAACCACGGTTCCCTTGCTCGACCACTTCCTCCCTGCCTGACAGGTACATACTTCTCAAGGACACGCAGTAGCTGTTCCTTGAACAAGCTCCACATTTCCGTTGTGCCCATCCCCTGCAGTTTTCCTCTCCATCCGATGCATCCTAAGTCTTGCCTCATCGCATCATAATTGCCTTTCCCCCCCCAGATATAACTCTTGCCCTGCGGTATATACCTATCCCTTTCCATCACTCAAGTAAACTTAATCGAATTGTGGTCACTATCACCAAAGTGCTCACCTACCTCCAAATCTAACACCTGTCCTGGTTCATTACCCAGTACCAAATCCAATATAGCCTTGCCTCTCGTTGGCCTATCTACATACTGTGTCAGGAAACCCTCCTGCACACATTGGACAAAAACAGACCCATCTAAAGTACTCTAACTATAGCGTTTCCAGTCAATATTTGGAAAGATAAAGTCCCCCATAACAACTACCCTGTTGCTTTCGCTCCTATCCAGAATCATCTTTGCAATCCTTTCCTCTACATCTCAGGAACTTTTCGGTGGCCTATAGAAAACCCCTAACAGGGTGACCTCTCCTTTTCTGTTTCTAACCTCAGCCCATACTACCTCAGTAGACGAGTCCTCATCAAACGTCCTTTCTGCCACCATAATACTGTCCTTGACTAACAATGCCACCACTACCCCTCTTTTACCACCTGCCCTGAGCTTACTGAAATATCTAAACCCCGGCACCTGCAACAACCATTCCTGTCTCTGCTCTATCCATGTCTCCGAAATGGCCACAACATCGAAGTCCCAGGTACCAACCCATGCCGCAAGTTCACCCACCTTATTCCGGATGCTCCTGGCATTAAACCATAAGACATGGGAGCGGAAGTAAGGCCATTCGGCCCATCGAGTCCACTCCACCATTCAATCATGGCTGATTTCAACTCCATTGAATAAGACACACTTTAAACCACCTTACTGCCTGCCAGTACACTCCTGCAACTTTGAAACCTTACTCATGATAATAGATATAGGACAAAGTTCAGAGGTAGGTTCTTTACGCAAAGAGTAGTGAGGCCGTGGAATGCCCTACCTGCTACAGTAGTGAACTCGCCAACATTGAGGGCATTTAAAAGTTTATTGGATAAACATATGGATGATAATGGCATAGTGTAGGTTAGATGGCTTTTGTTTCGGTGCAACATCGTGGGCCGAAGGGCCTGTACTGCGCTGTATTGTTCTATGTTCTATGACCTCACTACTCTCAACCTCCTGTATACTGGAGCTACAATTCAGGTTCCCAAGCCCCTGGTGAACTAGTTTAAACCCTCCCGAAGAGCATTAGCAAAATTCCCCCCCCCCCCAGGATATTGGTACCCCTCTGGTCCAGGTGTAGACAATCCCGTTTGTAGAGGTCCCACCGACCCCAGAATGAACCCCAATTATCCAGAAATCTGAAACCCTCCCTCCTGCACCATCCCTGTAGCCACGTGTTCAACTCCTCTCCCTATTCCTAGTCTCGCTATCATTGTAAGTGAAGTTTCTGTGCAAAACAAACCACATCGCATTAGCATGACTCTTTGTTGTAAAAATGCAAATCTGAAACTGAGGAACAAGATAGGTTCACCGTTTTGGGCGGTGTCCTGTATCAGTAACACTCAGGCTTGTTTCATAATTCCTGACCTTCATGAATAGAGACTTTGTATTGAACTATCTTTGTTTGATTTAGCTTTGTTTCTAAATGGCGCCAACAACAAACAGCCTTGAGAGCGAGTGCACAATTTGTGAAGAACAAATATTACCTATTGATCCCAGAGTAAGTACACTGATATGAAAGCATACAAATTAGGACACTCTGCCCCACAGATTGAATATTGTAACTTGTAGACCAAGACCGCTGGATCAGTTAGAGACAGTCAGCAAAAGTATTTCTCCCAGGCTCATCCGTCAATCATCCAGTGCTGACAGCTTTCAAATATAACTTATAGTTGAGCGATCCTGAAAGCTATGCTGGATGCTTATATATAAATTGCCTTGTGTAATGAAGTGCATTTTGAATTGAGCCCCAAATATGGTTCTTTTAAAAGGTAGTTATGTTCCCTGGAGTGAACACTGTTGAATTGCTGTTTTATGCATTGGATACCAATATTTTTCTGTGTTTTGTGAAAGGGTAACCATTGTGCGGAGTTTGTTTCATGGCCCCTTCGGGAGTGCTTCACTGGCTTTGCTTCACTCATGTAGTCTTTCCAGTCCGATCCAATTTGATGGCTTAATGAATAAATGAAATGAAAATCGCTTATTGTCACAAGTAGGCTTCAAATGAAATTACTGTGAAAAGCCCCTAGTCGCCACATTCCGGCGCCTGTTCGGGGAGGCTGTTACAGGAATCGAACCGTGCTGCTGGCCTGCCTTGGTCTGCTTTCAAAGCCAGCAATTTAGCCCTGTGTTTGAACTTCTGGAGTAAAGCCTTGATGAATCTGCTTCATTATTGAACTGAGTAGAAGATGTCATATTCACATTTAGGGAAATAAAGAATGGAATTGGGGGGATGGGAGTGTTGCATACTAGACCCACAATCAATATCTTCAGTCTTGGTTGCCAAATCAACAAGACTAAACTTTTTGGTGAGGGGGTGAGGATGTGATTTTCCCTTGTTCGGTTCTGGTAAAGGTGACAGGGTTGAAGTGGTTGCTTGAGGCCTTGGGGCAATTGCCCATATTTAATTGTAAAAGCAAGGGTAGCTGTTTTCCTTAGTTACCGTTTTATTTACTGAAAACAAAGAGATCAGCAACAAGAAACGCCGTAGCTTATTTTCCCTGGGATTCACAAACTAAGAAATGTGTTTGTCTTCAGAATGCTATCCTTTTATACACAGATCCCTTTCCAAAAGAGTGCAGAAACTTGTCACCATCTATCTGTTTACAGACCCAATTATTTGTTTGCAGATGCACTTTTGTCTTTCTGAAAGATTCTATTCCTTAGGATGTATTAAGTGACACTGTTCCTTGTGACCATTTTAGATTCATTCAGTATCCCCTTTTCCCTCGGGCGGTAACTCGCCCCTCTCCGGAAGATTTTCATATTTTTGAGCACTAGCTGCTAATGGCTTTGTAAACTGCTAATCATCCAATGTCCCTTCTAGGGTGGCACGGTGGAGTAGTGATTAGCTGCTCATACTGACATCTGTCCTCGAGTATCCTTCTCCTGGCTTTGGAAACTACTGTTATCACTCCCACTTCTGCAAAGTGGCAAAATCTAGGCCGAGTTTACCACCGATTACCCTGGAAAGATAAAATATCTCAAAAATTTGAGCAATGCTGCCACTATAAAGTAGCAACACCAATGGTGTTTGCACTAACAGGATGCTAACATCCATCCAACAGGACGTTCTGCCTATCACACAAATTGGTAATGTGGTATATGAATTTTTGTGCCAGTGTGATGCTAGGTATGTAGACTGGGTGGCACAGTGTTTAGCACTGCTGACTCACTGGTCCAGGGTTCAATTCCAGCCTCGGGTGACTGTCTGTGTGGAGTTTGAACTATGTTTGCGTGTGTTTCCTCCGGGTGCTCCGGTTTCCCCTCTCAGTCTGAAGGTGTGCAGGTTAGGTGGATTGCCCATGCTAAATTGCCCCTTAGTGTCCAAAAGGTTAGGTGGGGTTTCAGGGATAGGGTGGAGGTGTGGGCTTAAGTAGGATGCTTTTTCCAAGGGCCAGTGCAGACCCGATGGGCCGACTGGCCTCCTTCTGCACTGTAAAGTCTATGTCCATCCGAAAGACTGGCGGATCGTAATCAAACAGCATGTCCCTTCAGCGGTTTGCAGCAGGCAAGGTCCTTGACTGTACACAACGAGCTCATGTTTACAAAATTCAAAACGCAGTCTCCAACTTTAGATGTGATTCCATGATTGGAAACATTCGCTAAACAATCCTGACGCAGATGAATTACGCTAACAACAAATTTAAGTTTATTGGTCAGACTTGCATTGTTGTGCACTTGTGCATTCTAGAAGCTGCATATGTTAATACACAGGGCCCATTCTTTGCAGATAAAATAACATGTGCACACATTGAGTCTGTACCAACTGAAGATAATGGGCGAAAGCCATTCACTGGTTCATTCCCCAGGGCAATGCCATGGCCAATCGGCCAGCCTACCTGCTTTGAATATAAACAAAGCTTGGCAGTATTTGTTCACCATCAGTTAACTGGTGCATTCTCCATGACAATGCCTCTACCAATCAGAGTCTACTTAGCAACCAATCAACACTCTCTTCCTATAAATAGTTGTTCCCTTTACATTTTGTAGTCCTGTGAATTGTCATGACGAATGCAAAATGTAAAGCTTCTACAGTCCTTTTTAAGCATCACTCAGGTTCTGTACAACCTAACAACTATTTATTTACATTTGAATAAAATGAAGTTTTACCTGGCACAAATAAACGAGGGAATTGCGTAAATACTTGAATGGGGAAAGATTGTAGGGCTATGGGGAAAGTCAGGGTAGTGGAACAAATTTGATAGCATGAACAAAGAGCTGGCATGTGACCTGCGCTGTATGCTTCTACAATTTTATACAAATATAAAAATATAAATTGCTGGATGAGAAGAGTTGAGGTCCATCTCATTTGCCATCTACCATCCCGATAGATGCCTGATGTAACAATCAATAAGTGAATTTCAGTTGCAATACCTGTGGGATGTTATTGATTTCTATACATAGAGATCTCTACAAGCATTGTGGATCAGATAATCTAAGTATTTATGTAAAGCAAGTACTTCTTGACCTTTCCTTTTCTATTCTAAACCTATTCACTTAACATCCTGACTTTGCAGATCTCAAATGCATGGACTAAAAAATCCTCGCCCGCACTTGCAAATCCCTTCGCTGTATTATTTCATTTTGTCATTTGGATTATTCCCTTAATCTACAGTTGCAGGCATAGGCTATGTGATATGTACAACCTGCTCCTCTGCCTTTTTAATACCACCCTGCCTGCCTTTTCTCTATATACTCTTTGTAAGAAAATACCCTCTTTTTTTCTTCCACACCTTAGTTGACTCAGGCGCTGGGATCCACATTTTCATAATCTTTTGCATGGAGAATTTCCCTGGATCCGTTTTAACCAGTTTAGTTCAAATTGTCAGCCTATAACTCTTTCCTTTTCCAACTTCACCTTGCAGAACCTGAGCAGTGTTGTTAAGTCATATCAGCTGTAGATCAGCAGGCAGCACTGAAGATTATGGTTCAAATCCCACCCCAGATACTCGATCTATCATCCAAGTTAAGGCTCTTAGGATCTAGATGATAATTGCCAATTTTGGGGGAATAAATTTAAAGTACCCGATTTTTTTTAAATTTTTTTTCCTCGCAATTTAGTGTGGCTAATTCACCTACCCTGCACCTCTTTTGGGTTGTGGGGGTGAGACCCACGCAGACACGGGCAGAATGTACTAATTGCCAATTTATGAGGCTTTGTTCTTGGCATCTTGTAGAGCTGTGAAGTATGGATGACTTGCAGCTATCAAGAAAGTAAACAGTGCCAGTTCTCAACATCTTGTACAAGGACAGAATCACAAATGCAACTGTCCTCGCAAAGGCAAATCTTCCAATTATTAAGCATAAGCAACTCGCTCACTCTGGCATGCTCTCAGCATGGCAGATGGATGCATTCCCAAGGATAACTGTATGGCGTGGCAGCTGGATCCAGAAGGCCAGTAAGGGCACCCAAAACTCCACTTCAAGAAAGTTTTTTAAAAAAGGCCCTAAACAGATATTTATTTCCATATGTTAAGAGACAGGAGCCAACAATGAAGGAAATTGAGAATTTCACCTGAGGACTGGTATGTGCCACCGTGACAATCAGTAGATATAGCAGTTTAACAGACAGCAACACCTGATGACTTCCTCACATGTGGCACTTGCACTTGTGGTAAAACCTGGCTCTCAGTGATAGGTCACTTCAGCTATCCGTAAAGGTGCACCGTATTAAATTGTCCCATTGTCAATAGATTTGCTGCATGCCCATCATTTCACATAGATGGAAGGTTGCCAAAAATGAATCCAGACTGACGCTCCCAACGAGGTCCTGAGGAAGTACTATGATGTGTTGTCCAGATCCCAACAGCACGATTCGATGAAGGGCAACCGAATCTTCCTCTTTCCCTGCCAATGTTCACAGCAACAGAAGAAGGCCATTCAGCCCTTTAAACCTGCTCTTCAGTGTTTTTCAAACTTTTTTTTGCCCGGGACACATTTTTACCAACCAGCCATCCTTCGCAACCCGTACCACCTGAATTTCATGACCCACCATTTTTGTTTGCCTTTAATGTGACAGCTAAGCCTGCTTGGCCCCCTCAATCTCACTTGCCTTGTCATTCAATGTTACATTTCTTTTTTTTTAAATTAAATTTATAGTACCCAATTATTTTTTTTTCAATTAAGAGGCAATTTAGCATGGCCAATCCACCTAACCTGCACATCTTTGAGTTGTGGGGGTGAAACCCACGCAGACGTGGGGAGAATGTGCAAACTCCACACGGACAGTGACCTAGGGCCGGGATTCGAACTCAGGCCCTCAGCACTGCAGTCCCAGTGCTAACCACTGCGCCACATGCCGCATCCAATGTTACATTTCTGCTAAGGACTTCAGCTGATGATTTAAGATCTAACTGCATCCAGTGAAAAAGATCCAAAGGTTTGTCCTTGAACTCACCATGCTTAGTCTTCAAAAGTCTTTGAAGTTTTAAGGGTTTTAATCTTTCATTTGCCAGTTGTTCCCTACATATAACACACACAAACTTTGCATCCTGATTTGCAGTGCACAATTAATAAACCGATACCTCAAGATACCATCTTTATACAGCTTTGTTCCTGTTTTCAATTCTTCATGGGTTGTTCAGTAGAGGCCTTGGAGCTCACGCCAACACTGCTAGCAGCCACAGAATGGAGGAATCTCTCTCACGCCCAGAGTATGTGACCTCTCTGCTGCCGCTCCTGGAGAGAAGACTCCATAGATTTTTAAAAAAGAATTTGCTCCTGGGTCTGTCTGCCTGGCTGGGCTCCGGGCCTGCGCACTGCCAAGGGGGCATGCATGCGCGGGACGGCTGGCATTCTGAAAGCTGGTCACAGCTGCCATTTTTGAAAGCCAGTTGCGGCCTTTGGGCACTTCTTCCTGTGATCGGGAACCCTGTAATCGATGGCCCTGCAACCCTCCCTGGTGGGCTGCCACCATGAGTTTGAAAATGACTGATCTGATCGGAGTGTAGTTTCAACTCAAATTGCCATTTGCCCACACAACCCTTGGCGCCCTTGGCCATCTCAAATCTATATTAAGCCTTGAATAAATGCAATGACCCGGCCATTACTGCTTTCCGGGACGACAATTCCATGGACTAACGATCCCGAGAGAAATAAATTCTGCTAATGTCTGACTGAATGGTAGACATTTTATTTTTAAACTCTGTCTCCAAGTTCTTGTCTCTCCCACAAGTGTAAATATCCTCTGTTATATATCCTAACAAATCCCTTATTATTTATAATATTGTAAATATGATTGATAATAGTTATCTCACAACCAACAACACCAAAATATAATTAACTGCTCTTCAAAAAGTACTTCATTGACTGTAAAGCGCGTTGGGAGTTTAACCTGCAACCCTAGTAAAGTATACTGTCTGACCTATAGCCAACCAAAGTCCCTCTACTCCATTGTTGTCAGTAAATTCTCCGAGACTTTGACCAGTTTGTTATTAAAACATTTACCCAAGTCCCCTTACTTGTGAGACGAACAAAAGGACAGAAACCGGGATGTTGTAATCTTCAACGTCACCCACACAAAGTATGACTCAGACTCACAGCTGAGCTCTAGGTATTACCCACACTTGGTGAAGGAGGGTGGCAAGGCTATGATCACTCAATGTGGATATCTCCTCTGGGTTCAGAGTCCCGTCTTGCGATGGTTATACCTGGGGGACTCAGGTTATTGCAGATGATCTGTTCCTTTTTTTATACCTGTTCTGCTAGCACTGAGCCGTAGGTGTACACCCACACGTGACCTGAGTTTGATTGTCCCATCCAGACTAAACCCGTTAATGGGAATAAATAGTATACTCCTGTTCAGCAAAATCAAGATCCATGAGCTTTTAGCTCATTATAGAGTCTGGCCTCTTTGTCTGCTGCAAAGTTGATCACCTGTGTCTGGAAATTAGTTACATTTTCAGAGCATGGTCTTGTTCTTTTGAAGAAGTATTTTTATTCAACAAATTTTCAATATTTTCAGAATACAACACCAAACAGCCCCAAGCAACCCGCAAACAAATAAGACGCTCCCCCTCAACAGGCAACGGTAACCAATTCCTGAAGATGCCTAATAAACAAACTGCAGCAATTGTAGAACTCCTCCTTCAGCCCCTTCAGTTCGAACTTTACCTCTTCTAGGGTTAAAAGCTCCAGCCAATCCCCTCCGCCAATTCAAGGTGCAGGGTGGAGAGGCTGACTTCCACCCCAACAAAACCGGCTTCGAGCGAACAACGAGGCGACTGCTAAGGCATCTGCCCCCATGCCCGCCTGTACCTCGAGCTGGTCCGAAACCCCCCAAAATGGCTTCTAGGGGCTGGGCTTCGCATCCACACATAGGACCCCTGAAACTGTCCTGAATACCGACTTCCAAAAATTTTCTAGTTTCGGACCGGACCAAAACATGTGAACATGATTTGCGGGGCCCTTCCACGTCGCTCACAGGTATCCTTTACCCCCACAAACAGCCTGCTCCTTCTTGATTTAGTGAGGTGAGCCCTATACACTACCTTCAGCTGTATCAGCCCAGCTTCGCACAAGAAGTCGCGGCATTCACCCTCTGTAATACTTCACACCACAGTCCCTCTTCAAGCACCATCCCCAGTTCCTCTTCACATTTCATCTTAATTCCCTCCATGGATACCTCATCCTCCTAGATCCTCCTGTAAATCGCCGGGACAACTCCCTTTTCTAGTCCCCCCACTGACAACACTTTGTCCAAAAACGAAGGAGCCATCGCTACCAGGAAGGTCGGGAACACTTTCCTTGCGAAGTCCCGTACCTGTATATACCTAAACCTCTCTCTCTGTCAATCCATATTTCTCTCTCAACTCTTCCAGACTCTCAAATCATCTCCCCAAGAAACAAATCCTTCATACGCTGATACCCTTCTGTTCCCAACCTCCAAACCTCACATCCATCCTTGCTGGCCCGATCTGTGATTCCCCATAATCTGCATCCCCACTGCCCCAGCCCACAATTTAAAGTGTAGCCTAAACTGTCTCCAAATCCTCAGTGCGGCCGCCACCACCTGACTCCCTGAAAACTTTCCTGGGGCCATCGGGAGTGGTGCCATTGGCAATGCTCGCGACCCTGACCCCCTACAAGAGCCTTTCCCTCCTTGCACATCCTCTCGCCTTCTCAGCATTTGCCCCCCAACAATACTAAAGCTAGTTTGGGAGGCCTAGTCCCCCGCTTTCGCCTTCCCCTCTGTAAGTTGGGCCAATGACAAAGGGAGATTATCCCACCTTGCCATATCAGCCTTCACCCTCCCCACCAAACTAGTAAAATTATACTTCCGGACCACTGCCCAGTCCCAAGCCATCTGCACCCCCAGATACTTAGTGAGATGTCGCCAAGCGGAATGGCAACCTTCCCACCATGTTCCCACTCCCAGTGGGGAGATCATGAAAACCTCACTTTACCCTAGGTTTAAGCTGTACCTCCCAAACCTCCTGGAGCAGCTCCATTATTTCCCCCACCGACACCTTCGGCTCTGAAATATATAAGAACCGATCATCTGTATACAGGGAGACCCTATCTTCTACCCCACGCCTCATTATCCCCTTCCACAACCCCGAGCTCCTTAGAGCAATGGCCAAGTGTTCTATAAACAATGCAAACAGAAGGGGGGGCACATGGGGCACCCCTGCCGCATACCCCGATGTAATGCAAAATATTCAAAATTCAAAATTATTCGTACGCGCACTAGCCTTTGACCCCTTGGGGGCAGATGCACCTATGCCCCAAACTTTGGCACGGTCCCAAACCACTCCGTAACTCTGCGCCCATCGAGGTAATCTGGTCGCTGTGCTACGACATAGCCTCCTCCATCTCTTTCTTTCAACCTATCTCCTTGCTCATTTATTTTGGCCGCATTTTTTGATACAGCTGCTTTTACCAGAGCCATCACCTCCTCCACCCACGTTCTCATCACAGCCATCATTTCTCTTCACATAGCGTCCATATGCTTGGTGAACAGTTTTTCAAATTCATCTGACATCACTTCAATCAAAGAATCCGCTGTGAGCGGAGCAGAGCTACATTGTGCTCCTTCCCCACCATCTTTTTTCTGCCTGAAGTGTCGACTCACTCTGCAAAGAATTATCGGTTGCCCCCTTCTTTCTGCCGTTCTGGGCCTTGGATATCGCACCCCTAAGTACAGTCTTCCGAAACTGATTAATACAAAAAAGCGCCTCTGGGAATGGGCTTTGAATGTCGAAAAACTAAAACTTCAGGTAGGAGCTTCCCCACGCGCGGCCTCTGCCTACGTGACATCGCCGGAAGTCACTAGCATGGTCTTGTTCTTTTGTATAAACATGATACCTACTGTGAGTGGGTAATCACAAAGTCCATATAGCAATAATGAGTTTCTGTGTCGACTTGAGTTTTTTTTAAATTCCTTTATGGGATGTGGGCATCACTGGTTAGGCCAGCATCTATTGCCCATCTCTGGTTACCCTTCAGCAGCTGGTGGTGAGTTGCATTCTTGAACTGCTGCAGTCCTTCAGGCATGGGTACACCCACTGTGCTGTTGGGGAGGATGTTGCCCTAGCAAAAGTAAAGGAATGGCCATATATTTCCAAGTCAGGATGGTGAGTGACTTGCAGGGGAACCTCCAGGTGGTGGGGTTCCAAGGTATCTATTGCTCTTGCCCTTCTAGATCAGTGTTTTTCAAACATTTTTTCCAGGGATCCATTTTTACCCACGCCGGCTGGCCTTCGCAACCCACGCCAGCTGCCCTTCGCAACCCACCATTTTCTCTTGCCTTTAATGCGAGAGGTGAGTCTGCTTGGTCTTCACAATCTCACTCCAATCAGGTTCACAAGAGGAGAGGTAAGACATAGTTAGCATCCAAGTTTCATCAGCAAACTAATCAGCCAGAGAGGACAATTTTTCGAGGAGGACAGCGTAGATTTCGTACCTCAGTTCGTAAACTCTGAGTAGCTCCCCTGTTGACTGATCATTCCAGTAACTCTTCAAGCGAATGAAGTCCACCGTAGATATAGTTCGAGTACAATAGATGGGTCGTTTTTTATACAGTGTGTGCAGGAGGGTTTCCTGAAACAATATGTTGACAGGCCAACAAGAGGTGAGGCCACGTTGGATTTGGTTTTGGGTAATGAACCAGGCCAGGTGTTGGATTTGGAGGTAGGAGAGCACTTTGGGGACAGTGACCACAATTCGGTGACGTTTACGTTAATGATGGAAAGGGATAAGTATACACCGCAGGGCAAGAGTTATAGCTGGGGGAAGGGCAATTATGATGCCATTAGACGTGACTTGGGGGGGATAAGGTGGAGAAGTAGGCTGCAAGTGTTGGGCACACTGGATAAGTTGGGCTTGTTCAAGGATCAGCTACTGCGTGTTCTTGATAAGTATGTACCGGTCAGACAGGGAGGAAGGCGTCGAGCGAGGGAACCGTGGTTTACCAAGGAAGTGGAATCTCTTGTTAAGAGGAAGAAGGAGGCCTATGTGAAGATGAAGTGTGAAGTTTCGGTTGGGGCGATGGATAGTTACAAGGTAGCGAGGAAGGATCTAAAGAGAGAGCTAAGACGGGCAAGGAGGGGACATGAGAAGTATTTGGCAGGAAGGATCAAGGAAAACCCAAAAGCTTTCTATAGGTATGTCAGGAATAAGCGAATGACTAGGGAAAGAGTAGGACCAGTCAAGGACAGGGATGGGAAATTGTGTGTGGAGTCTGAAGAGATAGGCGAGATACTAAATGAATATTTTTAGTCAGTATTCACTCAGGAAAAAGATAATGTTGTGGAGGAGAATGCTGAGCCCCAGGCTAATAGAATAGATGGCATTGAGGTATGTAGGGAAGAGGTGTTGGCAATTCTGGACAGGCTGAAAATAGATAAGTCCCCGGGACCTGATGGGATTTATCCTAGGATTCTATGGGAGGCCAGGGAAGAGATTGCTGGACCTTTGGCTTTCATTTTTATGTCATCATTGGCTACAGGAATAGTGCCAGAGGACTGGAGGACAGCAAATGTGGTCCCTTTGTTCAAAAAGGGGAGCAGAGACAACCCCGGCAACTATAGGCCGGTGAGCCTCACGTCTGTAGTGGGTAAAGTCTTGGAGGGGATTATAAGAGACAAGATTTATAATCATCTAGATAGGAATAATATGATCAGGGATAGTCAGCATGGCTTTGTGAAGGGTAGGTCATGCCTCACAAACCTTATTGAGTTCTTTGAGAAGGTGACTGAACAGGTAGACGAGGGTAGAGCAGTTGATGTGGTGTATATGGATTTCAGCAAAGCGTTTGATAAGGTTCCCCACGGTAGGCTACTGCAAAAAATACGGAGGCTGGGGATTGAGGGTGATTTAGAGATGTGGATCAGAAATTGGCTAGCTGAAAGAAGACAGAGGGTGGTGGTTGATGGGAAATGTTCAGAATGGAGTACAGTCACAAGTGGAGTACCACAAGGATCTGTTCTGGGGCCGTTGCTGTTTGTCATTTTTATCAATGACCTAGAGGAAGGCGCAGAAGGGTGGGTGAGTAAATTTGCAGATGATACTAAAGTCGGTGGTGTTGTCGATAGTGTGGAAGGATGTAGCAGATTACAGAGGGATATAGATAAGCTGCAGAGCTGGGCCAAGAGGTGGCAAATGGAGTTTAATGTAGAGAAGTGTGAGGTGATTCACTTTGGAAGGAATAACAGGAATGCGGAATATTTGGCTAATGGTAAAGTTCTTGAAAGTGTGGATGAGCAGAGGGATCTAGGTGTCCATGTACATAGATCCCTGAAAGTTGCCACCCAGGTTGATAGGGTTGTAAAGAAGGCCTATGGAGTGTTGGCCTTTATTGGTAGAGGGATTGAGTTCCGGAGTCGGGAGGTCATGTTGCAGCTGTACAGAACTCTGGTACGGCCGCATTTGGAGTATTGCGTACAGTTCTGGTCACCGCATTATAGGAAGGACGTGGAGGCTTTGGAGCGGGTGCAGAGGATATTTACCAGGATGTTGCCTGGTATGGAGGGAAAATCTTATGAGGAAAGGCTGATGGACTTGAGGTTGTTTTCGTTGGAGAGAAGAAGGTTAAGAGGAGACTTAATAGAGGCATACAAAATGATCAGGGGGTTGGATAGGGTGGACAGTGAGAGCCTTCTCCCGCGGATGGATATGGCTGGCACGAGGGGACATAACTTTAAACTGAGGGGTAATAGATATAGGACAGAGGTCAGAGGTAGGTTCTTTACGCAAAGAGTAGTGAGGCCGTGGAATGCCCTACCTGCTACAGTGGTGAACTCGCCAACATTGAGGGCATTTAAAAGTTTATTGGATAAACATATGGATGATAATGGCATAGTGTAGGTTGGATGGCTTTTGTTTCGGTGCAACATCGTGGGCCGAAGGGCCTGTACTGCGCTGTATTGTTCGATGTTCTATGTTCTATGTCATTGGGATTGACTGGTCACTGTTCGGTTCAATGCTTTAATGTAGTCTAAAAGGTCAGCAAAAAACTTATAGCCACCCTTCAGTACACAGAGGGTGACGATGTGATGATTTCCCATAGGCTTTCATTATATACCTTGCCAAATGTTCTGTTCAGCCCATGATTAAATCTTGAGGAATATATGCTCTCTCCAGATCATTTGAGTAATGTTTAGGGATGCAAAACAGATCGAGGTCATAGCCTTGTTCATCATCGGTGATCACCACGCAGTCAACCTCCGCCATGCCGTGATCGCACTTTGAGCCCGGGCTCCAGTCCCATCACTCCAGGGCCGCATGCGCAGTGCGCCCGCATATTTTAGCTGGTCATGGACGTCATTTTCAAAGCCGTTTGCAGCCGGAATTGTTGAAAGCTGTGGCTGTTGCATGTGAATTCCCGCGATCGCTGGCTCTGCGAACCTCCCGACATCCGTCCGCAACCCCCACTTTGAAAATGTCTGTTCTAGATGGTAGTGGCTGTAGGTTTGGAAGATGCTGTCTGAGGAAACTTGGTGAGATAGACATAGATTTTACAGTGCAGAAAGATGCGGTGCATCTTGTAGATGGTTTGTCCTGAATGGTGATGAGCTTCTTGAGGGTTGTTCTGATCAATGGTAATCCTCAGGATATTGTTTGTGGGGGATTCAGCGATGGTAATGCCATGAGTGCTCTTGCAGATGACCAGCTAGGGCCTCATTTGGCAGTTTCTGTTTCCGGCCTATGTGTTTTTCCTCCTTGTCAGCCTATTCCCAGTACCAAACCATCTTCTACAGCTTCACTTTGTCATTTCCTTGTAAACCAAGTCCTGATAAACTTGTGTTGTTGATCTACCAGATAATGAGCAGTTTGAGTACGCTCCACCTAGCAGGGTAGTGATAGATTGCCTGTTTCTTAGATTCTGCATATAAACAGAAAACCAGTTCAAGGAAGGAGGTGTCCGATATAGTCATGGCACTGAAGTTCATGTTATAGTACCATATTCTCTCCACCCCACCCCCAACTGATTCACTGCTGCCATTATTATGGATGCCACAAGTGCTTCTGCTATGGGAGAAAAGCAGCCATCAATCTATTCTGATAGCAGATGGTGGAGGAATTGTAGAATTATTATTGATGATGCATTATTATACAGAGCAAAAGTGAGCGTAAATGGTCTTTGAGCTGGACCAGAAGGAAAAGCAATAAACAGGATAGTTTGCAAGAAATGGCCAAATCGAAAAGCAATTTGATTCTAAGCAAGTGTGATCAGCTGTCTGGGATCTGAAATCTTGCTTCTCATGAGACACCAAAATTTATATTTTTTGTGCCAGGTCTTGATTTTTTTTTTTTTTAAATCACTCCGCAAGTGGAAAAGCTAGTGTTTAATCCAGATCTCTGGATTACTAGTTTGTTAACAATTACTATGCCGCCATTCCTATGAACACGTTGACACATACTACGTGTAGCCAGCCTTCATGACTGAGTGCGGCAGGCTGTTGAACTGTGAAGAAGGTTGCACATCACAGCGATCTTTTTTTAAATAAACTTAAGAGTACCCAAAAAATGTTTTTCCAATTCAAGGGCAGTTTAGTATGGTCAATCCACCTATCCTGCACATCTTTGGATTGTAAGGGTGGATACCACGCAGACACAGGAAAAATGTGAATGTGGGTGGCACGGTAGCACAGTGGTTAGCACTGTTGCTTCACAGCGGCAGGGTCCCGGGTTCGATTCCCAGCTTGGGTCACTGTGCGGAGTCTGCACGTTTTCCCCATGTCTGCGTGGGTTTCCTTTGGGTGCTCCTGTTTCCTCCCGCAATCCCGAAAGACGTGCTTGTGTACCGCTGTGTACCCGAGCAGGCGGTGGAGCATGACGACTAGAGGATTTTCACAGTTGCTTCATTTCAGTGTTAATGTAAGCCTACTTGTGACAGTAATCAAGATTATTATTATTACTCCATACGGACAGTGATGGGGCTGGGATTGAACCTGGGTCCTCAGCACTGTGAGGCAGCAGTGCTAACCACTGCACCACCGTGCCGCCCCACATCACAGTGATCTGATTCATAAAATTTCTTTTCAGAAGGGGTCATTTTGGAGGGTGGCAATAAATAGCGCAGGAATTCAAGGATTCTTTTTTCTTCTTCAAATCTCTTCCAAGAAATTACCTTTGTTTTAGTTCATTGGTAACTACAGTAGTGAAGTGATTGCATTGCTGGACTAATAATCCCAGGGATCAGGAGTTTAAATTCCATCATTGCAATTTGAGAAAACCTTCAGGTTCGTGTAGTTTTGGTCTCCATATTTAAGGAAGGAAGGAGAGATATACTTGCACTGACAGCGGTGCTGTGAAGATTCATTAGACTGGCACCTGGGGTAAGAGGCTTGTCCTTTGATAAGTGGTGAAGAAAATTGGGCTTCTGCTCTCTGTCATTTAGCAGAATGAGAGGTGATCTGATTGAAATGTACAATGTTCTAGAAGGGCTTTCTCGGAGAGACATTAAGAGGTTTCCTTGGCTGGGGAATCTACGACACTGGGGTACAGGCACAAGATTAGGGGCTTGTCAATTGGGAGTGAGATGAGGATAATTTCTTTCACACAAGGTTGTGAATCTTTGTAATTCTGCACCCCAGAAGGTTGTGAATATCCCATCATTGAATACATTTAAAGCTGAAACAAACAGATTTTTGGTCTGTTGGCAAATTGAGGGAGATGGCAGGAAAGTGAAGTTAAGGCCAACGAACAGCAAACAAAATGCAGTGGGTGTCCTTCCCTCTGCCGCATACTCTGCACCCTGAAATTGTCAGGGGAGGAGGGGTTGCAAGGATAGGGTGGAGTTGGTGGATAGTCCCACCCACCATTGGCCAATTATGGTCCTCGGGTCACTTGACTATCTCATCCTGCCTCAGTTGGTATTTTACACACAGCAGAGGGATGCCCACACCATGCAGTTGGTGTCAGGTTATAGACCCCAACCCCTGGCTTAACTGGGATCCTTGCCCTGGTGGGACTTCCTGCGGTCACAGCTGGGGCCACTGCTCCTGGCTGGTGCTGCTGGGATCAGCTGGCAGCTCTCAAAGATGGCACTTTCTACCGAGAAAGAGGAAGACATTTTGCCTTAAAAACTAATTAATGCTGCTTCAAGCAGTTAATTGCTGTGGGGCAGCTGCTGGGTGGTGCATGACCTTTGACATGGAGGTGGGGTCCACAGCGCTTTGTAAAATTCAGCCCATGAAGCTGTAAGAGAACAACTGATTCACTAATCCCTTCAGGGAAAGGAACCTGCTCTCCTTACCTGGTCTGGCCTATCTGTGACTGCAGTCCCACACCAATGTGATTTAGTCCCTGGAGCCAAAACTTAAAATGTGAGGATGGGAATGCATGATTAGACTTTTGAGTATTGAATATTAAGGGCTGATGTAATTGAGGTGTGGCAAGTCCAGAAAAAGGGGACTTGACCGTCGCACTAGAGCCAAACGTTTCGGGGGTGATGTCAGGACCTTCTCAAAGAGGGTTGTGGAAATCTGAAATTTGGCCCTCCAGAAAGCTGTTGAGGCTGGAGTTCAGTTGGAAATTTCAGCGGTAGTCTTTTATTACGTGACGGCATTACGGATTATAGAACCATCGCAGGTAGATGGAGTTGAGGTGTGGATTGTGGATCAGCGATGATGTGACTGAATGACAGATGAAGCTTGAGGCTTGTTCCTATGTATCTTAATAATAATAATAATAATCTTTATTGTCACAAGTAGGCTTGCATCAACACTGCAATGAAGTCACTGTGAAAATCCCCTAGTCGCCACATTCTAGTACCTGTTCGAGTACACAGAGGGATAATTCAGAATGTCCAAATTACCTATCAGCACGTCTTTTGGGACTTGTGGGAGGAAACCCACTCACACACTGGGAGGATGTGCAGACTCCACAGACAGTGACCCAAGCCGGGAATCGAACCTGGGACCCTGGCGCTGTGAAGCAACAGTGCTACCCACTGTGCTACGGTGCTGCCTGAAGTCGCCTAGCAAGCTCCATCTCAGTTGCCCAATAAATGCTGGCCTTGCCAGTAATGCCAAAATCCTGAAAGTGACAAAGTTGACGAGTATCCAGAAGTCAATGAAAAATGGAAATTTTCATGCATCCAATATCGTTAAGTTGTTTAATGTTTTTATTTATTTTGGTTTATCAATTTTAGTTCATACTTATTTACTTGGTTTAACTTTGGG
This sequence comes from Scyliorhinus torazame, assembly GCF_047496885.1. Taxonomy (NCBI): domain Eukaryota; kingdom Metazoa; phylum Chordata; class Chondrichthyes; order Carcharhiniformes; family Scyliorhinidae; genus Scyliorhinus; species Scyliorhinus torazame. Next base: position 304,625,354 of record NC_092713.1, read on the forward strand.
TCTGTCTGAATCAGTACTCGGCTCAGTGGCTACGCAAGTAGCATCATCAACTGGCTAATCCTGGCGCAGTTGGGCCATTTGATAAATTGGGGTTGTATAAATGTGAGCTTCATGCCAAGAGTTTAACTTTGAGCAGTGAGAGATTGATGATATGTCAAGAGAATATAGACTTTAGTCTCAGCAGGGAAATGATTGCCCAGGAGAGGAGGTTTGGAATTATACATCTGCAAATATAATACCGGATTGAGAAAGCTGGGAGCTCGAATCGCCACAAAGGTATGATGCAATGTCAGAATGGGAGCTGATTTATCCTGGTTATAAAATGTTCAGAAGCGATAAGAGATGGAAAAAGGGGAGGTGGGACAGCAGTGTTGGAAAATAATTATTTCACCACACTGGAATATTTGGGTCACCTGGGGGATATGTTCATGCAGAATCTAATATGGATGGAGTTACAAAGTAGGTAATGAAATTATATACACTTCTTGATGGGCATCACAGGCTACTAAGAAGTGGAAATGAAATGAAGGAAGCATTCTGCACAGTGCAGAGGAATTGGCATAAACAATAGGGCATAGTGGGTGTTGGAGGGAATAAATGAACTGAGTCCTTTGAGACCGCATCGAACTTCAACAAAAACGGCTTTTATTCAACATGCATGAGGGAGAGCAGAACTAGGAGCTGTAATTGCAGCTTGCTTCTGAGCTACTCTGCTCCTCAAAGGTTCTTACACTTTTTTGTGTTACATTTACATTCGGTCATCATACTGTTACTTTGAATTTGTCACAGTTCTGTTTTGATCACATTATGTGGATCCATTGCCCTGTGTGCTTTACCTTTAATCGTTTTGTGGACATATCCTGTCTACCTGTTTACAATATCAAAGCGGTGTGTTAATTGTCCCCATTTCCCTGATACTTTAGTTTCCAGGGGCACAATGGCTCCTCTAGACATTGTGGAGTCTTGTTAAGCGGTATTGATTCTCTTGCTGTTGCTGTAGCCTCGGAAGATCTCACCTGTGTTAGTGTTGTCTGGGATGTGGTAATTTGTTGTGTCTGTCCACAGTGTGTGTGAATACCACAATCACACTGTCTATTTAACCCTTTCCATCCATTCCTCTCCTGCTGCAGCCCACACTCCCTTGGTTTGTCTTACTACAGTGGGGATTTGAATGCTGCTATTTGAAGACTTTTGAATACTGCTTCCTAGATCTGTAGATACATTGTGTATTTCTAGTCCAAAAAAGAAGCAGCATTCAGTTCTGAGGAGGAGAGCAATTGTTTGCAGACAAGCTCCCAGGTATGGACAGGCTGAAGTAAAACCTATCGGGAATCGGAGAAATGGCATTAGCTGCATTGTTCTTGCAAAGAACCGGCATAGACAAAACATACCAAAGGGCTTCAGTGTTGTTGCCATTCTGTGATTCTAGGAAAGACTGAATAGATTGGAACTCCAGAAAGAAAAAACCTGAAGAGTGACCTAATGGGGGGAGACCTTTAAGATTATGAATTGGTTTGATGAGGTAGACATAGATGAGTAATTTCCACTTGTGGGGTGTCCCATACTTGTGGATTATGAATGAAACGCAGCTACTAATAAATCCAGCTAGCAATTCAAGAGAAACTTATTAATTTGGGGGTGAAAATGTGGAACTTTCTATCACTGAGTGGTTGAGGCGAACAGCCACAGTGAGTGGTGCAGACAAACAGCATACTTCAGGGACGGGGAAGATAAGAGGAAGAAAGGAACAAAAGGATCGGTCCATGCATATGAGTAAAAATCAGTGAGAACAGGGAGAGCAGAGACTGGGTGCATTGATGGTCTGTTTCAGTACTTTGAAGCTATTTGCATTATATAGAACTTAATGTTAGCACAGTAAAGGTCATTGAAGAGGCAAAGACGAGGGTTATGAAGTCAAAAAAAGAGTCATGGTTTGGTGAGATAAGAGGAGACCTGACCCAAATTCACGGGGCTGAAATCTTGGCCAATAGTTTGATGGATCAACATTGCAACATCCGCCAATATAAAATGATGGAATAAAAATACTGATATATTTTTTTAAAAAAATATTTTTTATTCTCCTTTTTCACATTTTCTCCCAAATTTACACCCACCAACAATAAACAATAATCAGTAACAAATATGTCAATCCCCATATCAATAACAACTATCCCATCCTCCCACCAAACCCCAAACATTAGCCCGCATGTTCACACAAACAAATGACAAAAAGGAATTAGGGATCACCCATAGTCGCCATTAACACACACAGCCTCCCAACCCTCCCACCCACCCGTTCCCAACTAATGTTCTATGTTATCCAGTCCTTGAAAGTGCATAATGAATAATGCCCATGAATTGTAGAACCCCTCCATCCTTCCCCTCAGTTCAAACTTAACCTTCTCAAGAGTCAAGAATTCCAACAAGTTCCCCCACCAGGCCAGGGCACAGGGTGGAGAGGTTGTTCTCCAACCCATCAGGATCCGCCTTCGGGCAATCAACAAGGCGAAGGCTACAACAGCTGCCTCTGCACCCGTTTCCAACCCTGGCTGGTACGACACCCCGTCTTTGGCCTCCCGGGGGCCCGGGTCCAGTTTCAGGTGCACCACTTTAGAAATTACCCTAAAACCTCCTTCCAGTAATCCTCTAGCTTTGGACAGGACCAAAACATATGAATGTGATTAGCCCCCCCCCCCCCCCCCCCCCCCCCCCCCCCCCCCCCCCACACCCCCCCACAATGTTCACACACATCTTCTACTCCTTCAAAGAATCGGCTCATCCTCGCCCTCGTGAGGTGTGCTCTGTATACCACCTTCAGCTGTATCAGCCCCAACCTTGCGCACGAGGTGGAGGCATTCACTCTCCGGTGCACCTCACACCAGAACCCCTCCTCCATATCCTCTCCCAACTCTTCCTCCCATTTTGCTTTCATCCCTTCCAGTGGTGCCTTCTCCTCTTCCAAAATAGCTCTGTAAACCGCCGACACTACCCCCTTCTCCAGTCTCCCTGTCGTCAGCACCTCCTCAAGCAATGTGGAGGCCGGCTCCACCGGGAAGCTCTGTATCTCCTTTCTGGCAAAATCTCAAACCTGCCTGTAACTAAACATTTCCCCCTGCTCCAGCCCACACTTCACTCCCAGCTCCTTCAATCCTGCAAACCGACCCCTAAGAAACAAATCTTTCAGTGTCTTAATCCTCTTCTCCTCCCATTTCCGAAAATTTCCATCCCAGTACCCTGGCTCAAATCTGTGGTTCCCCTAAATCGGCATTTCCCTTGACCCTGCCCCCAACCTGAAGTGTTGGCGAAACTGCCTCCAAATTCTCAATGGAGCTATTATTACCGGACTCCGAGTATTTCCCCGGAAATACTGTGATATACAGTGAGGAAAATATTTTGATCCTTTTGAATCCACAATTGTAGGCTGCACATCCTGTGCTTATATAGTTCTTTTAATTAAGTAAAATATCCCAAGGTCTTCACAGGAGTATTATCGACCAATAAATATATTGCTCCGAGCTACATACAGGGCTGGTTTGTGTGGAATCCGGTGGAGGGAGCAAGAGGGTGGGCAGGCACAGAGAATTGGATGGGAAGCCACACATCAGATTCTGGCAACGGCAAAACTGTAAGTGATTAAGTCAGCTGTAGCCAAATAAGAAAACAGGAAACCGACCTGTCCCTGTGAAACCCAACTCTCGGAAAGAGTTAACATCTTCTTGTCAATCAGCAAGGTAGGTGGAGCAATCTCTTGCTTGTTTTATCGAGAACTTTAGAAGAAAAGACTAAGCCAGGAAGGGGAAATGTTTGGCTGTCGAGGAATCTGGATTAATTTCTCACTTTAAAAAAAAAAAAAATTTAGTGTACCCAATTCATTTTTTCCAATTAAGGGGCAATTTAGCGTGTTCAATCCACCGACCCTGCACATCTTTGGGTTGTGGGGACGAAACCCACGCAAACACGGGGAGAATGTGCAAACTCCACACGGACAGTGACCCAGAGCCGGGAACGAACCTGGGACCTCGGGAGAAATTTTTCATTTAATGTCCTACTTGCATGCTTCAAAAGTACAACTTTAAACGAAACAGAATTAAGCAAATAATATTTCCCCATAAGAATTAATATATAAACTGAGTCTCTGTCCAATCTCTGGGTATGGGAACAATGAATCAATACTGTAGTACTGTATTTGGAGTGAGGTGATGCAGCAAGCGGAACAGGAGCAGGGCGGTGATGGGAACATGGCAGCCAGCTGAGCTGGGCAGCAAGTGGAGCAGGAACGAGGCAGTGAGCAAGGCTGAAACGGGGTGAAAATGAGGCAACGAGCAGGACTGGTGCATGGCTGATCCAGGAATCTCCCAAGCGAGCTTGCAGAAGACAAACTTTACGACAGTACTGTTTCAATGCTCTGCTGATGGTGGTGATGGCGTGCAAATCCGTCTATGATGCCCGCAAACAATGTTAAAAACAAAATTGGTGAGCACAAATCAGAAAAACAGACCCTAAAAAATAAATGACTTTGAAATTAAACTGTGTTAAGTGGGGCAACTCAACCATCCAGAAAAGGAAGCCCCACAGCGATTGGTCCTATCCAAAATCTTTGAATTACTTGCTACTTCTGAGGTCAGGCAGAAAGACTGCAGGAAACACAGCTACTATGCAGACCAGGCACTATTGCTTAGAAGGCTGCCCAGTGGTTGGTGGAAGACCAGGATAAATATGCGATAGTGATAGGAATTTTACATTTGAGTGTTAGGTTGTGCCTTGTGCAACCACAACGGAAAGTTCCAAGGGCTGTGTCGCCGAACCATTGCCAAGCGCAAAGATACCTCTAGGCAGCTGGAGATTACTTTGGGAAGGATGGGGAAACCCCAAGTATCATGGTCCATTTTAGAACTGTAGCCACCTAAATTGGCCAACTCCCGATTTAAAATGGCGAACGGCAAAGGCTGATGGGGAAAGTCAGCCAACAAGACAGAAACCAGCAGCTGCAGGTTTGCTGTGTATTTACCTCTGCAAAGGCCAGACAACATCGATACCAACGGCCATCAGCATAACAAAGTAGCAGCCATCTGCATACTGATGAGCAATCCCCGGGAACAATAAGTAACATTCTGGACACACAAAGCAAAGCCAGACTCCTCAGCGCCAGCAGGAGCCTACACAAAGGAGGTGAACGAGCACCTCGAGACCGCAAATCGATCAGGGAACCGCTCCAGTATTGGAGAAAATCGAACCAAGCGATTGGGACACAGTCCAATCACTTGGGACCAGGTACAGAGTCCGCCCTGAAAGGCGGGAAGCCCCTGGGGACTATAAGAGTTGAGCCCCAAGTTCAAATTGCTCTCTTCACTCTCTTCTTCCTGCCGGGTCACCCAGCAACACGAACCAACATTGACCGTGACCGGTGCAGTGATCGTCGACTGACGCAAGTCTTAATTCAACACTCGCTACGAGATAGGGCCTCCTCGCTACCAATCCGTACCAACTTCGAATCCCGCAGACTCAGAACCCGAACGAAAGGCCATTTGTTCACCAGACCTGGTGGGCCAATCCGAAGTTAAGTATAGGCCTGTTAGTTGTAGAAGTAGCTTAGAAGTAGAATTTGTGCATGAGTAGCAATTACTGTGTATAATAAATGTGCTTTGATTTAAATCTTACTAATCGGTGTATTGGGTTATTGATCATTACTCGGACTTGAACCTCGTGGCGGTATCATAAAGATACCTGGCGACTCGAGAGCAAAGGTAATAAAACAGAGCAATTGAACCAAGGAGAAAATCAGCAACAGAACAAATGACATGAGGGACAGGGAAGACATCCTTCTGCCGAAGTATCAAGACTTTGGAGCTAAATTATGAAGCAGGACCTCGAGGGTAATAATCAATGCAAGAAAGTTAGCATGGAGTCTGAGATCAGAAAAATTAACTTGGTCATGGGACTGGTATGGGAAAGAGCGGTTCCTTTTCATGGAATGCTAGCACCATACTAAGACAGGAAAGAGCTGTACAGATGGGAGGGCCTGCACCTAATAATAATAATAATCTTTATTATTCTCACAAGTAGGCTTACATTAACACTGCAATGAAGTTACTGTGAAAATCCCCTAGTCACCACCCTCTGGCGCCAATGGTACATTGAGGGAGAATTCAGAATGTCCAATTCACCTAACAAGCACGCCTTTCGGGACTTGATCTGAACTGGAATGGGGACAGTGTCCTTGTTCAGCACAGGGCTAAATCGCTGGCTTTGAAAGCAGACCAAGGCAGGCCAGCAGCACGGTTCAATTCCCGTACCAGCCTCCCCGAACAGGTGCTGGAATGTGGCGACTAGGGGCTTTTCACAGTAACTTAATTTGAAGCCTACTTGTGACAATAAGCGATTTTCATTGAGGAAAGGGTAAATTTGGGGGTGGCGGTATGTTTTAAGCTAATTATACTGAGGGAGAGATCTACAAGAAATTAAACAATTCTAAATATAAATGAAATGGGAAAAAACAGCATAGGAAAGTTCCTAAAATACAAACAGGACTCAATATGTCCTCAATATGAGGGGCTGGTTTAGCACAGTGGTTTAAACAGCTGGCTTGTAATGCAGAATAAGGCAGCAGCGCGGGTTCAATTCCCGTACCGGCCTCCCCAAACAGGCGTGGAATGTGGCGACTAGGGGCTTTTCACAGTAACTTCATTGAAGCCGATTTGTGACAATAAGTTATTATTATGTGTAAGAAGCCGGGCGGCATGCGGCACAGTGGTTAGCACTGGAACTGCGGCGCTGAGGACCAGGGTTCGAATCCCGGCCCTGGGTCACTGCCCATATGGAGTTTGCACATTCTCCCCATGTTGCTTGGGTTTCACCCCCACAACCCAAAGATGTGCTGTTAGGTGGATTGGCCACGCTAAATTGCCCCTTAATTAGAAAGAAAAATAATTGGCTACTCGTTATATAAAAATAAATTTTAAAAATTTGTTTAAAAATATGTAAGAAGCCCAACAAAGAAGGCTTTTTGGACTTGGTAATGGAGAATGAACCAGAAAATAAAAAGTTAATTTAGGGGAGCAACTAGGCAGTAATGACCATAAGATGATGTATTTTAAAGTAATAATTGTGAAGAAAATTAGCATGAGAAAGACCATGGTGATCAATGGGAGAAAATCCAATTTTAATTGGCTCAGAATTGAACTTGGGACAAAAAAATGGACATCAGAATTGGCAAACAATGATGTAGATCAATAGGAAATATATATTCCATGAAAAAACAAGAACAAACTAATGCTAATGAAACACCATGGCCGAGATTCTCCAATAATGGGGCCATGTCCCCACGCCTGCCAGAAAAAGGGTGGGAATCACTCCGGACTTTTTTCTAGCAAGTCCGGGGTGATTCTCCGTTTTTAAGGGGGCTTGCAGGGCCCTAGCGTGCACCGCGCAGCCCCTGCTGCCAATACGAGGCCCTGCACTTCTGGCCGCATGCGCGTGGCGGCCGCCTGCGGCACTGGCCCCGGCATGGCGGACCCACACATCGGGCCGGTGCGGAAGAAGATCACGCGCGCCCCTGACGATCGATGACCCCTGATCGCGGACCTGGCCATCTCCCCTCCTGGAGACATACCCCCGCCCCCCCACTAGGATGGCCACCGCAGCCGCGACGCCGAGCTACCGCCGGGTGGAACCATACGAGAACCACGCCAGCGGGAACTCGGCCTGTTGACCGCGGAGAATCGTGGCCCCCGACCGGTGCCGCGTCAACTGCAATTTTCTGGTCACCGGAGAATCGCGCGAAGGCGTCGCGGGTCCGACGTCCCATTCTCCGCCCCCGGGGCTAGGAGAATCCCGGCCCATAGATAAATAAGGTGATGAAATAAAAATGAGGGTGAAGAAAAAAGCATAACTAAGTATATGGACAGCAGGGGGAAATTGGTGGGCTAAGAGATTAGGAGAGAAGTCAAAAAAATTAAGTAGTTATTAAGGAGCTATAAAATTGAATTACCAAGGAACATAAAACAAAGCGGTAAAATATTCTACAGGCACACTAATAAAAGTGAAAATCACAATAGTCTTCGGCCCACAAATGGATTACAGGGTAAAATTTCAGATAGCAAAATGGCAGAAATATTAAATAATTATTTTGCTTCAGTATTTACCAGGCAAACAAATCAGGTAGATGTGACATTGGACCAGATTATAAATGATACAATTACATTTAAAATTTTAAAAAGGAGAAAAATTAATTGGGGGGTCGGGGGGGATGCGGGTGCGGAGAGAGGGATAGAGACAATCGCGTAGTGGTATTGTCACTGGATTAGTGACCCAGAGTAATCGTCTCTGAGCCCAAGCTATCCCATTACGGTAAACGGTGAAATTTGAATTCAGTAAAACATCTGGAATGAAATGTCTAACCATTGCCAATGTCGATCTGGTTCAATGGAAGGAAATCTGCCATCGTTACCTGGTCTGGCCTGCCTGTGACTCCAGATCCACAGTAATGTGATTGATACTCAAATGCCCTCTGAAATGGCCAAGCAAGCCCCTCATTTGTATCAAGCTGCTAAGAGGTCTCGGGTCAAAAGTGGCAAGAAAGTCACCCGCTCATGACTAAGTACTGTCCGCCCAGGACTTGTCGTGCTGTTATCCAAGCTGTTCCAGTATAGCTACAACACTGACAACTACCCAGCAATGTGGAAAATTGAGAGGTATGTCCTGTACATAAAAAGCAGGACAATTCCTCCAGCCCAGCCAATTAGTATCCCATCGATCTACTCTTGATCATTAGTCAAGTAATGGAAGGGGTCATTAACAGTGCTAACAAGCAGCACTTGCTTCACAATAACCTGCTCAAGCATGCTCAGTTTGGGTTCTGCCAGGGCCACTCAGCTTCTGATCTCATTCCAACCTTGGTGAATATGGGCAAAAGAACAAGTCCAGAGGTTAGATATGTCACTGCCCTTGACATCAAGGCTGCATTTTACTGAGTGTGGCATCAAGGAACCCTGTCAAAACTGGAGTCAATGGGAATCAGGGAGGAAACTCTGTTGGTTGGAATTATGCCTAGCACAAAGGAAGATGGTGGGGGTCAGTCGTCTCTGCTCCAGGGCATCACTGCAGGAGTTTCTGAAGGTAGTGTCCCCGGCCCAACCATCTCCAGCTACTTCTTCAATGACGTTCCTTCCATCATAAGATCAGAGATGGGGATGTTCGCCGATGCAGTGTTCAACACCAGTTGCGACGACTCAGATATTGAAGCAGTCCATGTCCAAATGTAGCAAGAACTGGACAATATCCATGCTGGGCTGACAAGTGCCAAGTAACATTGGCACCACAAAAGTGCCAGACAATGACCATCTCCAACAAGGGAGGATCTCACCATCGTCCCTTGACATTCAATGGCATTACTATTGCTGAATCCCCCCACAAACAACTTCATGGGGGTTACCATTGAGCAAAAACTGAAGTGGACTGGCCATATAAATACTGTGGCTACAAGGGCAGATCTGAATCTAGGAATCTTGCGGCATGTAACTCACCTCTTGACTCCCCAAAGCCTGTCCACAATCTACAAGGCACAAGCTAGAAGTGTCATGGAATACTCTCCCCTTGCCAGGATAAAGTAACCCACTTGATTGGCACTCCATCCATAAACATTCACTCCCACCACCACTGACACGCCGTAAAAGCGGATACCTAGGAATGCCACCACCTGGAATTTTCCCTCCAAGCCACTTCCCATGCTGACCTGGAAATATGTTGCTGTTCCTTCAGTGTCGCTGGGTCAGAATCCTGGAACTCCCTCCCTAGCAGCACTGTGGGTGTACCTACACCATACGGACTGCAGTGGATTAAGAAGGCAGTTCACCACCACCTTCTCATGGGCAATTAGGGATGGGCAATGAATGCTGGCCGAGCCAGAACACCCACATTCTTACAAGTCCATGAGGGCAAATAGAATAGCATGTTATGCTTCAATGAAGTGAGGTGAGAGGCTTGTGAGCATAAACCAGTTGGGTGAAATGGCCTGTTTCTGCGCCGTGAATTCGATATGATGTAGGAAATGCTGCAACCAACCTGAGCACAGCACGGTTCCACAAACTGCGATATATAAGGGAAAAAGGAATAGTGAATTACGCTGACAATTAATAGGGGAAGGTTTGAAGAAGACTTGAGAGAAGCATAAATACTGGCATGGATTGGTTGGGCTGAATGATCTCATGAAGTTGGTTAAATAGTCAGTAAAGTTTATGTGGCATGTGGATTAGATGATCGTATCATTTATTTTCTGAGAATCTCTACATTGCAATCTAACTACAAAATAAGAAAGCTTGACGTCTCATTTGTTGATTTTTCCCACTGCAACCTGCTAAATACATGCATGAAAGGTGGCAGCATTTGTGTTGCCTGCAACTTGCTCATCTCTCTTTTCAGAACAAAATTTGGCTGGGCCAGGACATTTCTGTCTAGCACCTCGTCGGCTTGATTTGCTCTGTATTGACTGCAGCCTCTGCCTTGGTGGTACTGCATACAAAGTCCTCACCATTGTCTTGTCAAACGATGTTAAATCCTAGTCCAAAAATGAATTTGGGGAGAAAATTGGATCAAGCTCCTTGGGGGCAGCTTCTCGATGTGCAGATTGCCAATAAGCATATGCAGTCATAGGGAAATTCAATCAGGGGAAGACCGATATGAGACTGATTACAATTCAAAACCGCTCCCTGTAAAATGCTTGGGGGAGAAACCAAAACCCGAATTTATTAATGTCATTATATTGCTCCGAGAATCCATAGGCATCCCTCCAGTGCAGTTCATCGGCCCATCGAGCCTGCACCGTCCCTCCAATAGAGCACTCCACTTCGGCTCTCTCCACTCTCCTGCTCTTATCCCTGTGATTTGACCATGGCCAATCCATTGAGAGTAGTAAGGGCGTGGAATGCCCTGCCTGCAACAGTAGTGTACTCGCCAACACTAAGGGCATTCAAATGGTCATTGGATAGACATATGGACGATAAGGGAATAGTGTAGATGGGCTTTAGAGTGGTTTCACAGGTCGGCGCAACATCGAGGGCCGAAGGGCCTGTACTGCGCTGTAATGTAATGTTCTATGTTCTAATCCAATGACCTGCCTCCTGGGCTCCCAGCCCCACCAGGGACAATTTGCCAGTGCACCTGCTGGTTTGGAGCTGATGTCCTGCCCTGCAAACAACACCGAGCTGCCGACCAATCGGAAGTCAGCAACTCTCCAGCACTGGGTGTAGTGGTCACTGCGGGAGACCCGAGGTTACGTGATAATTGCAGGCCATGGTGCTGTTCACCTTTTCCAGCACAAGCGAACCAGGGGACTCGGCATACACTTGAAATGGGATAAATTCAATGAGGAAATCTCGGGTATGGGGATAGGGTGGGGAAAGTGGAATTGAGATGGAATATCAACCATAATCTTATTGAATGGCGGTGCAGGCTTGCGTAACCATGCGGCCGACCTTTGCTCCTATTCCTTGCGCTCTTATAAAACAAATATTTGGCAATATTATTTCAGTGAGTGAGTAGTTATCGAGGCAGCAGATTCTCTTGAGAGACTTGAGAACAGTGTTGATTAATTGAAATGCAAATTAGATTAATTTTTTCCCCCCAGAAAATTAATCTTTTAGGATACAGTATATGACTTGTTTCAAACATGATATACGGTGAGCATGCTTTGGATGAACATATTGCTTTGGACCCATGGTACAACAAGCTCTATACCACCTAGGGGTTCTCCTCCCCTTATGTCCAGGTCTATTGTAGACTAATTGGTAGAGATTGATTTCTATGATGGGTGAACAAATGAAATAGACCTTATTCTCTTGTATCTTTGCAATTCTTGTGTTCTTCTACATTATGAGCTCCTCCTTCCTTTCAGTGGGTCAGTCAGTCTGGTACTTATGATCCTTCCACCTTCCCCTTGTTTAAGATAGCCATGCTATTGTCATTCCTTCATTTATTTTCACCTCTTTCTCTACAGTGGGAAAATAACCCTGACTCCCAGACTTGGCAGCGCCTCATAGCTGTGAGGATTTGTGAATGGATGCATGAAGGGGCTGGTTTAGCACAGTGGGCTAAACAGCTGGCTTGTAATGCAGAACAATGCCAGCAGCGCGGGTTCAATTCCCGCACCGGCCTCCCCGAACAGGCGCCGGAATGTGGCGACTAGGGGGCTTTTCACAGTAACTTCATTGAAGCCTACTTGTGACAATAAGCGATTATTATTATCAGCAAATTTGCTGGGCATCATGGGTTTAGGGTTGGTGGGTCAGAAGTATTTTGAACTATTTTTTTCCTTTTGACCTAATGTCCTGTCCCACATCTGGAAGGAATACTCATTTTTTTTGCCCTGAATCTTTTGGTTCTTTCTAATTGTATGAACAGTCATGTGGGTAAATATTATTGTCATGTGAGAGTACCTTTAAGAAATGGGTGTTCATCAGTGATATCAGAGTGTGGGTAGAGCTGGGCTGTCTGTCAGCTTTTTACTTTCGTTTTGGGCTGTTTGCTGCAGGGTGTGTTTTAGTTTTGTTTTCCGTGTTGGAGCTGAAGCCAGACAGAGCAGGTGCACTTGATCTCTCCGCCATGAAAAGACTATCTCTTGATCATTTGGTGAATTCAGAATTATAAATGTTCTCAGTAGTGAATGTAAACCTGATGTGCTTCTGTTAAAAGGTGTTTCTTCTGGATGTTGTTTGGGAAGTTATTAAGGATTACTTAGTGTTGTATTCTTTGGGGGTTGTATTTGAATTGATGGTTGCTGAGATGTTCACTATGTTTCAAAAAGGTTATCTTGATTTCATAGAATAAACATTGTTTTGCTTTAAAAATTAAGTTTCCTTTTCTGCTGTACCACACCTGTAGAGTGGGCCGTGTGCTCCCCATACCACAATCTATTAAAAGTTGTGGGTCAGGTGAACTCCATGATACACTTTGGGGTTCTCTAAACCCTGACCCATAACATTATGTACATGTGCTTGTCCACCTTAACTTAAAAATGTTATATGACAGATAAATTGCATTTCTGTAGCACCTTTCATGACCGCGTGATGTCCCAAAGTGCTTCACAGCCAGTGGAATACCTTTTTAAAGCATATTCACTGTTGTCACAGCCAATTCGTACACAGCACTGAGGAGAACTCTTCTGCTCTTCAGTGTGGCCTGGGATCTTTTAACGTCCAACTGAGAGGGCTGACAGGGCCCTGATTTATCATCTCATCGGAAAGCCAACACCTCACTGCAGCAGTTGAATGAACAATGTTCTGAACACTACCCACTGAGCAGAGGCTAACAGCTGAAATCAGGAGCAGCCTGTTCTATATGTTCAAAAGCTCCTCACTACTTTTCCCGTATTGAATTCCTGTAAAAATGTAAAACAATTGGCCATCAATTTAATTTGTAAATATTGAATAATCTGTCAAAAGTTAGTATTTACTTGACACAGGAACATCTGTTAAAACCATACGGTTACATTGACAAATGGATTCTTGTATCCTAACTGACGGGCATTTATTGAACTCCGTTCCATGCTCAGGTTGCAAGGATGTCAGGTTCAGTTGATGCTCTGAAATTCTGAAATAAGATGAACAGAATGTTTGCAGACCTCTTTGGTTCCGTCATTAACAGTGTATCATAAATCACTGGTTAGGCTAGTGCTGGAGTAATATATCTGATTCTGGGCACCACCCTTTAGGAAGGCTGTTAAAACTCGATGAGGGACTTCAATCTCGCAGAATGACTGGAGAAAAAGGGTTGCTCTCGTTACAGCAGAGACGGTATGGGGAGATTTTTTAAATTTTAGAGTACCAAATTTTTTTTTTCCAATTGAGGGGCAATTTAGCGTCGCCAATCTACCTAACCTGCACATCTTTGGGTTGTGAGTATGAAACCCACGCAGACATGTGGAGAATGTTCAAACTCCACACTGTCAGTGACCCAGAGCTGGGATTCGAACCTGGGTCCTCAGCGCCGTCAGCATCAATGCTAACCACTGTGCCACGTGCCGCCCCTATGGGGCGATTTAATAGTGGGGCTCAAAATCAAAAAGGGCATCAGTTGAGTAAATAGGAGAAACTGTTTCCAGGAACAGAGGGCTGTTAACCAGAGCACACGGATTAAAGACAATTGGCAAAAGAACCAGAAGTGGATAAATTTTAATGCAGAAAATTATTATAATCTGGAATGCACTGCCTGAAAGGGTGATGAAAGCAAATTGAGTGGTAACTGTTGAAAGGAAATTGAATAAGTATTTGAAAGAAAGAAATCGCAGTATTATGGGAAAAGTATAGGGGTGATAGGAAGAATTGGCTAGCTTTTTCAAAAAGCCAGCTGGGGCATGTTGGCCTGAATGCCGCCTCCTGTGCTTTCAGATTGTACGGCATGGGATATTAGAGTTTTCTCTTGGAGGTTTTGTCGATCATTTATTTTAGGATGGGGAGTGGCATTTCATTTATATTTCCATTCTTCCATGTTGACAAATCTCTAAAAAAAAATGGATTCGGGAAAATGCTTCTTCGATGGAACATATTCATTATCCGTGACTCTCTGTCAGTTATCCATTCTGGAAGGTGGCAAATTATTTGACGTGTTAGAAAATTCGAAGAAGTGCAAATGATCCTTTAGCAGAACATCACAACAGCAACTTGCACATATCCAGTGCTAATTTATGCAAACGACACTCTAAGCATCACAGAGAGGTGCTTATAATGAATAGGATGCCAAGTAAAACCAGAAGAACATAGAACATAGAAAATACAGCACAGAACAGGCCCTTCGGCCCACAGGAAAGATAAGGGGCGGGATTCTCCGTCGGCCAACACCGAAATCGGGAAACACGATTGGGCGAAGTATCGGTTCCAATGCTGAAATTGTGGTGGGTGCTGGTTTCACGTCAAATCACAATTCTCGATAGCAGCATCAATGCGTTCCACAACGCAGGTGCAATAAATGCCGTTGGCATATCATTAGCAGGCCTGACCCGGTATTCCCCAAGGCTTCCATGATTCACGACGGTGAGGTTCACCTGTGCTTATAAAAATCATGAAAGTGACATCGTGGCTCATGAGGGGGAGAGAAAGGAGGTGGAACACGGAGAGGTGCGACTTGAGGGAGGGGGGCGTGATGGGGGAACAGGACTGAGGCAATGCCCAGGCACGGACACCATTGCTGCGGCCTGCAAGCAGCTGTCTTGCTGTGCACTCCACTGATCACACACCTCAGCCCTCTGATTTCAGCAGAGTGACACCGACCGTATGGATGCCCCCACTTAAATGTGGACTCAGCCCACCAGGATGCCCAGGCAACTGGGTTCGCCGGCAGCGATGGGATGCTCTGGGTCCAGAGAGTGATCGAAGGAATGCATGTCCCCCCCCGACAAGCACCTGCAGGTGACAGGCCGCTCTACACAAACTGAAAAGGGTGCCAATCAAACGTGCAGCTTATATGTGACTATCAGATGCGCATCATGCACGTCTGCGCCCAATACCCGGGCAGTGTTCCCAAAACCTTCATCCTGGCACACGATTCCCGACCTCTTTGAGGCGCACCCCGGCTTGAGGGGAGGGGGGGGGGGGGGTGGAGGAGGCGTTGGTGCATGGACAATGGGTTATCCCCTGCGGTCGTGGCTGATGATGCCTATTCAGAGGCCACAGACCGAGGCAGAGACCCGCTACAACGCCCATGCCGCGACCGGGGACATTATCATGCTGTTCTTTGGCATTATGAAGAAGCGGTTCAGGTGCCTTGACCGCTCTGGAGGGGTCCTTCAGTATGGCACTGGGAGGGTCACCCGCATTGGCGCAACCTGCTGCGTCCTCCACATCATTGCGCAGCAGGGCGGCACGGTGGTGCAGTGGTTAGCACTGTTGCCTATGGCGCTGAAGACCCGGGTTCAATTCCGGCCTCGGATCACTGTCCATGTGGAGTTTGCACCCCCACAAGCCAAAGATGTGCAGGTTAGGTGGATTGGCCACACTAAATTGACCTTTAATTGGGTAAAAATAATTGGATACTCTTTTTCTCGCGCAGCAGAGGGGTGACTTGCTGGAGGAGGAGGATGAACACCAGTCCTTGTCCGACGAGGAGGATGCGGGGTAGGGCATGGGGCCCAGGCAGGCATGGGAGGCCTCATAATGTGTGCGCCAGGGCCAACACGCACGGGGCATTCTGACTGCCTCCAGGTGTTCTAGAGGGGGGGGGGGGGGGGGGCGTTGACACACTTGTCACGGGGAATTGCAACTAAACGGGGTTTAACTTCCGAGGCCGATCTCCTCCCTGTCGACTTCCCTTTCCTCTGGCCCGCCGCCCTTGTCCAGGGCCCACTGCTCTGCCAAGGTGAGGTGCAGCAGGTCCGGCGGTCACCATCCAGTCTTCTCCTGCTCCCTGCGGTTATGAACGGCCTTCTCCTGGGTAGTTGGGGTCATGCCGTCCAGGGGATGGGTGGCTTTGGTTGGCCAGGGTACTCGGCCATGGCGGCTGGTATGGGTGCCGGCATGTGGTGCAGGATGGGGGTTCGGCTGTCCTACGGGTTGGGGAGGAGGGGCGGGGTGGGGTAACGGATGTGTGGGATGGGGGTTGGTGCCAGGGAAACAGTGCTGCCTACTCACCCTGGCCGCCCTGAGGAAGTTGTGCAGTTTTTTACGACACTGCAGGTCGGCCCAGATGGTGTTACCCATTTCACTGAAGGCCTCTGCCACCTGCGCCCAGGCACAGCAAACGTAGTGGAACTAGTTGAGTTGCTCTTCCTAAATGCCAACGTGAACCCAGCAGGCAGTATGGCCTTCTGAGTTGTAGACATTCTATGATGCAAAATTTTTGTTGTGTGTAATTTTATATTGCTGCAGTGCAATAAAGATTTTGCTGTTCATGCAAATTATCAGTTTACAGCAGCGCTAATGGGGCATTTACAATACTTCAGAAGCCTGTGGTTACAAGTGAAGAGATAAATAATCCATTCGATGTCTTTAAAATGGATAAAAGAAACCAACGAGGCAATTGGGAGAACAATTTTTGTTTCATCGGTATAAATATTGCTTGAGCAAATAAATAAATGGGTCATGGGTTTATGTAGGTTAAACAAAATTTGTTTTGATCGCAACTCTTCTCTTCAATGAGCATCACGTTTGGTTTCATTCTGGATGTTTTGGATTAAATTCATGGGAATATTTTCCTCAATATCCTTACCTAACACAAACCCAGTGATCTCCATTTTGAAAAGTTAACCCTTTGAATCTAGGCATCATTGAAATAAATCTACATTACCCTAACTTTGAACTGTAATGCTGTATTCCCCACTATTGCTGAGTCGCTATCCTGGAACTCCCTCCCTAACAGCATTGTGGGTGTACCCACGCCACATGAACAGCAGTGGTTCAAGAAGGCGGCTCACTACCACCTTCTCGAGGGTAATTAGAGATGGACAACAAATGCTGGCCTAGCCAGCAAGGCCTAAAATCTAGTGAAAGATTTTTTTTTTTAAATTGTAAGGGTACCCAATTATTTTTGTTTCCAATTAAGGGGCAACCTACCCTGTACATCTTTGGGTTGCGGGTGTGTGACCCACGCAGACACTGGGAGAATGTGCAAATTCCACATGGACAGGGGGCAGGTGTCAAACCCAGGCTCTCGCGCCATGATGCAGCAGTGCTAACAACTGTACTATCTTGCCGCGCTATTTTAATGATTCATGTACCTAAATCACCAAATTTCTTTGGATTACCACTCTTTCTATTGTTTTTCCACATAGAGAGTACCTTTTTGGGGAAAGAATTTGCAGGTGTATACTACTCTTATGTTGAAAAAACACTTTCTGATTTCTCTTTTAAATGGCTTGCATCTAATTGTAAGATTATGCTGTTTGCTACATTAGTAAAAATGTTGATGCATTTCGTTTAAATATCGCCATCTCCATTGAAATGGGTATCAAAGGATATAAAGCAAAAGTGGCTAAATGGAGTTGAGATCAGCCATGATCTAATTGAAAAGTGTCTTGAGGGGCTGAATGGCCTACTCTGGGGGGCAGTGGCGTAATGGTATTAGTAATACAGAGACCCAGGGTAATAGAACATAGAACATAGAACAATACAGGCCCTTCGGCCCACGATGTTGCACCGAAACAAAAGCCATCTAACCTACACTATGCCATTATCATCCATATGTTTATCCAATAAACTTTTAAAATGCTCTTGGATCCTGGGTTCAAATCCTGCCATGGTGGGATGGTGAAATTTGAATTCATTAAAAATCTGGAATTAAAGCTATATATATATATATATATTTTTTTAAATATGTTTATTAAGAATTTTTAAACACAATATTCAACCATACAAACAACAACAACCCCCCCCCCCCCCCGTAACAAAAAGAAAAGAAAATTCTCATAGCAAGACATAAACATGGCAAATCAATATGATACAGAACTTTGTACATTGGATTCCCCCCGTACATATCAGTCTTCCGGATCATTTATGTATTTTCTTGCTCAGATGCCCCCCCGAAAAGACCCTCTTCCCCGTCCCTCCCTCTTCCCCTGCCCACCCAAAAAGAGATGGCTTGGCCTGGACTTTCACCACCGTAGATATAGTTCTCGCAACTCCCCTCCAGAACCCATCCAGTGCCGGGCACGACCAAAACATATGGGCATGGTTCGCCGGGCTTCCTGAGCACCTCTTGCATCTGTCCTCCACCCCAAATAACCTACTCAGCCTCGCCCCCGTCATATGCGCTCTGTGAACAACCTTAAATTGTATCAGGCTGAGCCTGGCACATGAGGAAGAGGAATTAAGCCTACTCAGGGCACCAGCCCACAGACCCTCCTCAATCTCCTCCCCCAGCTCCTCTTCCCATTTACCCTTCAGCTCCTCTACCAACGCCTCCCCCTCTTCTTTCATCTCCTGGTATATCGCCGACACCTTGCCCTCTCCGACCCATATGCCCCAAATCACCCTGTCTTGAATCCCCTGTGCCGGGAGCAGCGGGAATTCCCTCACCTGCCGCATCACAAACGCCCTCACTTGCATGTACCTGAAAGCGTTTCCCAGGGGTGAATTAAAACTATATTGAAGACCACAAAACCATTGGTAAAAACCCACCTGGTTCACTGATGTCCTGTAAGGTAGGAAATATGCTGTCCTCACCTGGTCTGGCCTACATGTGACTCCAGATCCATAGCAATGAGGTTAAGGGGTAACCTGATAGAGGTCAGCAAGATTGAGGGGCATGGATAGAGTGGATGGACAGGCACTCTTTCCCAGGGTGGAGGCGTCAGTCATCAAGGGGGATAGGTTTAAGGTCCTTAGGGCAAAGTTTAGAGGAGATGTGCAAAACAGGTTTTCTTACACAGGGTGGTGAGTGCCTGGAACGTGTTGCCAGGGGAGGTTGTGGAAACAGATACATTAACGGCGTTCAAACGGCATCTCCATAAATACATGGATAGGATGGGTCTAGAAAGATATGGCACTAGGATGTGCTGAGGGTTTTGGCTAAAGGTGGTATCATGACCGGTACAGGCTTGGAGGGCCGAAGGGCCTGTTCCTGTGCTTTATTGTTCTTTGACTTTTAAATGCCCTCTGAAATGGTCGATCAAGCCACTCAGTTCATTTTTTTAAATTTCCATCCCCGGGGGGCGCTGCCAGAGGATTCTACCCATAGTCACTTTTGTGGGACCTGCGGAGTTTCTCACTGCTTTAGCCCACAATTGGAGGGCGCAATCTTCCCAAAAGGGAACAAAGTCCCCGAGCGAACGTATTTAGCCACGTGTTTCCCAGCACACTCAGTGCCAAGAAATACATGGCCATTCACACACTCTATCCCCCCCATATCCCTCACACACACACACTAAATTCCCCCCCCATACCCCTCACACACACACTAAATCCCCCCCCCCCCAGCAACCCTGGCCAGATAGCGTGTGTGCAAAAAAAATGCCAGCTTGGCACCATGGCAGTGCTACCTGAGCACCCTAGCAGTGCCAGGGTACCCAGCTGGTACCAGCAGTGCCACCCCGCCCAAAGGGCTTGCAGCTGGGGGCCTCTGATCCCCTTGGAAATCCCCATGAGCGCTGTTCCATTTGGCCCCCATTTGTGGGGACCAGTGCTAAATGGCACTCGCCCAAGGCCATTCAAGGGCAATAAGGATGGCCAACAAATGCTGGCCCAGCCAGCGACGCCCACATCCCATGAACACATTTTTAAAAAACTCCTGTTCCTATGCAATAATGCACAAAAGAATTTGACACAAATTAGGCATCCGTACATTTTGTAATGCAGCGAGTGATTTCCAAGCTGTTGCTTCTTTCAAAGGGAGGTTCTGTTGGCATGAGTTTTGCAGCAGTCATTGTGTAGAGTAAATACTTGGGGCTTGTGTTGAAGTGTTCGCTTCATTTAGTTGTGAAATGTTGCAATGTCCTCTGTATTAATCTCAAGCTGTTGCTTGGTAAATGCACAAAAAGCGTGGAGACTCTCTGCAGACGGCAAAGGCTGTCTGAAATGCTGAGAGTCTGACTCTGGCAATTTTTATATTCATTCAAGGATGTGGATGTCACTGGCTAGGCCCTTGGCTTAGTGGCTTGCTAGGCCCTTTTAATGGGCAGTTAAGAGTTGAGCAATTTGCAGTGAATCTGGAATTGCTAAAATACATTAGTGATGGTCACCACTAACTCTTTGTTCCAAATTCATTTATTTACTGAATTGAAATTCCGAGCTGCTGCACTGGGATTTGTACTCGTGTCTTCAGATCATTAATCATAGTCCAGTAACATAACGCCTATGGTATTTCCCTGGATTGTTGACCCTGAATAGATTTAGTTGATATTTTGATCCAACTCTCGGAACATCTGTTTTATAATAATGTGAGTTCCTACATCATGACGTTTTGTACTTTATTTGACCTGGCCTCTTTACTCTGACCTAGATGTATCAACCCATATCCTATACGCTGGTCCAGAGACTCTGCAAATGTTGATTTCCATCATAATTCAGTCCGATTACCCCAGATTAGTTCACTGTGTCAGGGTCGGATCTCTCCCCAATGCTCCTGTTTCACCACAAAGTTTAACATTTCAACTTTGCAGTGGGTTCCCTTTCTAATTCTCTCTTGTGGTGCTCTCGAGAATATTTCAGAAAATTTAATTTCTAAACCATTTGTAGGATATTACTGAAATGTAGGTTATCATTTGGGTACCTGTGATTTTGGCCATTGGAGACTAAAACTGATTTTTCATTATGTAATTGGCCAGGAAAGAGAGTTTGGATGAAAATGAGAGCGTATTTCATGTACTTTTATTTTCAAGTCAGGCTTTCCTACTTTACTTTGGGCCAGCAAAAGTGTTCCTCCCCCGTTCCCTTTCTCCCCCTTCCCTTTCTTTCCTCGCCTCTCTCCCCTCAACCCCTTCCCCCTCTCGCCCCTTCTCTCCCTTTCTTTCCCTCTCTTCCTATCCCCTACTGCCTGTTGTAGTCCTTGTGGTGAAGGTGCTCCTACAATGTGGTTTGGTCGCGAGTTCCAGGTTTTTGACCCAATTGCAATATATTTCCATATTTTAAAAATATATATTTTTATTAGGGTATTTGCATGTTTTTATAATAATAACAGCGACATAAACATGGTACAATAAGCATTTCCACCCCTGTATTTCCTTGTATTGTGTGACTTCAAGGTGTTGGTATTCCCATGTGCCTGCAGCATTTGTCCTTCAAGTTCGTCGAGATTGTGGGTTTGGGAAACTTGTTATTTGCAAGTGTAGCAGGCTACTATATGCAAGCAAAGAAGTTAGATATGTTCTTCCCAAACAAGCTGCCCTTACCACATGTCCTCTCTCCAATTACTTTAGATCCAAAAATACTAAGTTCTGATATGTCCATCTAATTTTTATTTGAATGAGTCTTGTTAGTTTCAGGTGATTCCCTGGTTGACCTGTTTGAGTAGCGCAGCTTTAAATTGACTTGTTTTAATCAATTTTATTAGGCCAATCACATGGATCGCTGTAACAGTGGACTCAAACCACTGCTGCTCCCAGTTTAACTTCTTTCAGTGACAAGTTTAACTTCTTTCAGTGACAAATAGGCTGACTCATAATTCTTTTGACTGTGAAATCAGACAAAATCTGATCACATTAGTGGATATTGGGATTGTTGGTCAAAAGCGTGGTCGAAGAGCACCTTCAGGAGGAGTTAAGCACCTAGACAGCTGAAGGCATGGTCGCCAGTGGTGAAGTGATGAAAACCCGATATGCAGTAGGCCAGAATTGAAGAAGCGCAAATACCTCTGGATATAGGGTTGGAGGAAGGGCAGCACGGTGGCACAGTGGTTAGCACTGCTGCCTCATAGCACCGAGGACCCGGGTTCGATCCCGGCCCTGGGACACTGTCAGTGTGGAGTTTGCACATTCTCCCCGTGTCTGCGTGGGTCTCGCCCCCACAACCCAAGAAGATGCACAGGGTAGGTGCATTGGCCACGCTAAATTGCCCCTTAATTGGAAAAATGAATTGGGTACTCTAAATTTTTTTAATTTTTTATTAAAAAGTAAATAAATAAAAATAAGGGTTGGAGGAAGTTACAGAGATCGGGCGAGGTGAGGCTGTGCAGGGATTTGAAAACAGGATGATGAATTTAAAATCAAATGTTGCAGGAATAGGAGCCATTGTGAGCCAGCAAACATGGGGTTCTGGGTAAATAATAACATAGTGCATCAATATTTTTAAATATAAATAACTCAGTAACTTCTACATAGTATTGCTATCATGCAACTTTGGTGTGTTTGGAATTTATTTTGGGGAGCAGGTGTTGTAAATATTAGAAAATATAGGAGCCCACATGGCTGATGGATATACTCCAGCCTATTTCTTTCTGGTTGTCTGGTAGAATGACAGGAAAGTATTCTCTGGATTTATGTGTCACTGACTAGGCCAGCATTTGTTACTGTCTCTAGATGCCCATGTGAAGGTGGTGATGGTGAACCACTGCCATGACCAGTCTGTGTGATGACTTGCTTCCACTCCAAGGAGGTGGGTAATGGTGTGGCAGAATAGCCCAATCATGGATTCGCAGACTTTGCTACAGGTTTGGCAGGTGGTCATTAATGAGGTGGGTGGGACGCTCTGGATTTTGTGCTCTCCTTCCGCTGTTTATACGTGGCCTCTGCTCCACCCTATGACGCTCGAGGTGATTGGAGCCTTCGCGGATGCTTCTTCTCCAGTTGGTGTATTCTAAGGCAAGCGATTTCTATGTGTCAGTGGGGTTGTTGCATTTATTTTGGGAGGCTTTCAGAGTGTCCTTGCAGCATTTCCTCTGCCGGAGCTCGAGTAGAACACCTGTTTCGGGAATCTTGTGTCACAGCCGGTCAAGTGTGACCAGTGCCCCAATACTGGGATATTGGCCAATACTGGGAGAGGCCACTCACGTTGGTATGCCTATCCTGCCAGTGCATTTGCAGGATTTTGCAGAGGCAACGTTGGTGATATTTCTCCAAGGGTTTGAGATGTCTGCAGTACATTGTCTATGTTTCTGACGCATACAAGAGTGTGAGTAACATGACTGCTCTGTAGCCCATTAGCTTGGTGCTGTGTTTGAGGTCTCGGTCTTCGAACACTCTCTTCCTCAGGCATCTGAACACTGCACTGGCACTACATTGGAGTCGATGCTGGATTTCGTCATCTAAGTCTGCTTGCGTCGAGAGGAGGCTCCCCAGGTATGAGACGTCCAGGGTCTCACTGTGGATCTTGAGAGTTGGGGGCAGTTTTGTGCAGCAGGATCGGGCTGGTAGAGAACCTTTGTTTTCTAGATGTTTAGTCTGAGGCCCATTCTCTCCTATGCCTTGGTGAATGAGTCAATGATGGTTGTATCTCGGCCTCTTAAGTTTGCATGCGTACCGGCGTTGTCTGCGTACTGCAGCTCGTTGACAGAGGTTGGAGTGGTCTTGGTGCTGGCTTGGAAGCTTCGGAGGTTGAACAGTTTCTCGCTTGTCTGAACACACTGATGATGAAAACAGCCAACTTATTTTGAAATTTGATAATGGCTGCTGATTCTCCCTAATTCTCCGCTCTCACCCGAGCGCAACGTGGCCAGAGCATCATGCCCAATGTATGATTTAAGAGGGGACTTAGAAGTTTCCACAACATTGTGGACCAGTTATGAGTGGCCACGTCAATTTTAAGAGATAAACGTTACTGTCCCGATTTCATTTGTGTGGTTTAAAGGCAGTTTTCTACATGGACGAACATGCAGCTCATGGGTGATTGGATCCATTGACACCAGTAGCTATGTTTTTTTTCAATTAACCCAGCCATTTTCCCCTGGGTTACACTGGGCAATTGTTGGCCGAGGTGAATAATTTTAGGACATGTACCTTGAGCAAGTTTATATTCTTACTTGGCTTTGTCGGTGCAAACACCAGTTACATTAAGATGGTCAGATGGGTAAAGAGGGCGAGGGGGGAGTGATCTTGCATGCTTTCACAATGGCCTCTATAGTGCAGTAGAATTCAGCAATGTTGGAATCTAGTTCAATTCATTTTTGTCCAAGGTTTAGCATGGTATTAATTTTAAAAAAATAAAAAAATCTAATACAATACAGAAGGGATTTAAAAATAAGCATGATTCACAGAAATCATGTGCCAGGTTAGCTTGATCCAACACAGTTGCAACATTTGATTCAAAAACATAAAACACTGAACAATCTCAGCAGGTCTGAGAGCAACTGTAGAGAGAAAAAGGAGCTAACGTTTTGAGTCTGGATGACTTTGTCAAAGCAATGTTTGATTAGTTTTTCAGAGAATCACACAGACATGAGGAGCCAAAACAGTTAATTCACTAATGCGAAGTATCCCTTATGATTTGTTCAGAAAGATTTTTGATTCATAATTTGCTTTGAGCCTAAGAGGGAGTTATTTCAATTCATTAGGGCCCTCATTTTCTATTGAAGGTATTCATCAGCCTGTCTTTTTCCGAGGGAGAGTTGGGCCAGATGGAACTGTATAGAATTTACATCACAGAAACAGATTGGTGTTTATGCTCCACATGGGCTCCTTCTAACCCTATCGACATATCTTTCACTTCTTCAGGTGTTTGTTGCTTTCCCGTGGGTGCCTCTTGCTGTATTTTTAAAGCTCTTGTCAACTCCCTCGTTGCCCAAATTTGTTTAATATTGTTTGAAAATGTTCCTGTAAAGTGCCTTGGGTCATTTTGCCACGTGAAGGTGCTATATAAATACAAGATTGCTGTTGAAAGAGTAACTACAAGTACTGATTCCCTAACCAAGTCTGGAAACTGCATTTACGGTCACCTAATGATTGACTGGAAGCAGCCAGTGTACCGTTTGAAAAACATGCAATCAGAGAGAAAAAGTGCAACACCTCAATCATGACTGAAAGTGAACAAACACTTAACAGTCCTAAAATGGATTAAAACAACAATGGCCTATTTAATTTGAAGAACTCTTAGCAAACCATGATGTCTTATTTAATGTTTTCTTTTTATTCTTTCACTAAGGGATATTAGTGACCCACCTAATTTTTACAACAATCGATGACAATAGAATAATCCATAGAATCAGTACAGAAGGAGGCAATTTGGACCATCAAGTCTACAGTGACCCTCTGAAAGAGCACCCTATCTAGGCCCAGTCCCCCGCCCAATCTCCCCACCCTACCTACTCCACACATCTTTGGATATTGGGGAGCAATTTTAGCATGTCAAATCCACCTAACCTGCGCAACTTTGAACTGTGGGAGGAAACCGGAGAACTCAGAGTAAATCCACGCAGACACAAAGCATGTATAGTCTCCGCACACAGTCACCAAAATTAAATCTAGGTTCCTGGCACTGTGAGGAAGCAGTGCCACCATGCCACCCTTGATAGGTCCATGGTCATCATTACAGAGATTAGTTTTCAATTTCAGATTACTGAATTAATTGATTTCAAATTCCACCAGCTGCCTGAACCCATGTCCCCAGAGCATTAGCCTGGACCTTTAGATTACTAGTCCAGGGATGCAACGACTACACCACCACCCCTCCGAGAAGGTTGCCTCTGCCCCAGCAAATACTGTCACAGAATTTCGATCTGAACGTTGCACCAAGTCGCAGGATATATACAGCATGGTGAAAGAACAATTCTGCTTTTGATCCGTGCTGTAAACTCTATGTAATCATTTGAAACAGACCATTCAGCCTAACTGGTCCATGCTGGTGTTTATTGCCTAAATTAGACAGTCTCACCCTATTCCAACTAATCCTATCAACATATCCTTCTATTTCTTCATACCTCATGTGGAACCTGTCTTAACCTTAAACGCAACTACACTGTTTCTGGGGAAACCTGATTGCCAGACATTTGGTTTGAATCTGGAACTTGGTACCATAAAGAGTAGTTGAGACTCTTAGCATAGATGCAGGATTTGCCAAAATGATTAGAGCACAAGAACTAGGAGCAGGAGTAGGCCTTCAATCCTATTTGATCAGTCATCAAGCTTGTATCTGATGATCATCTTACTGCACTATTCCCATACTGCTGAACCCAAAAATCTATGGCCTCTGTCTTGAGACTCGAGGACTGAATATCCACATCTCTCAGGAGTAGAGAATTTCATGGATTTACGACCTTTTGGATGAAGCAAATTATCTTCATTTCAATCCTAAATGGCCGACCCCTATTTCTGAGACTGTAGTCCCAGTTCTATATTTTAGCTCTCAGGGAAATGCTGAACAAGGTGGGGCTATTTTCCCTAGGAAAATGAAGGTAGAAATGCCTTCATTAATACGGTACATGAAGAGAAAATAGTTCCACTTACAGCGGAGACCAGAACTAGGGGTTATAAATATAACAAAGTCTCTTATAAATCCAATAGGGAAATTCAGGAGAAACATTTTTTAGCCAAAGTGATGGGAATGTATAAGTCATTATATATGGAATAATTGAGATCAATAGGATCAATGTATTCTTTTATTTGTTTTTTAGCATATTATACATGAAAGAAAACAATACAAAACAACAAAGCCCCTCCCTTCACTCTACCAACCAACATCCCAATAACTCAAAGAATAGCCCCCTTTCCCACCCCCACCCTAAGTCCCCATGAGCAGCTGTCAGTAACCAGCTCTTTAAAATGATATTTTTTTCTCCAATTAACAGGCAATTTAGCATGTCTGGAGCGGAGGGTGCTCATAAGGCTCTCTGCAGTGGGTTGCAGGGCTCACTCGTACCTGACACTGTCGCCCTTCACCCGCTCTGGGGGATTCCTGGAATCTGGCACATCTTAATTGAAGGTTCTTTTGTTTTTCTGCCTCCTTAAATGTTTCAGGCAGTGTCCTATTGTCGTTTCCACCCCCCCCCCCCCCCTCCACCAACGCCCCGCCTCCCTCCATCCTCACCACCCTCCTTTTCCCTCTCTACCCACCACCACCCCTTCCTTTCCCTTCTGTTGGTACAGAGGCGAGAGTATCTGGTCTCTCCAGCGCAAAGTTTAGTTTGTGTACCGTTTATTTTTTAGTACAACTGTGTTGTGAACTGTTTTAATAATCAGAGTATCCACCCCCCTCCCCCCGTACATTGGTACTGAGGGGAGGGTACCCTGTTTCTCCAACACAAAATTAGTGTTTGTACCGTTTGGACTTGTATATATTTTTTACTGTTTGAATAAAAAGATATGGCCAATCCACCTATCTTGCACTTTGAGTTGTGGGAGTGCAACCCACGCAGACACTGGGAGAATGCGCAAACTCCACATGGACAGTGGCCCGGGGCTGGGATCGAAGCCGGGTCCTCGGCGCCATGAGGCAGTAGTGCTAACCACTATGCCACCATGCCGCCCTTAACCACCAGCTCTTTTAAATGAAGACCCCATCTCTTGTGAATCGCCTGAATCGCCCCCTCAAGGTAAACGTAACCTTCTCCAAATACAGAAACTCCATCAGGTCCCCCAGCCACACTGTGTTACGGGCAGAGAGGATGACCTCCACCCCAACAGGACCTGCCTGCGAGCAATCAGCGAGGCGAAGGCTAAGATGCCTGCTCCTGCTTCCGTCTGCAGCTCCCGCACGTCCAACACCCAAAATATTGCTGACATGGTGCTGAAAAACGCCCCCCAAAATGTCTCCAATTTCGGGCAGGACCAGAACACGTGTGTGGTTGGCTGTACCTCTCCCAAATCAATCGCAAGTGTCCTCCACCCCCTCAAACAACCATCTCATCCTCGACCTCATCAGGTGTGCCCTGTGAACCACCTTTAACTGTGTTAACCCCAGCCTCGCACGCGAGGTTGAGGCACTAATGTAGAAGGCCCCCATTGCCACTGTTCGTACAAATGTCCTCAACTCTGGTTATTTTCAATTGTATAGGGGCATGGGACAGGTGTATCCACTGTCCCCGCTCCTGTTTGCTTTGGCAATCGAACTGCTTGCTATGGTGCCAAGGTCTTCCCTTCGCAGCACCTCACACCACAACCCCCCCCTCCAGCGCCACACACAGCTCCTCCTCCCACTTGGTCTTAACCCCCTCCAGCGATGCCATATCCTCCTCCAAAATCTTCCTATAAATTGGTGAGATTGCCCCCCCCCCGCCCTCAAACCCATCACTGACAGCACCCTCTTCAACAATGAGATGGGGATGTCACCAGAAATGGTGGGAAAACCTTCCTTGCAAAGTACCACATCTGCATATATCTAAAGGCCTGCCCCTAAGGAAGGAGGCCATTTTGTCCATGGAGTCTGCACCAACCCTCCAAAAGAGCACCTTACCTCAGCCCACTCCCCTGTAGCCCCACCTAACCTGTACATCCCAGGACAAGAGGCAATTTTATCTTGGCCAATCGACCTAACCTGCACATCTTTGGGCAATGGGAGAAACCCTACACCGTCATGAGTGCAAAATTTCACGCAGTCACCCAAGGTCAGAATTGAACCCGGGTCTCTGGTGCTGTGAGGCAGCAGTGCTAACCACTTTGCCACAGTGCCGCCCCTGTTGGGAGTTAGTTTGTAATTAGCAATTAGGATGAATTTTTGGAAGGGAATGCAATTCTTGGCTGTAGATTCTGCATGCTGCAAGTGTTCTAATCGTGCTTCATGTCAAAGTGGAGGAGGCAGACGCCTGAAGCATTGAGCCAACAGCTGGAATGAACAGACCTATGACAATAAATGACAATCACATTTTCTGTTGGGGAGCGCACATCTGATGTTTGCCCATTTATTCATAGAAAGCAGTTCGCGGTTGTGTCATTACCACATTAATAGAAAAACAGTACGGGTGCTTAACTTCAGCATGCTGGCAGTAATTGTGCATGCTGCTTTCATTAACCGAGTGACGATTTTATTCTTCAGCATGCTAATTATCACTACATGTTTAACCCTCAAAGATGAGATTCTGCTGTGCAACTCAAAAGAAAGATTTGCAATTATATGCTGCCTTTCGTGACCTCACGCACTTCAGAACGAACAAAATACTTTTGAAGTGAAGCCACAGTACTGTAGGAACCATAGCAGCCAATTTGTGCACAGCAAGCTCCTGGAAACAGCAATGTTGAGAAATACAGACGATCTGTTTTTTAATGATGTGAGTTGAGGGACAAATATTGGTCCAGGACACCAAAGAGAACTCCCCTGTTCCCCTTTTAATTAGTGCCGTGGGATCTTTTACATCACACACCATCCTGACTTGGAACTAAATTGCTGTTCCTTTGCTGCCACTAGTCAAAATCCTGGAACTCCCTCCCCAATACCAATGTGGCTGTTTCACAACACATGGACCTCACAGGTTCAGGAAGGCACTCTTCTCTCGAGGGCAATTAAGGATGGGCAATAAATGCTGGCCTCGCCATGCGATATCCACATCCCATTAACAAATACAAAAACAAAGTCCATCTGAGTTCTAGATTTTCACTACTTTTGTGAGGGCCACGAGGAATCCAGCATGAGTTTTAAGGATACAAAGAAATAACATTTATTTACAATAATATATATATATATATATATATATATACATACACACAACAGCAGCAACAACTTCGCTTGCTGCTCACTCCTTCCTGGCTGGTTCCATACTGGCCAGCTTTATTTATACAGGGAGTCTGCTAATGATTTCTCCGCCCCCCTCATTGGGGAAACTCATACTCTCACAGGATTGTGGGAATGTCATTAGTCCCCAGCCAATGGTAAGCAGGCAGGTTATAACACCCCCCCCCCCCCCCCCCCACCCCCTCCCCTCCCCCAAAGTCCAAGGAATCCACCGAAGACCCTGGCGAAGGAGGGCGTCGGACTCGTTTTGCCGCAGACCGGACACCATTTGCACGCGGTGCTGGATCTGGTGGCGTGTAACGAGACGGAGACCGGCGCTTCCGTGATGAACGGCGTAACGGTTGTACATCCACGGCCCGTGGGCCCGAGGATTCCCCCTCTGATGCGTCCTGTGTCTCCATCTCGGAGTCAGAGTCTGATGCCTCCGTCATCTCGGCATCTCTATCTCCACGCAGTTCTGTAACGACCTGCGCAGGCTTTGAGTGTGGCACCAGAGGAAGATTGTGAGGACTACTTTCCATTGTGTCTGGTCTCTGTGGCTGTAGAAACGAGCTCTGTGGGCGGGGAATCTTTGGAAGGGATAGTCTTCTGGACCAAGCGTGGTCTACATGTTTGCACTGGAGGTGACCCTGGGCTAGCACCTGGTAAGAGATGGGGCCCGTTTGGCGAAAGATTACGCCAGGGACCTACTGGGCACTACCAGCAAAATTTCGAACGAACGCTGGGTCACCGGGCGCAAACTGCCGAATCGGCCGATGCCGAGAAAAAACATGTCCCTGCTGTTCTTGTGTGCGGCGTACTTTTGCGCCAATGTCCAAGAAAACCATGCTAAGGTGGGTGCGAAGTCTCCGGCCCATTACGAGTTCTGCGGGAGCTACCCCAGTCACTGCATGGGGGTGGTCCTATACGAAAACAAAAAGCGAGCCAGTCTCGTGTCCATTGACCCGGAAGACTGCTTCTTTAGGCCTCGTTTGAATGTCTTCACTGTGCGCTCCGCCAACCCATTTAAAGCCGGGTGGTAAGGGGCAGTGCGGATATGGCGTATGCCATTCAACTTCATGAACCTCGCAAACTCCTCACTTGTGAATGGAGTGCCGTTATCCATGACCAGCACCTCAGGGAGGCCATGCGTACTAAAAGACAAATGCATCTTCTCAACTGTTGCGCAGGACGTTGTGCCTACCATCTTATGCACCTCTAGCCATTTAGACTGGGCATCAATTAATAAAAGGAACATGGATCCTTGAAAAGGGCCGGTGAAATCTGCATGCAAGCGCCCCCAAGGCCGCCCTGGCCATTCCCAGTTATGTAGGGGCGCGGCCGGCGGACGTTTCTGATGCTCCTGGCAAATGGAGCAGTTTTGGGCCACCTTCTCAATGTCGGTGTCGAGGCCTGGCCACCAGACATAACTCCTGGCCAACATTTTCATTTTGGTCACACCTGGATGCCCATTGTGCAAGTCTCTTAATATCAGCTCCTGTTTTTTTTCCGGGACAATCACACACGTCCCCCACAAGAGGGTGCCATCTTCCATGCTGAATTCTGACAGCCCGCAACTCGCATGGGAGCGGTCTATGCTGCCCACCATACAGGACTATGTGCCGAACCTTTGATAGGACTGGCTCCATCTGGGTCCACTCACGGATCTGTGATGCCGTGACAGGCAAGGTGTCCATAAAATTTAGGGTTGCAACCACCTCACCGGTCGTGGGGGTCGACATGGGGCTGGTCGATAATGGCAATCGGCTCAGTGCGCCGGCATTCACTATCTGCGTTCCTGGTTTGTGCTCCAGAGAATACTCGTATGCAGCAAGCAACAAAGCCCAGCACTGGATCCGTGTGGAAGCAATGGGCGGTATTGGCTTATCCTCAGGAAAAGTCCCAGCAGAGGCTTATGATCAGTCACGATAGTGAAGTGGCGGCCATACACGTACTGGTGGAAACATTTCACCGCAAAGACCACTGCCAGGCCCTCCTTCTCGATCTGCGGGTACTTTTTTTCTGCTGCAGTCAAATGTGCGGGAGGCGAAAGCTATCGGCCGCTCGGCCCCGTTCTCCATCTTGTGGGACAGGACAGCCCCAATACCATACGGGGATGCATCACGTGACGAGCAAAGGCTTTCCAGGATCATAGTGGGTTAGTAACCCAGACGACGACAATTGTTGTTTTACCCGCCGGAAAGCGGTTTCTTGCGGCTGACCCCAAACCCAGGTGTGATTTTTCTTTAGCAGAAGGTGCAACGGGGCCAGCGTAGTTGCCAGATTGGGGAGGAACTTCCCGTGATAGTTTACGAGGCCGAGAAAAGAACGAAGATGCGAAGTGTCAGTCGGGGCGGGGGCATGTTGAATCGCGCGCACCTTCTCTGCGACGGGGTGCAAACCATCCCGGTCCACCCGATAACCCAGGTAGACTACTTCCTTCGCCTGAAAGATGCACTTTGTGCGACAAAACAGACTCCAGCCTCCGAAAAGCATCTAAGGGCAGCCTCCAGATTTTCCAAATGTTCCTGCTCCGACGTCCCTGTGATCAAAACGTCATCTAAGTAGACAGCGACACATGGTAAACCTCTCAAAATGCCCACCATAACGCGTTGAAAAATAGCGCAGGCAGAGGATACTCCAAAGGGCAAACGTGTATATTCATACAGGCCCCAGTGTGTATTAATCGTTACATATGGTTGGGAGGCAGGGTCCAGCTCCAACTGTAGGTAGGCGTAACTCATATCTAATTTTGTGAACGAGAGTCGGCATGCAACCTTCGCGTAGAGATCCTCTATGCGATGCATTGGATAACTGTCGAGTTGGGAAGCCGTATTCACTAAGTTTATAGTCGCCGCACAAGCGAACTGTGGCATCTGGCTTCATTACAGGTACAATTGGTGCTGCCCAGTCAGCGAAACGAATGGGCCTGATAATACCCAAAGTCTCCAAACGAGTGAGCTCCCCTGCTACCTTCTTGAGCAAGGCGTAAGGCACCGGGCGCGCCTGGAAATAGCGCGACGTGGCTCCTGGTTCTACTAGGATTCAGGCTACGGTCCCTTTTATTTTCCCCAAATCGGACTGGAATACATCTGGGTATTGTCCTAGCGCTTCAGTCAACCCTCCAGAAACTGTTTGGAGGATGTGCTGCCACTGCAACCGCAAATGGCGCAACCAGTCCTGACCCAACAGGCTGGGCCCATTGCTGCGCACCACGATAAGTGGGAAACGCCCCTCTGGCGTCCATAAACAACAGGGGTCATCGTAGTTCCTGCAATGTCCAATGGTTCCCCTGTGTAGGTGGCCAACCTGACCTGTGTGTCGGTTAATGTAAGGGTCTGTATACCCTGCTTGATGCGGTCGAATGTCCTCTGGGCGATCACGGAGAACGCTGCGCCAGTGTCCAACTCCATCTCAAGCGGGTGACCATTGACCCGTACTGTCACCTTAATGGGGGCCACACGGGGAGCTGCCACACAATGCAGCTGCAGGCAGTCGTCCTCCGTCTCCACGTCCTCAGGAGTAGTCGCCGCAGGTTCATCCACATGGAAGGTACGGCCACTGGGCTGGCCCCAGTTTTGGTCGGAACGACGGCGCCTCTGGCGCCCCCAGGACCGGCGTCCGCGACGAGGTCGGCGCCTACAAGTCTGACATGGACATGGCACCTCATCCATTGGTTCTGGAGAAGGCTCTTTTCGGGGAGGAATGTCCGACGGCCACTGGCGTCGATCCAGACGTCGCCTCGCCCAAGAGTGCAGGAGTGCAGAGGGACGTTTTCGGACGGAAAGGGTTGCGCCCCAAGGCATGCACCTCCATTCCCTGTAGCTCCTGCACTCCTCGTTCTGCGCTCTCTCGGGACAATACTATTTGAATGGCCTGTTGAAAAATCAATGTTGGCTCAGCTCACAACTGTCTCTGGGTGGCCGCATTGTTAATACCGCAAACCATACGGTCGCGTAACATTTCTGACAAGGTCTCACCATAGTCGCAGTACCCGCAATCCTGCGTAGCCTGGATAGAAAGTCGGCAAGGGATTCTCCTGGGGTCCTCTCAGCTTTATTAAACCGGTAACGTTGGACTATCGTGGACGGGGTTGGGTTAAAGTGTTGCCCCACTAAGTTCACAAGTTCATCAAACGTTTTGGTGTCCGGCGCAGCTGGACACGTAAGGCTCCTAATCACCCCAAACTTATGCGGGCCGCAGGCGGTGAGCAATATGACCACCTGCCGCTCGTTTTCGGTGATGTTGTTTGCCCGGAAATAGTAACGCATCCATTGTGCGTACTGGTTCCAGCTTTCCAGCGCAGCATCAAAAACATCCAAACGTCCGTACAGAGGCACGGTGTAATAGAAAACAACTTCCAACCTGTATCCAACAAAAATCCAGGGAGGTGGCTTCAGCAGTGTAGACAGCTATTCACTTTAACCCTTGTCACCAGTTTTATGAGGGCCACAAAGAATCCAGCATGAGTTTTAAGGATACAATATATATATTCCAAACTGGCCAGCTTTATTTATACAGGGAGTCTGCTAATGATTTCTCCGCCCCCCTCATTGGGGGAAGCTCATGCTCCCACAGGATTGTGGGATTGTCATTTGTCCCCAGCCAATGGAAAGCAGGCCGGTTATAACAACTACCTTTTGAAATGAAATGAAATTAAATGAAAATCGCTTATTGTCACAAGTAGGCTTCAAATGAAGTTACGGTGAAAAGCCCCTAGTCGCCACATTCCAGTGCCTGTTCGGGGAGGCTGGTACGGGAATTGAACCGTGCTGCTGGCCGGCATTTGTCTGCTTTCAAAGCCAGCGATTTAGCCCTGTGCTATGCAACAAACGTTTCCTGAGTTAAGTCCAGAAAAGGACCAACACACAAGTTTAATATTGTACCCTATTGTTCAGAACAATAGAGTATGAGAATAAGCTTGCAGGAACATAAAATTGACTGTAAACGCTTCTATAGGTATGCGAAGCGGGAAAGATTGATGAAGACAAATGAAATGAGAAATGAAATGTCTTGCAGTCCGAAACAGGGGCATTTATAATGGGGAACAAAGAAATGGCTGACCAACTAAATACATACTTTGGTTCTGTCTTCACAAAGGAGGCCACAAATAAGATACCGTTTTGGTCTCCTTATCTGAGGAAGGATGTTCTTGCTCTAGAAATAATGCAGCGACGGTTTACCAGACTCATTCCTGGGATGGCAGGACTGACTTATGAGGAGAGATTGAGTCGGTTAGGATTGTATTCACTAGAATTCAGAAGAATGAGGGGAGATCTCATAGAAACCTATAAAATTCTAACAGGACTAAACTAAGTAGATACAAGCAGGATGTTCCTGATGGTGGGGGTGTCCCACAAGCAGGGGTCACAGTCTGAGGATATGGGGTAGACCGTTTAGGTCAGCAATCAGGTGAAATTTCTTCACGGAAAGGAGTTGAGGCCAAAACATTGCATGTTTTTATGAATCAGTTAGATACAGCACTTGGGGGCAGCACGGTGGCACAGTGGTTAGCACTGCTGCCTCACGGCGCTGAGGACCCATGTTCGATCCCGGCCCTGGGTCATTGTCCGTGTGGAGTTTACGCATTATCCCCGTTCTGGGTGGGTCTAACCCCCAAAAAGATGTGCAGGGTAGGTGGATTGGCCACACTAATTTGCCCCTTAATTGAAAAAAGTATCGGGTAGTCTAAATTTATTTTTAAAAACGATATAGCACTTGAATATGGTGGTGGGGGGAGGGGGGGGGTTGCGGGATCAGACTATAGAGTTGGATAATCAGCCATGATAGCGAATGGTGGAGCAGGCTTAAAGGGCCAAATGGCCTCCTGCTCCTACTTTCTATGTTTCTATTAACTTCTATCCACAGATGTTGCCTGACCTCTTGGGTATTTACTGCATTTTCTGCTCCTGAGGTCAAGCTGGTCAACAATGTTCTTCATTTGTTTACAATTTTAATACATAAGTATTGAACATGCAGGTTAATTTTTCTGTACATTTGAAGTTGATGGATGTTACCATTGGGCTAAGTGGCAGCTTTGCTCAGTGAATAACTCTCTTGCTTCTTAAGTCAGAAGGTTGTTAGTTCAAGCCACAGACTAGAATCTTGAGCAGTTGGCGCTCCCTGTGCAGAGCTGGGGTAGTGCCGTACCTATTAGTCAGAGCGGCAGTCCTGAAGGATGAAATATTAAATCAAGATCCCGTCTGCTGTTCAGGTGGGTCTGAAAGATTATGTGGCATTATATGAAGAAAAGTAGGGGAGTTCTTCCACTGCTCTGGCTAAGATCCAAACAATATATTGCAAAATTAAATTAACTAGTCATCAACTCGTTACCGTTGGTAGGACCTTGCTGTGCATAAATGTGCTTTTCATTTTGCCTACCTAATAATCTTGCAATGTGCCTTTATGGGATAGCAGCATCACATCACTCGAGGGGAAGTATGTCATATGATTCAACCTCTGTTCCACTTCGGCCTGTGAGCAGAACATAGCAGACACTGCCCTGCTGCTGCTGCTGTCTTCAAGCTTTCTATTTATGTGTACATGTTCCTATGTGTCTAGTTTACATAAATGAACCTACAAAACGTTTACACAGTCCTTGACGATGATTGTTGCTTTTATCAACAACCGGAAGCTACGTGCGGTCCATCTGGGCTCTGAGTGCGGCCCATGAGACACTTTGTTGACCCTGACCTACACTCTCGGTTGCCACATTCCACTGATTTTTGTCCATATTTTTTTCCCCCAGCGGTATGACGGAAGTGATACGCACATAAAGCAAGGGATTGCACACAACTCGAGAGAGCCATGTGCTCCCTCTGTGTACAAAACATAAATATTGATTTTGTCTGTACCATTTATTGATGACTGTTCTATTAATATATAAATTATTAAGCATTTTCTATAGCTAATGAAATATTCGGTGAGTTTTGAATGTATTCAACCTTGTTCATGGGGTCATTGTTAGTGAACAATCCTGATTTCAATCTTACGGCCCACTGAGATGAAGGAGGGCCATTCATATGGCCCACTCACTAGCCTATCACAGCTCTATACCATTATTAAAAACACATCATGGTGTCAGCAGTGGTATAACACAGTGTCAGCAAAATTTTTTTTTTTAAATATAAATTTAGAGTACCCAATTATATTTTTTCCAATGAAGGGCCAATTTTGCATGGCAAATCCACCTACCCTGCACATCTTTGGGTTGTGTGGGTGAGACTCCACACCCGGGATTGAACGCGGGTCCTCGGTGCCGTACGGCAGCAGTGCTAACCACTGTGCCACCGTCCCGCCACTAGTGGCAGCAAAATTAAGGATGACATACTTAACAGCTTTAGATTGTGCTCCAAGGCATAAGGTGACCTTCGGCATTGTGGTCATCGGACTGCAATGGAGCTGCTCTGTCAGACTGTTGAAATCACGGCATGGCAACTGCGCAGAAAAGCTTTGAAGACATCAGCAGGGCTGTGTTTTGCTCACATGCATAAGTGAAACCGAGGTAGGATCACATGACACACTTCCTTGCTTGTGGTGGCATGCTGCTGTAACTTAAAGGCATATTACAATTAAAATTCTTTGCCTGAAACAAGTTGCTAATGATCTGTTATTGGTTAAGATTGACACTGTGCCAGCGCCAACATACTATCCCTACAAATTCTAAAAAGACTTGAATCCACAGACATGGAAGGTCAAGGTGAAACCAACTACTGCTCAACTGTGTGTGTAACAGTTCACTTATTTTGTGTGCAGGATCCATAGTCCTGGAGTACAAATACAATCGATCCTACTGGGTGCCACTGATGATCTAAATTATGGAGACGAGGGCGGTATGGTGGCGTAGTGGTTAGCACTGCTGCCTCATGGTGCTGAGGACTCTGGTTCGATCCCAGCTTTGGGTCACACTCCCATGTGGAGTTTGCACATTCTCCCTGCGTCTGCGTGAGTCTCACCCCCGCAACCCAAAAAGATGTGCTAAGTAGGTGAATTGGCCATGCTAAATTGCCCCTTCTGTTATAACCTGCCTACTTACCATTGGCTGGGGACTAATGACTATCCCACAATCCTGTGGGAGTATGAACTTCCCCAATGAGGGGGGCGGAGAACCCACTAGTAAACTCCCAGTATAAATAAGTTGGCCAGTTCAGGAACCAGCAGGAAGGAGTATGTAGCAAGGGAAGTTACTGCCACTTTTATGTATATATGTTATAGTAAATAAATGTTATTACTTTGTATCCTTAAAACTCGTGCTGGATTCTTCGTGGCCCTTACAAAACCTTCATTGGAAAAAAAAAAGAATTGTATACTCTAAATTTATTTTTTTATAAATTACGGAGACCAAAGACCCAGCAATCACCGTCAACTGGCATGTAGTGACCATGCACTAATGACTAACAAAGAACTAGTCAGACCTCTTATTGTAGATCAATCATAGAAACGACTCCTATCACCTCAGTTCATGGCTTAACATGGAAATATTCAGAATGGTTCAACAAAATTGGCAGCTTCAAGGAAAGTCTTGTCAATTGATCTGGTACAATACAAATGCCAGCAGCTACAAAAAGAAATGGTGAAACATTCCACACTACAGAAACTGTGGAAAGCATTATTGAAAGATGGCCTGATTCAACTCAGTATGTTCACAAGCAAATGAGACCATTTTGGCCTTAGTGGGATGAGCTAGGCATCTCCTGAGGAGTGATATCTGAAGACAGGCAGGTGATCATACTGGACTCTTTATGAAATAATATTCTTTAACAGCTTCATCACTCACACATGGGCACAGATCGGACAAGAAGACTCCTAAGAGAGGCAGTCTAATGGCTGGGTATGAATAATGACATCGAAGTCATTGTCAAGAGGTGTGAGATATGTCAAGAGCATGGGCCTTGACAGCACAGACAACCACTGATTCCACATAAGTTCTTGTCCTTCCTTAGCCCAAAAGTCTCATCAGACCTCTTTTCATGTCCGTGGCAGTGACTACTTTACCAAGAACCCCATCATTCAACAATTGCACAATAGGTCAAGCACAACTGTTGCGCACACTCTTAAGTGTTATTTTCAGTCTATTTGGTGTGCCTAGAGAGATGATTATTGATTATGATTCGCAATTTATTGGTAAGCCATTTAAGGATATGTGAGAGAAGTGGAATATTGATCACATTACTTCTCATTACCTTAAATCTAACAGCCTAGCTGAGCAAATGATTTGCACAGTGAAATCCCTAATTCTCAAATGTACACCGACCAAGCAAGATCTGCACATAACCATTACAAAATCTGGGCGTACCAGCAGATTACCTCTATGCTTCAGACACTCATAGATCCATCGGTTCTATCCATTTATGTAATGGTAACTAAACATGAATATGTATTGTGAATAGTTATTCCTCTTTGGAAGGGTGGGGGCGGGGGAAATAACTATCTTTAAAAAGAAAGAGGGATGTTGTAATATGCTATTCAGGTTCTCGACGTTATGAATGCTTCTTTACTCTTTTTGACAAAGCTCACATGATCCCTCGTTATTCAAGGTTCCCAAAATCTATCATACTTATCCTTCATCCTCAGAAGAACATACAGGTCCTGAATACTAATCAACTTAACTTTTGAAAGACTTGGAAGTGACTTGAAATGCTACATCTGTTTCTCAGGTGGATGTAAACGGTCCTGCGTCACTATTCAAGGAAGAGCAGAAACATTGTCCCCCGTATGTATCTTGGGCCAATGTTTCTCCTCGAATCAAAAATAGACTAATTGCCTTTCATCTCATAGGTATAAGCAGGACAGCCTGAAAGTGTACATGCAATGTTTTATTGATCAGCGATGACTCATTTTTGCTCCTTCTGATATTTTTATTTTCCCAGGAGATGAGGTAGATATTTATCAACGGGAGTTTCTGGCACTTCGCGACAGACTGCATGCAGCTGAGCAAGAAAACCTCAAACGCTCGAAAGAACTGAACCTGGTCTTGGATGAGATAAAACGAGCTATTGCTGAGAAACAAACATTGAAGGATTTCAACAGGACCTGGAGCAATTTGTCAGGTACCTTCTATTATACATTGGATCTACTCTGCACAGGACAATGTGCCTGCTATTTGTGTAGAACCTTTAATGTAGGAAAAACATCCTGAGGTGTTTCTCAAGAGTGATACAAACAAACAAAGAACAAAGAAATGTACAGCACAGGAACAGGCCCTTCAGCCCTCCAAGCCCGTGCCGACCATGCTGCCCGACTAAACTACAGTCTTCTACGCTTCCTGGGTCCGTATCCCTCTATTCCCATCCTATTCATGTATTTGTCAAGATGCCCCTTAAATGTCACTATCGTCCCTGCTTCCACCACCTCCTCCGGTAGCGAGTTCCAGGCACCCACTACCCTCTGCGTAAAAGACTTACCTCGTACACCTACTCTAAACCTTGCCCCTCTCACCTTAAACCTATGCCCCCTAGTAATTGACCCCGCTACCCCGGGGAAAAGCCTCTGACTATCCACTCTGTCTATGCCCCTCATAATTTTGTAGACCTCTATCAGGTCTCCCCTCAACCTCCTTCGTTCCAGTGAGAACAAACCGAGTTTATTCAACCGCTCCTCATATCTAATGCCCTCCATACCAGGCAACATTCTGGTAAATCTCTTCTGCAACCTCTCTAAAGCCTCCACATCCTTCTGGTAGTGTGGCGACCAGAATTGAACACTATACTCCAAGTGTGGCCTAACTAAGGTTCTATACAGCTGCAACATGACTTGCCAATTCTTATACTCAATGCCCCGGCCAATGAAGGCAAGCATGCCGTATGCCTTCTTGACTTCCTTCTCCACCTGTGTTGCCCCTTTCAGTGACCTGTGGACCTGTACTCCTAGATCTCTTTGACTTTCAATACTCTTGAGGGTTCTACCATTCACTGTATATTCCCTACCTGCATTAGACCTTCCAAAATGCATTACCTCACATTTGTCCGGATTAAACTCCATCTGCCATCTCTCCACCCAAGTCTCCAAACAATCTAAATCCTGCTGTATCCTCTGACAGTCCTCATCGCTATCCGCAGTTCCACCAACCTTTGTGTCGTCTGCAAACTTACTAATCAGACCAGTTACGTTTTCCTCCAAATCATTTATATATACTACAAAGAGCAAAGGTCCCAGCACTGATCCCTGTGGAACACCACTGGTCACAGCCCTCCAATTAGAAAAGCATCCTTCCATTGCTACTCTCTGCCTTCTATGACCTAGCCAGTTCTGTATCCACTTTGCCAGCTCACCCCTGATCCCGTGTGACTTCACCCTTTGTACTAGTCTACCATGAGGGACCTTGTCATAGGCCTTACTGAAGTCCATATAGACAACATCCACTGCCCTACCTGCATCAATCATCTTAGTGACCGCCTCGAAAAACTTGATCAAGTTAGTGAGACACGACCTCCCCTTCACAAAACCATGCTGCCTCTCACTAATACGTCCATTTGCTTCCAAATGGGAGTAGATCCTGTCTCGAAGAATTCTCTCCAGTAATTTCCCTACCACTGAAGTAAGGCTCACCGGCCTGTAGTTCCCTGGATTATCCTTGCTACCCTTCTTAAACAGAGGAACAACATTGGCTATTCTCCAGTCCTCCGGGACATCACCTGAAGACAGTGAGGATCCAAAGATTTCTGTCAAGGCCTCCGCAATTTCCTCTCCAGCCTCCTTCAGTATTCTGGGGTAGATCCCATCAGGCCCTGGGGACTTATCTACCTTAATATTTTTTAAGACACCAACACCTCGTCTTTTTGGATCTCAATGTGACCCAGGCTATCTACACACCCTTCTCCAGACTCAACATCTACCAATTCCTTCTCTTTGGTGAATACTGATGCAAAGTATTCATTTAGTACCTCGCCCATTTCCTCTGGCTCCGCACATAGATTCCCTTGCCTATCCTTCAGTGGGCCAACCCTTTCCCTGGCTTTTTATGTACGTGTAAAAAGTCTTGGGATTTTCCTTAACCCTATTTGCCAATGACTTTTCGTGACCCCTTCTAGCCCTCCTGACTCCTTGCTTAAGTTCCTTCCTACTTTCCTTATATGCCACACAGGCTTCGTCTGTTCCCAGCCTTTTAGCCCTGACAAATGCCTCCTTTTTCTTTTTGACGAGGCCTACAATATCTCTCGTTATCCAAGGTTCCCGAAAATTGCCGTATTTATCCTTCTTCCTCACAGGAACATGCCGGTCCTGAATTCCTTTCAACTGACATTTCAAAGCCTCCCACATGTCAGATGTTGATTTGCCCTCAAACATCCCCCCCCCAATCTATGTTCTTCTTCAGTTCCCGCCTAATATTGTTATAATTTGCCTTCCCCCAATTTAGCACATTCATCCTAGGACCACTCTTATCCTTGTCCACCAGCACTTTAAAACTTACTGAATTGTGGTCACTGTTCCCGAAATGCTCTCCTACTGAAACATCTACCACCTGGCCGGGCTCATTCCCCAATACCAGGTCCAGTACCGCCCCTTCCCTAGTTGGACTGTCCACATATTGTTTTAAGAAGCCCTCCTGGATGCTCCTTACAAACTCCGCCCCGTCTAAGCCCCTGGCACTAAGTGAGTCCCAGTCAATATTGGGGAAGTTGAAGTCTCCCATCACCACAACCCTGTTGTTTTTACGCTTTTCCAAAATCTGTCTACCTATCTGTTCCTCTATCTCCCACTGGCTGTTGGGAGGCCTGTAGTAAACCCCCAACATTGTGACTGCACCCTTCTTATTCCTGATCTCTACCCATATAGCCTCACTGCCCTCTGAGATGTCCTCCCGCAGTACTGCTGTGATATTCTCCCTAACCAGAATCGCAACTCCGCCACCCCTTTTACATCCCCCTCTATCCTGCCTGAAACATCTAAATCCTGGAACGTTCAGCTGCCAATCCTGTCCTTCCCTCAACCAGGTCTCTGTAATGGCAACAACATCATAGTTCCAAGTACTAATCCAAGCTCTAAGTTCATCTGCCTTACACGTAATACTTTTTGCATTAAAACATATGCACTTCAGGCCACCAGACCCGCTGTGTTCAGCAACTTCTCCCTGTCTGCTCTGCCTCAGAGCCCCACTGTCCCTATTCCCTAGTTCTCCCTCAATGCTCTCACCTTCTGACCTATTGCTCCCGTGCCCACCCCCCTGCCATACTAGTTTAAACCCTCCCGTGTGACACTAGCAAACCTCGCGGCCAGGATATGTATGCCTCTCCGGTTTAGATGCAACCCGTCCTTCTTATATAGGTCACACCTGCCCAGAAGAGCTCCCAGTGGTCTAGATAACGGAAACCCTCCCTCCTACACCAGCTGTTTAGCCACGTGTTTAGCTGCTCTATCTTTCTATTTCTAGCCTCACTGGCACGTGGCACAGGGAGTAATCCCGAGATTACAACCCTCGAGGTCCTGTCTTTTAACTTTCTGCCTAGCTCCCTGAACTCCTGCTGCAGGACCTCATGCCCCTTCCTGCCTATGTCGTCAGTACCAATATGTACAATGACCTCTGCCTGTTTGCCCTCCCCCTTCAGGATGCCCTCTACCCGCTCGGAGACATCCTGGACCCTGGCACCGGGGAGGCAACATATCCTGGAGTCTCTTTCACGTCCACAGAAGCGCCTATCTGTGCCCCTGACTATAGAGTCCCCTATTACTATTGCTCTTCTGCGCTTTGACCCTCCCTTCTGAACATCAGAGCCAGCCGTGGTGCCACTGCTCTGGCTGCTGCTGTTTTCCCCTGATAGGCTATCCCCCCCC
Source organism: Scyliorhinus torazame (assembly GCF_047496885.1). Classification (NCBI taxonomy): domain Eukaryota; kingdom Metazoa; phylum Chordata; class Chondrichthyes; order Carcharhiniformes; family Scyliorhinidae; genus Scyliorhinus; species Scyliorhinus torazame. The sequence goes on from NC_092713.1 coordinate 304,669,108, forward strand.
GACAGTATCCAAAGGGGTATACCTGTTCGAGAGGGGGACAACCACAGGGGATTCCTGCACTGACTGCCTGCCCTTTCTGGTGGTCACCCATTTCTCTGCCTGCACCTTGGGTGTGACCACATTTATATAACTGCGATCTATGACGCTTTCCGCCACATGCTCCTAAGTGCATCCAATTGCTGCTCCAACCGAAGCATGCGGTCTGTGAGGAGCTCCAGTTGGGTGCACTTTCTGCAGATGAAGCCATCCGGGACGCTGGAAGCCTCCCGGACCTGCCACATCTCACAGTCAGAGCACTGCACCCCTCTAACTGACATTGCGTCAATTAATTAAAATTAGGACTTCCGGGTGCAGCGATGACCAGCTGAGTCGCACGTTTCGGCAGCTCCCGGTGGAACGGACTTTTGGGCTCTTAATAGGAGCCCCATCGGCAATTTTAACGGCAAATAACACTGTGCGGTAATCCAGAAGGGAATCCCCCCTGGACACGGATAGAAAAAAGAGAGGAAAGTAGCCGGATTGCGGTGGATCCTCTAGAGCAGCGGCCAGGAAGGCCGGCACAAAGCAAGATGGCGTCGGAAGGAGGCAGGTTAATATGGGACCCTGACCAACAAGAGTTCCTGCGGCGTTGCGTAGATTAACTCAAAAAGGAGATGAAGAAGGAGCTGTTGGCCCTGATATTACAAGCGATTGAGGGGCTAAAGGAGGAGCAAAAGACCCAGGAACAGGAGGTTCGGATCGTGAAGGCAAAGGCTGCTGAGAATGAGGATGACATACAGGGCCTGGTGGTGAAAATGGAGATCCACGAGGCACAACACAAAAGATGTGTGGAAAGGCTGGAGGTGCTGGAGAATAATGCGAGGAGGAAGAACCTAAGGATTCTTGGTCTTCCCGAAGGTGAAGAAGGGGCGGACGTCGGGGCATATGTGAGCACGATGCTGCACTCGTTAATGGGATCGGAGGCCCCGACGGGTCCGCTGGAGGTGGAGGGAGCCTATCGGGTTATGGCGCGAAGACCGAGGGCTGGAGAAATTCCTTGAGCAATAGTGGTGAGATTTCTCCGATATAAGGACAGAGAGATGGTCCTCAGATGGGCAAAGAAAACTCGGAGCAGTAGGTGGGAGAATGCGGTGATCCGCATATATCAAGATTGGACTGGATCACGATATATCAAGAAGGAGGGCAAGCTTTAATCGGGCCAAGGCGGTGTTGCATAAAAGGAAGGTCAAATTCGGAATGCTGCAACTGGCAAGACTGTGGGTCACACATCTAGGGAAACGCCACTACTTCGAAACGGCAGATGAGGCGTGGACATTTATTGTCGAGGAGAAGCTGGAGTGAGCGGGCCAGAAAAAGAAAGTTTGGGACAAAAGTGGGGGGGTGAATTTGTGGGATAAGGGGGGAAAAGGGGGAAAAGAGGACTTCCCAAGTTGTTAAACCTGCGACCCTGTAACTTCTCTCTCTTCCTCATGTCGTGGGGGAGGGAGTGAGGGAGGATGAGGAGCTGAGGGCGCTGGCCATTGGGGGCGGGGCCAAAAGGGAAGCGCGGGCTTTGTTCCCACGCTATGGTAATCATGGCGGGAACGGGGAAGCAGGAAGCCTCGCACAGTGTGAGCCGAGGTCACGGGGGGAAGCCGAGGTCGGCCAGAGTTTGCTGACTTCTGGGAGCAACATGGGGGGTGCAATTACGCTAGCTTGGGATCTAGGGGGGGGGGGGGTTAACTGGGTTGCTGCTGCTGGGGAGAAGGGGGAGCTGGTATGGGGGGGAGGGGGTCGGGGTGGGGGGGGCGCCGCCTGGGGGGGATACAGCTACGTGGGAACCGGGTGAGGAGCTGGATTGAAAAAGGAAATGGCTAGTCGTCAAGGGGGGGGGGTAAAGAGCCCCCCAACCCGGTTGATCACGTGGAATGTGAGAGGGCTGAACGGGCCGATTAAGAGGGCATGGGTACTCGCACACCTAAAGAAACTTAAGGCAGATGTGGTTATGCTTCAGGAGACGCATCTGAAGCTGATAGACCAGGTTAGACTTCGCATAGGATGGGTGGGGCAGGTGTTTCATTCGGGGCTAGATGCAAAAAACAGAGGGGTGGCCATACTAGTGGGAAAGCGGGTAATGTTTGAGGCAAAGACTATAGTGGCGGATAGTGGGGGCAGATACGTGATGGTGAGTGGCAAACTGCAAGGGGAGGCGGTGGTATTAGTGAACGTGTATGCCCCGAACTGGGATGATGCCAATTTTATGAGGCGTATGTTAGGACGAATCCCGGACCTAGAAGTGGGGAAGTTGGTAATGGGTGGAGACTTTAATACGGTGCTGGACCCAGGGCTGGACAGATCGTGGTCCAGGACCGGAAGGAGGCCGGCTGCAGCTAGGGTGCTTAAGGATTTTATGGAGCAGATTGGAGGAGTAGATCCCTGGAGATTTAGTAGACCTAGGAGTAAGGAGTTTTCGTTTTTCTCCTATGTACGCAAAGTATTTTCACGAATAGATTTTTTTGTTTTGGGAAAGGCACTGATCCCAAAGGTGACTGGGCCGGAGTACACGGCTATAGCCATCTCGGATCATGCTCCACACTGGGTGGACCTGGAGATACGGGAAGAAAAACAACAGCTTCCACCCGGGAGAATGGACATGGGATTATTGGCAGATGAGGGGGGGTGTTTAAGGGTGAGGGGGTGTATTGAAAGGTTCTTGGAACTTAATGATAATGGGGAGGTACAGGTGGGAGTGGTCTGGGAGGCACTGAAGGCAGTGGTTAGAGGGGAGCTGATATCTATTAGGGCACATAAAGGAAAGCAGGAGGGTAGGGAAAGGGAGCGGTTGTTGAAAGAACTTCTGAGGGTGGACAGACAATACGCGGAGGCACCGGAGGAGGGACTATACAGGGAAAGGCAAAGGCTACATGTAGAATTTGACTTGTTGACTACGGGTAATGCAGAGGCACAATGGAGGAAGGCACAGGGTGTACAGTACGAATATGGGGAGAAGGCGAGTAGGTTGTTGGCCCACCAACTGAGGAAAAGGGGAGCAGCGAGGGAGATAGGGGGGGTGAGAGATGAGGAGGGAGAGATGGAGCGGGGAGCGGAGAGAGTGAATGGAGTGTTCAAGGCATTTTATGAAAGATATGAAGCGCAGCCCCCGGACGGGAAGGAGAGAACGATGTGCTTTCTGGATCAGCTGGAATTTCATAAGGTGGAGGAGCAGGAGAGAGTGGGGCTGGGAGCACAGATTGAGACGGAGGCAGTAGTGAAAGGGATTGGGAGCATGCAGGCGGGGAAGGCCCCGGGACCAGACGGATTCCCAGTTGAATTCTATGAGAAATATTTGGACTTGCTGGCCCCGCTACTGATGAGAACCTTTAATGAGGCGAGGGAAAGGGGGCAGCTGCCCCCGACTATGTCAGAGGCAACGATATCGCTCCTCCTAAAGAAGGAAAAAGACCCGCTGCAATGCGGGTCATACAGGCCCATTTCCCTCCTGAATGTGGATGCTAAGATTCTGGCCAAGGTAATGGCAATGAGGTAGAGGATTGTGTCCCGGGGGTGGTCCATGAGGACCAAACTGGGTTTGTGAAGGGGAGACAGCTAAATACAAATATACGGAGGCTGCTAGGGGTAATGATGATGCCCCCACCAGAGGGGGAAGCGGAGATAGTGGTGGCGATGGATGCCGAGAAAGCATTTGATAGAGTGGAGTGGGATTATTTGTGGGAGGTGTTGAGGAGATTTGGCTTTGGGGACGGGTATATCAGTTGGGTACAGTTGCTGTCTAGGGCCCCGATGGCGAGCGTGGTCACGAATGGACAGAGGCCTGACTATTTTCGGCTCCATAGAGGGACGAGGCAGGGATGTCCTCTGTCCCCGTTATTGTTTGCATTGGCGATTGAACCCCTGGCCATAGCACTGAGGGGTTCCAGGAAGTGGAGGGGAGTACTTAGGGGGGGAGAAGAACACCGGGTATCTCTGTATGCGGATGATTTGTTGCTATATGTGGCGGACCCAGCGGAGGGGATGCCAGAGATAATGCGGATACTTGGGGAGTTTGGGGATTTTTCAGGGTATAAACTGAACATGGGGAAAAGTGAGTTATTTGTGGTGCATCCGGGGGAGCAGAGCAGAGAGATAGAGGATTTACCGTTGAGGACGGTAACAAGGGACTTCCGGTACCTGGGGATCTGGATAGCCAAGAATTGGGGTACATTACATAGGCTTAATTTAACACGGTTGGTGGAACAGATGGAGGAGGATTTCAAGAGATGGGACATGGTGTCCCTGTCATTGGCAGGTAGGGTGCAGGCGGTTAAAATGGTGGTCCTCCCGAGATTCCTTTTTGTGTTCCAGTGCCTCCCGGTGGTGATCACGAAGGCTTTTTTCAAAAGAATTGAGAAGAGCATAATGAGTTTTGTGTGGGCTGGGAAGACCCTGAGAGTGAGGCGGGGATTCTTGCAGCGTAGTAGGGACAGGGGGGGGCTGGCACTAAGTGAGTACTACTGGGCCGCCAATGTTTCAATGGTGTGTAAGTGGATGGGAGAAGGGGAGGGAGCGGCGTGGAAGAGATTGGAGAGGGCATCCTGCAGGGGGACTAGCCTGCAAGCAATGGTGACGGCGCCGTTGCCGTTCTCACCAAAGAAATACACCACAAGCCCGATGGTGGTGGCTACATTGAAAATTTGGGGGCAGTGGAGACGGCATAGGGGAGGGACGGGAGCTTCTGTGCGGTCCCCGATAAGAAACAATCATAGGTTCGTTCCGGGGAGAATGGATGGGGAATTTGGAGCATGGCAAAGAGCTGCGGTAGTACAACAATGAGATCTATTTGTAGATGGGATGTTTGCGAGTCTGGGAGCGCTGACGGAGAAATATGGGTTGCCCCAAGGGAATGCATTTCGGTATATGCAATTGAGGGCTTTTGCGAGGCAGCAGGTGAGGGAATTCCCGCAGCTCCCGACGCAGGAAGTGCAGGATAGAGTGATCTCAGAGACATGATGGGGGACGGTAAGGTGGCGGACATATACAGGGAGATGAGGGACGAGGGGGAGATCATGGTAGATGAGCTGAAAGGGAAATGAGAAGAAGAACTGGGGGAGGAGGTTGAGGAGGGGCTGTGGGCTGATGCCCTATGTAGGGTAAACTCATCGTCCTCATGTGCCAGGCTAAGCCTGATACAATTTAAGGTGCTACACAGGGCGCATATGACTGGAGCACGGCTTAGTAAATTTTTTAGGGTAGAGGATAGGTGTGCGAGATGCTCGAGAGGCCCAGCGAATCTCACCCACATGTTCTGGTCATGCCCGGCACTACAGGGGTTCTGGGTGGGGGTGGCAAAGGTGCTTTCGAAGGTGGTGGGGGTCCGGGTCGAACCAAGCTGGGGGTTGGCTGTATTTGGGGTTGCAGAAGAGCCGGGAGTGCAGGAGGCGAGAGAGGCTGACGTGTTGGCCTTTGCGTCCCTTGTAGCCCGGCGCAGGATATTGTTAATGTGGAAGGAAGCCAAACCCCCGGGTGTGGAGACCTGGATAAATGATATGGCAGGGTTCATAAAGTTAGAACGGATTAAGTTTGTGTTAAGGGGTTCGGCTCAGGGGTTCACCAGGCGGTGGCAACCGTTCGTCGACTACCTCACAGAAAGATAGAGGGAATGGAAAAGAAGTAGACAACAGCAGCAACCCAGGGGGGGAGGGGGGGGGGGGAAGGGCGGGGGGGGGGGAAGGGCGGGGGGAGGAATCGGACGGACTCTCAGGGATGTTATTGTATATGTATATGTATAGGTATTTGGTATATGTAATTGTATATTGGATTGTTGGATTGTATTTTTGGAGAGTATTTATTTTGGACAAGGCAGTTGCCATCTAGTTTTGTTTTTGTTTATATATTACTTATTTATTTGTTTAAAACTGGCCACAGTTATTTATATTGCTTTATTGTTGTGTAAAAGAAACACTACGTATTGTTATGTTTGGCCAAAAAACTTGAATAAAATATTTTGTTTTAAAAATTAATTAAAATTAAAAGTTTTTTTTTAAAAAAATGTATATATTTTTAATTTTTTAAAAAAGTTACTGTTAACTATCTGTTTCCTAGCACTAGATTTCTAATATAAATGCGAAAGCTAAATATAGTACTCTCCGATCTCTGGCTTAGATACCCCTCTAAATTATAATTAAGTAATTATGTTTAATTAGTTACCAATGCTTAATTTTTTAAATTTAGTGTAGATTCCCAACCAGCCACTCAGGTCACAGCTTTTCTGTTTCCCCCGACACACACAATTTGAAAAAGGTATAAAAGTAAAAATGAGTAAAAATCACTTCCTTACCTTCTTACCTTCGGAGTGTCTTAGATGTTCTCAGGTTCTCTCCCTGACAGAGACTGCTCCTCCTCCTCCGAACGGCTCCCGAAACTGAAATAAAATTTGCTAGTGAGCCATGTGAGGAGATATTGGAACGTGTGATCAAAGGTTGAATTAGAGGTAGGTTTAAGGATCGTCTAAGAAGAGAGAGAGGCTCATGCTTGGCTGGCGATCGGCAGCACCACCCAAAGATGACTGGCAGATTGATTGTCCGACCTGTCGGAATTCCTCCAACGGGTCAGAAGAGGGCTTCCACAAGAGGTGGAAAACATTCACCAACTTGTCCCAAGACCTGTTCGTAGACCGCAACCAATAAAGTGGGGGAAGGGGGTTGGGGTACAGGCATGCCACAAAATGCAAAGGGGGGAGGGGGAAACCCACAGGATACGGCACAGCCGTGGAGGGCAGGGCCCTAAGACAAGAGGGAAAAATAAGGACAACACCAACATACTGGGCGATACATGCCAGGGCCAACCTCACTAACCCAGAGAGAGAGAAAGAGGCGGCTAAGTTTTAAGCAGGGATATCTAGAAGTCGGAGCTCAAAGGACTGAAGGTGCAACCACTAATGATGGAGGGATAGAAATTGGGGTGCGTGAGAGGCTAGGGTTGGAGGAACATAGATCTCAAAATGAGGGGATATTAAATCGAGGTTGAGAATTTTAAATTCGAGGAGTTACCAGAATCAAAACCAATGTAAGCCATTGAGCACAGGATGGTGAGTGAAGGGGATATGGACAGCAGCTAAAGGAGCTAGTGGGTTACTGGATGGTAATTATGTTAAAAGAGCTCTAGTAACTTGCCCCTGTTGCAGGGATGTTGGCACTTCATTTATTGTTCATTGTGGTGTAGACATGTTCTGCTAAAGAAAAAGTAAAATAATATTTTTCCAGATCTTAATACATACAGGCATATGCTTTTCTTTGAAAAATAGTTTTTGGGATTCAGTAAGGCCAAAGAACCCAAAGCATGTGTGTCTGTCAGTTATGGTGTCCTGTTTCAGCGACACAGGACACATCTTTCAACATCTTTAGATAGAGTAAGAAATTGTTCGTGACTGTAAGAGGCTATTAGCCTCAATGAGTTTAGCACTTTCTCCTCATGTTCACATTCCAGCAAGCCTAATATAAATGTAAATGTAAACCAGAATAGCTTCTCTGCAGAGGGTGAGTTTTAGCCCACCGGCTAAATTGTGTCACAAGCTTGTTTTATGTCAACTGTTCAATGATCTTCCTTGTTAATTTATTCCATTCTATTACCCACTCGGTGGAAATAGTTTCAGTTGACTTCATTGAATCACATACTTGTAAGCAAATAGCATAAACAATTCTGCTGAGGATGTTTTTTTATTGACTGTGTTCCATAACACTTAAAAGTAAACTAGAAAAGTTCAACAAAAAAAGCATCTCTTTGATGGAACTTATCCTGACTTGAAACTCTGTTGAATTTTAAAGAATTCTTTAATGGGGTGCGGGCATCGCTGGCTAGGCCAGCATTTATTGCCTATCACTAGTTGCCCTTTGACTGAGCTGCTTGCTGGGCCATCTCGGAGGGCATTTCAGCATCAACCACATTGCTATGAATCTGGAGTCACATGTAGGCCAGACCAGGCAAGGACAGGAACGATCCTTCTCTAAGGGGTGTTAGTGAACCAGATGAGTTTTTACGGCAATCGACATTGGTTTCATGACTATCATTAGACTTTTAATTCCAGATTCTTATTGAACTAAAATCCCACTATCTGCCGTGATGAGATTTGAACCCAGGTCGCTGGATTACTAGTCCGGTGACAATGCCACTACGCACTGCCTCCTCTAAATCATAAGAACATAAGAACTAGGAGCAGGGTTGGACATCTGGCCCTTCGAGCCTGCTCCGCCAGTCAATGGGATCATGGCTGATCTTTTGTGGACTCAGCTTCACTTTCCCGCCTTATTCCTTTATTCTTCAAAAAACTATCTATCTTTATCTTGAAAACATTTAATGAAGGAGCCTCAACTGCTTCACTGGGCAGGGTATTCCATAGATTCACAACCCTTTGGTTGAAGAAGTTCCTCCTAAACTCCGTCCTAAATCTATTTCCCCTTATTTTGAGGCTATGCCCCCTAGTTCTGCTTTCACCCAACCTCCCTATCTATTCCCTCCATAATTTTATATATTTCTATAAGATCCCTCCGCATCCATCAAAATTCCAACGAGTACAGTCCCAATCTACTCAACCACTCCTCGTAATCCAACCCCCTCAACTCTGGGATTAACCTAGTGAATCCAGCGGTAAAACTGTTGATGGGGGTGATGAGGAAAGAGTTTGATTTCAGGAATTGCAACTGTATTTTTGATTTGGTTCCAGTAAAGTCACAAAGGGGATGGGGTAACTCAATTGGTATTGGGATACTGACCCATGGTCCAGGGATGACCTAAACTACAATAGAGAAAGATGAAAACTACAATAGAGAAAGATGAACTTAAACATGAATATGTTCTCTGCAGTGGGAGCGGTTTAGCCCATCAGCTAAAATAAAATGAAAATCGCTTATTGTCACAAGTAGGCTTCAATGAAGTTACTGTGAAAAGCCCCTAGTCGCCACATTCTGGCGCCTGTTTGGGAGGCTGGTACGGGAAACCAACGCACCTAATGATTCTGTATGCTCAGAAAACCTTTGAAGTGCCTTGTAGTTTCCTCTCACTGCTGGAAACCTGGACCTATGGAACTTCCTGATGTGCGATTCCTTATGCCTTAATCTTTGGAATTCTTCGCCTAAGCCTCTCCACCCTGTTTTACTCCTTTTTTTAAAATGTTCCTTAAGACCTACCTCTTTAATCAAACTTTTGGTCACCTGTCCTAATATCACCATCTTTGTTCAATGTCAGTTTTATGCTCCTGTACCTACAAACGTACGGACAAAGAGCTGAACTAGGCCATTCAGCCCCTCGAGCCTGCTCTGCTACGAAATAAGATCAATGCTGATCAAATCTGCTTCCCGTGTACTCCAATATCACCACCTTACTTACCATGAATCTATCCAGCTCTGCCTTTACAACATTCAAACACTCTGCTTCCACCACCTTTTTAGGAAGAGAGTTCCAAAGAACGACCCTCCTGAGTGAAATAATTTTGCCTCATCTCCATTTGAAATGGGTGACCCCTTACTTTTAAACTTGTGACCCTAGTTCTCCTACAAGAAAAAACATCTTCTCCACTATCACACTGTTAACATCCCTCAGGATCTTGTATGTTTCAGTCAAGTCACCTCTTCGTCTTCTAAACTCCCAACGATACAAGCCTAGCCTGTCAAAACATTCTTCAAAAGACAACCCTCCCATTCCAGGTATCAGTTTTTGTAAACCTTCCTGAACTGCTTCCAACACATTAATATTCTTTGTTAAATAAGGTGACCAATACCGTACACAGCACTTCAAATGTAGTCTCATCAATGCCCTGTACAATTGAAGCATAACCTCCCTACTTTTGAATTCCATTCCCCTCACAATACAGGATAACATTCTATTAGCTTTCCCAATTACTTGCTATACCTGCATTCTCTGTCCTTTTGTGATTCATGCATCAGGACACCCAGATCCCTCTGCATTTCAGATCTCGGTACCATTATTCTCTAATTTAGATAAAATGCTTCTTTTTTATTCTCCCTGTCAAAATAGGGAATTTCACATTTTCCCACATTATAGTCCATTTACCAGATCTTTGCCCACTTATATCTATATTTTTTGTTGCCGCTCTGTGTCCTCTTCACAACTTACTTTCTTACCTATCTTTATGTCATCAGCAAATTTGGCAACCATTCCTTCAATCCCTTCATAGAACATAGAAAAATTCAACACAGAACAGGCCCTTCGGCCCGCGATGTTGTGCCGAACCTTTGTCCTAGATTAATCATAGATGATCATAGAATTTGCAGTGCAGAAGGAGGCCATTCGGCCCATCGAGTCTGCACCGGCTCTTGGAAAGAGCACCCTACCCAAGGTCAACACCTCCACCCTATCCCCATAACCCAGTAACCCCACCCAACACTAAGGGCAATTTATCATGACCAATCCACCTAACCTGCACATCTTTGGACTGTGGGAGGAAACCGGAGCACCCGGAGGAAACCGGAGCACCCGGAAGAAACCCACGCACACACTGGGAGGATGTGCAGACTCCGCACAGACAGTGACCCAAGCCGGAATCGAACCTGGGACCTTGGAGATGTGAAGCAATTGTGCTATCTACAATGCTACCATGCTGCCCTTAAGGACAAATTAATCTACACTATATCATTTTCCCGTAATCCATGTACCTATCCAACAGCTGCTTGAAGGTCCCTAATGTTTCCGACTCAACTACTTCCACAGGCAGTGCATTCCATGCCCCCACTACTCTCTGGGTAAAGAACCTACCTCTGACATCCCCCCCCTATATCTTCCACCATTCACCTTAAATTTATGTCCCCTTGTAATGGTTTGTTCCACCTGGGGAAAAGGTCTCTGCCTGTCTACTTTATCTATTCCCCTGATCTTTTATAAACCTCTATCAAGTCGCCCCTCATCCTTCTCCGTTCTAATGAGAAAAGGCCTAGCACCCTCAACCTTTCCACGAAAGACCTACTCTCCATTCTAGGCAACATCCTGGTAAATCTCCTTTGCACCTTTTCCAAAGCTTCCACATCCTTCCTAAAATGAGGCGACCAGAACTGTACACAGTACTCCAAGGTTTTGTACAGCTGCATCATCACTTCACGGCTCTTAAATTCAATCCCTCTGTTAATGAGCGCTAGCACACCATCGGCCTTCTTCACAGCTCTATCCACTTGAGTGGCAACTTTCAAAGATGTATCTCAGTCATTTTTATATAAATTGTAAACAGTTGAGGTCCCAGCACTGATCCCTCTGGCACACCGCTCGTTACATCTTTCTAACCTAACAATGACCCATTTCTGCCTGCTCGCTACTTGCTGTTAGTCAGCCAATCTTCTATCCTGGCCAATATGTTACCTCCTATACCATGAGCTATTATTTTCCACAACAACCTTTGATATGGCACTTTATTAAATGCCTTCTGGAAATCTAAGTCCAGTACATCCATCAATTCCCCTTTATCGACAGCACATGTTACTTCCTCAAACCACTCCAATAAGTTGGTTAAACATGATTTCATAAAACCATGTTGACTGTGCATGGATTACCATGAACTTATACAAGTGTCCTGCTATAACTTATTTAATAATAGCTTCTAACATTTTCCCTACGGCAAATGTTAAACTAACTGGCCTGTAGTTTCCTGCTTCCTGTCTTCTGTGAAATTCCCCTAGTCGCCACATTCCGGTGCCTGTTCGGGTACACTGAGGGAGAATTCAGAATGTCCAATTCACCGAACAGCATGTCTTTCGGGACTTGTGGGAGGACCCGAACACCCGGAGGAAACCCACAAAGACACAAGGAGAAGGTGCAGAGTCCGCACAGACAGTGACCCAAGCTGGGAATCGAACCCGGGCCCCCGGCACTGTGAAGCAACAGCGCTAACCATTGTGCTATTGCGCCACCCGGGTGGGCCCAATAATTCCAGCGAACCCTGGATGTCATGAGATATACAGCATTGGATAAGAAAAAAAAGGGAGGCTTAAGGCTGAATCAAAGGGCTCAAAATAGTGGATGTCCTTGAGTATATAAAGTGCAGAAGATACTTAAAAAATAAATTGGGAGAGGCAGGAGGGGGCATGAAAATACACTGGCGGGCAAAAGAAAGAAAAATCCCATGGTGTTTTTATAAATTTAGCGATGATAACCACATTAATAATCTTTATTAGTGCCACAAGTAGGCTTACAATCTGTGTGTGGAGCCAGAAGACTTAGATGAGGTATTAAATGAACATCTTGCATCTGTGTTTATGACTGAGAAGGATGATGTAGGTATAGAAAGTAGGGGCAGGAACAGATTATCATTAAGACGGAGGAGATTTTAGCGGGCTTAAAAGTGGATAAATCCCCAGGCCCAGGTGAGATGTATCCGAAGCTGTTGTGTGATGCACGGGAGGAGATTGCAGGGGCTCTGGCGCTAATTTTCAAATCGTTCCGGCTATAGGAGAGGTTCTAGAGGACTGGAGGACAGCTAATGTGGTACTATGATTCAAAATGGGAAATAGGGAAAACCCAAGTAATTACATTCCAGTGAGTCTAACATCAGTGGTAGGGAAATTATTGGAAAAAATTTTGAGGGACAGAATTACTTTCCACTTGGAGAGGCAAGGGTAGTCAGCATGTTAGGAAAAGATTGTGTCTAACAAATTTCATTGACTTTTCGAGGTGGTGAATAGATGAGGGAAGTGCACTTTTTAAAATTTAGAGTACCCAATTTTTTCCAATTAAGGGGCAATTTAGCACTGACCCATCTACCTACCCTGTGCATCTTTGGGTTTGTGGGTGTGCGGCCCATGCAGACACGGGGGAACGTGCAAACTCGACACTGATAGGGGGCCAGGATCAAACCTGGGTCCTCTATGCCATGAAACAGCAGTGCTTACCACTGCGTACATGGATAGGGGGCCGGGATCGAACCTGGGTCCTCAATGCCGTGAGGCAGCAGTGTTTACCACTAAGCACATGGACAGGGGGCCGAGATCGAACCTGGGCCCTCGATGCCGTGAGGCAGCAGTGCTCACCACTGCGCACATGGACAGGGGGCCAGAATCAAACCTGGGTCCTCGACGCTGTGAGGCAGCAGTGCTTACCACTGCACCACTATGCTGCCCTGAGGGAAGTGCAGTTGATGTAGTCTACATGGACTTCAGCAAAGCTTTTGATATGATCCCGCATGAGAGACTGATCAAGAAGGTAAGACCCCATAGGATCCTCAGCAATTGACTTTTTGGAAAGGTGTAAATGCATTGGATGGAGTTCAGAGAAGGTTTACTACATTAAACCAGAAATAGACAGTTGTCTTATGAGGAAAGGTAGGACAGATTAGGCTTGTAATCACTGGAATGTAGAAGAGTAAGAGGCGACTTGATTGAAACCTTTAGCATCCAGAGGTTTCTTGACAGGGTGGATATGGAGAGGATGTTTCCTTTTTTCGAAGAATCTAGAAACAGAGGTCATTGTTTTAAAATAAGAGATTGCACGTTTACGCCCGAGGTGAAGAGAATTGTTTTCTCTCGAGAGGGTCATGAGTTTTTGTTTCCACTGTGTTTTGAGGGAGAGAGTGTCAAGAGTGTTTTTTTTTTAAGGCCGAGCTAGATAAATTCTTGATTGACGAGGGATGAAAGATTATCGGGAGTAGACAGGAATGTGGGGTTGAGGTTGCAATCCAATCAGTCATGATCTTAGTGAATGGTGGAGCAGGCTTGAGGGGCCAAATAGCTTGCTCCTGCTCCTGATTCATGCATTCGTTCAGGCTGATGACAGGAAGCACTTCAAAGAATAGTTGAAATCTCGAATGTATTTCTGTAAAAACTGTTGAGTCCGTGGGTCAATTGCAAATTTTAAAACTGAGATCAATGCATGTTTGATAGGCAGTGATATTAAGTGTAATGATTCAGATCAACTATAATCTAATGGGACTGTGGGGCAGGCTTGAGGGCTGAATGGTCTGCATCTGTTCACATGTTTGCGAGCAGTTGCTCTAATCTAGACCGTTTCTTGAAATGAGTTCCCATTTACAATCTCGTTCCCAATTTTGTTTTGTTTCTGCTTTTATTGTTTCTTCAATTGTGTCACTATTTATTCTCTTTACCTTAGATGAAACCAAGCTCAAACTGTGGAACATCACTATCAGTAAGAATGTACTTCAGCTGCCAAGCATCTTCCATCATCTCCCGCATCTGCTCGCCAGAGAAGACAGTTTTCAGCCATCTGTCTACCTGGGACAGAGGAGAACTGGAGGTAAGGAAGAAAACAACTGATGCAAAAACATACAAGTGTTTTTTTTAAATCATAATTTCAAAACTTTTTATTCAAGCCCAATTGATAATTAGACATGCAAAAAATTAATATATATTAAGTTGTTCAAACATGCACCAAAGCTCTGCTGCCCATATCCTAATTTGTACCAAGACCCATTCCCCTGTGGCGCCTGCTTTCACTGACCTGCATTAACTCCCGTATCTGGCAACGCCTTAATTATGCAATTCTCATCTACAAAATACTGCGGATGTTGGAAATCTGAAATAAAAAAAGAAAATGCTGGAAAACCTCAGCAGGTCTGGCAGCATCTGTGTAGAGAGAAATAGTTAATGTTTCCTGTTCATATGACTCTTCTATAGAATTGAAGAGGGCTAGAAATGGGATGAATTATATAGATGGAGAGGCTGGTGGAAGAGGTAGGACAGAAGAGAAGGACAGGGATAAGTCGGAACAAAGGAGAAATGGGTGTCATGGACATGAGACAAAGGGGTATGTTAATAGAGCCATTAAGGACTGAAGGTAAATGGTAAGATAGCAGAATGTGTTAATAGAATAATGGTAGGGCAGCACGGTGGCGCAGTGGTTAGCATTGCTGCCTCATGATGCCGAGGTCCCAGGTTCGATCCCCGGCCAGGTTACTGGCTACACTAAATTGCTGCTTTAGTAGAAAAAATGAATTGGGTACTCTATTTTTATTTTAAAAAAGAAATTCATAGGAGAAATACTGCAGGGACTGACATCCTTGAAGGTGGCAAAATCACCAGTGTCAGATGGATTGTACCCCAGGCTGTTAAAGGAAGCCAGAAAGGAAATGACAAATGCACGGCGGGTCCTTTTTCAATACTCACTAGATACAGACGAGGTGCCAGAGGATTGGAGTTCTGCGAATGTTTTACTGTCGTTTGAAGAGGCTGTGAGGGATAGGCCAAATAATTATAGACTGGTCAGTCTGACTGGTGACTTTGGTGATGATAAAATTATTATAATCAATTCTGAGAGCCAAGATAAACTGTCGCTTCACAAGGCAAGGATTAATCCGGAATAGTCAGCATGGTTTTGTTAAGGGAAGGTCATTCCATACTAACTTAATTGATTTTCTGAGTAACAAGAAGGATTGATGAGAATACTGCAGTGGATGTTATCTTCATAGGTTTTATTAAGGCCTTTGACAAGGTGTTGCATGGCAGACTGGTCAGAAAAGTAAAAGCCCATAGGATACATGGGAATATGGCAGATTGGATCCAAAATTGGCTCAGTAACAGGAAATAAAGGGTAATGATCGACAGATGTCTTGGCAAATGGAAAGTGGTTTCCAGTGGTGTTCCACAGGGCTCAGTGTTGTGGTTTGTTGTATATATTAATGATTTGGACTTAAATGTGGGAGACACGATTGGAAAAACTTGCAGACGACATAAAAATTGGCATCGGCCGTGTAGCTTGTTGCTCTCTTTGGTTGGCTCTGAATATGGTGGTCAATATGGTCGCCTTCCTTAATTCTAATTACTTTTGCTCTAGAGTCGCCAGGTATCTTTCGATACCGCCACAAGGTTCAAAACCGAATACTGATCAAAGAGACTCGGTACACTAGTTAGTTCAAAGTCAATGCTATTTATTTACACACACAGTAATATCTACACATGCACAAATACTACAGGCTAAACTATCACTACTGCTAAAGCCTATACTTAGCTTTGGGCGCCCACTCAGTCAGAGGAACAATGGCCGTTTTTCGGATCTGAGGCTGCTGGGGTCAAAGTGGTGAAGGGGAACAGCTACGGTCGTCCGTCTGGTAGCGAGCGTTGACCTTGGACTTACTTGCTTCTGGTGCAGCTGATGGACAGGTCTCTCCGCTGTGAGAGCCAAGTCCGTGAGAGCCAAGTCCAAGAGAGCGATTCTCTCTTGGGGGCTCCTTCTTATACCCAAAGGGGCTTTGCGCTCTTTTGGGCGGGCCTTGAACTTGGCCCCAATCAATTGGGCCGTTTCTTGATCATTCCTATTGATTTCATCCAATAAAGGGATGGGTGCCCTGATGGCTGGGCGTATCCTAGGTGGCCATTGGCCTGCTTTGTTTCGGTCTCCTCTGGCGCCTGGGTGTCTGCCTTAGTATCGGTTACTCAAATGTTACTCTTTTGTTCCCGGAGATGGGCCATTAGTATGCTAATAGGCCTATAGTTTGGTCTTGTCTGGGAGCTGCGGCTCCAATATGCAGACAAACCCTGAACCTGCTTGTTTTCTCAGCATTGTCCATTTTCCCTGCAATCTTTGCGAGGTGTCCATTTTGTAATCGGGAACTGGCCATCCCAGATGGCTACAAGCTGATCACGAAGAGGATAGCTGTAGACTCCAGAACGATATCAATATTTTGGTCGAGTGGGTGGAAAAGTGGCAAATAGAATTTAATCCGGAAAACTGTGAAGTAAGGCATTTCGGGAGGGCAAACAAAGCAAGGAAATTCTCAATAAACAGGAGAATAATGAGAAGAGTAGAGGAAGCGAAAGACCGTGGCATGCATATCCACAGATCGTTGAAGGGGGTTCAGGGGTTATGGGGAGAAGGCAGGAGAATGAGGATGAGAAACATATCAGCCATGATTGAATAGCGGAGCAGACTCAATGGGTGTCGAGTGGCCTAATTCTGCTTCAATGTCTTATATGGTAGATAAGGTAGACCAGGGGCTGGTTTAGCACAGGGCTAAATAGCTGGATTTTAAAGCAGGCCAGCAGCATGGTTCAATTCCCATACCAGCCTCCCTGAACAGGCGCCAGAGTGTGGTGACTAGGGGCTTTTCACAGTAACTTCATTTGAAGCCTACTTGTGACAATAAGCGATTTTCATTTCATTTCAAGGTGGTAAAGAAGGTATATGGAATATTTTCCTTTTATTGCATAAGGTAGAGAATACAAAAGCAGAGATGTAGTGCTAGAACTGTACAAAATGCTGTTTAGGCCACAGTTGGAATTTTGTGTGCTGTTCTGGTCACCACATTATAGGAAGGACACAATTTCTCTGGCGAGAGTACAAGAGATTTACAAGAATGTTGCCAGGGCTGGAAAATTGCAGCTGTGAGAAAAAGTTGGATAGGCTAGGATTGTTTTCCTGAGAACATAGGAGGTTGAGGGGTGACTTGATTGAGGTGTACAAAATTGAAGGACCTAAATCGAGTAAACAGGGAAGACTTGTTTCCCTAGCGGAGAAGTCCATTTTCTTTTTATTCATGTACGGGATGTGGGCATCCCTGGTTAGGACAGCAAGTCAGGGTGGCGAGTGACTTGGAGGGTAACCTCGAGGTTGTAGGATTCCCAGGTATCTGCTGCTCTTGACCTTCTAGATGGTAGTGGCCGTGGGTTTGCAAGGTGCTGTCTAAGGAACCTTGGTGAGTTACTGCAGTGCATCTTTAGATGGTACACACGGCTGCCACTGTTCGTTGGTGGTGGAGGGTTTGAATGTTTGTGGAAAGAGGAGCAATCAAGGGGGCTGCTTTGTCCTGGATGGTGTTGAGCTTCTTGAGTGTTGTTGAAGCTGCACTCATCCAGGCAAGTGGAGAGTATTCCATTACACTCCTGACTTGTGCTTGTAGATGGTGGGCAGGCTTTGTGGGATTAGGAGGTGAGTTACTCACTGTAGGATTCCTAGTCTTTGACCTGCCCTGGTAGCCACATTTTTAATATGGCTAGTCCAGTTAGGTTTCTGATCGATAGGGCAGCACGGTGGCGCAGTGGTTAGCCCTGCTGCCTCACGGCGCCGAGGTCCCAGGTTCGATCACAGCTCTGGGTCACTGTCCGTGTGGAGTTTACACGTTCTCCCCGTGTTTGTGTGGGTTTCGCCCCCACAACCCAAAGATATGCAGGGTCGGTGTATTGGCCACGCTAAATTGCTCCTTAATTGGAAAAAAATGAATTGGGTATTCTAAATTACAACAAAAAAAAGTTTCTGATCGATGTAACTCCTAGGCTGTTGATTGTGGGGGATTCAGTATGGCGATTACCAGGGGTCACAGATTTAAGGTGATTGGTAGAAGAATTAGAAGGGATATTAGGAAATACTTTTTCACCCAGAGGATGGTAGGTGTCTGGAATTCTGTGCCTGGTTTGGTGGTTGAGGCAGAAACCCTCAACTCATTTAAAAGGTATCTAAATCTACGCCAGAAGTGCTGTAACCTGTAAGACCATGGACTGGCTGCTGGGAAGTGAGATTAGAATGGGCAGCTAGTTTCTTTTTCAGCTGCTGCAGACACAATGAGCTGAATGGCCCCTTTCTATGTCACAATGTTTCTGTGGTTCTATGGTATCACTGCCTGGGCCAGAATTATTTCCCACCCCTAACTGCCTTTGAGGAGGTGGCAACGAACTACCTCTTGGACTGCGGCAGTCCATGTGGTGTAGGTATACCCACAGTGCTGTTAGGGAGTTCAATGATTTTGACCCAGCAACAGTGAAAGAATAGTGATATATTTCCAAGTCAGGCTAGTGTGTTGCTTGGAGGGGAACTTGCTGGTGGAGGTGATCCCATGCATCTGCTGCCTTTGTCCTTCTGATGGTGGAGGTCGGGTGTTTGGAAGGTGCTTTCCAAAAGAGTCTTTGTGAGTTGCTGCTATGCATCTTGTAATTGGTATATACTGTTGCTACTGTGCATCGGTGATGGAGGGAGGGAATGTTTAAGGTAGTGAATGTGGTGCCAATTAAGTAGGCAGTTGTTTGATGTATAAATTCTGCTTTGCATTATTGCCAAAATCTTAATCCATTACCTGGGCTGTTCTTTTTTGGTCCACAGTTTCGATAGTAATGGGAGTACCGACTGTCAAGAGGGAGGTGCACAGTTACCTGATAGACACATTAAACTCCCTAATTTATGAACTGACCCCAGATGAAAAACAAGACTGTGTGATTGTTGTACTCATTGCAGAGGTGAGTGGAAATACACTTCTGGATTTGTGCTGTTTGAGGGGTGACTTAATCGTGGTCTTGGTCTGGACAATGCAGAAGCAGAAGGTTTTTAAAAATTTATTAAAGAAACATGGAACCAAGCCAGGTGTTGAGAATCTGGAGTCACATGTTAATGATGAAGTAAGGATGGAAGATTTTCCTTCCCCTAAAGGATATTGTGAACTAAATGGGTTTTTATCAATAATCTGGTACCTTTATGGTCATCTTTCTATTCCAGCTGCCATGCTGAGTTTTGGACTCGTGTCTCTGGATTATTGGTCCAGGCTTTTTGATTCCTGGTTCAGCAACATGATCACTATGCTACCAGTAAGAACTGGGAGCAGGAGTAGGCCATCAGGCCCCTCGAGCTTGCTCCGCCATTCAATGAGATAATGGCTGATCTTTTGTGGATTCAGCTCTGCTTTCCCGCCCGAACACCATAACCCTTTATTCCTTTATTCTTCAAAAAAACTATCTATCTTTATCTTGAAAACATTTAATGAAGGAGCCTCAACTGCTTCACTGGGCAGGGAATTCCATAGATTCACAACCCTTTTGGTGAAGAAGTTCCTCCCAAACTCAATCCGAAATCTACTTCCCCTTATTTTGAGGCTATGCCCCCTAGTTCTGCTTTCACCCGCCAGTGGAAACAACCTCCCTGCATCTATCCTATCTATTCCCTTCATAATTATATATGTTTCTATAAGATCCCCCCCCGTATCCTTCTAAATTCCAACAAGTACAGTCCCAGTCTACTCAACCTCTCCTCGTAATCCAACCCTCTCAACTCTGGGATTAACCTGGTGAATCTCCTCTGCAAGCCCTCTAGCGCCAGTACGTCCTTTCTCAAGTAAGGAGACCAAACTGAACACAACACTCCAGGTGTGGCCTCGCTAACACCTTATATAGTTGCAGCATAACCTCTCTAGTCTTGAACTCCATCTCACTAGCAATGAAGGACAAAACTCCATTCGCCACCTTAATCACCTGTTGCACCTGTAAACCAACTTCTTGCGACTCATGCACTAGGACATCCAGGTCCCTCTGCACAGCAGCATGTTTTAATATTTTATCATTTAAATAATAATCCTTTTTGCTGTTATTCCAACCAAAATGGATAACCTCACATTTGTCAAAATTGTATTCCATCTGCCAGACCCTAGCCCATTCACTCAAACTATCCAAATCCCTCTCCAGACTTCCAGTATCCTCTGCACTTTTTGCTTTACCACTCATCTTAGTATCGTCTGCAAACTTGGACACATTGCACTTGGTCCCCAACTCCAAATCATCAATGTAACTGGTCATTTACCTCATCGGAATATGTTCTATAATAATATGTTATTTAGTCCTGAGAGCCATGGAGATTTTGCCCTCATGGACACACACTAGCAATAACCTTGTGCCTGTTGGATTTAGGCAGAGGTTCCTTCGGCACTGTACCTGGGTTCCCCTTACTCACAGTGACGCCCTCCTGTCCCTGACCTGCATTGTTCCCTAACCAAAGGGGTATGACTGCATCCTGGATCCAAGTGTCTGGGTGACTCTCCCTCTTCATCATGTCAAGAACTCAAACTCTAACTCAACAAATCTGAGCTGGAATTTCCTAATACAAATGCTTATTGTCTGAGATCGCAGTGCTCCACACAAACGTGCAATGTGCTGCAGTTGTGACACGCTACCTGCACTGTCACCCCTTTGTAATATTATTTTATTTATTTCATTACTTAATTAAATTAAAATTAGACACTCTTTTTAAACTCTTTTTTTGTTTTACAGCTTTTTTAATATTTGCAAAAGAATACAATTTATTAAGTATATGGAGATGGTGAAAAGTGATAATCCATTAATATCACAGAATTGTTATAGTGCAGAAGGAGGCTATTTGGCCCTTCATGTCTGCACTGCATCCCCCCCCCCCATCTACTCTGACCAAGCTCCTCATGATTTTGAACATCTCTATCAGAACTCCTCTTAGCCTTCTTCTCTCCAAGGAGAACCGGTCCAACCTCTCCAATCTGTCCTCGTAACTGACGTTCCTCATCTCTGGAACCATTCTTGTAAACCTCCTCTGCACTGTTGGGGCTGGGGGGCCTGGGAGCTGACGAGCGGGCAGCCCTCAGAGCGGGCAGCCCTCTGAGCAGACGGGCGGGCAGCCCTCGGAGCGGGCGAGCAGGCCTCGGCGGGGGTGAAAGTGAGAGAGGGCCGTGTGTTTGAGAGGTGTGTGTCTGATATAAACATCATGCCTTCCATTAAAAATGACAAAAAGTGAGAATTAAGTTTTTTTTTAACAAGCGAGCTTTTTAATTATTACCAGGTTAGCCATTCCTAAAGTGGGTACTATTTCCAGGTGTTAATATTTAGGGGCCAGGGGAGAGTGGCTTGGCCAGGGGTTAATGTTAGTGTGTCATGTGACTAGCAAATGTATTTATGATTCTGTGCCTCTTCCTAATTTCTAATGTATACAGAAATATAGCTGGAAAAGGCTTGTTCACATTTGATACCAATGTTTGCATATATTACGCGGCAAAAAAAAGGTGTCGATTTTAACTGTTTGGGGTTCCCCGGTACTCTTGAGGGATCACTAAGGGTTTCTCATCTCAAAGTTTGGAAAACTCTGATCTCTGCACATATATACCCTCTGTGCCTGCACCCCTCTGTTACCCTTTATTTCATATTGACTCTCCATGTTCTTCCTACCAAAATGCATCACCTCCCACTTCTCCGCATTGAATACATCTGCTACCTATCTGCCTATTCCTTGTCTATCTCCTTTTGAAGTTTTAACTGGCCTCTTCACGATTTGCAGTACTTCCAAGTTTTTATCATCTGCAAACTTTGAAATTGTCCCCTGCACACCAAGGTCTAGATCATTAATATATATCAGGAAAGGCAAGGGTTCCAATACTGACCCTTGAGGGATTACCACTATAAACCTTCCACCAGCCTGAAAAATATACGTTGACCATTACTCTCTGCTTCCTATTGTTCAGTCAATTTTGTGTCCATTTTGCTACTGTTCCTTTTATTCCATGAACTATAACTTTTCTCTCAAGTCTGCTGTGGAGCACTGTATCGAATGCCTTCTGAATGTCCATGTACCCCACATCATTAGGGTGGCACAGTGGTTAGTATTGCTGCCTCACAGCGCCAGGGACCTGGGTTCAATTCCGACCTTGGGTGTCTGTGTGGAGTTTGCACTTTCTCCCCATATCTGCATGGATTTCCTCCGGGTGCTCCGGATTCCTCCCACAGGCCAAAAATATGCAGCTTAGGTGGTTTGGTCATGCTAAATTGCCCCTTCATGTCCGACGGTTAGGTGCTGTTACGGCGGACAAGGTGGGGGATTGAACCTAGGTTGGGTTCTCTTTCGGCAGGTTGGTGCAGACTTGCCAGGCCGAATAGCCGCCTTTTAATAATCTTTATCGTCACAAGTAGGCTTACATTAACACTGCAATAAAGTTACTGTGAAAAGCCCCTAGTCACCACATTCCGCGCGTGTTTGGGTACACTGAGGGAGAATTCAGAAAGTCCAAATTGCCTTATAGCACGTCTTTCGGGACCTGTGGGAGGAAACCGGAGCACCCAGAGAAAACCCACGCAGACATGGGGAGAACGTGCAGACTTGGCACAGAGAGTGACCCAAGCCGGGAATTGAACCTGGGACCTTGGTGCTGTGAAGCCACAGTGCTAACCACTGTGCTACCGTGCTGCCCTTCTGCACTGTAGGGATTCTATGATCGATAGAATTACCCTCATCCACCCTTTCTATTATCTCCTCAAAAAACTCCCAAGTTCCTGTAGAAATCCATGCTGGCTCTTCCTAATCAACCCACATTTTTCCACGTAACTACTAATTCTATCTCGAATAATTGTTTCTAGAAGCTTTCCCACTACTGACGTTAAACTGGCTGGCCTGTAATTGCTGGAGCTATCCTTGCAACCATTTTTGAAAAAGGGCTCAATGTCTGCAATTCTCCAATCCTCTGGCAACCTCCCCTGAGTCTAGAGAAGACTGGAAGAATATGGCCAGCGTCCCTCCAGTTTCCAATCTCACTTCCTTCAACATGCTTGGATGCATTTCATCTAGTCCTGGTGCCTTGTCAACTTTTAGTCCTGACTGTCTATTCAATACTTCCTCCTCATCAATTTTGAACCCCTCTCGGGACAGAATTTCCTTGACTGTCACAATGTCCTGGGTAGCATCTACTTCCTTGGGAAAGACTGATGCAAGGTATTCATTTAATACCTTGGCCATGTCCCTGCCTCCATGTGTAAATTTCCCTTTACCACCCTTTTTGCCATTTACACGTCGATAGAATACTTTGAAATTCCCTTTTATCTTGTCTTTGTTCGTAATCCCTCTTTGTTTCTCTAGTCTGCTCTTTCGCCTCCCCTCTCGATCTCTGTATTCCTCTTAGTTCTCTTTTTTTAAAATTATTTTTTTATTTTTTTAAAAATAAAACCCAATTATTTTTTTTCCAACTAAGGGGCAATTTAGCGTGGCCAATCCACCCTGACCTGCACATCTTTGGGTTGTGGGGGTGAGACCCGCGCAGACGCGGGGAGAATGTGCAAACTGCACACGGACAGTGACCCAGTGCCGGGAATCAAACCTGGGTCCTCAGCGCCGTCGACAGCAATGCTAACCACTGCGCTACGTGCCGCCCCTATGGGGAGATTTAATAGAGGGGCTCAAAATCAAGAAGGGTCCCCAGTGCCCCGAGGCAGCAGTGCTAACCACTGTGCCACCGTGTCGCTCTATTCCTCTTGGTTCTCAACTACAGTTTCTACCTGACACCTGTCATAAGTACACTTTATCTTCCCTATCTTAATTTCTATCTCCTTTTTAATCCAGGGAGCTCTGAATTTGTTTGCCCTACCTTTTCCTTTTCAGGGAATATACCCTGACTGTTTTCTGATACATTGTTCAGCTACAGTTTGTTCCCTCAATCTTTCAGTTCAATCTAACAGGCCCAGCTCCATTCTTGCCCCATTGAGGTCTGATCTCCCCTAGTTATTTATTCTTGCACTGGATCGCCTATTTTCCTTTTTCTATCATCATCCTGAACCTTACAATCAATGATTGCTGTCTCCTAAATGTTCCCACACTGACGCTTGATCTGCTTGGCTCACCCCATTTCCAAGGACCAGGACCAACAGCACATCCTTTCTTGTTGACAAAAAACGTACTGCTGTAGAAAATTTTCCTGAACACAATCTAGGGATCTTTCCCCTCTCCACCCTTTATACCACCACTGTCCCAGTCTACTTTAGGGTGATTAAAGTCCCCCATTAAAACCGCTCTGTAATGATTGCATCTCTCATTTCTCAGCAGATTTTTTCTGCTACATCCTTCTCACTAGGTGGCGGTCTACAGACTACACTGTGCAACTTAACTGCACCCTTTTTGTTCCTTGGCTTGAGCCAAATTGATTATGTCATTGAATCCTCTGGAATATTCGCTTTATCTTGGATTGCAATGCTCTCTCTAACCAATATCTTCACCCCTCCCCCTTTCTTTTCCTATCTTTTCTGAACACTTGTACCCACGAATATTTAACAACCAGTCTTGTCCTTCCTTAAGCCAAATCTCGGTTATCACCTCAACATCACTTTTACACAATGCAATCTGCACCTGTAACTCCCCAAACTTGCTTACTATGGCCGTGATTTAATCAGAGGACGTCTGCCAAGGGCATCAAAAGCCCCAGGCGCCAGTGTCAGGAGGGGTGGGATTTGGAAGAGCTGGAAATTGCTTGGTCTCCTTGGTGGCAGGCCCCAGGTTGGCCTCCAGCGATTCCTCCTCCCCGCTGGTGGGGCGCTGGGGGTCTCCATGGGATGGAAGGACAGCTGGAGTGAGCTCCAGAGGACTCTTAAGTCATCTGGCTCTGCCAGTCCTGGCAGCTGCCCATTACCGATGGTCTCAGCAATGGTCTTCGGTGACTAGGCCATGCTCTGCAGTGCCCTGGCAATGTCCACCTGTGTGTGGGAAATCACTGGCTGACACTTCGCACCCTCCCCACATCCGATCTCCCTCAGCGACTGGGACATGATGTTGAGGCCTTCCGCCATGGTAATCACTGACTGAGCCATGCCTTGGGCATCACCACTCAAGAGGCTGAGGGCGTGCTTTAGGTTTTCCACTGCGGTTTCCACCCTAGCAGTGTTGGCCTCAGTGCCATGCTTTGTTGGCATCATCTCCAAGTTCCAAGATGGCGTCGGAGCGAGGCGACTCTCTGCGAGCTCTCCCAAACAGATCCACTTTTTACCTAACCTATACTCGTTCTAATCTTTTCCCTATTATGTATTTTCTTTTATTCCCTTTTCTTCTCATGTACTTAATGATATGTTAAGCTGCTCGCAGAAAAATACTTTTCACTGTACCTCGGTACACGTGACAATAAACAAATCCAATCCAATCCAATCCAGCGCCCATCAGCCTTTGGGAATCTTCCAATTGTGTATGCACTCACTGGAATATTGCTGACATTCCCTCCTGAATCTCACGTCTGTGCCCTATCATCTGCATCAACCTTGTCCAGCGGCTTGGCATCTGACCGGGACCCAGCTGCATCCTGGGATACAGCGGACCTCCGACTACTGACTCCCTTGGATGTTCCTGCCTCCACCTGATAAGCATCAGCAACTGTGTGGTGCTCACCAGATTGTGCTCCAGAACCCTGTCCACTAATATCGTCGCCGAGGTGTGTCTCTGCGATGATTGAAGGTGGGGATAAAATCTGTGATTTCTCTATGGTGGTCACCTCCGAACTCTCCTGCAAGATGGTCTCTTGGGGAGGATGGGACTCTGGATGACCCGACCCCATCAGATGGGGATCCTACGAGACAATGGACATGTGGTCAGTGAGAGGGAAGGATCATTTTGTCTGACATGAACAACTCACTTGAGGCATGTCATCTGGGTGAAGGGACAGTGGATCCTCACGTCCGTGGCCTAGGTCAACCTCTCTGTCAGTGACTGCTCTATCCTTGGTCAACCCTGCAGTTTCCAGGGCCCGTTCCAGGGGGGAGGACATGAATCTCAGGTACTCCGCTCCCTGTCTTGGCCCTCTGCCACTTATCATGGGCTCTCTTCTCCTGTGGGGACAAAGAGAGGGCATTGCGAACCACACGCTTGATGGGTCAGGAGGGTTTATAACAGGTGGCTTATGTGGGAAATGTTCCTGGACATGAAGGGGTTGTGCTGGTGGGTGTCAGTGGGTTCTGAGGAGCAAGCACGAAGATTGGATGTGGGGAGGGTGCGAAGTGTCAGCCAGTGATTTGAGGTTTGTGGGGGGGGGCGGATTTGAGTGGTGACGGGCGCAACTAATGCCAGAAGAGAGGTGGTAACTTCCTCTTGCAACTTGGTGGAGGTCGTTGGTCTTCCGACATTGTACAACGGTCCTCCTGGTCATGTCGCCCATATTGACAGCCGCTGCCACTGCCTCCCAGGCGGTATCGATGACCCTGCTGCTGATCCTCCGACCTCCTTGAGGGAACAGGATGTTCGGCCTGGCAGAGAAGCTTGACCAGGTCGGCATCCCCAAAGCGAGGAGCAGGTCTCTGCGCTTATGCTTGGTGTTGACTGGGAGTGAGTGGTGAGGGGGTGTTTTAAAGCAGCTCTCCCTTGTCAGCGGTGAAATGTTGAGGCACAAGTTTGGCGAATCAGATGGTGAGACAGCCAGTAATTGGTGAGAAGCTCATGGAGGACTCATTTCTGGCACTAAGTGCAGTTAAATACGGGCCGTGATCTCACCAACGTGGCTGTTCAGAAACACCCCGGCAAACGTGCCCAAAATCTTTCCGTTAAATCGCACCCTATACTTTGCGCATTCAGGTATATGTGACCAGTAACCCTGATTTATACTCCATCGCTTTCTCCCTTACTCTGACTTCACTAATTAATTTACTATTCTCTATACTAGTGCTTTCTGTCCTTCCCAGCATTTTGTGCATCCTTCTAGTCCTCTAATATTTCCTCTTGGTGCTCGCACCTCTGCCGAGTTAGTTTAAAGCTTTCCCAACAGCACTAATAAAACGTTCCGCAAAGATTTCAGTCCCAGCTCTGATCAGGTGCAACCAGTCTGGTTTATACAGTGCCATATATAGGGCAGCACGGTAGCATTGTGGATAGCACAATTGCTTCACAGCTCCAGGGCCCCAAGTTCGATTCCGGCTTGGGTCACTGTCTGTGCGGAGTCTGCATATCCTCCCCGTGTGTGCGTGGGTTTCCTCCGGGTGCTCCGGTTTCCTCCCGCAGTCCAAAGATGTGCAGGTTAGGTGGATTGGCCATGTAAAATTGCCCTTAGTGTCCAAAATTGCCCTTCGTGTCCAAAATTGTCCTTAGTGTTGGGTGGGGTTACTGGGTTATGGGGATAGGGTGGAGGTGTGGCCTTTGGGTAGAGTGCTCTTTCCAAGAGCCGGTGCAGACTCGATGGGCCGAATGGCCTCCTTCTGCACTGTAAATTCTATGAAATCTCCCCCAGAGCCTGTCCCAGGAATAAAAAGCCCTCCCTCCTGCACCATTCTTCCAGCTGCCCATTCCTCTGCCTTACCCTCCTATTTCAGTACTCACTTTCACATGGCACTTGGCATAATCTAGAAATTACGACATTGGAGGTCTTGCTTGCT
The DNA here is from genome assembly GCF_047496885.1 of Scyliorhinus torazame. Taxonomy (NCBI): domain Eukaryota; kingdom Metazoa; phylum Chordata; class Chondrichthyes; order Carcharhiniformes; family Scyliorhinidae; genus Scyliorhinus; species Scyliorhinus torazame. The sequence continues at coordinate 304,696,905 of NC_092713.1, forward strand.
AATCTTCTACCTAGCTTCCCTAAATTCTGATTGCAGGACCCTATCTCCCTTCCTACCTTAGTCATTAGTACCGATGAGGGACATGACTTTTGGCTGCTCACCCTCCTCCAAAAGAATGACCTGCAGCCGACCTTCGAGGTGAAGATGCCCATGTTGAACATCTGGGTGTTTGGTAGGGTTCCAGTGGGTACATAGATAACTGCTAAAGCCAGTCTGTGCTCAAAGTTGTGCTGCAAGTCACACAGGATGCTGCAGACGATTATGCTTTGGACGCGGTCCCGGATCAGGATTTTCTCTCTCCCTCTGATTTGCACTCACTTCCTAAGGAGGCCACGCCATTTTTGGTTGTGCCGGGTGCAGCATTCCTGGGCAAGCTTCTCTTTCAATGTAATTATATACTGAACATAATTGTATGACACTTTTTTTATACATTGTGTAAATTATGATCAAACTCAAGTTTATATTTGGTCAAATTGGCTTTTTTTGTCATTTTTGAAATCATTAATTGATCTAGTTTGTTATAGATCAATTTAAATGATTACCTGCAAACCCACCCCCCACACGTTGTGCTGTGGTGTCACTGTGCGGACCCTCCCGTGCTGCTCACTGATTCTGAGACCTCTGCTCTGAGCCTCGCCCTTTTCACTCTCCTTTTTCATCTTTCTTTCTTGGAGCTTGCTTTTTGTAAGTTGGCTGCTGCATTTTCTACACTTACCATAATTACTGTCCTTTATTAGTTGTAAAGTACATTGGGACATCCCAAGTTACTGAAAGGTGCTGGGAAATACATATTGTTTTTTTACTATGTTTTGTGACATTTGTTAATAGTTCACACAAGATTACAAATCAAAATTACTATTTATTGCCTGTAGTTGATCATTCCATTTATCTGTTCCCCCCCCCCCCACCCCACCCCCATCAACCCTCCAATCTCTTAATTGAACTGGCTCTGGCTCTTGTATGATTCTGAGATTTTTGACTCCACTGCCCTTTCTGGATGCAGGTTTTTAAAAAATGTTTAATTTAAAAAGGTTGAGGACCGATTTGAAGCTCGTGTTCAAATTGCTTGGTAGCTGTCACAGTTCACTACGATAATTCTATTAAATCCTGAAATTATTTTCTGCTTCAATGGTTCAACAATACGTAAGGCTCTTGTGGATTAAGTCAACTGAGTGTTACCATCCCAATTGATGTCACTACTGGATGGGAAGGATGTAACGAGTTATGGGACTGCCAATTGGAAAACAGTGGCAGGATCGGACTGGGTTGGCATGGATTTATGAAGAGGAAATCGTGCTTGACAAATCTACTGGAATTCTTCAAGGATGTAACTAGTGGAGCTGATGAGAGGGAGCCAGTGGATGCTGTTTATTTGGACTTTCAAGGGAGCTTTTGACAAAGTCCCACAAGAGATTAGTGTGTAAAATTAAAGCACATGGGGTTAGGTGTAGTGTATAGAGGTGGATAAAAACTGGTTGGCAAACAGGAAACCGAGTAGGAATAAACTGATCTTTTTCCAAATGACTAGTGGGGTACCACAGGGATCAGTGCTGGGACCCCAGCTATTCACTATATATATTAATGATTTTGATGAGGGAGCTAAAAGTAATATCTCCAAATTTGCAGATGTCACAAAGCCGATTAAGTGGTGAGCAGTGTGATTTGGGCAAGTTGAGTGAGTGGGCAAATGCAGTATAATTTGGATAAATATGAAGGTATCCACTTTGGTAGCAAGATGAGAAGGCAAATTATTACCTGAAAATGGCCATAAATTAGGAGAGGGGAAAGTGCAACGAGACCTGGACGATCTTACACACCAGTCGCTGAAAGTAAGCATGCAGGTGCAACAGGCGCAAAGAAGGCAAATGGTATGTTGGCCTTCTTGGCGAGAGGATTCGAGTGCAGGAGCAGGGCTGTCTTACTACAATTATATAGGGCCTTGGTGAGGCCACATCTAGAATATTGTGTGCAATTTTGATCTCCTTTATCTGAGGAAGGATGTTCTTGCTCTAGAGGGAGTGCAGAGGAAGTTTACCAGGCTGATTCCTGGGATGGCAGGAACTGATGTATGAGGAGAGATTGAGTCTGTTAGGATGATATTCACTGCCCTATTATGTATTTCTTTTTATTTTATTTTCTTTTCATGTACTTAATGATCTGTTGAGCTGCTCGCAGAAAAATACTTTTCAATGTACCTCGGTACACGTGACAATAAACCAATCCAATTCAGAAGAATGAGGAGGGATCTCATAGAAACCTATAAAATTCTAACTGGACTAGACAAGGTAGATGCAAGAAGGACGTTCCCGATGGTGGGGGTGTCCACAACCAGGAGTCACAGTCTGAAGTTATGGGATAGACCATTTAGCTCAGAGATACAGAGAAACGTCTTCACCCAGAGTGTGGCCAGCCTGTGGAATTTGCTACAAAGTAGTTGAGGCCAAAATATTGTATGTTTTCAAGAAGCAGTTAGATATATCAGTTGGAGTGAAGGGATCAAAGGATATGGGGGAAGGTGGGATTGAGCTATTGAGTTGGATGATCAGCCATGACCATAATGAATGACGGAGCAGGGCCGAGTGGCCACTTTCTCCTATTTTATATGTTTCTATTAGCTTTTAACAACAAAAAAAAACAACGGGCACCATTCAACATGCAAAAAACTGTCCTCGCCTCTTAGGGGGTCCTCGAGCCCCCCTCTCCTCTTAAGGGCACTGCACTCCCGGGCCAGATCCCTGGTCGAGCAATGTGGAACCTGGGCACCTTGGCACTGCCAGCCTGGCACCCTGGCATTGTCCATGCCAGCCTGGCACTGTCACCCTGGCGGTGCCAACAGTAGTGCCAGGGTACCACCCTGCCCAGCGCCTGACCACTCGGGGACCTCCAATGGCCTGGAAGACCGTCGAGGTACCGTTATGCCTGGTTTCTCGTTTGTGTGGACCAGTGCCGAATGGCACCAAGGCAAGGTCTCCCAGGTGGGCATTACATCCCGGGCCTCGGGCACCGAATGGCTTATTTAAATATGTTAACCGGATCTCGCCCAGCGAGGGTGACATCCAAATCGCGAGGCTCGCAAGCTCTCGTTAGATCTCGCGAGCCGTTCCGAGTGTTGCATATCTCTCGAGAGGCCTCTCGCAAGAGTCGGGCGTGACGAGGCCATTGGATTACGTCCAACAATTATTAAGCGTGAAAAGTTTGATATAATACAATACTCCTTCCCCACTTATGTTCACAAACGTACACAGATTTTAAGGATAAAACTGGTTACAAAATATATCTTCAAATATTCTCAGTAAATGTACATAAGAGCCCATAAACTAATATGCCAATTTGGTCAGATGCGCCCCACTCTGAAACCAAGTGCCAGACCCTCTGTGGATTTCTTCTCAAACGCCCCCAGTTAATTATTACAATGTGTGCCAACTGGCCTCACTGGACTCCAGCTTCCACATGAGTATTTCCCTACTCCACTGGCGAAAAGTCAGCCTTCTTCCAAATAATGCTTTTCCCAAATGTTTTCAGATGAAGCAAGTTGGGACTCTACTCATTTGGAATTTAGAAGAATGAGAGGTAATCTCGTTGAAACCTATAGGATTCTTTTTTTTAATGATTTTATTCTCCATTTTCACATTTTCCTTCAAAATTTACACCCCACCCACAAACAGTAAACAGTAACAAATACAAAATCAATCCCCTTAACAATACCAACGATCCCATCCTCCCACCACCCCAAACAACGGCCCACCTGTCAATATATGCATCCAATAAAACAAACCCTCCCACGGTGGCAACAAAAAAACAAAGGAGAAAAAGGAGTCCAGGACCGCCCATGGTCACCATTGACCTATAGAGTCCACTCTTCCTGTCCACTGCCTCTTGTAAAACTCCTCCTCCCAACCTCGGTTCCTTCCCCCCAACTTTCCACCCCGGCTAGACCACTCGGACCCTGTTCTGCCAGGCTCCGATGGCTGCAGCCCCCCCCCCCCCCCCCTCCACCTCACTACCGTTCACTGGCCGGCTTAAACCGGCCAGCGTGGAGGCCCCCGCCCAGGTCCCTTTCCCCCTTGCCCAGCCCTAGGAAAGCCCAGAAATCCCCTTTTAGCACACAAACCACCTAAACCCCAAAGAGCCCTCATTTCGAGTGAAAGTCCCATCACTTCCCTTGTCCAAATATATACAACATTGGCTCCTTTAGCCCATATACCCGCACGCAGTGAAACAAAAAAGAAGAAAATACAGTCATGAGGTTACATCGGCACATGGCCATTTCTCAATTTCTCAGTTCTGCCACAGTCCTTCTGCCTTCGCAAACTCCTCCGCTGCTTCCGCCGTTCCAAAATAAAAGCCCCTGAGCTTGTAAGTCACCCTCAGCTTCACTGGATATACAATGCCGCACTGCACCTTGCTAATATACAGTGCCCTCTTCACCCGGTTGAAGGTAGCCCGCCTCCTCGCCAGCTCCACCATAAAGTCCTGGTATACACGTACACCAGTCCAGCCCACTGCACCACCCGCTTCTGCTTGGCCCAGCTCAGGACCTTCTCCTTCACCCTGTACCTACGGAAGCACAGAGTCACTGCCCTTGGCGGCTCACTCGCCTTTGGTACAGGCCTCCATGACCGATGAGCCCGATCCAGTTCATATCGGGAGGGATCCTCCCCCTCCCCCAATAGTTTTGCCAGCATCGCGGCAAAATACTCAGTCGGCTTTGGTCCTTCAACTCCTTCGGGCAGCCCCACAATCCTCAAATTCTGTCGCCTGGATCTGTTTTCAGGTCTTCCATTTTTCCTCGTAGATCCTTGTTAATGTCCATCACCTTCCGCATCTCCTTTCCCATCGAGGCAAGTTGATCACCGTGCTGCAATACCGTCTCCTCCACTTCCTTCAGCGCCTCCCCTTGCTCTCGCACCTCCGCCACTGCGCTCGCCACCTCCGTCCTCACCGGGGAAATCGCCTCCTCCACCAGCACACTCAAAACCTCTCTCATCTCCTTCCTCATTGTCTCCATGTATTTTGTAAACTGCCTTTCGAATTCCGCAGCCATCACCTTAGTTATTTCTTCAACCGTAAGCAATATGGCCTCCCCTGGTGCTCCAGCCTCCATTTTCCTTGGTGACCCTGTGGTGACCTTTCCTCTCCCCGACGGACCTTCAGCTGTTTTCCTTACGGACGTTCTTTTGCTCACCCTCGACATTTTTCTTCACTCTGCCTTCACTCTGCCACCTCTGTGCCTTCTCCCTGCTTTTGCCGCCTCCGTGGACCCTGGGACCGGGCTTTTAAAGCCCTGAAAATGCCGTTCCCGAACGGGAGCCCTCCATTGTGTGGCCACCTCCCGCCCGCCGTCACCGGAGGTGAACCTATAGGATACTTAAGGGGTTTGACAGGGTAAATGCTGAGAGGATGTAATAGTCAATAATATTTATTCATGTCACAAGTAGGCTTGCATCAACACTGCAATGAAGTTACTGTGAAAAGCCCCTAGTCGCCACATTACGGTACCTGTTCAGGTACACAGGGAGAATTCAGAATGTCCGTTTCATCTAACAAGCACGTCTTTCGGAACTTGCAGGAGGAAACCGGAGCACCCGGTGGAAACCCACACAGACACGGGGAGAACGTGCAGACTCCGCACAGACAGTGACCCAAGCCGGGAATCTAACCCGGGTCCCTGGCACTGTGAAGCAACAGTGCTAACCACTATGCTACCGTGCTGCCCATGAGTGTTCTCTCATGGGAGAGTCTAGGACCAGAGGACATATTCTCAGAATAAAGGGGTGCCAAGTTACGCTGGGATGAGGAGGAATTTCTTCCCTGAGGGTTGTTGCCACAGAGAGCCGTGGGTAGAGTCCTTTTGTATATTTAAGGCTTAGATAGATAGATTCTTGATCAGTAAAGGACTTGGGATATATGGGGAAAGAGCAGGAATGTTGGATCAGTTGAATGATGGAGCAGGCTCGAGGGGCCAAACAGCCTACTCGTGTTCCTATTTCTTACAGTCTGGAATTTACTGCTTGTGTTAGGATCAGGTTAGGGACCATTAATTTTTAGATAGAAATCCAGACACCCAGCAATCCAACTAATACAACAATGCCACAAAATAAATAAAGCACAGACTTCATTGTATATAGAACAAATTTAACAAAACAAATATGATTAAGTTAACACCATAGCTTATTTACTAACCCCTTAGATTTACTTCTAACTTTCCCCAAGAATTCTCTCATACATTACAATATCCAAGTTATTTATGTTCAAAACTACGCAAGACTATGTTCCAGTCCTCTAGAAACTGCCTTCATTCTCATCGGTTCCAGCTATTTTCAGAGTAAGACTTAAATTTACTATAGTTTGATTGTGGATCCCTCCGTCCCAAGTTCTGGTTGAATTCTCGATACTTCTAACCTTATCTACTGGGGACTTCCTTTTGCCACAAGACTCTGAGGGCTGTAGATGATCTATTAGATGCAATGTAGGTAATCTTCTCACTGCTTTACCCTCATTTTACATTCCCAGACCAGACACCACAAATTCTGTTACCATCCTGGAAGACACCCCCAAATTTTTGTTGCAGTCCCAAACGAGACCCTCAGATCTGTTAACCATCTGGTTAGGGACCATTAACTTTATATTTTTTTGAAGTAGACAGAATTTGAAATACTAGTTACTAAGAGAATAAAGCCGCAAGATTCCTCGGTTTTAAACAAGCAGAAGAAATTCTACTATCCAAAAATCAATACAGCAAACAGTTAATATTCAGAATTAATATGAGGTAAACATGAATTAACAGGCAGACTGTGGTTGAACACAATACAAAGTATATATTAAATGGCAGACATCATCAAAACATGTTCCACAAATCTCTCCGCAACCCACCCAGACGAGAGTCAGCACTCTGAGCCACTAAAATCATTAAAGACTGTCTTTTCGGTGAGGGCTTTCAGCTCACCTTCTCGCAAAATCCAGTCTGATCCTGGCCGTCAGCAACTCCACTCCACCCAAGTCCCAGAGACAATCCTCACCCAAAAGGCGCATTATTCCAGAGATCTCTCAAATCTACTCCCAGGTCCAGCCTTCTTGCTCTCCGTTCCCACTGCGTCCCCCTGTGATGGTCAGCTACATTTCAGCATCTAAACACAGGCACAGTCCCAGATTCTCTGCCAGGCTGCAGCCAGCAACTGCTCCTGGACTTTCTCGAGCCACCATCGCCTCAGCAGCACAGAAAAGACCCGGCTTAGACTTCCCTGAGCCTCAATCTCAGCTGCACGCAGCTAATGGTTAATGGGGCTTCTACGAACCCCATTCCTCTCAGCAGCATGGAAGTCATGAACTGATTGTGACCTTTTTAAATGTCCCAACAGAGTTCCACCCTATTCCTAGACACAGACTGATGTATCCAAGCTGGGTACATTCTGTACCTTGAATGTTAACAATTTACAGTCAACCAGAGGTCCCCCTCCCCCTCACATTGGTGCTAACCTACAAAAACACAGCCAAAAAAAAACCAAAATATTGATTCCCTCACATTTATGAAATCCAGGCTGAGATTAAAATTACCTGCATTCCACATAACAAATGATTAAGTTAACTTTTTCTGTGCTTACAATGCAAACCTTGCTATCATTTGCTTTGGCTATCCTCTCTCGGGAAAATCCAACTGCAACTAAAACTCTCAGTAAACATTGAAACCAGAGAATCTTCCTAAGCTGCAGCTGCCATGTTAATATAATAGTTATTATTATAATTATTATATCTAGGGCCTATTTACTGTACATGACACCAATTGCTCATTAGGGTCTGGTCAACACATTGTGGGGTCATAGAATCCCTATAATGGAGAAGAGGCCATTCGGCCCATTGAGTCTGCACCAACTCTCTGAAAGAGCACCCTACCTAGGTCCACTCCCCCACCCTATCCCTATAACCCCACCTAAACGTTGGCCACTAAGGGGCAATTTAGCATGGTTAATCCACCTAACCTGCACATCTTTGGACTTTGGGAGGAAACCAGAGCACCCGGAGGAAACCTACGCAGACACGGTGTGATGAACGGTTACTGCCTTATCATCATGTACGGTGATGTCCCCTTTAAGACCGGGCTTGGAACCCTGGGGACTCCACCTCTGGCTCCGCCCATCTGGGAGCCATACATAAAGAGCTGCCTCATGGTCTGTGTAACAGTCAGCTCTCGCCTCTAGCTCTAGCATAGTTATTAGTCTAAGAAAGCCTTCTTTACAGTTTAATCTCTTTTTTAAAAAAAATATTTCATTGAAAATTTTTGGTCAACCAACACGGTACATTGTGCATCCTTTGCACAATATTATAACAACACAAATAACAATGACCTATTTTATAAACAGAAAATGAATAAATAATAAATAACAAAAATGAAAACTAACCCTAATTGGCAACTGCCTTATCACAAGTAACACTCTCCAAAAATATAATTTAACAGTCCAATATATAATTATCTGTCGCAACAACCTATACATATTATACAGTATATATTAACAACCCTGAGAGTCCTTCTGGTTCTCTTCCCCCCCCACCCCCCCCCCCCCCTGATCCTGGGCTGCCTTCTTTTTCCATTCCATCTATCTTTCTGCGAGGTATTCGACGAACGGTTGCCACCGCCTGGTGAACCCTTGAGCCGGCCCCCTTAGAACGAACTTAATCCGCTCTAGCTTTATAAACCCTGCCATGTCATTTATCCAGGTCTCCACCCCCGGGGGCTTGGCTTCTTTCCACATTAGCAATATCCTGCGTCGGGCTACTAGGGACGCAAAGGCCAAAACATCGGCCTCTCGCGCCTCCTGCACTCTCGGCTTTTGTGCAACCTCAAATATAGTCAACCCCCAGCTTGGTTCGACCCGGACCCCCACTACTTTTGAAAGCACCTTTTGTCACCCCTCTCCAAAACCCCTGTAGTGCCGGGCATGACCAAAACATATGGGTATGATTCGCTGGGCTTCTCGAGCACCTCGCACACCTATCCTCCACCCCAAAAAATTTACTGAGCCGTGCTCCAGTCATATGCGCCCTGTGTAATACCTTAAACTGAATCAGGCTTAGCCTGGCACACGAGGACGACGAGTTTACCCTGCTTAGGGCATCTGCCCACAGCCCCTCCTCGATCTCCTCCCCCAGCTCTTCTTCCCATTTCCCTTTTAGTTCATCTACCATAGTCTCCCCTTCGTCCCTCATTTCCCTATATATATCTGACACCTTACCATCCCCCACCCATGTCTTTGAGATCACTCTGTCCTGCACCTCTTGTGTCGGGAGCTGTGGGAATTCCCTCACCTGTTGCCTATACCTGAATGCATTCCCTTCGGGCAACCCATATTTCTCGGTCAGCGCTACCAGACTCGCGAACTTCCCATCCACAAACAGATCTTTCAGTTGCGTTATTCCTGCTCTTTGCCACATTCCATATCCCCCATCCATTCCCCCCGGGGCAAACCTATGGTTGTTTTCTTATCGGGGACCCCCCCAAGGCTCCAGTCTTTCCCCTATGCCGTCTCCACTGACCCCAAATCTTCAGTGTAGCCACCACCACCGGGCTTGTGGTGTAGTTCCTCGGTGAGAACGGCAATGGGGCTGTCACCATAGCCTGTAGGCTAGTCCCCCTACAGGACGCCCTCTCTAATCTCTTACACGCCGCTCCCTCCTCCTCTCCCATCCACTTACTTACCATTGAAATATTAGCGGCCCAATAATACTCACTTAGGCTCGGTAGTGCCAGCCCCCCCTATCCCTGCTACGCTGTAAGAATCCCTTCCTCACTCTCGGGGTCTTCCCGGCCCACACAAAACCCATGATGCTCTTTTCAATCCTTTTAAAAAAAGCCTTCGTGATCACCACCGGGAGGCACTGAAACACAAAGAGGAATCTCGGGAGGACCACCATCTTAACCGCCTGCACCCTCCCTGCCAATGACATGGATACCATATCCCATCTCTTGAAATCCTCCTCCATTTGTTCCACCAACCGCGTTAAATTTAACCTATGCAATGTGCCCCAATTCTTAGCTATCTGGATCCCCAGGTAACGAAAGTCCCTTGTTACCTTCCTCAACGGTAGGTCCTCTATTTCTCTACTCTGCTCCCCTGGATGCACCACAAACAACTCACTTTTCCCCATGTTCAATTTATACCCTGAAAAATCCCCAAACTCCCCAAGTATCCGCATTATTTCTGGCATCCCCTCCGCCGGGTCTGCCACATATAGTAACAAATCGTCCGCATACAAAGATACCCGGTGTTCTTCTCCTCCTCTAAGTACTCCCCTCCACGTCTTGGAACCCCTCAACGCTATTGCCAGGGGCTCAATCGCCAGTGCAAACAATAATGGGGACAGAGGGCATCCCTGCCTTGTCCCTCTATGGAGCCGAAAATATGCAGATCCCCGTCCATTCGTGACCACGCTCTCCATCGGGGCCCTATACAACAGCTGCACCCATCTAACATACCCCTCTCCAAAACCAAATCTCCTCAACACCTCCCACAAGTAATCCCACTCCACTCTATCAAATGCTTTCTCGGCATCCATCGCCACTACTATCTCCGTTTCCCCCTCTGGTGGGGGCATCATCATTACCCCTAACAGCCTCCGTATATTCGTGTTCAGCTGTCTCCCCTTCACAAACCCAGTTTGGTCCTCGTGGACCACCCCCGGGACGCATTCCTCTATTCTCATTGCCATTACCTTGGCCAGGATCTTGGCATCTACATTTAGGAGGGAAATAGGTCTATAGGACCCGCATTGTAGCGGGTCCTTTTCCTTCTTTAAGAGAAGCAATATCGTTGCTTCAGACATAGTCGGGGGCAGTTGTCCCCTTTCCTTTGCCTCATTAAAGGTCCTCGTCAATACCGGGGCGAGCAAGTCCACATATTTTCTATAGAATTCGACTGGGAATCCATCCGGTCCCGGGGCCTTTCCCGCCTGCATGCTCCTAATTCCTTTCACCACTTCTTCTACCTCGATCTGTGCTCCCAATCCCACCCTTTCCTGCTCTTCCACCTTGGGAAATTCCAGCCGATCCAAAAAGCCCATCATTCTCTCCCTCCCATCCGGGGGTTGAGCTTCATATAATTTTTTATAAAATGTCTTGAACACTCCATTCACTCTCTCCGCTCCCCGCTCCATCTCTCCTTCCTCATCCCTCACTCCCCCTATTTCCCTCGCTGCTCCCCTTTTCCTCAATTGGTGTGCCAGCAACCTGCTCGCCTTCTCCCCATATTCGGACTGTACACCCTGTGCCTTCCTTCCTCCATTGTGCCTCTGCAGTGCCCGTAGTCAGCAAGTCAAATTCTACATGTAGCCTTTGCCTTTCCCTGTACAGTCCCTCCTCCGGTGCTTCCGCATAATGTCTGTCCACCCTCAAAAGTTCTTGCAGCAACCGCTCCCGTTCCTTACTCTCCTGCTTCCCTTTATGTGCCCTTATTGATATCAGCTCCCCTCTAACCACCTCCTTCAGCGCCTCCCAGACCACTACCACCTGGACCTCCCCATTATCATTGAGTTCCAAGTACTTTTCAATGCACCCCCTCACCCTTAGACACACACCCTCATCTGTCCCATGTCCATTCTCCAGGGTGGGCGCCCTCCTGTTTCCTCCCCTATCTCCAAGTCTACCCAGTGTGGAGCGTGATCCGAAATGGCTATAGCCGTATACTCCGTTCCCCTCACCTTCGGGATCAACGCCCTTCCCAGCACAAAAAAGTCTATTCGCGAGTAGATTTTATGGACATAGGAGAAAAACGAGAACTCCTTACTCCTAGGTCTGCTAAATCTCCACGGGTCTACACCTCCCACCTGCTCCATAAAATCTTTAAGTACCTTGGCTGCTGCCGGCCTCCTTCCAGTCCTGGACTTCGACCTATCCAGCCCTGGTTCCAACACCGTATTAAAATCTCCCCCCATTATCAGCTCTCCCATCTCTAGGTCCGGAATGCGTCCTAGCATCCGCCTCATAAAATTGGCATCATCCCAGTTCGGGGCATATACGTTTACCAAAACCACCGTCTCCCCCTGTAGTTTGCCACTCACCATCACGTATCTGCCCCGTTATCCGCAACTATAGTCTTTGCCTCGAACATTACCCGCTTCCCCACTAATATAGCTACCCCCCTGTTTTTCGCATCTAGCCCCGAATGGAACACCTGCCCCACCCATCCTTTGCGTAGCCTAACCTGGTCTATCAGTTTCAGGTGCGTTTCCTGTAACATAACCACATCTGCCTTAAGTTTCTTAAGGTGTGCGAGTACCCGTGCCCTCTTTATCGGCCCGTTCAGCCCTCTCACGTTCCACGTGATCTGCCGGGTTGGGGGCTTCCTACCGCCCCCCCCCCCTGTCGATTAGCCATCCCCTTTTTCCAGCTCCTCACCCGGCTCCCACGCAGCTGTATCTCCCCCAGGCGGTGCCCCCCCCGCCCATCCCCTCCCATACCAGCTCCCCCCTCTCCCAAGCAGCAGCAACCCAGTAATTCCCCCCCCCTCCCCGCTAGCGTAATTACTCCCCCCATGTTGCTCCCAGAAGTCAGCAAACTCTGGCCGACCTCGGCTTCCCCCCGTGACCTCGGCTCGCACCGTGTGACGCCCCCTCCTTCCTGCTTCTCTATTCCCGCCATGATTATCATAGCGCGGGAACCAAGCCCGCGCTTCTCCCTTGGCCCCGCCCCCAATGGCCAACGCCCCATCTCCTCCACCTCCCCTCCTCTCCCCTTCACCACCTGTGGAAGAGAGAAAAGTTACCACATCGCAGGATTAGTACATAAAACTCATCTTTCCCCCCTTTTTAACCCCCCTCTTCGCCCCGCACATTCGCCCCACCACTTTGTTCAAACGTTCTTTTTAATAACCCGCTCATTCCAGTTTTTCTTCCACAGTAAAAGTCCACGCTTCATCCGCCGTCTCAAAGTAGTGGTGCCTCCCTCGATATGTGACCCACAGTCTTGCCGGTTGCAGCATTCCAAATTTTATCTTTTTATGAAGCACCGCCTTTGCCCGATTAAAGCTCGCCCTCCTTCTCGCCACCTCCGCACTCCAGTCTTGATAAACGGGGATCACCGTGTTCTCCCATTTACTGCTCCGAGTTTTCTTTGCCCATCTAAGGACCATTTCTCTATCCTTAAAACGGAGGAATCTCACCACTATGGCTCTGGGAATTTCTCCTGCTCTCGGTCCTCGCGCCATCACTCGGTATGCTCCCTCCACCTCCAACGGACCCGCCGGGGCCTCCGCTCCCATTAACGAGTGCAGCATCGTGCTCACATATATGCCCCGACGTCCGCTCCCGCCGCACCTTCAGGAAGACCAAGAATCCTCAGGTTATTCCTCCTTGCGTTGTTCTCCAGTGCCTCCAACCTTTCCACACATCGTTTCTGATGTGCCTCATGCATCTCCGTCTTCACCACCAGGCCCTGTATGTCATCCTCATTCTCGGCTGCCTTTGCCTTCACGACCCGAAGCTCCCGCTCCTGGGTCTTTTGTTCCTCCTTTAGCCCTTCGATCGCCTGTAGTATTGGGGCCAACAGCTCTTTCTTCATTTCCTTTTTGAGCTCTTCCACACAGCATTTCAAGAACTCTTGTTGTTCAGGGCCCCATGTTAAACTGCCACCTTCCGACGCCATCTTGGTTTTTGCTTGCCTTCCTTGCCGCTGCTCTAAAGGATCCACTGCAATCCGGCCACTTTCTCCTCCTTTTTTCATCCGTATCCAGGGGGGATTCCCTTCTGGTTTACCGCACAGTGTTTTTAGCCGTCAAAATTGCCATTGGGGCTCCTATCAAGAGCCCAAAAGTCCGTTTCACCGGGAGCTGCCGAGACGTGCGACTCAGCTGGTCATCGCCGCACCCGGAACACAGTTTAATCTCTAAGCGTCATTATTGAGGGTACCTCACACGGGGATAAAGGGGTGGCACAGTGGTTAGCACTGCTACCTCACTGCACCAAGGGCCCCAGTTCGATCCCGGCCCAGCGTCACTGTCCGTGTGGAGTGTGTGCATTCTCCCCGTGTCTGCGTGGGTCTCCCCCCCCCCCCCCCCCCCCCCACAACCCAAAGATATGCAGGATTGGTGGATTGGCCACGCTAAATTGCCCGATAATTGTAAAAATAAAAAAAGACACTGAGAAAGTGCAAACAGACAGTGACTCAAGGTCAGAATTGAACCTGGGTACCTGGTGCTGTGAGGCAGCAGTGCTAACCACTGTGCCATCGTGCCGTCCTTTAATAAGAAGGTGCATAAGAGCAGATACAGATGGGTAAAGCTTGAAGACATCAGAGTTGAGATTGTCTGTTCTGCTTGAAGCAAAAATGAAACTAGGACTGGTGATATTTCCCTTCTATGAACGTCATGCTGATATCCCTTAAAGACCTATTCCAACACCACCCATCTACATGGCATGTACTGGGATGTTCGCAAACAGATTTTTATGTTCAGTATCCCTCATTTAAAATTCCTCTTTTGACCTGATGAAGGAAATTGATTTTACAACTCTTCAGGGTTTACCAAATGTTTTAAACTAATTTAGCTCCAACTCCCAAAATTAAAACACTCTCTGGATGTCTTCTTGCAAGGCTTGCAGACATTGTGTCTCCACCAAAAGGCACAAAAACATAGGTCATCCATTGTTTCAGTTTTTCCAACTGCTGTTTTATGACCACTCTGCTTTGAAGTCAACATATGTGGTAGTCACCACTAGTAGTATTACATGTATTACGGTAAGGCCCGTATAGTAGAGATACATGGGTAAATCCCTGCCTGCTGGCTCCGCCCAGTAGGCGGCGCATAAATGTGTGTGCTCGCCGGTGCTGCAGCCTTTCTGGTTCCAGCTACAGGAGGCACAACATCTTTGCTCAATAAAGCCTCGATTATTCCACTATTCTCGTCTTTGTGGTAATTGATAGTGCATCAATTTATTGAGCAAAGATTTTTAAAACGATGAATCTCTGCATCAAGCCTGATCGCCTGCAGCTGAGCCCTCAAGCAGCCAACGCCACGTCCGCCTTTGAGCACTGGCTAGCCTGCTTCAAAAGCTATCTCCAAACATCCGCTGAGGAACCCTCGGACATTTTTCCTCTCATCCGCGATGCGCCCACTTACTCCAAAGTGATGGAGCTCCTGAAGGGACAATACGTTCGACTGGTCAATCAAGTATACGCCAGGCACCTCCTGGCCACGAGACAGCAACTCCCCGGGGAATCTCTGGACGATTTCTGGCGTGCCCCGCACATCCTAGGTAGGAACTATGACTGCCAGGCAGTCCAGCACAAAGAACTTTTAATTCGATGTGCTTACGTTACGGTCATGAGGTCTGCGTACGTCTGCCAGCGGCTACTGGAAGGGGGTACGCTTCATCTTGCGGGAACTAG
The DNA here is from genome assembly GCF_047496885.1 of Scyliorhinus torazame. Taxonomy (NCBI): domain Eukaryota; kingdom Metazoa; phylum Chordata; class Chondrichthyes; order Carcharhiniformes; family Scyliorhinidae; genus Scyliorhinus; species Scyliorhinus torazame. The sequence continues at coordinate 304,712,275 of NC_092713.1, forward strand.
GCAGCTCGCTAACTCGTTAGAAGTGGCCTCCCTTAACGTCCAGTCATACACCCCCGACCGCGCGGCACCCTCTTGGGCATCGTTGGCCCCACCAGCTGCCGACTCCAGCTCACCGCAAGCCTGCGCCGTGCGGCAGCCAGCCAACCCTGGGGAGCCCCCAAGTGCTATTTTTGCAGGCAGAACCAACACCCCAGGCAGCGCTGCCTGGCCCGGAGCGCGACCTGCAATGGATGTGGGAAGAAGGGACACTTTGCTTCTGTTTGCCAGGCCTGGTCGGTCGCCGCTGTTTTCAGGCCCGGCATTCCTACGTGCGACCCAGGGGCGCCGCCATCTTCCTTATCGCAAGCCACGTGTGGCCCATGGGCGTCGCCATCTTCACCGCAAACCACGTGTGGCCCGTGGGCGCCGCCATCTTTGATGTCACCCGCCATGTGCGCCCCATTTTGGATGGCGTCTTAGGACCCCTGCTCGTGTGGCCATTCATCGCCTGCCACTACCTCCACCACCGCTGACCAGACCGGGACCTCCCAGCATCTGCCGCAGCTCGCCTCGATCACCCTGGATCAGTCTCGGCCCCGCAACCTCGTGACCGCAACAACGACGGTGAACATCGATGGGCACGAGATGACCTGCCTCTTTGACTCCGGGAGCATGGAGAGCTTCATCCACCTTACTACGGTAAGGCGCTGCTCCCTCCTGGTACACCCAGTCACCCAGAAAATCTCCCTGGCCTCCGCTTTCCATTCCGTGGAAATCCGGGGGTACTGCATCGCGACCCTCACCGTCCAAGGCGTAGAGTTTAGCAACTTCCGACTCTACGTCCTCCCCCACCTCTGCGCTGCCCTGTTACTCGGCCTGGACTTCCAGTGCCACCTCCAAAGCTTAACCTTAAAATTCGGCGGACCCCTACACCCCTCACCATATGCGGCCTCACGACCCTTAAGGTCGATCCACCTTCCCTGTTTGCGAACCTCACTCCAGATTGCAAAACCTTCGCCACCAGGAGCAGATGGTACAGTGCCCAGGACAGGGCCTTCTGGTCGGAGGCCAGCAACAGCCCCTGGATAGCTCAAGTGGTAGTAGTAAAGACTGGGGAGAGGCACAGAATGGTCATTGACTAAAGTCAGACCATCAATCGGTACATGCAGCTCGACGCGTACCCCCTCCCAAGCATATCTGACATGGTCAATCAGATTGTGCAGTATCGGGTCTTTTCCACAGTGGACCTGAAGTCCGCCTACCACCAGCTCCCCATCCACCCAGAGGACTGCGTTCGAAGCAGATGGCCGCCTCTATCACTTCCTTAGGGTTCTCTTCGGCGTCACTAATGGGATCTCAGTCTTCCAACGACAGATGGACCGAATGGTTGACCGGTACGGACTGCCGGCCACCTTCCCGTACCTAGATAACGTCACCATCTGCGGCCACGATTGTTGAATCCCAAATTTCTTTATCCGTCAGTCTGGCCTCAATAAAAGTCGAGATGGACTTCCGGGTGCGGCGATGACCAGCTGAGTCGCACGTTTCGGCAGCTCCCTGTGAAACGGACTTTTGGGCTCTTGATAGGAGCCCCAACGGCAATTTTAACGGCTGAAAACACCGTGTGGTAAACCAGAAGGGTGTTCCCCCTGGACACGGGTGGAAAAAGGAGAGGAAAGTGGCCGGATTGCAGCGGATCCTTTGGAACAACGGCAAGGAAGGCAAGCAGAAACCAAGATGGCGTCGGAAGGTGGCAGTTTCAAATGGGGCCCTGAACAACAAGAGTTTTTGAAACGCTGCGTGGAGGAGATAAAAAAGGAAATGAAGAAAGAGTTGTTGGCCCCGATATTACAGGCGATTGAAGGGCTGAAAGAGGAACAAAAGACCCAGGAGCAGGAGCTTCGGGTCGTGAAGGCGAAAGCAGCAGAGAATGAAAACGATATACAGGGCCTGGTGGTGAAGTCGGAGATACAGGAGGCACACCAGAAACGATCTGTGGAGAGGTTGGAGGCACTGGAAAATAACGCAAGGAGGAACAACTTGAGGATTCTTGGCCTTCCTGAAGGTGTGGAGGGGGCGGACGTCGGGGCATATGTGAGCACGATGCTGCACTCGTTAATGGGAGTGGAGGCCCCGACGGGTCCGTTGGAGGTGGAGGGAGCATACCGAGTTATGGTGCGAGGATCGAGAGCAGGAGAAGCTCCCAGAGCCATAGTGGTGAGATTTCTCCGTTTTGAGGATAGAGAAATGGTCCTTAGATGGGCGAAGAAAACTCGGTGTAGTAAATGGGAGAACGCGGTGATCCGCGTCTATCAAGATTGGAGTGCGGAGGTGGCGAGAAGGAGGGCGAGCTTTAATCGGGCCAAAGCGGTACTTCACAAAAAAAAGATAAAGTTTGGAATGCTGCAACCGGCAAGACTGTGGGTCACATATCAAGGGAGGCACCACTACTTTGAGACGGCGGATGAAGCGTGGACTTTTATTGTAGAAGAAAAATTGGAATGATTGGACTACGAAAATGAACGTTTGGACAAAGTGGTGGGACGAGTGGGGGGGGGGGGGGCGAAGAGGGATTGTATGTTAATCCTGCGGTATGGTAACTTTTCTTTCTCCCACAGGTGGTGATGGGGGGAGGTGGGGAGGGAGAGGAGATGGGGCGTTGGCCATGGGAGGCGGGGCCGAGGGAGAGGCGCGGGCTTGGTTCCCGCGCTATGATAATCATGGCGGGAATAGAGAAGCAGGAAGGAGGGGGCGCCGCACGGGGCGAGCCGTGATCACGGGGGGAAGCCGAGGTCAGCCAGAGTTTGCTGACTTCTGGGAGCAACATGGGGGGAGTAATTACGCTAGCGGGGGGTCTAGCGGGGGGGGGGGGGAATTACTGGGTTGCTGCTGCTGGGGAAAGGGGGGAGTGGGTACGGGAAAGGATGGGCGGGGGGGCACCGTCTGGGAGAAATACAGCTGCGTGGGAACTGGGCGAGAAGCTGGAAAAAGATGATGGCTAACCGGCAAGGGGGGGGGGGTGGGAAGCCCCCCAACTCGGCTGATCACGTGGAACGTGAGGGGGCTTAACGGGCCGATAAAGAGGGCACGAGTACTCGCACACCTTAAGAAACTTAAAGCAGATGTGGCCATGTTACAGGAAACGCACCTGAAACTGATAGATCAGGTTAGGTTGCGCAAAGGATGGGTAGGGCAGGTGTTCCATTCGGGGCTGGATGCGAAAAACAGGGGGGTGGCGATATTAGTGGGGAAGCGGGTAATGTTCGAGGCAAAGACTATAGTGGCGGATAACGGGGGCAGATACGTGATGGTGAGTGGCAAATTACAGGGAGAGATGGTGGTGTTGGTAAACGTGTATGCCCCGAATTGGGACGATGCCAATTTTATGAGGCGAATGCTAGGACGCATCCCAGACCTAGAGACCGGAAAGCTGATAATGGGGGGAGACTTTAACACGGTGTTGGAACCAAGGCTGGATAGGTCGAAGTCCAGGACTGGTAGGAGGCCGGCAGCAGCCAAGGTGCTTAAGGATTTTATGGAGCAGATGGGAGGGGTGGACCCGTGGAGATTCAGTAGACCTAGGAGTAAGGAGTTCTCGTTTTTCTCCTATGTCCATAAAGTCTATTCACGCATAGACTTTTTTGTGTTGGGTAGGGCATTGATCCCGAGGGTGAGGGGAACGGAATATACGGCTATAGCCATTTCGGATCATGCCCCACACTGGGTAGACTTGGAGATAGGGGAGGAAACAAGAGGGCGTCCACCCTGGAGAATGGACATGGGACTAATGGCGGATGAGGGGGTGTGCTTAAGGGTGAGGGGATGCATTGAAAAGTACTTGGAACTCAATGACAATGGGGAGGTTCAGGTGGGAGTGGTCTGGGAGGCGTTGAAGGCGGTGGTTAGGGGGGAGCTGATATCAATAAGGACACATAAAGGGAAGCAGGAGAGTAAGGAACGGGAGCGGTTGTTGCAAGAACTTTTGAGGGTGGACAGACAGTATGCGGAAGCACCGGAGGAGGGACTGTATAGGGAAAGGCAAAGGCTGCATGTGGAATTTGACTTGCTGACCACAGGCACTGCAGAGGCACAATGGAGGAAGGCGCAGGGTGTACAGTATGAATATGGAGAGAAGGCGAGCAGATTGCTGGCACACCAATTGAGGAAAAGGGGAGCAGCGAGGGAAATAGGGGGGGTGAGAGACGAAGATGGAGAGACGGAGCGGGGAGCGGAGAGAGTGAATGAAGTGTTTAAGACATTTTATAAAAAATTGTATGAAGCTCAACCCCCGGATGGGAGGGAGAGAATGATGGAGTTTTTGGATCGGCTGGAAATTCCCAAGGTGGAAGAGCAGGAAAGGATGGGATTGGGAGCACAGATCACGGTAGAAGAAGTGGTGAAAGGAATTAGGAACATGCAGACGGGAAAGGCCCCGGGACCGGACGGATTCCCAGTTGAATTTTACAGAAAATATTTGGACTTGCTCGCCCCGCTACTGACGAGGACCTTTAACGAGGCAAAGGAAAGGGGACAACTGCCCCCGACTATGTCAGAAGCAACGATATCGCTTCTTTTAAAGAAGGAAAAGGATCCGCTACAATGCGGGTCCTACAGACCAATTTCCCTCCTCAATGTGGATGCCAAGGTCCTGGCCAAGGTAATGGCAATGAGAATAGAGGAATGTGTCCCGGGGGTGGTTCATGAGGACCAAACTGGGTTTGTGAAGGGGAGACAGCTGAACACGAACATACGGAGGTTGTTAGGGGTAATGATGATGGCCCCACCAGAGGGTGAAACGGAGATAGTAGTGGCGATGGATGCCGAGAAAGCATTTGATAGAGTGGAATGGGATTATCTGTGGGAGGTGTTGAGGAGATTTGGGTTCGGAGACGGGTATGTTAGATGGGTGCAGCTGTTGTATAGGGCCCCAGTGGCGAGTGTGGTCACGAATGGACGGGGATCGGCATATTTTCGGCTCCATAGAGGGACAAGGCAGGGATGTCCTCTGTCCCCATTACTGTTTGCACTGGCGATTGAGCCCCTGGCGATAGCGCTGAGAGGTTCCAAGAGATGGAGGGGAATACTTAGGGGAGGAGAAGAACACCGGGTATCTTTATATGCGGATGATCTGCTACTATATGTGGCGGATCCAGCGGAGGGGATGCCAGAAATAATGCGGATACTTGGGGAGTTTGGGGATTTTTCAGGGTATAAATTGAACATGGGGAAGAGTGAGCTGTTTGTGGTGCATCCAGGGGAGCAGAGTAGAGAAATAGAAGACTTACCGTTGAGGAAGGTAACAAGAGACTTTCGTTACCCAGGGGATCCAGATAGCTAAGAATTGGGGCACATTGCACAGGCTAAATTTGACGCGGTTGGTGGAACAGATGGAGGAAGATTTCAAGAGATGGGATATGGTAGCATTGTCAATGGCAGGGAGGGTGCAGGCGGTTAAGATGGTGGTCCTCCCGAGATTCCTCTTTGTGTTTCAGTGCCTCCCGGTGGTGATCACGAAGGCTTTCTTCAAAAGGATAGAAAAGAGTATCATGGGTTTTGTTTGGGCCGGGAAGACTCCGAGAGTGAGGAAGGGATTCTTACAGCGTAGTAGGGATAGGGGGCGGCTGGCACTACCGAGCCTAAGTGAGTATTATTGGGCCGCTAATATTTCAATGGTGAGTAAGTGGATGGGAGAGGAGGAAGGAGCGGCGTGGAAGAGATTAGAGAGGGCGTCCTGTAGGGGGACCAGCCTGCAGGCTATGGTGACAGCCCCATTGCCGTTCTCACCAAGGAACTATACCACGAGTCCGGTGGTGGTAGCTACACTGAAGATTTGGGGACAGTGGAGACGACATAGGGGAAAGACCGGAGCATTGGGGGGGTCCCCGATAAGAAACAACCATAGGTTTGCCCCGGGGGGAATGGATGGGGGATATGGAATGTGACAAAGAGCAGGTATAACGCAATTGAAAGATCTATTTGTGGATGGGAAGTTCGCGAGTCTGGGAGCGCTGACCGAGAAATATGGGTTGCCCCAAGGGAATGCATTCAGGTACATGCAATTGAGGGCTTTTGCGAGGCAACAGGTGAGGGAATTCCCACAGCTCCCGACACAAGAGGTGCAGGACAGTGTCATCTCAAAGAAATGGGTGGGGGACGGTAAGGTGTCGGATATATATAGGGAAATGAGAGACGAAGGGGAGACTATGATGGACGAACTAAAAGGGAAATGGAAGAAGAGCTAGGGGAGGAGATCGAGGAGGGGATGTGGGCAGATGCCCTAAACAGGGTAAACTCGTCGTCCTCGTGCGCCAGGCTAAGCCTGATTCAGTTTAAGGTATTACACAGGGCACATATGACTGGAACACGGCTCAGTAAATTTTTTGGGGTGGAGGATAGGTGTGCGAGGTGCTCGAGAAGCCCAGCGAATCATACCCATATGTTTTGGTCATGCCCGGCACTACAGGGGTTTTGGATGGGGGTGACAAAGGTGCTTTCGAAAGTAGTAGGAGTCCGGGTCGAACCAAGCTGGGGGTTGGCTATATTTGGGGTTGCACAAGAGCGGGAGTGCAGGAGGCGAAAGAGGCCGATGTTTTGGCCTTTGCGTCCCTAGTAGCCCGGCGCAGAATATTGCTAATGTGGAAAGAAGCCAAGCCCCCGGGGGTGGAGACCTGGATAAATGATATGGCGGGGTTCATAAAGTTAGAGCGGATTAAGTTCGTCCTAAGGGGGTCGGCTCAAGGGTTTACTAGGCGTGGCAACCGTTCGTCGAATATCTTGCGGAAAGATAGATAGGGGAGAACAAAGAAGGCAGCAGCAGCGGCCCAGGACTTTGGGGGGGGGGGGAGGGAGGGATGGGGGGGGATGGGGGGGGTGGCCTGAGACGAGGCAGTTGCTAATTAGGGCTAGTTTTTATTTTTTGTTATTTAATATTTATTTATTTGTTGTTGTTTTTGTTTAAATTTTAAAAGGTCATTATTATCTGTATTGTTACAATGTTGTGTAAAGGATGCACAATGTACTGTGTTGGTTGACCAAAAATTTTCAATAAAATATTATTTAAAAAAAAAAAAAAATAAAAGTCGAGATGGATTTGCAAGTATAACAATAGTTATTTTATTCAGCTTGCAAGCTACCTAGTCCACAGTGATACAGATAACATGTTGCTTTCTGCAGCCCCGGGACTAAGTGAATGTCCCAGACAAAGAGATCAGTACTGATACATTCAAATGGCATCAAGTTTCACATACTCGACACCCATAGGTCGTCCTATGTCCCTCCTGACTTGTTTGATCTATTCTGATTGGCTCACTTCCAATCCCTTTCTCCGGCCCCTATCAATGCAGCATCACTCTCATAGACACACCTCTTCCTGCTTTTTTCCATGCGGTCTAAAATCCTTAGTCTCTACTTGCCAGAATCAAAGTGGCTTATTTCTACATTACATTAACTAATATCTCTAAAGTAACTATTTTATATCACATTCGTCACGATCAGCAGGACCTCGACGCAAACCTCCAAAAATTCCTTCAGACCGCCAAACTCCTTAACCTCACATGCAATAAGGAGAAATGTGTGTTCCGCACCAACCGCTTAGCCATCCTTGGCTATGACGTGGAAAATGGAGTTCTAGGGCCCGACCCCGACCGCATGCGCCCCCTCCTGGAACTCCCTCTCCCCCACTGCCCCAAGGCTCTGAAACCATGCCTGTGTTTTTTTTCCTACTATGCCCAGTGGGTCCTAATTATGCGGACAAGGCCCACCCACTCATTCAGTCCACAGTTTTTCCCCTGACGGCTGAGGCTCGTCAGGCCTTCAATCGGATTAAGGCAGACATCGCCACGGCCACGATGCACGTGGGCGGCGAGTCCCTTCCCTTTCAGGTCGAGAGCGATGCATCAGATGTAGCTCTGGCCGCCACCCTTAACCAGGCGGGCAGGCCCGTGACCTTCTTCTCCCGCACCCTCTGTCCCTCTCAAATTCGGCAATCCTCTGTCGAAAAGGAGGACCAAGCCATTGTGGGAGCTGTGAGACATTGGAGGCATTACCTGGCCAGCAGGAGATTCACTCTCCTCACTGACCAACGGTCGGTTGCCTTCATGTTCAATAACACACAGCGGGGCAAGATCAAAGACAAGATCTTGAGGTGGAGGATCGAGCTCTCCACGTATAATTACGAGATTTCGTATCGCCGCGGGAAGCTCAACGAGCCCCCTGACGCCCTATCCCGCGGTACATGTGCCAGCGCACAAGTGGACTGACTCCGGGCTCGCCACTATGACCTCTGCCACCCGGGGGTCACTCGGTTCTTCCATTTCATCAAGGCCCGCAACCTGCCCTACTCCATTGAGGAGGTCAGGATCGTCACCAGAGACTGCTAGGTCTGCGCAGAGTGCAAGCCGCACTTCTACCAGCCAGATCGAGCGCACCTGGTGAAGGCCTACTGCCCCTTTGAGCGCCTCACCATGGACTTCAAAGGGCCCCTCCACCGACCGCAACACGTACTTTCTGAACGTGATTGATGAGTACCCCCGGTTCCCTTTCGCCATCCCATGCCCCGATATGACTTCTGCCACGGTAATTAAAGCCCTCCACAGCATCTTCACTTCGGTTTCCCCACCTATATCCACAGTGATTGGGGATCCTCCTTCATGAGTGATGAGTTGCATCAGTTCCTGCTCAGCAAGGGCATTGCCTCGAGCAGGACAACCAGCTACAACCCCCTGGGGAAACTGGCAGGTGCAGAGGGAGAACGGGACAGTCTGGAAGGCCATCCTGCTGGCCCTGCGGTCTAAAAATCTCCCGGTCGCCCGCTGGCAGGAGGTCCTCCCCGAAGCGCTCCACTCCATCCGATCGTTCCTCTGCACCGCGACTAATGAGACCCCTCACGAACTTGTGTTTGCCTTCCCCACAAAGTCCACCTCCGGGGTCTCGCTCCCAACGTGGCTGACAGTTCCTGGACCCGTCCTCCTTCGCAAGCACGTGCGGAACTATAAGTTGAACCCCTTGGTTGAAAGAGTCCACCTCCTACACGCGAACCCGCAGTACGCCTACGTGGCGCACCCCGACGGGCGCCAGGACACAGTCTCCCTCCGGGACCTGCCACCCGCTGGATTCCCCCCCCCCCCCCCCCCCCCCCCCCGGCTACCTCTTTCACCCGTGCGCCACTCACCCTCCCCCCCCCAGCGAACCTCCCCGCAGCCCCCACCCCAGCAGGATCCGTCCTCCCACTGGTTCCACTCGGGTGACAAAGACGAGGACAACACGCTCCCGGAGTCACAGGTGACCAAGTCAGCGCCCACATCACCGCCGGGACTGAGGCAATTGCAGAGGAGGGTCAAGGCCCTCAACAGACTGAACTTATAATGTTTTCCACCACCCCCGCCGGACTCTTTTTTTTTTTTTAACGGGGTGAATGTGGTAGTCACCACTAGTAGTATTACATGTATTACGGTAAGGCTCTTATAATAGGGGTACATGGGTAAATCCCTGCCTGCTGGCTCCGCCTAGTAGGCGGCGTATAAATGTGTGTGCTCGCCGGTGCTGCAGCCTTTCTGGTTCTAGCTACAGGAGGCACAACATCTTTGCTCAATAAAGCCTTGATTATTCCACTACTCTCGTCTTTGTGGTAATTGATAGTGCATCAACATGGCCCAGCTTTTCAAATGTAATTAACTCAGGCCCTTGTTTCAGTTTCATTTACATCAGATATTTAAGATGTTCAAATCCATTTTTCCCCCAGTTATTTAAACTAAGCTGAACTTTAATTCCTGAAACCACAAGTTACATTCACAAACCTATAAATTATGAATTGACTATCCATGATATTGGAAAACATTCTGTCTGCTGGTTTTCGGTATCAGGTACTACCTTCATTATTACTATGCTGTTCTCAGTTGTAAGGTAAATTTAGGTTAGTATAAGCTGTATGTGGCAATAGAATCATGAGTGTCTTTAAGACAGAGATAGATAGGTTCTTGATTAATAAGGGGATTAGGGATTATGGGGAGAAGGCAGGAGAATGGGAATGAGAAAATATCAGCCAAGATTGAATGGCGGAGCAGATTCGATGGGCCGAGTGGCCTAATTCTGCTCCTATGTCTTAAGGTCTTATGGAATGGTAGGCTTGAATTTTAACCCGAAGACAACTTTGTGTTGGAACGGGTAAGGAGTACTGTATTTTTTAATATAAATTTAGAGTACCCAATTATTTTTTTCCAATTAAGGGGCAATTTAGCGTGGCCAATCGACCTAACCTGCACATCTTTGGGTTGTGAGGGTGTAACCCACGCAGACACTGGGAGAATTCTGCACACGGACAGTGAGCCGGGATCAAACCCGGGTCATCAGGGCCGTAGGCAGCAGTGCTAACCACTGTGCCACCCAGGAGTACTGTTGTACAATTGAGAAAACAGACGAATGTTCCTGAATGTCCCGCAGAATGTTACCTTTAACTGGGATTCCCACCTGATAGACCTCCAGCCTTATCATCAAGCTATTTGGTGTTAGCCATATTAAACAAAGCCCTACATTCAAATTCGGCAGGATATTTGGGGAAACCCCATTCACCTGAAACCGATGAAAGCAGGTTGAGCGAAAGAAATTGTCATGATCAGATTTTGACTTGGATGTCAATGACTGTCACTTGCCTCACCTATTTTGGAAATGTGGAGACGTATTAGATTCCCATGAGCCAATCACAAAAATGAATAAATTTGTGTTTAAGATCCCAAACCCATTAGAAACTAAACACGTTGTATGGATGCATTTAAAGGAAGGCACAAGAAGCGAATGCGGAAGAATGGAATGGAAGATTTTATTGATATATTTGGATGGGGAAACATGGGAGGAGACTCGACTGGAACATAAACACCAGCAGCAACTGGATGGCCTGTTTCTATGCCGTGTATTTTGTGTAATCCTATGTTAGCATCACTGCCTACAATTCACCTCCAAGTGACATCAATTTAATTGGATTTGTATCACAGTAACTTTTCTGTCGCTGGGTTAAAATCCTGGAACTCCCTCTCTAGCAGCACCATGGGTGCATCTACACCATATGGATTGCAGAGGTTAAAGAAGGTTGGTCACCATCAGCTTGTCAAGGGCAATTAAGGATGAGTAACAAAAGCTCACATCGCAAGAAGAAATCTTTTTAGTGAATCAATGACGGCAAGCTTATTCAGGTTACAGGAAATGCCCATTATTAAAGTTGATACAATTAAAAGCATTTTATAATGGTAAATTAATCTAAGCTGCCTTAATAATTAAAAACGACTAGGTAAACGGTGCCATATAAATGCAAGTTGTTGATGTACTGATGCCATACGAAGACAGACCTTGCACAATATTTGAACTGACCATTGTTATGATACTCAGAGACTGATAACTTTTAAAAAGAGATATACATTTTCCAGTGAATGATGCAAAGAACTGCACAGCAAGATTTCACATTTAAGATTTTTACTGTAACAAATAATGAAAATCAGCTTCGACTAAACATTACTCATTGTAATGTTGTCTACTACAAAAAACAGATTACACCACACTCTCAGCAGCCTTCTGATAAGGTCCCAAATTTCTCCTGGTGATTCAAAAGGCTGTCTTCTCATTGCCCTAAAAGGATTAATCATAATAATCTTTATTAGCGTCGCAAGTAGGCTTTACATTAACACTGCAATGAAGTAACTGTGAAAATCCCCTAATCGTCACACCCCGGCGTCTGTTCGGGTACACTTGAGGGAGAATTCAGAATGTCCAATTCACCTACCAAGTCCATGTTTCGGGACTTGTGGGAGGAAACCGGAGCACCCGGAGGAAACCCACGCAGGCACGGTGAGAATGTGCAGACTCCGCAAAGACAGTGACCCAGCTGGGAATCGAACCTGGGACCCTGGCCCTGTGAAGCAACCGTGTCAATCGCTGTGCTACCGTGCCATAAGAAACAACGTCTAAAGGGCTTGTCTGGGATTTGAACCCGGGATCTCTCTCAAATTCGCGGAGCACAACCCCCAAAGTGTGAATCATACCCCTGGACTAACGATCCAGTAGGGGGATCCACCATGGGTGAATCTTCCAACAGCATCTCTGGAAACCCCTGGGTCTTTAAATCTCCATTTTTCAACGTAGTTACTCTTTGACATTATTGCTTTCTGTCTTTGTACCAATATCCAAATAATTTATGCAGATAGAAAATGAGAGTGTCCTGATCGTCTGGGCTAAGGAACTTTATCCTTGTTCTTTTCTTTCTGTCCGTTAGCCATTGTTCAATCCATATGGCTAAATTCTTCCACTGAATATCTGTTTCCAAAGCATTGATTTCAAGGCATACTGGGCTATGTCTTGGGGGTAGTGCAAAATGCTCATGGATGAGAAATTCTACTTGGCCACCCTATGATTTTCTTCTACCATTGAAGTCATTGGAATAGAAAATGGTACAAAGTGTAATAGGCTGTCAATTCGCTACCACCTGTTAGTGCTGCTGCCCAAGCCTGATTTCTACCAGTCTTTGTTACCAGCAAATGAAGGGAAAAAAATACACAAAATAACACAATATTTTCAGCAACAGCATTTTCAATGGTAATAATAGCTCTTTTGGATTCAAATTAGAGTCTTTACTGAACAATTGAAAGGGGCATGGCAGAGGATAAAGACATTGGTAAATGCTGCCTTTGTTATATAAAGACTGTGCCTTAATTGGTGCTTTTTATCAGTTACTGTAATTCACTTATAGTTCACACACATCTATAAACACAACGCTGCAGGGTTACAGTAATTAGCAGAAGTGTTGGGTTGCTGCCAGCATTAAGTTCCTACAATCGCCCTTTCATATGGTTTAATGTTTCTTCGCACAAAGGCAACTGGGAAGTCCATACTATTGGAACAGTCGATGTGAGGGTCTGGGGAGGATTAAAGAGCAAGTGTCGACTGAAGCAGTTGCAAAATAAAAGCTTTGCTTTTAAAGTTCGCTGTCTTGCAAGGCATTTATCGTTGTTGCATTTGCTGCTGTTAATTGGGGTTCACAGTTGCTATAACTTGTCTGGTGACCAAATAAGAATGTGTGTCCATGTGTGAAACATATGTTATATGAAGATCCTTCAGGCTGTGGGAATTGAGTTAAGAATTTGACAGCACTGGAGCAAGGGTCCAAGGGCTATCAATACATGGTCGGCGCAGGCTTAGAGGACCGAAGGGCCCGTTCCTTGCTGTACCTTTCTTTGTTCTTTTGTTCTTCTTGTATTGTTCTCCAAGTTAGCCAAAGTCGTAGTGTTTACAAAGAACACAAAGCTATATGTTTAAATCAAAGCTAGTTTATTTTCCACTACTTGAAATGATTTGCACACTCTACTGAGTAACAGCTAACAAAATAATAGTATTAAATCTATGTTACAGTAATTAATTATCTCTCTAATATAACCTACACCCCAACTCAACCTCACACTATCCTCCTTCATCAGCTTCTCCCAGAATGCTGAGAGACGCAGCCTTTTATAAGACTACTGTGATGCCATCTAGTGTTGATATACATAAACATCATATTGTTAACCCTTTACTTTCCTTAGATTATACATATCATTACACAGTCTATTGCCACCTTTTGCCCTCCACTTCCCCTCTCTCTCCCTGATCACCGTCCAATTTTGTTCTTGTCTTTGATTCCTTGCTTTCAAAACATCTCAATATGAAATTGCTGCATCTGCATTCCTAATATACACACAGCTTCCTGATTCTCCACCCATTTAAATAACAAACATAAATTTCCCGATGGAAATAAGCCAGCAGGTTACGAGTGCAAAACCTACTCTTTAAGATGCACAGCTAACTTGTTAGCTGACTTTTAGCTTGTTTAACCAAAATATATTTCCCGAAACAAACTTTAGCTCAATTGTCAAGGTTCATTTGTTTACATAGTTTACAAATTTTTAAATAGAAAATAAATCGCTTGAGCTGCAAAACATGACTAAATCTTCTAATCAGTGACTTTACAAGAAATCCACTTTGCGTTAAACAATCTCTATATTTTGTTTTTTAAACATCGATAAACATACCAGGATGACAGATGACGTTTGTCACATCGGTATCTATCTGCGAGAAATTTGGAATACAATTTGTTAGATGTTTAAATACCATAACTTGGTGTGGCGTTTGCAAGTCCTCTGAGGGGGGGGAAAGGAAATAAATTCTCTAAATTCTCATCGGATCTCCCCAAAGTTACGTTCCCCAACCCTGTCTGTGGTCCTGCTATGATCCTGGCCCACTGTTCCTGCTGACGTGAATCATAGCATAGAATCCTTACAGTACAGAAGGAGGCCATTCAGCCGATTGAGTCTGCACCAGCTCTCTGAAAGAGCACTCCCTCTAACCCCACCTAACCCGCACATCCCTGGACAATAAGGGGCAATTGATTATGGCTAATACAACAAATCTACACGTCTTCAGATTGTGGGAGGAAACCGGAGCACCCGGAGGAAACCCACGCTGACATGGAGAGAACGTGCAAACGCCAGAGAGCGACCCAAGCCTAGATTTGAACCTTGGTCTGGAATCACAGCTGCAGGGCCTCTGCCATCTTGAAGGGCCCTGGTATTGGGCCGGGAAGCCTGGGTAGGTGGGCTGGGTGGGTTCGTGAATGACCAGAATGCAAGAATTGTAGGAGCCACAATTATGGAGGGGGGCGGGGCGGCTGCCAGTGATGTCATGACTTATCATGTTAACTTTAATATGCAGCCATGATAGCAATGAGCTCAACCTTGCCATATCAGGAACTCAGTCACCTATTAACATTCTTTGGGGACTTCAGATGGTGTAATGTAGAGGGAAGACACGCATGAGGTGACTCCCTCAGGAGTACTGTACTTTTTATTCCTATTCTTAGTCCCATAGATTGTTTACTCTCAGAAACTCACATAGTTATTGTAATTGTGGTCTTGTATGACTAAATGCCCAGATGGCTGGGAACAGAAACACATCAACGGAGTCTGAGGCCTCTCAGATCTCATCGGCAAGCAAAATGGCAGAGTCAGTTTCTGGTGTTCTGTTCACTCCACTAACAGCCGATGTGCTTTCTAGTACCTGGTGAAAGAATTCAAAAAGCACCGACGAATTGTATCAGAAGACCTCAAAAAATTGATTGGAGAGACTTTGGTCCTCATTCGAGTGATCTGGTGAAAACTTAATCAGACCTCTGAAGCCCAGGGAGCCACAATCAAAGATATTGAGGTGGCCTATCTGGCCACAGCGATCGGATTGCCTCACTGGATTCGGAACTGTCTTCGGTGATCGAAGTGAATAGATCATTGATAGCCACAATGAATGAGCTAGAAAATAGGTCCAGGAGGGAAGATATTTGGATTGTCGGGTTGTTGGAGGGGAGGGTGTGCCCAACGCCCATCGAGTACTTCTCGGGCATGTTCGGCAAGATGGTGGGTGAAGGTAGATTCACCCCCCCCCACCTGAATTGGATTGAGCACATTGTACAAGTGGGGTTCCACAGCTTCAAGGAAAAGGCGAGGATTTTACAATGGGCAAAGGAACACCGCAACTTTAAGTGGGTAGTTCCTTGCCACTTCTTACACCCAAGCGGTAAAGATATTTCGTTTTTTTCCTATGTCCGTCAAGTATTTTTGCGGATTAATTTTTTTTGTTCTAGTGTGTATCATCCCTTCAGTGGGGCGGCTAAGTACTCAGTAATTGTTATTTTGGACCGTGTCTTGCACCTGGTTTATTAGTGGTTGATTCTGGCCCCATCCAATATCCACCATAGAGGTTAGGCACAATACTA
The DNA here is from genome assembly GCF_047496885.1 of Scyliorhinus torazame. Classification (NCBI taxonomy): domain Eukaryota; kingdom Metazoa; phylum Chordata; class Chondrichthyes; order Carcharhiniformes; family Scyliorhinidae; genus Scyliorhinus; species Scyliorhinus torazame. The sequence goes on from NC_092713.1 coordinate 304,728,032, forward strand.
TTAGTGAGAAAGAAATGTTGTTAGCTTATGTCCATTCCATAGCAGACTATATAAATTTCAACAAAACTGAGTCAATTTCACCTTCCATGCTGTGGGAAGCACTTAAGGTGGTCCTTAGGAGGAAAATGATCTCCTATAGAGCACATTTGGTGAGGACAGCGAGGGTAGAGCAGCAGAGGTTGGTAGTCTCCATTCTTGAGGTGGATCACTTGCTTGTTCCTACCCCAGAGTTGCTGGCAAATAGGAAAATGCTGCAAACGCAGTTTGAACTATTGTTGATTAGCAGGGTGGTAAGCCAGTTGTGATGCACATGGGGCACGTTTCATGAATATGGGGATAAAGCCCCATCCTTTGGCTCACAAGCTCAAACAGCAAGCGGCCACAATTCAAGCGCAAACCTCGTTTCCGCCCCTCCTCCAGTTAATGTAGCTTTTGAATCTTTATACCGTTATCGTTATAAGTCAGTCTCCAGCGGATGGATCAGTTATGTCTGACTTTATGGGCAGCACGGTGGTGCAGTGGTTAGCACTGCTGCCTCATGGCGCTGAGGTCCCGGCTCTGGGTCACTGTCTGTGTGGAGTTTGCACATTCTCCCTGTGTTTGTGTGGGTTTCGTCCCCACAACCCAAAGATGTGCAGGGTACGTGGATTGGCCACGCTAAATTGCCCCATAATTGGAAAGAATTAATTGGGTAATCTAAATTAATTTTTTTTAAATGTGTGACTTTATGGATGGCCTGCCCATCCCAACTGTTGAGGTGGAGAGGAGCAGTGAGTCGGAATCCCCATTACACCCCAATGAAATGTATTGGATTGATGCAATCTGGTAAAGCCGCTGGTCCAGATGGCTTTCCGATTAATTTCTGTGAGAAGTTATAGTAGCAGCTTGAGCCTTTACCTCTGGACAGGTTCAATGATTCCCTATCCCGCGGATCGCCGCCCTCTACCCTCATTCAAGTACCCATCTCCTTGCTTCTTAAGAGGGACAAAGACTCAAACAATAGTGTGGTTCATACCATCCTCCTTGACTTTTGAACGTGGACGCAAGGTACTTGCCATGGTGCTGCCGCTTCAACTGGAGCCTTGCCTCCCAAATATAGTCTTGAAGGGTCAGTCTGGCTTTGTGAAGGGTCGACAATTGTCGGCAATATATGTTGTCTGTTAAATGTTGTCCTTTTCCCCTCCTCCGTGCCCGAACCTGAGGTGATGGCATCTCTTGATATTGAAAAGGCATTTGATAGAGTGGAATGGAAGCATTTATTTAAGATTCTTGGGAGGTTTGGTTTTGGCCACAAATGTATTTCTTTGATTCATCTATTGTATAGAGACCCCACTGCCAGTGTTCGTACAAATGTCTTGAATTCTTGATTGTTTTTCGTTGTTTGATTGGGACACGAGGCAGGTCTGTCCACTGTCCCCGCTCCTATTTGTGCTGGCATTAGAGCCGCTCGCTACAGCACTGAAGTCCTTTGTTAAAGGGGGAGGGGGGGGATTAATTGGGAAGGGGTGGAGCAATGGGGAGGGGATTAATCGGGAAGGGATGGAGCATCGGGTGTTCCTTTGCGCAGATGACCTAATTCTGTATATTATGGACCCAGCACCCTCCATGGGCGACATATTGAAGTTGCTTCGCACTTTTGGCTCCTTTTCTGGGTACAAATTGAACTTGGGGCAAGAGGGAATGTTTCCCGGTCAATCCAATTGGAGGGAGAGCCCAATTGCGGATGTTTTCCGCCTTGCCAAGCCAGGCTTAGCTGTCTGGGGGTCTGGATGGCTCACAACTGGGCTTCACTTCATAAATTAAATTATACCAGTCGAGGTATTTAAGGCAGACTTGCAAAAGGCGGCACAGTGGCCCAGTGGTTAGCACTGTTGCCTACAGTGCTGAGGATACTGGTTCGATCCGGGGTCACTGTCCGTGTGGTGTTTACACATTCTCCCCGTGTCTGCGTGGGTCGCACCCCCACAACCCAAAGAAGTGCAGGGTAGGTTGATTGGCCACACTAAAATAGCCCCTTAATTGGGGGGGGGGAATTGGGTACTCTAAAATTTATTTTTTTAAAAGGCAGATTTGCAGAAGTGGAACAACCCCCCCCCCCTATCCTTGGCGGGTAGGGTTCAGACTATTAAAATGAACTAAGACATATATCTATATATGGTCATATCCTTTCAACGGATTCTGCTCCGTTGAGTGTCGTGAGGGTGAAATGGGAGGGTGAATTAGGTCCCATTCTTTTTTAAAAAAATAAGTTTATTCAAGTTTTTCAATTTTTACAAAACACTCCAAAAAGGAAAGAAAATATACAAAAGAAAAGTAAAAAAAGGAGGCCGTACGCCATCCCCTCCAACAACTTAACCCACTAAACACTAAGCTATCTAACAAACTGAGAGAAAAAAAATGGGGCAAACGCCCCTTACAATAACAAAAACAAGCCACACCCCCCCCTCCCCCCAGGTTGCTGCTGCTCTTGACCTCCACCTGACGTTCCGCGAGAAAGTCTAGGAACGGTTGCCACCGCCTGGAGAACCCCTGCACAGACCCTCGCAAGGCAAACTTTATCCTCTCCAACTTGATGAACCCTGCCATGTCATTAATCCAAGCCTCCACGCTGGGGGGTTTCGCATCCCTTCACATTAGTAGGATCCTCCTCCGGGCTACCAAGGACGCAAAGGCCAGAGCTCCGGCCTCTTTCGGCTCCTGTACTCCCGGCTCATCTGATACCCCAAATATTGCTAGCCCCCAGCTTGGTTGTACCCGAGTATCCAAGACTTTGGACATAGCCTTGGCAAAGCCCTTCCAGAACCCCTCTAGCGCTGGGCACGCCCAGAAAGTATGGGCGTGATTCGCTGGGGTCCCCGAGCACCTCACGCATCTGTCCTCCACCCCAAGAAACTTGCATATCCTCGGCCCTGTCATATGTGCCCTGTGAACTACTTTGAACTGGATCAGGCTAAGTCTGGCGCAAGACGAGGAGGAGTTAACCTTACCCAGGGCCTCCGCCCACAAGCCCTCATCCAGTTCCTCACCCAGCTCCTCCTCCCACTTGGCTCTTCAGCCCTTCCACCGAGGCTTCCTCCGCCTCCTGCAACTCCTGATAGATCGCCAAGACCTTGCCCTCTCCCACCCATACACTTGATATATAATTGATATAATCTAGGAGGACAACACGTGGCGCGTTTACTCCTCAGAAAATGCGCAAAATGTGTGAATGCGCATTCACAACAAGACTGATCCTTCATGTTTTGACCCTACATCCAATCTGACATACTCTGCATGGATCAGGTGCCTATTAAGACCATATGTACCGCAGCACCAAAACTTAGGATTCTCCCCTGAATGTGCACCATTACAGTCAAGCTCATTCATTCCACATTAAGCCCAGCACTCAGCTGAGACATGATCAATGTTTGACCACGGCAGTTACAGGATGCCCCTTAAATTGGCAACAAACTGCTGTGCTGAACTCCTCCCATATGCCCAGACACCCCTCCCAGACTGATTTTTTCCAGGCATCGTTGTTAGGAGAAATTGCGAAAGGTATTGCTCGTCTTCTTCTGGGAGACCAGCTTCTAACTTTCTCCACCACCTTCTTCTCACCCTCCTCCATACTCACCACCTCCGAATTTCCCTTTCTCCTATCACTATTCAGCCTCCCCATTACCCTTGACCCCATCTGTATAGGGTATATGTAGACTTACAAAGCAAAAGGATATGGCAGCCATTTCGGTAACGATACCTGGCGTGTGGCAGGAGAGAACATAGTGTATCAACATTAAAAAAGCAGCAAATATGGTGAAAGGGGGAAAAAATGGTAAAAAGCCAAAACTAAAGGCTCTTTACTTAAATGCATGTAGTATTTGGTACAAAATAAATGAATTAACAGCACAAATTGAGATTAATGGGTATGATCTTATAGCCATTACAGAGATGTGGTTTTTGTACCACCCTGAATATGGCCACCAGAGGACACGGATCCACAGAGTATCTCCGACATGGTGTCAAAGAAAGAAGCCCAGAAGCCTATCAACGTGGGACAGGACCAGAACATATGCATATGGTAAACCGGCTCATGAATGAAATGAAAATCACTTATTGTCACAAGTAGGCTTCAAATGAAGTTACTGTGTAAAGCCCCTAGTCGCCACATTCCGGCACCTGTTCGGGGAGGCTGGTACGGGAATTGAACTGCTGGCCTGCCTTGGTCTGCTTTCAAAGCCAGCGATTTAGCACTGTGCTAAACCAGCCCCTGTGTAGACTGAGAAAAGGTCACGGGGTAGAGACTGCATCCTGCCTTGTATATGGGAGAAGATAATTCCACGAGAATCTCCCTTGATTGCTTAATTGTAACCATTCACAGAAACTAGGAGGAGTGGAGAATACAGGCTACATGCAACGTGGCCTTCTTGATAACTTTGATTCGAATGAGAAGGAGGGCCCATTGCCGATTTGTGCAGCTTTGGGAAGACCGTCATACTGAGGAACAAGAGCGAGCAGGGCCCCAGGAAGACCCAGTTGCTGATGTGGTGGGGCCAAATCCACAAAGATGTTTGACACAACAGAGGGTCGACAGAGGACACCGCTTATACACTGAGATGAATGAAAGACAGCGCCATACGTGCCTTTGCTTGTCTAGCGATGTGGTAGCTCATATTTGCTTTATTTTCCATGATGAACCCGAGTCACACAGCCTTGGAAGGCATCCAATGCTGGTTTCTTTGAAGGTTACCGCTGCACTGAAGATTTTTGCCTGTCGATCTTCCAGGGCTCTACTGGGGACCAATTGCAGAATCTTCACATTCAGCAACACATAAATATACAAGGACTGTGACCAATACCCTTTTCAATAAAGCTCACCATTACACACAGTTCTGCATGGATGAAGCAAGGCAGGCTGCCAGAGCGGTGGGATTTGCTATAATCTCAGGCTTCCCGCAAGTGCTATGCAAATCAACAAAGGATTGGAACATTTCCAAATTTAAGGGTTGGGCAAAATACACAACCATTTATATAGGAGGAAATCGGAATATTTAAAAAAAACACCTTTCTTTGTATGGATGGGTAGAGAGCAGGGATATCAGGGTAATTTAAATTGACCCCCATCCTGCCAATGACCAATCACATTTGATGAACCATTCAATGCCTGAGACTTAGAGTGATAACGTGAAGTGTATTTACAATAGTGCAGGTTATACACCGTGATTGAACACCTCTGTCACCATCGAGCATTCACATTTTTCTACTGCTGCTGTTGAGGTGGAGGCGGCCTGCTGACTGCCAAGCCCGGTTGTCAGCAATGATTTTGCCGGTAACCTCTAGAGGATAAGGGGGTCTCTGCTCTCGGGCAGCTGTATCCTCCTGATTTGGTGGGAGTGATGAGATCATGGGCAGATGGAATTTGGAACCGGACACTGTTGGAGCCTTCAGGGTGGATGGCCTCAGGATATCAGGCTCGTGCTCCACCCCCCCCCATTTTGGGTGCCCAAGGGCCCTTTCCTGATTCATTAAGGAGGAAGGACACCGGAGGGAGACTGAGGTGCTGTCTTCCTCTCACTGGCCACTGCTGAAACACACCCATGGCTAGAGCGATGGTGTGCTGGTCTGAGCACAAATCTGGCAGAAACTGCTGGACCTAGGTCTCTAAGGCAGCTGCCACCTTCTGATTGAGATTTCAATGCGTTTGCATGACAAAACTGAAGAGAAAGAGAAAGTCGCCATAGTCCCAGATGACCGTAGGCTGCTTTCCCCTTTTGAAGAGGAGAGCTGACTGGTGGTGGTTTAACCTGAGGATCGCCACACCTCAGGTGAGGGGCAAGGTTGAGAAGGCGGGTCCTTCACGAATAGCCTCAGATGGTACAGGATTTGAATCCGCGCTGCTGGCCTTGTTCTGCATCACAAACCAGCTGTCTAGCCCACTGAGCTAAACTAGCCCCCATGCCAGAGCCACAACATCAAACTAAACATGGATGGACTCCTCCATCATTTGCTCCATTCTGATGACAGCATCTGACCACTATGCCTGATGTTCCCCTGTCTTTCTTTGACTCCCCATCATTTCTCAGGGCTGATTGTGGAGGCTCATTGTCAGATTTGTACCCTCCAGGGGCCTACACTCCGCAGTCGTCATTAGAGACTTCAGCGGCCACTGCCTCCGACTGCTGGGGACATGTGTCAGTGAGGCGATCACCAGATTGTGACCCAAACCTACTCTAGATATAGTACCCACTGAAGTGCATGTATTTGCGTTGATGGAGGGTACAGGTGAATGCAGTAACAGATCTTCCTCGAATGATTCTTCTGTCTCCTCATCTGAGATGGCCTGGGGTTAAGGCCCTTGCTGGTGGTCTTCCTCCACCTTTCTTGCTGGTCACTGGAATAGAGAAGAGATGAGTAGTGATTGACTGGACAGGTTCCAACATAGTCATACTCAGTTATAGTCTCCATCTTGTCGATGTATACTGGATGGACCCTCACTGGCTTATTGTGTGAAGCCGATCACACCTTCCCCACAAGAATAACCTCCCCAGGTTATTCGACCAATGCAATCATGGCAATGTACTGTGACATTTCCAATCTTGCGCATTGTATACATACAATGTAGAAGGCCAAGTTTAGCTTTTATAGGTGTTGCATTAACTGTGTGGGTCCAAGTGATTCTTTGCCAATCTTAAGCTGTAGGCACCAGCATGGGGAGTCACATAGAATCAGTTGGCAGAATGGGAAATTCTGCCCCAGTATGGTGGCAGGTGGAAAAGTCAGTGTGATTTCCACCAAGCGGTGGGTCAGATTTATCTATCCACTATCCAGATTGTTAATTATTACTCAACGAGTCATATTCTTTGATCCCTTTAGCTCCAAGAGCTATATCTAGCTCCTTCTTGAAAACGTACAACTACTTTCTGTGGTAGCAAATTCCACAAGCTCACCACTCTCTGGGTGAAGTAATTCTCCTCATCTCAGTCCTAAATGGTTTACGCCATATCGTAAGACTGTGACTCCTGGTTCTGGACTCTCCCTCCATTGGGAACATCCTTCCTGCATTTACCTGTTCTAGTCTTGTTCTGGACTCTCCCAGAACAGAAAATAGCTTCTACGTTATCAAATCCTTTAATCATCTTAAGCATGTCAATTCGATTGCCATTTAATCTTTTATGCTCGAGAGAATACAAGATTAGTCTCTGCAATCTGTCCTCCTAATTTAATCCATTTGGAAACCTAGGAACAGGAGTAGGCCTCTTAGTCCCTTGTGCCTATTCTACTATTTAATGAGGTCATGGCTGATCTGGTCCATAAACCCTCTTTTGTCGCATAATCCCTACTAATTTTGGCTAATAAAATCCATCAATCTCAGATTTAAAATTAACAATTGATCTAGAATCTATTGCTGTTTGCAAAAGAGTTCCAAACATCAAACCCCCTTTGCATGAAGAAATATTTCCGAATTTCACTCTTGTATATGTTGGCCAGGACACTCCCAAGGTTGAAAAAAAATTGTGCTGGGGGTCTTTTACATTCACCCTATAGGGAGGCCTTGATTTAATCTCTTATCCAAAAGATGGCACCTTCAACTGTACGGTACTGTGTCAATAACTTGGATTGGGTTTGATTATTGTCACGTGTACCGAGGTACAGTGAAAAGTACTGTTCTGCATACAGTTCACTCCATACATAAAAAGAAAATGCATAGGGTAAACATAAAATACACATCAGGTGAAGCATACAAGACTGTAATACGACTCCATAGAGAAGACGTGTGAAGAGGTCAGATCAGTCAATAAGAGGGTCGTTTAGGAGTCTGGTAACAGCGGGGAAGAAGCTGTTTTTTAATCTCTTAGTGCGTGTTCTCAGACTTTTGTATCTCCTGCCGGATGGAAGAAGTTGGAAGAGTGAATAAGCCGGGTGGGAGGGAGTCTTTGATTATGCTGCCCGCTTTCCCCAGGCAGCGGGAGGTGTAGATAGAGTCAGTGGATGGGAGGTGGTTCTGTACGATGAACTGGGCTGTGTTCACAACTCTATAATTTCTTACGGTCTTGGGCCGAGCAGTTGTCATACCAAGCTGTGATGCAGCCAGATAGGATGCTTTCTATGGTGCATCTGTAAAAGTTGGTAAGAGTCGATGTGGACATGCCGAATTTCCTTAGTTTCCTGAGAAAGTATAGGTGCTATTGTGCTTTCTTGGTCGCAAGGTCGATGTGGGTGGACCACAACAGATTATTTGTGATGTGGACACCGAGGAATTTGAAGCTGTCAACCATCTCCACCTCAGCCACGTTGATGCAGACAGGGTTGTGTACGATACTTTGCTTCCTGAAGTCAATGACCAGCTCTTTAGTTTTGCTGACATTGAAGGAGAGATTGTTGTTGTTACACCACTCCACTAAGTTCTCTATCTCCTTCCTGTATTCTGACCTATCGTTGTTCGATGTCCGACCCACTACCGTCGTGTTGTCAGCAAACTTGTAGATGGAGTTGGAGCCACATTTTGCCACACAGTCAGGCATATAGGGCGTATAGTAGGCGGCTAAGTACTCAGCCTTATGGAGCCCCGGTTTGAGGACTATCGTGCTGATTGTGGTGTAGGGGTCAGAAAGTCGAGGATCCAGTTGCAGAGTGAGGAACCAAGTCCGGGGTTTTGGAGCTTTGATAATCTTTATTAGTGTGACAAGTAGGCGTACATTAACACTGTAATGGTGTTACTGTGAAAATCCCCTAGTTGCCATACTCCGGCGCCTGTTCGGGTACACTGAGGGAGAATTCAGAGGGCGGGATTCTCCTGCAATTGGCAGGGTGGCCCGACGCCAGCGCCAAGAACGGCGTGAACCACTCCGGTGTCGGGCCAACCGGAAGTTGCAGAATCGTCCGCACTTCCGGGGGCTAGGCCGGCGGCGGAGGGGTTGGCGCTGCGCCAACCGCAGCCGAGGGGCCTGCGCAAGTTGGTGCATGTGCAGAACCGCCGGCGTGGTTCCACGAATGCGCAGACTGGCCGGCATGTTCCTGCGCATGCGAGGGGGGTTCTTCTCCGCGCTGGCCATGACGGAGCCCCACAGAGGCCGGCGCGGAAGGAAGGAGTGCCCCCACGGTACAAGCCCACCCGCAGATCGGTGGGCCGCAATCGCGGCCCAGGCCACCGTGGGCCCCCCCCCTTCCCCGAGGACTCCACTAGATGGCCTACCAGCCAGGTTCCGCATTGTGGGACCATGTCCATTTCACGCCGGTGGGACTGGCCAGGAACTGACGGCCGCTTGTCCCATCAGAACCCGGAGAAGTTCCGGGGGGGGGGCCACTGCCAACGGCCCCCGACCGGAGCGGCGTAAACCCCGCCCCGCCCGAAGACCGGCACCGGAAAATACAGCAGCCGGCGTCGGTGTGGCGGGGCGAGTTACACTCCACCCCTGGGGATTCTCTGACCCAGCGGGGTGTCTGAGAATCCCGCCCAGAATGTCCAATTCAACTAACGAGCACATCTTTTGGGACTTGTGGGATGAAACCAGAGCGCCCGGAGGAACCCACGTAGACACTGTGAGAACGTGTAGACTCTCCACTGACAGTGACCCAAGCTGGGATTTGAACCTGGGACCCTGGCACTGTTAAGCAAGAGTGCAGGTGCTGTGAAGCAAGAATGCTACCAGTGTACTACCATGCCACATGAGCTTGGCGGGGATTATGGCGTTGAAGGCAGAGCTGTAGTCGATAAATAGGAGTCTGATGTATGAATCTTTGTTGTCGAGATTTCATAGAATTTACAGTGCAGAAGGAGGCCATTCGGCCCATCGAGTCTGCACCGGCTCTTGGAAAGAGCACCTTACCCAAGATCAACACCTGCGCCCTATCCCCATAACCCAGTAACCCCACCCAACACTAAGGGAAAATTTGGACACCAAGGGCAATTTATCATGGCCAATCCACCTAACCTGCACATCTTTGGACTGTGGGAGGAAACCGGAGCACCCGGAGGAAACCCACACACACACGGGGAGGATGTGCAGACTCCGCACAGACAGTGACCCAAGCCGGAATCGAACCTGGGACCCTGGAGCTGTGAAGCAATTGTGCTATCCGCAATGCTACCGTGCTGCCCCTAATGGATGCCTTCCATTATTCTTTGGAAGGTTACCGATGTGGATGAAACCCCAAAGGGGAGCTGATGCATTCGTACAAACCCCTATATTGCTGGTCACCTACGTCCGCGATGCTGCGTCCAGCTCCAGTTGGAGGTATGCGTGGCTCATGCCGAGCTTTGTGAATGAGATGCTCCAGGGATGTGTGTAGGGCCAGGGAGATGGTGTCTGCTGTGGACCGGATGTGGCGGTATGCAAATTGCAGTGGATCTAGGCATTCTGCGAGTATGGAGCTGATGTGCCTCATGACCAACCTCTCGAAGCACTTCATTACAATCGATGTCAAGGACACCGGATGATAGTCGTTGAGGCACATTGCCTGGTTCTTCTTTGGCATCGATGTGACGGATAACTACATTGGGAGTGTCACCCTAGACCTTGTGCTCAGGCCTGAAGTTAAAAACTCACCACTATTCTTATAATTCCCCCTATACCAAAAAAGGGTCAATATTCTAAATGGGGAACAGGGATTCCCACTCCCTGACTCCGATGCAGGCTTCAGTGGGTGCTATTCAGGTCAAACTATATTTTCAAGTTATCCCCCGGTATAACCCATACCTTCACCGAAGAATTTTACTGACTTACCCCTGAGTAGCATTGATAACCTGGGTCCTGCATCGCTAAGTAAGTAAAGTAGGCTAATGACCGCTGTTTCAGGTTAAAACTTTTAAGTTATTTTATTATTATATATTTTTTCTTTTTAAAAGATGCAATCATTGTCTTTACAGAAAAGTAAAAAGATCTTGCTTCTGGATCCTTCTGTTTGGTTGAAGGGACCTTCAGGCCCAACTTTACAATCAATCTTTTAAAAATCTGGTCTTCTTTAGATGTATTCGCTGATGAGCTCGGTTGCTGCGCCCTATCTTTCCCATGTACCGAGCTATGAGAGCTGGCTCTGCTGGCTATCTCTGAGCTGACTGCCTCCTCTTTAAATTCTAGTCTTCCTTAGATGTATTAGCTATTTTAGCTCGGCTGCTTTGCCTTGTCCCTTGCCCATGGCCGAGCTGACTGTAATCTGACTCTGAGCTGCTTGTTCCTTCTCTGTTTCTCCACCTCTCTGCTTCTCCCTGAGTTCTGGTTCTGGCTGCTGTCCCCTTTCTTCGGGTTTATATATTTTTCTAACAGTTATCTAGTTTTTATGACTTTATTGTAAAGTAACTCTTATTTCACTTTGATTGTAAAAAGTATCTTTGATCTAAACATTCTAATACAACTAAGTATTCATTTTGACATAACCTCACCTCTCAGGTCTCTGATTACATTGTTTCCTTTGTGATGTTCAAAGTTCCTTTGTGATATTCAAAAATGCTTTGGTTTCAAGAGGTGTGAATTTTGGTTTGGTTCCTGGCATTTCTATAGTTTTATTTTCCAATTGTGTCCTCAGCTCATAATTTTGACTTTGATTTTGGCTTTGAATTATGTTTCTCGTAGACTGATAGTCTCCAGTTTTCTTCAATTTACCTGGTATTAGCAAAATTTCACACCTAGAATTGTCACCAAATTCAACTGAATTTCATCCTTTCCTTTCCAGCTGCTTACTAAGATAGTTAATTTCAATGAAGGTGTGAAACATTGCTTTTAGCTGTATGCTAAAAATCCACTTGGTTATAACTTCAAAGGTTTACATTTATCACCTAACTCAACTGAAACTATCATCCATGCTTTTCCAGATGCTTACTAAGATAGTTACTTTCAATGAAGGTGTGAGCCATTGTTTTTGGCTACATTCTAAATACTGTGTGTTTGCTAAGCCTGCTTGACCAAGGACATCTGCATTTTACAATCCTGCTCTTTGCAGCTGCTGTTAACCCTTTGTGGGATCTTTCCTTGTATTCTCTCGTGTTTCTCTCAGACCAGATATTGCCAGACTTCCATATTTCAAATGACACATGTTTCCATATTTTCAATAACATCCCATCTTGACATTTGAAACATTACTATATGTTTTGGTTAATTATCCCCCCCATCTAATTGTACTGACTAACATTTATCCCCAATCTTTCTCAATTGTATGTACATGTTTTGTGATTTTAAATTGAACACCGAAATCAATTCGTAAATGTATCCATATCACAGACCAGTGTCTTTTTTGTCTTTCCTCAAGTCCAATTACCGTGAACCATAGCCGCAGCCGCTCAGGAAGGTAACACAATAGCTATATCCGTGTGTTCCACTACCTCTAAAGCATTTTACTTCCTTGGAGTAGCAGCACTGTAGAAGCTTCCTCATGTCCCTTAGAAACAGCACACAACTCAGTCCATCAGTAACCAAAAAGGTCTTTTGCCCATCACTGGCTGTCTAGTGTCCCATTTTTCCGTGTCTCACTGGAATGGTAAATTATGATATCATGTACCACCCACTGATTCCCTTGCTTCATTAATTTAAAAGATTCAATTGATCCTGCTTCTATCCCTGACTTCTCCACATTAATGTCTAACATTGTCCTGAACCATGCATGTCTGCCAGCCCCTGTGTACATGAGAGAATATCTTTCTGACAAATTTCCTTCGAATCCATTTTGTCTGTCATCATTTCCCTTACAACATTTGCAATACAATATGCCGACAGTATTCGCAAAACCACATCGAACTATCACTTTTCTTTTTCCAAATAAATTCTCCCTATTGTTAAATACACAGTTTTAAAAATGTTTTAAATTAAGTCTTATCTTAACACATTACTCATCACCTAACTCCACAAATAGACTGTGTGTTACAACTTTACATATGTGCAACTGTTATCCTTTCCTTTCCAGCTACTTACTAAGATAGTTAATTTCAACTAAGGTGTGAAACATTGCTTTTAGCTGTATGCTAAAAGTCCACTTGGTTATAACTTCAAAGGTTTACATTTATCACCTAGCTCAACTGAAACTATCATCCATGCTTTTCCAGATGCTTACTAAGATAGTTACTTTCAATGAAGGTATGAGCCATTGTTTTTGGCTACATTCTAAATACTGTGTGTTTGCTAAGCCTGCTTGACCAAGGATATCTGCATTTTACAATCCTGCTCTTTGCAGCTGTTAACCCTTTGTGGGATCTTTCCCTGTATTCTCTCATGTTTCTCTCAGACCAGATATTGCTAGACTTCCATGTTTCAAATGGCACATCTTTCCATATTTTCAATATCAGGCCTCTGGATAGGGACTTGTGTCCTCAGCCTCTGACTACTTACCAAGCCACAGCTGATGGATTTAAATATTTTGCCACTTGTGGCCTTTGTGTGGACTGAAAGCTAATGTTAGAAAGGGCTTTGACTCGTGCCTCTAGAAAAAGGCCAGAATTCGTCAATCAATTAGCAGTATTTGGTCTGTCACCTTTTGTTTCATTGTTTATGCGACATGGGCATCTCTGGCTGGGCCGGCATTTGTTGCCCTTGAAGGAGCAGTTAAGAGTCAACCACATTGCTGTGGATCTGGAGTTACATGGAGGCCAGACCAGGTAAGGATGGCAGATTTCCTTCCCTAAAGGATGCCAGTGAACTCAGTGGGTTTTTACAACAATCGACAATGGTCACCAATAAACTGTAAATTCCAGATTTTTATTAAATTCAACTTTCACCACCTGTCGTAGTGGGATTTGAGCATTTCGCTGGGTCTCTGGATTACGAATCTAGTGACAATAATAATCTTTATTGGTGCCACAAGTAGGCTTACATTAACACTGCAATGAAGTTACCGTAAAAAGACGGGTGGGAGGATCTCCAGGGCGGCGTGCGAATCGCCCCACAACGCCCCGACACCCGCACGTGATTCTCCCACCGTCCCGAAACCAACGCCGTGGGAATCGCGCCGGGCCGCTCGGAGAATCGCCGCTCGCCAACTGCACATGTGTGGGTTGGTGCGGCGCCCGTTTGGCGCCGCGTAAGGAGGCTGGAGCGGTGTGAACCGCTCCAGCGCTGTGCTTGTGGGGGCCAGAATAGGTCGTGCCCGGGCCCTGTTCGCGCCATCGTGAAACGCGACGGCGTTCACGACGGCGCGGGCACTTAGTCCCGGGAGCGGAGAATCCCGCCCCCTAGCGCCACACTACGACACCTAACAAGTACGTCCTTTGGGACTTGTGGGAGGAAACCGGAGCACCCTGAGGAAACCCATGTAGACGCAGGGAGAACGTGTGAAGCAACAGTGCTACCGTGCCGCCCACAGTACCACAGTGCCACTGCCTCTCTGTAATCACTCAACCATCCCAACAACTCCACGAGCCCCAAGTACCATTCTGGAGCATTTGTACTACACTTCCTCCAACTAGTATGGTTTTTGCTGAACACAGGACTCCAGATGGGGTCTTATTAGAATTTTATATAATTATAATTACCAGCATCAGGTTATGCTGAATAATCATTCCAAGTGAATTCCATGATCTGAGTAGGTGAAATGATGGACATGATGTGGGAGAATTTTCAACACAATTATTTTGAACAGTATTTTCTCTTATTGCTTCAGCAACACAGTTGCTTTTTAAGTGATTTCACCTGTTATAATGGCTTCGGTTCACTATCTCCCCATCCGTGCTTCCGGGTTCTCTCTGAACAAAAGGTCAATTTGAGAAGCAGTAAAGCAAAAACAAAATTAGCAGTCCATGATTCATCAAAGTTTGTTGGTACAGACAATTAATGTGTGACAGTAAATTCTGCCTTCCTGCTTTTGTCAGTGTGGGAAGCTGTTTGCCAACACTGAAATGTAACTCCGTGGTGGGCAGCTGACTCAGCCAACTGTAAATCTGCAGAGGAGCTCTCTCTCAATGTGAGTTTTATGTTTCCAAGTGTTAACGAAGCTGCAATGATTTGGATGTCGATGAGAATAGTTTTGCAGATTAATGATTTGCCAGCTCCAGTCCCACTCCAGCTTGCTCTATGGAAGGAGATTTGCAGTGCCTGTGAAACCAGTCTTACACTGAAAACAAATCAAAAGTAGCCTAATGTCCTTACTTTTCTTGGCTTGCCAGTTGCATTTTTAAAATAATATAATGTTAATCAAAAGCTGTAGGCTTGAGTGTCTCATTTGCGTCCTTTCTTCAGCTTTTCTGTAATGGACATTAGTTCCAAGCTATTGGCACATTCCTAATATGGAAATCATACCACGTGTTTGTCTCATCCTCATGGGCATCGCTGACCAGACTACAGTTATTACCTGTTCCAGGTTGCCCCATGACAATGATAACAGTAGACCACCTTCTGTTTGTACACTAGCAACTCTTGATACCCTCTGAAAATGGCTCAGTGGATTAGAGTCCTTAGCCCAGGTATTTATGCTGGAGTGCAGGGAGCCCACCCTCTGCATGCAATCCGACCCATTAATTCTGTTTCTCGCTCCATACATGCTGTCTGACCTGCTGTATTTTGTGTTAATATTTTACTGAGTGAACCAGTTGGGTTTTTACAACTGGGAAGATTTCTTGGTAATATTTTTTTCCTGCTCCCACATATTTATCAAATTCAGATTCATAACTTAACATTACGAATTTCTCATAGATATCTCATAGAATTTACAGTGCAGAAGGAGGCCATTCGAGACCGCACCAGCTCTTGGAAAGAGCACCCTATTAAGCCCACACCTCCACCCTATCCTCGTAACCCCTGCAACCCCCATCTAACCTAAGGGCAATTTAGCATGACCAATCCACCTAACCTGCACATCTTTGGACTGTGGGAGGAAACTGGAGCACTCAGAAGAAACCCACGCAGACACGGGGAGAACGTGCAGACTCCGCACAGACAGTGACCCAAGCAGGAATCGAACCTGGGACCTTGGCACTGTGAAGCCATAGTGCTAACCACTATGCTACCGTGCTGCCCCCAATTTGAACTCAATCTCTGGGTTACAGCCACTGTGCTACCAAACCTTAACTACTCTGGGCCATTTCTTCCGGCTGCCAGTCGTACGTCCTGTCTTTGATGATCTGAAGATGCGTGTTGGGACACTGGAAGTTCTGACGCATGGACCTATGTGGGAAACGCCTGGGAAGCTTACACGTTCGACGGACAGTTCCCTTTCTCCCTGAGACCCTCTGTGAATGTATCCAACTTTGAGCTGAAGTTGGAGATTCTGAACAATTCCCAGTACTTAATTGCACAGTTAACAAGGAAAATGTGAAGCATATTGAAACCTGGTCTAACACCTGGGTAAATACGCAACTGATCCTACCTCCCACCCCCATCACCTCCCGACTACCCTTCTCCAAACACCCCAACTTCCCACATGACCCCTGACTACCACCCCCCCCTCCCAAAACAGACAACCCACCCGACCTCCCCATCCGACCTGATCCTGACTATCCGTCCAAACCAACCCGAATACCTCCCTGACCCAACCTGACTGTGTACTCCCGACGGACCTGATTATGCACTCCCCCAGCTTCTCATCTAATCACCTCGCCCATTCACTCATTCATCGACTCGTTCATTCACTAACTGTCAAAGATTGAACCTTTAAACATGCCACGTGGCAGCTAGTGTGGTTGAAAAGGGGGCGTGTGTCCCCCCCCAGCTAGTGTGGTTAAAAAGGGGGCGTGTTCCCCCCCCCCCTCCCCCCCCCCAAACTCTACTTAGCTCTGGAGGAGTTACTCGAGGGATGCTGCGCATTTCTTTGACAGCCAGATTTACTTGAGTTACTTTAGGCTTGCTGGACATTTCATTGACAGCCGGATCAGAAGATCCTGGAAGACGAGCACAGCACCATTGGGTTGAGAGTAACTTTGAGCGCAGCAGCAATCTGCTGAACATTGCCACTGCTCAGAAGATTCCAGACCAAATTGTTTCTTTTCTTGGATAGGGGTCCGTTACTACTTATCTCTTGAACAAAAATCATGCAAACCAATTATTGGAATGGTTTCAATGTAAAGTAGCCGGCTTTTCATTTACTGGGTGCTCTCAGTCAAGTAAGTTAGACTGTACAATGGGAGCAGAGACGGGTGAAGAAGATCATAGAATCTACAGTGCCGAAGGAGGCCATTCAGCCCATCGAGTCTGCACCGGCCCCTGGAAAGAGAACTCTCCCTAAGCCGACACCGCCACCCTATCCCCGTAACTCCACCCCTTTTTGGACACTCAGGGCAATTTAGCATGGCCAATCCACCTAACCTGCACGTCTTTGGACTGTGGGAGGAAACCGGAGCACCCGGAGGAACCCCACGCAGACACGGGCAGAACGTGCAGACTCTGCACAGACAGTGACCCAAGGCAGGAATTGAACCTGGGACCCTGGAGCTGTGAAGCAACTGTGTCACCCTGCCACCCCTGTTTTGGAGGGGCTGTTTGAGGGCTTGGAGGAGTGTGGATTGGTTGAGGGGGGGAGGGGGCCGGAGTTTGGTTCCAGCGTGAGCAGCGCTTTAGATACATGCAGGTGTGGAACTTCCTGAGCTTCCCTGTGGCACTGTAGCTGGAGGGTGGGGTTATCTCGCCGATTTATGGGAGGATCATGGAGGAAGATAAGGTGTCCATGAAAGGGATTAAGGACAAGTGGACCGAGAAGCTGGGGATGGCGTTGTGAGGAGGGATTATGGTGCGAGGGTTAGCATATCAACCTCGTGCGCAAGGCAGAGGTCGATTCAATTAAATGTGGTGCACAGCTGCACATAACGAAGGCGAGGATGAGCCGGCTGTTTGATGGTGTGGTGGATAGCTGCGAGCAGTGCATGACGAGCCCAGATAATCATGTTCATATGTTCTGGTCCTGCCTGCTGTTGGAGACATTTTGGGGGTCTTTTTTCAGCACCATGTCTGAGACCCTCCACGTGGATTTGGAGCCTGGTCCCCTGGAGGCCATGTTCAGGGTGTCAGACCTGCTGGGGTTGCAGACTGCTGTGGGAATGGGTGTTTAGCCTTTGCCCCATTGATCGCTCGCAGGCGAGTCTTGTTGGGGTGAGTCAGCTTGTCACCCCGACGCCTCGGTATGGCTGGGGGATCTAATGGATTTCCTGTACTTGGAGAAGGTGAAATTTGTTCTGGGAGTGGCAGATGAGGGGTTCCACAAGAGATGGGGTTTGTTTATCTTACACTTTGGGGATCTGATTGCCATCAAGGGGTGAGGGGGATAGTTTGTGGGGGGGATAGTTTTTTTGGGGGGGGACGTGGGAGTTTGTGTTCGGTTTGTTTTTGTTTTTTGTAAAATTTGAAAATTTGAATTAAAATATATTTTTTTAAAAGATAGACTACATTGGTAAATGTCAACAACTTGTTGGAAGAAGAACAGACAAGATTCCTCCGTGTTCTTTCTAATTTCCATCCCTCTAACACTAACAATTACACATTGTCAGGTCATTCATCCCTTTGGTCTTTGTGTGACCTTGTTTTGGCCAAACTGGCTACCGATTATCTGACACAGTAACTGCAGTGACTGCTTTTT
This sequence comes from Scyliorhinus torazame, assembly GCF_047496885.1. Lineage (NCBI taxonomy): Eukaryota > Metazoa > Chordata > Chondrichthyes > Carcharhiniformes > Scyliorhinidae > Scyliorhinus > Scyliorhinus torazame. The sequence continues at coordinate 304,746,491 of NC_092713.1, forward strand.
AGAATATTTCATTGGATATGAAGCACTTTGGGAGATCGTGAAGACATGAAAGCTGTTGTATAAATACATGTCCTTTCTTTTCTTTTCATTCAAACAAATCGAATTCCCATCTTTATTAAAAAGAAAGGCAGCTTTTAATTCAAATGAAAATTACTTATTGGCCTCCCAATGGTGGTTAAAGAGGCTGAAAATTGGTTTGCATTGAATAAAGTTTGCCCTGTAATCTTTGGCAAGTCACCTGACATGAGGGGCGCGATTTCACGCCCAAGTCCCATTTTGGGCGCGAATAAGGTGTTTCTCAGAACCTGCAATGCCAAGAACGGCCGCACTATCAAATGGGTCTCTTTTGTTCACCTCGACGATGAACTCCCCGCCAAGGCCGCACTTACCTTAATTTCCTATAGCGCCATTTTTAAATGCCGCCCTGATCTCTCGAACTGGACCTCCCCCACTGCCCCAACTTACCTGTTAGGCTGTCCTTAAGCCCCCTGCACCCCACCTCATTAGGACAGGGCAACCCGGGCTCGATCTCTGGCATGGGAACCCAGGCACCTTGGCACTTCCAGCCTGGAAACCTGCCAGCCTGATAGTGCCACCTGGGCAGCCTGCAATGTGATTGTGGCATTGCCAGGGTGCCACTGTCAGGGTGCCTGGGTGGCAGTGGGGCTACCAGGGTACCACCCTGCCCAGAGCCCAACCACACGGGGGCCTCCAATGGCCTGGGTGACTCCCCCAGATGCCTTTAAACCTTAGTCACATTTGTGTGGACCAGTGCTAAATGGTGCCATGGCGAGATTTCCCAGGTGTGGGCGTTCGTTCCCAGGTACTGGGAGAATCTGCACAGATATATTTGAGTGACAGTGGCTCACTTAAATATGTAAATCTGGATCTTGCCCAGTGTGGGTGGGATCCAGATCATAACGTTCTTATGAGGCATTTCAAGTGTCGCAAATCTCACAAGAGGTCTCTTGCAAAAATTAATGGCCTTGTGGTGCCTGACTGTACGAGGCCTTTCGATCGTGCCCAGTTCGGTTGTCTGTTTATTGAAAAGTTAAAAAGCTACCTGTTTGGTCTCTGCACATCGAGGCTGCATTTCACATTTTGCAACAATGCAAAGATTAAATACATAAAAACTTGGGTAAGCCTAAAATGGTGCTGTGCAACATTACAAAACCCCAAGTGCAGGTGAAATTCTCCACTATGCTGCCTCATTTTTTAAAGGAAAAGCTGCCAAAATAACAGAGCAAGGAATTCACACAAATGTGTACCGGCATCCCCCAGCGCACTTTCACTGCAAAATCTGCATCAGAGTTGGTTATAACTTTTGAATGTCTGTATAATGACCCATTATTTAAAAAAGTACCTTTGCTTAAAGCTTTGTTCTATAACTCCTAGCTTAGTTTTTAAGCATCACAATGGTTTATATAATAGGCCCATGATTTTTGCATTATCTCCACACGCTCTTCTCGACTACAGCCATTCCAAATAAAGGACGTGCAGCAAGAATGCATTGTATATTATGGGAGTGGCATGGTAGCGCAGTGGTTAGCACTGCTGCCTCGCAGCGCCGAGGACGCGGGTTCGATCCCGGCCCCAGGTCACTGTCCGTGTGGAGTTTGCACATTCTCCCCGTGTCTGCGTAGGTCTCACCCCCACAACTCAAAGATGTGCAGGGTAGGTGGATTGGCCACACTAAATTGCCCCTTAATTGTAAAAAAGAAAGAATTGGACACTTGAAATTTAAAAAAAAAAAAGTATATTATGAGTATTTATCAATGACCCAATCCCATAACCCATTGTAAACATCATAACAGCATGGGTAGGTGTGACGACAGATGAATATCTTGACGTATTGTTTGGTTTACTTTTAGGGAACGGTATTTGTACAGAACTTCCCCTGAAGTATTAAATGTTAGAGGAAATAAACCTATGTTAGGATTAATTGTACATGGGCTGTGGGAGGAGATTAAATCGGTGGGTAGAGTCCCCGATAGTGTAGAGTGCACATGTTAAGGGGAGCACAGTGGTTAGCACTGCTGCCTCACAGCGCCGAGGACCCGGGTTCGATCACTGCCCCGGCTCGCTGTCCGTATGGAGTTTGCACATTCTCCCTGTGTGTGCGTGGATCTCACCCCCACAACCCAAAGATGTGCAGGCTAGGTGAATTGGCCACGCTAAATTGCCCCTTAATTGGAAAAAAAAATAATTGGGTACTCTACATTCATATTTTTTTAAAAAGAGTGCACATGTTGGCCCAATTAGCAAGTAAAATTCACGCCATCTTCAATAAGAGAGATTCAAACCATCGCCCCATGACATTCAATGGCATTACTATTACAGAATTCCCCACTATCAACACCCGGGGAGGGCTACTATTGACCAGAAACTGAACTGGACTAGCCATATAAATACTGTGGCTACAAGAGCACGTCAGAGGCTAGGTCTCCTGCGGTGAGGAACTCCCCTCCTGACTCCACAAAGCCTGTCCACTATCTGCAAGGTACAAGTCAGGAGTGTGATGGAATACTCTTCACTTGCCTGGATGAGTGCAGCTCCAACAACACTCAAGGAACTCGACATCATCCAGGACAGAGCAGCCCGCTCTTTTGGCACCCCTTCCACAAATATTCACTCCCTCCACCACTGACACACAGTAGCAGCCATGTGAACCATCTAATTTGTTATGCTCTAGGTGTAGCATAAGCGGCTTCCTTGTGGTGCACTTGACAAAGGAAGCTTCAGACGTGGAGATAACTTCAACACGTTTATTAAACTATTTACACTTCTTTTACTCGGGTTCGACACTACTGCTAATCCTACTACAGCTACCCAGACTGACTAACCAGTTGCTGCAATCCACGTGGTGGGAGTGATATTGAATCAACCCTGTGTCTCTACTCACTGACTCTCTCCACTGGAAAGAGGCAGATCATGTGTGGGGTGTCCTTTATATATGGGTTGGTGTAATGCCCTCCTGTGGTCATGTCACCTCTGTGTGTATCGTGACTGCCCATTGGTCGTGTTCTATCTAACAGATCTATTGGTTGAGTGAGTGTGTATGATGTCTCTGGTGCTCCCTCTAGTGTCTAGCTAGCCTACATGTATTTACATTGATGCACATCACCACACCCCCATTTTTTATATGTTGCATATTTTCTGTACACTTTCAGAAAATTGAACAAAAAACAGGTAGATAGGTTAAGGTATATACCAGTCATGGGAACAGTGATTAAACAATAAGTCCAAATCATTCGTGTGAGTCCAAAAAGCATCAATCATCATGGTCAAATGTCTCTCTTTGTTATGAACGCCATCAACGTCCCTGTGCCACAGGAACCAAGAAGTGGTCAAATCACTTCGCTGTCTGATTTGGAGTCCCTTTCTTTTTCGATGTTTGTGATGGTGCTGTCGGATGTCATCTATTAGCTGATAAGGTGTTGACGTTGAAGAGGTACCATTAACAGCATCATTCGAGGTCATGGATGTGCCATATGGTGAAGTTGGATAAGACTGTACATACTGGTTCTGGCCACGTGCTGTGCTGGAAGGGTGATCCTGCTGAGAACCGTTGAAGCTTGTCGAATTGGAAACAGAATTGCTGCTCGCATAAATACCTGGTGATGGTGTGAAACTAGAACCTTGCATCTGATAGGAATATACCGTCTGGCCAGGCTGGGGTGCAGCAAATCCTGGGCTGTAACTAAGGCATCCAGCCTGTAGTGCAGATTGCGCTTGCGGTAGTCCTCCTTCGGTCTTGATTCCATTAGTGGGCAATCCGTAGTGCTGGCCTGTTTGAGAACATGCTGCATAGACTGCTGGCTGCTGCATGCCTGAATACTGGGTTTGTCCAGCATGAGCTGTCATTGGCTGCACTGCTGCTGTGGAAAAAATGTGTGGATATAGCTGTGGTGAATATTGGTGTATTCCTCTTGGACTGTAGCTGCTGCTTGTTATTACTGACCCAGTGTAATTGTTAAGTGATCCATCACCTGTCGTTGTAGCATCTGCTGGCACCCTGAGCGTGCCATCACTGAGGTTGCGGCACTCCCTGTCTGGAGTAAAGTCCGGCTTACGTGAATCAGAGTCGCCGTTTGGTTGCTCCCCATCTCGAGTCTGGTCTGTTTTAACTGAGTCAGTGTTGGTTTGTTGATGCTCCCCGTCCGGAGTCTTAGCAGGTTCACTGGAGTCAGCTGAGATTTCTTGAAGCTGCACGTCTGGAGTCGGAACATGCAGGAATGCATTGACTTGTGGAGAGGTTCGAGCGAATGAGGGTGGAAGTATCATGGTGTCACCGGAGTCACCAGTGGTCTCACAGTGATCGTCGAGTGCCTCTGTACACACTAGCTGAGGTCTGTCACTTTGCACATCTTGCATGGGAAGTGGGGTGCTGTCGTCACTCATCTTGCATACCGTGGGTAGAGCCTCAGTAGCTGCTTGTTCACTTGGGTTGGGTAAATTGTCAGAATCTTCATCTGGTGGCGCAAACAATATGGGTAGACTGTCATTGTCTTGCTGTTGTCCTTCATTTGGGCTTGGACTGTCGTCGTCGCTTTGTTCTTCACTGTCGCACGATAGACCATCATGGTCGTCCTGCTGTGCACTGGAGCGTGGTAGACTGTCATAGCCTTCTTGCTGTTTACTTGAGCATGGCAGACTTGCATCGTCTGCTGCTAGTTGGTCAGAGGAGGTTGCTAGACCCTCATGGTCTTGTTCCTGCAAGGACTGTGCTTTGGAGTCTTGCGTTTCTTTTATCGTGGAGTCGGGAACCCTGAGCGGTGCGTGGACCACGCTCTGTGTGGCAGCAGACTGCTCTCTGTGGGCTTGTACCGCTCTCTGTCTCTTGGTTTCAGGCCGCAGCATAATCCTGCACTCACGAGTCGGGATGTCGTAGATGCTGGCTGAAGATCCTCAAATCCGAAGAACGAATGCGCGTCTGCATCGGATTCAGTACGGGGGTCGCCATTTCTAATGAAAAAACCTTCGTCCGAGTAGTAGTCCTCTAGGACCATATCATCACTGTTTGTATCGGAGCTGGCATTGGGCTCGCCAGGTCCAGAGAAAATGTAAAGGTCGGTTTTAAAGTATTCAAGGTCGGAATCATCAGTTTGGGCGTAGGTAACTGATTGTTGCAGGGTTCTTCGGAGGTTAATTTCATTTCCTGGTTCAATTTGAGGCATTGTGCTGTCATTCCAGGTGAAGGAAGGTTGTTTTACGACTTTAAAAGATTTTTTCTTTGATTTGGGACGTTTCCCCTATAAATGGGCGTGGTCCGGGGCCTCTGACATCATGACGCATGTGACATCATAGGTAGGAAGCGTTTATGCGCAAACCGCTGTTCCTGTACCAGGGCCATTTTCGTGATTGCGCATGCGCGGCGTCTCGCGCATGCACGGCGTCTCGCGCATGCGCAAACGGACCTTCCCGTTCTGTGCACTTCTCGTGCAACTGCGCAAGTGCAGTCCCTTTAGAAAGATGGCCGCCGATCAAAAAAGTTCTCTGCTCCGGGATCCCGGCCTCAAGGTGAGTACTGGCGCTTCTCTTACCTTTTCTTGCTGGTTGGAGTGTGTTTTCCTCACAGTATTTGCCGAATTTGTCCAGGACTGCCTGGAAGTCGCTCCTGTTTTGCCCTTTGGAGAACTTGAATTTTTAAAAGATTTCTTCTGCTCTGTCACCGGCGATGGTGAGCAGAAGATCTGTCTTTTCAGCATTGGCCACCTCTTGTAGATCGGCTGCTACCAGGAAGATTTCAAACATTTGCCGGAATGCCCGCCAGTTTTCGCAGAGATCGCCGTGGCACTGGAGCTGCTGCGGAACCCGGATCTCGAACATCTTGCCTGGGTACCGTTGCTGGTTGTCACTGTACGCTGAGGTATGGCTATATGGATTGAAACAGTTCACTGCTGGTACCATGATTTGTTATGCTCTAGGTGTAGCACAAGCGGCTTCCTTGTGGTGCACTTGACAAAGGAAGGTTCAGACGTGGAGATAACTTCACGTTTATTAAACTATTTACACTTCTATTACTCAGGTTTGACACTACTGCTAATCCTACTATAGCTACCCAGACTGACTAACCAGTTGCTGCAATCCACGTGGTGGGTGTAATATTGAATCAACCCTGTGTCTGTACTCACTGACAGTCTCCACTGGAAAGAGGCAGATCATGTGTGTGGTGTCCTTTATATATGGGTTGGTGTAATGCCCCCCTGTGGTCGTGTCACCTCTGTGTGTATCGTGAATGTCCATTGGTCGTGTCCTATCTAACTGATCTATTGGTTGAGTGTGTGTGTGTGTGTGATGTCTCTGGCACTCCCTCCAGTGTCTAGCTAGCCTACATGTATTTACATTGATGCACATCACCACATCATCTACAAGATGCACTGCAGGGACTCACCAAGGCAGCACCTTCCAAACCCATGAACACTACCATCTCGAAGGACAAGGGCAGCATATTCATGGGAACACCACCACTTGGAAGTTTCCCTCCAAGTCACTAACCAACCTGACTTGGAAATATATTGCCGTTCCTTCAATGTCGCTGGGTCAAAATCCTGGAGCTCGCTCCCTAATAGAACAGTGGGTGTACCTACACCACATGGACTGCAATGGTTCAAGAAGGCAGCTCACCACCACCTTCTCAAGGGCAATTGTAGATGGGTAACAAATGCTGGCCTAGCCAGTGAAGCCTGTATCTCGTAAAAATAATTAAAAAAAATACTTTTTTCATATCGTGTTTCTCATGGCCTAAACCAAAGGGAACAATTCGACAGAAAATAATTGATTGAAGTCAAGAAATTTTAATGATTAGGAAGTGTGTGACTGAGGCCAAATTTGCCTGCACTGACGCAGAAAGAACATCAAGTGAAAGAATGTTGCAGTGTCATGTAGATTAACTGTGCAAGACCAAGATAGGACAAACAGTTGAGGAACAGATAATGTTGGCCTTGAGTAATGTTGTGGATAATATTTAACATGCCATTTTTCATTTTCTGACTATTTTATGCCGGAGGTAATTTGCTATTCTGAAAAATTCCCATTAAAAATCTAGAATAAGAGAATTATGTCAACACCCTAGGAAGGATGTCAAAGATATGTCATTTTGTAGATCATTCAAATATAATGGACAGGTGCAGAAAACAATTAAAGGTTAATTGAATGCTCGCCTTTGTATTTCGAGCAGTCAATTTCAAACCCAGAGTCACGCCGCATGGGCAGGTATTGGGAGGGTCGCAGGGCCATGCGTTGCGGCACTCCTGGTTGTAGGAAGCCGTGCTACACAGTGCAACTGGCTTTTAAAAATGCCGTCTGCAACCGGCTTTCAGAATGTCAGCCGTTCCGCGCATGTGTGCCCCCTCAGCAATGCATTGGCCCGGAGCCCAACGAAGTAGAATTCCTCCTGACGTCAGCGCACTGACCCAGGAGCAAATTTTTTTTTTAGAATTGCTGGAGCCTTCCTGCCTGCAGCTGCGGTAGAGAGCAGGTCACGCGCCCCGAACATTGACATCACATGCTCCGGGCGCGAGAGAGATCCCTCCATTTTGCAGCTGCCAGCAGTGCTGGTGTGAGCTCCAGGGCCTCTGGTGAACAACCCATGAAGAAGAAGCTGATAACCGGATCCAAGCTGCATGAGGATGAGGTGTGAGCTCTCCACCCTGTGCCCTGGCCTGGCGGGGGGACCTGCTGGAATTCTTGACTCTTGAGAAGCTCAAATTTGAACTGAGGGGAAGAATGGGCAATTCATTATACACTTTCGAGAATTGGATCACATCTAACATAGGGAGGGGGGGGGGGGGGCGGGGGCTGGGGGGGGCTGCTGAGAGAGTTGGGGGGAGGTATGTGTTAATGGTGACTATGGGTGATTCCTGATTCCTTTTTGTCATTTGTTTATGTTAACAGGCGGGTTAATGTTTGGGGGTTTGGTGGGAGGATGGGATCGTTGTTATTGATGTGGGGATTGACATTGTATTCTTTGCTGATTGTTGATTATTGTTGGGTGTAAATTTGGGAGAAAATGTGAAAAAGGAGAATAACATTTTTTTTTTTTTTTAATTGTGCCATTGCAAATCAGGATGCAAAGTTCATGTGTGATGTATGCAGGGAAGCACTGGCAAATGAACTTTAAAACTCTCAAAACTTCAAAGACATTTTAAGACTGAACGGCCGGAACGGCTGACATTCTGAAAGCTGGTTGCAGCCGTCAGTTTTAAAAGCATTGTGCGTTCGAGGACAAACGTCTTAATTTTTTCAACGGATACAGTGAGATCTTAAATCATCAACTGAAGTCATTGTCATAAAATGTAGCATTGAATAACAAAGCAAGTGAGAGCATGAGGACCAAGCAGGCTCACTTGTCACATTAAAGATCAGTAAAAATGGTGGGTCGTGTAGGTCGGCTGCCATGGGTGTTGTGTAGGTCGGCTGGTGTGAGTCCGAAGGATAACTGGTTGGTAAAAATGCGTCGCGGGGAAAAAGGTTTGAAAAGCACTTATCTAGAGGAGTGGAATGCAAGGGCCTAGAAGCCATGTTTCAACTGCATAAAGCCCTGGTTAGACCACGTCTAGATTTCTGTTGTCCGTTCCGGACATCACACCTTATGAAGGATAAACTTGCAGTGTAGATTTACCTGACAAATACCTGGACTCCAAAGGTAAATTATGAGGAGAGGTTACAAAAGCTAAGGTTATATTCCCCGCAGGGTTTAACAGATTAATGAGTGATTTAATCAAAGACTCGAGATATACAGGGAAGTGAGATTGAAAATAGAGAGAGACATTAGCCCAGGTCTTCTGTGAAATGGCAACTTTCATCAGATTCCTGCTCTGCTCAAACTTTTCCATGCTTCAACACTGCTCCACGTTTCTTGCTGAGACTCCTGAGCTCGACCTGTCCAGAAATGCAGTGCACAGCATCCCTCTGAGAGCTCCTTCGCAGTGCTGTGTAACATAAGAACATAAGAACTAGGAGCAGGAGTAAGCCATCTGGCCCCTCGAGCCTGCTCCACCGCTGCCGCCGAAATCCAAAGGGCTGCTCCTGTAAAGGTAAGAGCTTTTAAACTAACTACTCACCTCCCAGAAGGCCCCTGCGCACCGCTGCCGCCGAAATCCAAAGGGCTGCTCCTGTAAAGGTAAGGTTTTTAAACACACTACTCACCTCCCAGAAGGCCCCTGCGCACCGCTGCCGCCGAAATCCAAAGGGCTGCTCCTGTAAAGGTAAGGTTTTTAAACTCACTACTTACCTCCAAGAAGGCCCCTGCGCACCGCTGCCGCCGAAATCCAAAGGGCTGCTCCTGTAAAGGTAAGAGCTTTTAAACTAACTACTCACCTCCCAGAAGGCCCCTGCGCACCGCTGCCGCCGAAATCCAAAGGGCTGCTCCTGTAAAGGTAAGGTTTTTAAACACACTACTCACCTCCCAGAAGGCCCCTGCGCACCGCTGCCGCCGAAATCCAAAGGGCTGCTCCTGTAAAGGTAAGGTTTTTAAACTCACTACTCACCTCCAAGAAGGCCCCTGCGCACCGCTGCCGCCGAAATCCAAAGGGCTGCTCCTGTAAAGGTAAGAGCTTTTAAACTAACTACTCACCTCCCAGAAGGCCCCTGCGCACCGCTGCCGCCGAAATCCAAAGGGCTGCTCCTGTAAAGGTAAGGTTTTTAAACACACTACTCACCTCCCAGAAGGCCCCTGCGCACCGCTGCCGCCGAAATCCAAAGGGCTGCTCCTGTAAAGGTAAGGTTTTTAAACTCACTACTCACCTCCAAGAAGGCCCCTGCGCACCGCTGCCGCCGAAATCCAAAGGGAAAGGGCTGCTCCTGTAAAGGTAAGAGCTTTTAAACTAACTACTCACCTCTCAGAAGGCCCCTGCGCACCGCTGCCGCCGAAATCCAAAGGGCTGCTCCTGTAAAGGTAAGAGCTTTTAAACTAACTACTCACCTCCCAGAAGGCCCCTGCGCACCGCTGCCGCCGAAATCCAAAGGGCTGCTCCTGTAAAGGTAAGGTTTTTAAACACACTACTCACCTCCCAGAAGGCCCCTGCGCACCGCTGCCGCCGAAATCCAAAGGGCTGCTCCTGTAAAGGTAAGGTTTTTAAACTCACTACTCACCTCCAAGAAGGCCCCTGCGCACCGCTGCCGCCGAAATCCAAAGGGCTGCTCCTGTAAAGGTAAGGTTTTTAAACTCACTACTCACCTCCAAGAAGGCCCCTGCGCACCGCTGCCGCCGAAATCCAAAGGGCTGCTCCTGTAAAGGTAAGAGCTTTTAAACTAACTACTCACCTCCCAGAAGGCCCCTGCGCACCGCTGCCGCCGAAATCCAAAGGGCTGCTCCTGTAAAGGTAAGGTTTTTAAACACACTACTCACCTCCCAGAAGGCCCCTGCGCACCGCTGCCGCCGAAATCCAAAGGGCTGCTCCTGTAAAGGTAAGGTTTTTAAACTCACTACTCACCTCCAAGAAGGCCCCTGCGCACCGCTGCCGCCGAAATCCAAAGGGCTGCTCCTGTAAAGGTAAGAGCTTTTAAACTAACTACTCACCTCCCAGAAGGCCCCTGCGCACCGCTGCTGCCGAAATCCAAAGGGCTGCTCCTGTAAAGGTAAGGTTTTTAAACACACTACTCACCTCCCAGAAGGCCCCTGCGCACCGCTGCCGCCGAAATCCAAAGGGCTGCTCCTGTAAAGGTAAGGTTTTTAAACTCACTACTCACCTCCAAGAAGGCCCCTGCGCACCGCTGCCGCCGAAATCCAAAGGGCTGCTCCTGTAAAGGTAAGGTTTTTAAACTCACTACTCACCTCCAAGAAGGCCCCTGCGCACCGCTGCCGCCGAAATCCAAAGGGCTGCTCCTGTAAAGGTAAGAGCTTTTAAACTAACTACTCACCTCCCAGAAGGCCCCTGCGCACCGCTGCCGCCGAAATCCAAAGGGCTGCTCCTGTAAAGGTAAGGTTTTTAAACACACTACTCACCTCCCAGAAGGCCCCTGCGCACCGCTGCCGCCGAAATCCAAAGGGCTGCTCCTGTAAAGGTAAGGTTTTTAAACACACTACTCACCTCCCAGAAGGCCCCTGCGCACCGCTGCCGCCGAAATCCAAAGGGCTGCTCCTGTAAAGGTAAGAGCTTTTAAACTAACTACTCACCTCCCAGAAGTGGAGTCTGCCTCTCTGTCGCATCAAATGAATAGTCCTTTCCATAGAAATCACTCTAAGCCAAGCCAGGTACACCCACACTGAACAAAACTCCACTTTTCTACAGGACGGCCTTGACTTTATTGAACCCAGTCCTCTTCACCAGCTCCGCTGCCACGCCTGTAAAACCTGATGTCGTGGCCCTCCCATGTGAAGTCTTGATGCTCCTTTGTTCATTTAAAAACCCACTCTTTGTCTTTGAAGCTATGGAACTTCACTATTACCGCACGTAGTGGATCTTCAGGATGAGATCTCTGCTGGAGTGTACAGCGGGCTCAGTGCAACCTGCGAGGGGACGTGAATCCGTCTTCCCCCATATCTTACCGAACATCTCTGCACAGTATTCCGTAGGTATTGGACCTTCGATCCTCGCTGGCAGCCCCACAATTCGAATGTTTTGCCTCCTGGACTAATTCTCTGGATCATTCATCTTTGCCTTCAACGATTTATTTGTTCTGGTCACAATGACATCTCCGCTTCCACTGAGGCAATCTGATCACTGTGTCTCGAAAGGGCCACTTCCATATCTTTTATTGTGGCTCTATGGAATTTCACGGTTTCATTGGTCTGCTCCAGAACCTCTCGGAAGGGGGCCAAGGCCTCTTCCATAGATTTCCAGAGAACCCCGACACAAGCCGTAGGTTTTATCAAATTCTTTCGCCAAGGTGCTCGATAGCACCTTGGCCATTAGTAGAGTGGTCGGAACCCCAGAGGCGTCTCCACCATTTTATCTGCTGATGAACTTCTGCTGTTCACTTTCTTTCCCCTGACTTTCACGGGCATTTCACTCACATAGGACCCTTATTCCTTATCCCATTAATTATGTGCGTTTGCAAAAGAAAATACCCCCTGAAACTGAGAGAAAAGGGCAACAAGTGCAGTACTCTCGTGGAACCACCTCGTGTGTCTTCCCCCTACATTATGCCACCAGAAGTCCCCTGTCCTGCAACCTTTTTTAAAATAACTGAGAGTATTTTCCAATTAAGGGGCAATTTAGCGTGGCCAATCCACCTACCCTGCACATCTTTGGGTTGTGGTGGCGAAACCCACGCAGACACTGGGAGAATATGCAAACTCCACACGGACGGTGACCCAGAGGAGGGATCGAACCTGGGACTTCAGCGCCCTGAGGCAGCAGTGCTAACCACTGTGCCGCCGTGCAGTCCATTGGCCTGCTACCTTAAGGTAGCCCCTATGCATTCACACCATGGACCCTCTGATACTCCGTGCTTCCCAGGGTCCTGGCATTAATTATGTATTCTCTTGTCTTGCTTGTCCTGTCCAAGTGCTTACCAGATTGAATTCCATTTGCTACTGATCAGCCCATCCGACCAGACAGTCTATATCCACCTGTAATCTTAAATTTAACCTCCTCACTAGTTACCACTCCACCATTTTTGTATCATCCATGAACTTACTATTCAACCCTCCTACTTTCAAATCTAAGTCATTTAGAGAACCACAAACAGCAAGAGCCCCAATACTGATCCCTGCGGGTCCCCACTGGACACAGCTTTCCAGTCAGAAAAACACCCTTTGACCATCATCCTCGGCTTCCTGCCACTCAGCCAATTCTGGATCCAATTTGTCAGATTTCCTTGGTCCCATTGGCTCTGACCTTTGCTATCAGTCTCACATGTGGGACTTTATCAAAAGCCTTGCTTCAGTGCAAAGTAGACTATGTCAAATGCATTGCCCCCATGTACACACCTGGTCATCTCTTCAATAAATTCAATCCAGTTGATCAGACCTCCCCGTAACAAAACCATGCTGCCTGTTCTTGATTAATCCCTGCCTCTCCAAATACAGATTTATTCTGTTGCTCAGAATTGCTTCATTAGAGAATGAGTGAGTGAGTGCATATGAGGGAAAGAGGGGTAGGGTGGATGAAGAGACTGGCTAGGGTTGGAGATGGGTGGGGCGGGCTAGCCAGGTCAAGTGAAGAGGTAGTTGGTTAGGTCAGGGTAGATGGCGGGGCTGGGGGTCAGCAGGGTAGTCAGGTGGGTTGAGGGGGAGTTTGTGGGGGTGTTGGGTGGGGTCAGTTCTACAGTTATCCAGAGTTTAGATGAAGATTTTTCTGGCATTTCATGGGTAACTATTCAGATAAGTCCAATAGAATTGTCCAAGCTCTAATTCAGTCAGAGAATTTTGTGAAGGGCCCTGGGGAGCAGGGGAATCTCCCTTTGGGAGTTGAAACTTCCCGGGCCATTCCCTGACATGCATCCTGGATCGGACGTCTGATCTCCAAAGGTCCAGAGACCGGAAGATCTGAACCATTGTTTTTGCTGGTTGGGACACAATCGTAACAATTAGAGTTAGTCTTTCAATTTGTTTGAAACTGATGTTCTGCAAATACAGATAATATTTCGGTAAATTTTAACTCTGCAATTTTTTTTCTATTAATTCATGGGATGTGGGTGTCACTGGCTGGGCCATTATTTGTTGCCCATCTCTAATTGCCCTTGAACTGACTGATTTGCTAGTCCATTTCAGAGGAAAGTTAAGAGTAAACCACATTTCTATGGGTCTGGAGTCACATGTCGGCCAGACCAGGTAAAGTTTTCCTTTCCTCAAGGACATTAATGAACGAGATCATTTTTTACGACAATCAACAGTGGTCATCATTGGACTTTTAATTTCAGAGCTTCTGCATTACTAGTTCAATGACAATACCACTGTGCTACCACCTCCCAAAGGCATCAAGGGATATGGAGCAGAGCGGGGTCATGGTATTACATCATACGTCCGACATGAACCCACTCAATGGTGGAACAGGCTTGAGTAGGCTAAGTGGCCTATCCCTGTTCCTATGTTTCTAAGGTCTTAGGAAGAGGGCAAAGGAGATTTACTTGACTAGCTCCAGTGGGGCCTTCAATTATCTGACAAGTCCTTAGAAAATGGGGTTGTTCTCCTCGAGAAGAGATTAACGTGGAGATTTAATGCAGGTGTTCAAAATCATGATGAGTTTTGATTGATTAAATAAGGAAAACCCGTTTCCAGTGAGATAGTTCATGCTTCAGGTTGATGACGCTTTGTCAGAATCATTTGTGCTGTCGGTTAGGGTCCAAGTGCAGTCAATAAGTCAAACAAAGAGAAAGGCGTCAGCGCTAGGGCATCAGCCACTGCTACAAACAATGGTGTGGAAAGGACTTTGCACATTGGTGCCCCCTTGCTGTGCCAGGACTCCAGACCGGGAGCCTGGCTAACAGAAAGTAAACATGTTTAAGTCAGCAGAGCAGCTCCAGGCTGAAGATAAACTGCTCACCTCATTTCTGCCAGTGAAGTGAAATGGAAGCCAAGACCCTTCTCTTAATGTTTTTGTCTTGTGTACAAATCCCTCCACGCCTTTGCTTATCCCTTTTCCTACATATCTAAATTTCTCTAGCCATTCCTCGGTCTCTGATTTCCAATTCTGATCTTTTTTGCATCCCCGATTTCTACCATCTCACCATCGTGCTTTCAGCTGCTTGGGCCCCAAGCTCTTGAATACCTTCTTTGAACCTCCCTAACATGGAGATGCCACTGAAAAGTCCTGCCTCTTTAATCAAGCTTTTGATTACCCGTCCTAATCTCTCTGTGGCTCTGTAACAAATTTTATTTGATAACCCTCCTGCAAAAGGCATTGAATTGATTTTCAATGTTGAATTGCCTATATAAATGCAAGTTGTTGGCATTTTTGATTGGTAGGGTTCGGGAGGGGGAGCAGGAAGAAATATGTGATTGTTCATTGGGGGCTTGATTTTCAATCTAGATTCGGAACTGAGCCACATCTGCATTGCAGGCGTGATACTATTTTGAAAAGTAGGGCCACCATTCGACCGCAGGTGAACTTGGCAACCATTGAATGGTTCTGGATACTGCATGGAAGTGAGAACCAGCCCCAGATTGCAATATTCAAAGGAAAACTGTAGCCATGATAGACTTGCAGAATGGAGAAGGCAGGAGATCAGGGGACCAGTAGTATTATGGCAAAAACAAGTGGCCAAACGGTCAATCAAAAGGTACTTAACCCACAATATTTCAATCACCCCATTCTTCCATTACTTTTATTCAGCATCCACGTCCGTAATGGCTTCCCGCATTACCCCTGACAGTTAAACAGTTACATGCACCAGATTATTTGCTTTTCCCAGTCTCCAGCCCATTTTTCAATGATCTTAACAGACTGCTAATTTAGGGTGAGTAGATTGCCAGCTCCATTCTGCCCACCATCACTTGGAAAATAGCAGTGCCTTCTGGAGGCATTAGTAGACTGACACACCATCTGCTGATTTTGTAAGAACTTTCTGCACCCAATTTAGCCCCTCCCCCCAAAGGTATTTGAAATCCATTGCTGTTGATGTTTTGCAATTTGCAATAATATAGCTGAATACCAGCACAGTTGAAAGGCTTGGATGTTGAGTTGTAGGTGGTTTTAGTTCCAATTGAACTTAACTCCTTATTCTACTACCCAGACAGACCCTTTAGAAATCTATTTTCAGATACTCACTTGCTTTTTTTCTCATGTGCTCTCAGCTGAGGTGCAATTAAATCCCCATTTCTGCCTTGTGTGCCTAAAGCGACTGTGTCATTCTGATTGGGACCGAATACGGCTTCCAGCTTGCTGTCAATTTGGGGGGGCGATTTTGCAAACTCCCAGAAGAATCGTGAAATAAGGTTTTCGCCAGCGAGATCTCATGTCCTGATTTTCCCTGCCCCTTGCTGGTGACGTAACGAGATTCATGCCCACAAACAACAAAAATCTATTTTAATTATTTTACATTGTCATGTGAGTGTCCCTTTAAGAAAGGTTTTTGTCTGATCACATGGCTTCAGTGATGTCATTGTGTGGGTGGAGCTGGACTGTGATTCTGTGAGTTTTACTTTTGTTTTTGATTTGGATTGCTGTGGACTCCAGGAGAAAGAAGTGTTTTGTTACTGTCTTTCTATTTTCATTTTAAATATCTGTTCCAGTAAAAAAAAACATTGATTATTGCTACCTGCTTTAATAATTTAAAAGATATAGTTTGCTTTCCGGAAGGGTTTAAACCTGCTGGTGAGACCGGGTCAGAATCTCAGGAAAAGCCAGTCTTATTCAAGTGTGATTGCAGAGTGCTGGGACACGCCCTTGAAAAGGGTTTTTTGGCGTCTGGGATTTTATTTTTGAATTGGAACAGTTAAGGGTGAATTCATTAAGCGTTATACATAGATTACTGTGCCTGTGGGATATTTTTATGTTTGTAATTGATAAAGATTCTTGCTGTGTGTTGATATAAATGTTAACTAAGTTCTTAGAATAAAACTTATTTTGATTAAAGTGTCCAGGAAGCCTGCTGAATCATACCTCCAGTGAAGGAAGTTATAGGTCAGGTGACTTCCATAATACATTTGGGGTTTTTAAGCCCTGGCCCACAACACATACATTTTAATATAGCTAGCGAGCCCTGCCACATGCCCCCCCCCCCCCCCCCCCCCCCCCCGCACTGAATCTTTTTTTAAATTTTTTTTCCAATTAAGGGCAATTTAGCGTGGCCAATTCGCCAAACCTGCGCATCTTTGGGTTGTGGGGGTGAGGCCAACACAGACACGGGGAGAATGTGCAAACTCCACATGGACAGGGACCCAGGGCCTCCCGCTGAATATTCAAACCTCCCGATGTGAGTCACGCCGGCGAGGTTTACAACAGCTACATTAAAACGTGGATCAGTCAAGGGGATCCCACTGGGAGATTAAAATTATGTATAGCCGCCAGGGGCAGGGTGGGTAGGGGGAACATGTCCTGGCACTATCCTTGGCATTAACCCTTGGCACAGGTACTTGGCAGTGCCACCCTGTGCCGAGGGCAATGCCAGGGGCAGACCCTCTGAGGAGCCCCATTAGGGGCGAAGCTCACGGGATAACTAAAAGAAGGTGGTGGGGGCGATAGAGAGCCCTGATGCTGTTGGGGGGGTGGAGAGCCCCAATGCTGATGCTATGAGGGGAGGGTGGAGAGCTCTGGTGCTTTTGTTGTGGGGTGGGGGGAGGTGGGGGTGGAGAGCCCCAATGCTGATGCTGTGGGGGGAGGGGGGTGGAGAGTGCTGATGCTATGGGGGGGGGGGGGGGGGGGTGGAGAGCCCAGATGCTGCTGTGGCGGGGTGGATGGAGAGTGCTGATGCTGTGGGGGTGGGGGGGGGGGGTGGAGAGCTCCGATGCTGTTGCTGTGGGGGGGGGGGGGGAGTGGAGAGCTCTGATGCTATTGGGGGAAGGGGGGGTGGGGTGGAGAGCACTGATGCTGTGGGGGGGAGGGGGGGGAGAGCCTCTGATGCTGTGGCTGGGGGGGTGGGTGGAGAGCTCCGATGCTGATGCTATGGTGGGGGGGGGTGGAGCGCCACGTGCTGATGCTATTGGGGGGGGGGGTGGAGAGCTCCGATGCTGTTGCTGTGGCGGGGGGGATGGAGAGCACTGATGCTGTGGAGGGGCGGGGGGGGTGGAGAGCACTGATGCTGATGCTGTAGGGGGTGGAGAGCCCCAATGATGTTGCTTGTGGGGTGAGGGAGCCTCTGATGCATGTGCTGGTGGTTTGGGAGGAGGGGGGAGGGGGGGGGGGGTGGTTGGTATGTGCTCTGATTAGTTTTCTGTACTGATGAGAGTGCACCTTTTAAAGGATGCCCTGATCTCTGTGGAACCGGCACCCCCGGCGCCGTCAATGATGGCGTAAACCACGCTCACTGCCCTTTTCTTTTCACAGAGGCTCAAGATCTGGACTGAAAACCTGGCTGTGAAGCTGCACACCAGTTTTCAATCCGAGCCTGGTACTATGGTAAAAAAAAATGCGAAAATTCTGGCCTAGGTTTTTAAAAAGTGCCAAAATCTGGATGCTGCTTTCTGTTCTTTTCCAAGTATTTGCAATTTAGTGGCTGTAAGCCATTGTTGAATGTTCATGCAGAATAAAAAGAGCTCTTGTTTGCACAGTACATCAAACAAAAAGTAAGGAAATTTTGATCCCAGAAATACCTTGCATTACTGTTGAGAGTTATCACATTTGTTTGAATTCTGGTGTAAATGAATCATTCATTGGCTTACAGACTAAATAGCTGTAAATTTAAGATTGAATTATGGAACCTCGATCCTCACCAAATAAGATGCATCGAGCCTGCTTTGCCATTCAATAAGATCATGACCTTCAACCTCAGCACCCTTTTTCCATTAACGTTTAAATACCTATCCACCATAAATATACTTTAAATGAAAATATACTAAATTCCAAAGATTGTGAGTAGGGAAATTCCACCCACACTCTGTCCTAAATGACTGATCCCTTAACCATGAGACTGTGACCTCTAGTTTTGGAGTCTCCTGGTCGGGAAAACCTTTCAGATCTGTTTAGGCATTTCCTGTGCTACGTGTGGGTCGCCACAATGCTGCTTCATCGCTCCTTCCAACAAACCATCACTTTTATGGATTTGGCAGGTGGTTATACAGCATGAATGCGTCCAGTATCAATATACGCTGACTTGCCTGCGCCAGTGGCTTGGTTGGTTTGTAGCCAACAAGTGCTGGAGTGAGACTTGAACCCAGGGCTATCTGTCTCAGAGGCAGCTCCGTGGGAAATGATCAGTATCTGTCTCCCAAAGGAAGTCAAACTTGAATGCATTTCCTCGACTCGAGAATAAAGATGAGCTGAGGCTGCAATGAGAGAAGAATATCCCTTGACTTGAAGACATTTGCTGTGATAGTTACTCCTTGTGTGATATCAAAACAAGCTGAAATTGCCAGCTCTGCTTTAATCTCATGAATACTCAATCACTTTGTTCTTGCATTTTCTTCTTTTACAGACAGATTTACCATATGTAAATAGTGTTGCAGAAAATCTCAAAAGTTTGTAAGTAATTTTCATTTCTTACCTGTCTCTAGACATTTTTGAAGTGGTGGATTTTTTTTGATTCAAAATAATTTTGTTGCACTGTACCCCTTTCCCTTAATATTCTACTAAGGTAAAGACACTATAAATGGAAGTTGTTCAATGTTACATATCGGTGGATAAAAAAAATCACTGAGGTGAAATTGTTTTTATTCTTTCATTGTTTTTCTTGCTTACATAGAAGCAATTTAAAAATTAGAACTTGCACGTATCCATCAAAACATGCAAAGCATGAATGGAGACAATGGGGAGCATGAAATTGATTTTGGTTAATTGCAAAGAAAATGGGCGATACTGATTCTGCGTCCTGTTTTACACCTAATGTCCATTAACTTCAGTAGGAAAGCAAAACAGGTGGGCTACGTTGCTGTCGTCAGTTTGTCCTACTGTCTGTTGTAGTATAAATGGAATATGTTGGGCTAAGAGTTAACTGCAACAGTCTGTGTGTTGTCATGGAAGGAAGCGACATATACCACATATGATTTGAGTGTCTAAGAGAAAGCATGGAAAGAAGCTAGTGTGGGGGAGTGTTCACATAACTGAAAATATGTTGCAATGAAGTTGAGGTGTTTGCAGCTGGCAGTCATCGGGAGTTATTGAAGCTACTCCAAACCCAACAACACAATAATATACTTGTGACATGTTTCACCCCCATAAAGCTTGGAATTAATTCTATTGGCATGGGATTCACCACAGTTAGATTGGCACTTCAATGAAAGACTGTGGAATTGGAAGGGTTAATTGTTCAATGCCAACCAAATTCACTTCTGGGAAGGCAGAGAGAATGGTTAGAAGGGTGTGGTGAGAAATGATAATTATCTACAGTAATTAAGTGGGTTTGGTAACCATTTACTGTCATCTGTAATGTCCAATTCTCTCAATTGCACTATAAGGTCCCAAGAGTTGTGATCTGGAATGCAATGCCCAAAAAGGTGGAAATAGTAAATTTTGAAAGGGGAATGGGACATGTATTTGAAAAAGATGCAGGGCTATAGGGAAGGAGCAGGGGCTTGGGACTAATTGGACATCTCTTTCAAAGAGCCCACAGTGAGACTGAATGGTCCCCTTCTGGCCTATATCATTCTTTACTCATTGGTTAGTTATCAAGGTGGGGAAATTTGTCAACAAATTCTGAAAACTCATCAGGTTTTTGAATGCAAAAGATGGGGGGGTGAAAATTGCTTGTTTAGTTGTGTGTGGTGTTACTGGGTTGTGGGATGAGAGTCCTGTTTAGTCTGTGGGAAACCTTGAATGTTGGGATTTCATTGTACACCCACACACTGGTGAATTCCAGGACTGATTCATCTGTTAATAGTTTTGGAGTTAAACGTAATGTTTTGTTGTACTCCTTATTTAGATTTTCATGCTGGTCAACCAACATCAGAATTCTTTGTTTAATATGGATTTAGAGTACCCAATTCTTTTATTTGTAATTTAAGGGGCAATTTAGTGTGGCCAACCCACCTACCCTGCACAGGTTTTTGGGTTGTGGGGGTGAGCAAATATGGGGAGAATGTGTAAACTCCATATAGACAGTGACCTGGGGCCAGGATCGAACCTGAGTCCTCAGCGCAGTGAGGCAGCCGTGCTGCCCTACCAACACTGGAATATACCTCATTCCACATCCTCTACCATTGCTGAAGTATAGTCTAACCTCTAATGATGTCAGCTTTTGATCAGTGGATAGCATTCTCCTCTGAGTCAGAATGTCATGGATTCAAGTCCTACTGTGGAGACTTGAGCACGTAATCCACTGTGACACCTCATTGCAGTACTGAGGGAGTGACCATCCTAAAAATCCGATTAAGGTAAACAACAATGTTACATTAGTTCCAAAATTGTTAACCGATGAATCGGTTCTGGAATTCACCAAAGATGGGCCGAATGGCCTCCTTCTGCACTGTATGTCCTATGTTCTATGTGCAGGGTATGTGGATTGGCCATGCTAAATTGCCCCTTAATTGGAAAAAAGTGAATTGGGCTCTAATTTTTATTTAAAAAAGGAAAAAAAAAAAAAAAACCTCTGGGAGGAATTCTCTCAAAGAACAAACAAAGAACAAAGAAATGTACAGCACAGGAACAGGCCCTTCGGCCCTCCAAGCCCGTGCCGACCATACTGCCCGACTAAACTACAATCTTCTACACTTCCTGGGTCCGTATCCTTCTATTCCCATCCTATTCATATATTTGTCAAGATGCCCCTTAAATGTCCCTATCGTCCCTGCCTCCACTACCTCCTCCGGTAGTGAGTTCCAGGCACCCACTACCCTCTGCGTAAAAAACTTGCCTCGTACATCTACTCTAAACTTTGCCCCTCTCACCTTAAACCTATGCCCCCTAGTAATTGATGGCGCCGCTGGTGGGTTCAATGGCGGGCGGGGGGAGAATTTGGTGGAAGTGCATAAAATCAGTTTCACGCCAACATATTTTCTGCTGATGCCCACCATAGCAGATCGGGAAACTTGCTGGAGGCCAGTTTGGGATGTAGATGAAGGACTGGCTGGAATCTTCTACCCATGCCCAATTCTCTGCGATGCCAGCAGGGAAACATGCCAGTCCAAAACACCGTGGCGTGCAGTGATTGGGACTTGCCTGAGCAATGCCTGGGGCTGCCTCCAGAGTTCAGAATGGAGGCCACCAGCAACCCTGGGCCCCGGAACAGCAGTGGGTGAGGGCAGCATCTCCAAGCGGTTCAAGATCCATCATCATTGAGGATGTTAACCTTCAGGCCTTTCTCGAGTCCCATCTTCTCTTTTCAGGAGGTGCGCCTTCTTCAGTAGTGGGTCAGTGATGTTGGACGCCTTTTCGGTATGGTGCACCAACATGACGGTAGACTACAAACCATCAGGTTTGTCTACCATGGAATACGATGCAAAACCCCCAGTTGTGTAATTTATGAGGTCAGGGCGGAGGATATGGCGTGGTTTCCCATCAGCCTCCACAGTGAGAAATGCCCCACAATCCCCGCTACTGCCAGATGGGAGAATGTTTCAGTCCCTACAGATACTGCCTGACTTGTTGAATATTCCCATTATTTTCTGTTTATATTTAAGATGGTCAGCATCTACAGTATTTTTTACTTGGTGTCAATCTATATTGCTGCAGCACCGCCATACATAAACCTGCCCATTGGAAAGTGTTAAATTGCTGTTTATCTGTTTAGCAGACAGTAAGTTCCTATAGATGAGCAGACGAGACACTAAAAAAAAGCAGGAGTTTGTGGTTTTACAATGCATTCAGTTTGGGATGTGCTCGTGAACTGCACCTTAATTGGAAGCATTAATCATTACCTTCTGTTGCGAATGCTTTTTAAAAAAAAAAATGAAATCTAGGTCAGGGTGTAGACATTGCCAATGTTTATTACAGACCTCTGTCTGAAATGCTGAAAAACACGGTTTAATGATCTAACCATCTGTGCTGCAGACATAGCTGCTGATACTCTGAAACCATAATCTGATCAGATGATTCTTACTCCTCCATATCTTTACAATTTCTGCCTCTGAAGTTGAAGATTCTCACTCCACCAATACCTCTGGCTCTGTGCCTCTGAAGTCAAAGTCTCTTGTCCATTTACGACACTTGTTACTTTGTGAAGTACAAACATTTAAACAGGAGACTGATGACAGGACACGGAGTATTCGACTCATACTCGTGCACTCAGTTTAAGGGCGTCAAGACAAGCCCAAAATTGTTCACTGTTCATTTGCTGTGTTTGAGGAGGATAAAAGTGGTTTTCTTAGGTGGATGAAGGTGGATTCAATAACCTGCTTCAATGGCCTTGTGAAAAACTGAAAGCAGTGTCATGCTGTACTGGATGGGCGCAGCTGCAACAATACTCCAGAAACCTAACACTGCAGTCTGCTTTATCAGCATTCCACATTCTAAACATGCCTAGCCTAAACATTCACCTCCTGAACTACTGGCGCACTATGGCAGCAGAGTGTGCCACGTACAGGATTTACTGCAGCAACTTGCCATCTCCAAAACCTGCAACCTCCACTAGCTAGAAGTACCAGGTCTTCAAGTGCTTTGGAACACCAAGTCACGCACGTCATCCTATCTTGGACGTATTTTGGTTCAATTTGGCTGAGTCAAAACCCTGAAACTCCCTAACTTAACGTCATTGTGGGAGCACCTTCACCACATGGACTGAAGCAGCGGCCCACCACAATCTTCCCAAAGGCAACTTGGATGGGCAATAAGTGCCAGCAACACCCACATCATGAGAATTAATTTAGAAATAGAAAATGTTTGAACAAACTTGAGATGAATCAGTGTCTGAGAAAGAGGTCAATAGTTGTGGTTTTGCAATTTCTTTTTCTTCCCCCCTTTAGTGAAGAAAATAAACCACCGTACAGTATAGTTGAGCAGCGCCTCCGTTTTAAAATTCTCATTCTTGTTTTAAATCCCTCTGTGGCCTTTGCCCTCCCAGCTCTGTAACCACCACCAGCCCAACACCCTCCAAGATCTCTGTACTACTTCAATTCTGGCCTCTTGTGCATCACCAGTTTTAATCGCTCTGCCACTAGCAGTTGTGGTTCATGCATAGCGTTGTTACCTCTGAGTCGGGAGGTCAAGAGATTCCCGCTTCAGAGATTTGAGCATCTCATTCAGGCTGACACTTCAATGCAATAGAGAAGGAATGCTGAACTGTCAGGATTATGTTAGTTTTTGGATGAGCTTTTAAACAAGGCCCCAACTGCCCTTTTCAGGTGATCATAAAAGCATCCAGTGACACTAATTCTAAGAAGAGCAGACATGTTTGCCCTGACTGCCTGGGCCTAATAGTTGTCTCTCCGGGGCAGTACGGTGGTACAGTGGTTAACACTGCTGTCTCATGGCTCCGAAGTCCCAGCTTCGATCCTGGCTCTGGGTCACTGTCCATGTGGAGTTTGCACATTCTCCCCGTGTCTGCGTGGGTTTCGCCCCCACAACCCAAAGATGTGCAGAATAGGTTAATTGGCCATGCTAAATTGCCCCTTAATTGGAATAAATTAATTGTGTATTCTAAAATTTAACAACAAATAGTTGTCCCTCCAACAATATCACTAAAGCTTATCATCTGATCGTTACTGTTGTAAGACCATAAGACATAGGAGTGGAAGTAAGGCCATTCGGCCCATCGAGTCCACTCCACCATTCAATCATGGCTGATTTCAACTCCATTTACCCGCTCTCTCTCCATAGCCCTTAATTCCTCGAGAAATCAAGAATTTATCAACTTCTGTCTTAAAGACACTCAACGTCCCGGCCTCCACCGCCCTCTGTGGCAATGAATTCCACAGACCCACCACTCTCTGGCTGAAGAAATTTCTCCTCATCTCTGTTCTAAAGTGACTCCCTTTTATTCTAAGGCTGTGCCCCCGGGTCCTAGTCTCCCCTGCTAATGGAAACAACTTCCCTACATCCACCCTATCTAAGCCATTCATTATCTTGTAAGTTTCTATTAGATCTCCCCTCAACCTCCTAAACTCCAATGAATATAATCCCAGGATCCTCAGACGTTCATCGTATGTTAGGCCTACCATTCCTGGGATCATCCGTGTGAATCTCCGCTGGACCCGCTCCAGTGCCAGTATGTCCTTCCTGAGGTGTGGGGCCCAAAATTGCTCACAGTATTCTAAATGGTGCCTAACTAATGCTTTATAAAGCTTCAGAAGTACATCCCTGCTTTTATATTCCAAGCCTCTTGAGATAAATGACAACATTGCATTTGCTTTCTTAATTACGGACTCAACCTGCAAGTTTACCTTTAGAGAATCCTGGACTAGGACTCCCAAGTCCCTTTGCACTTCAGCATTATGAATTTTGTCACCGTTTAGAAAATAGTCCATGCCTCTATTCTTTTTTCCAAAGTGCAAAACCTCGCACTTGCCCACGTTCAATTTCATCAGCCATTTCTTGGACCACTCTCCTAAACTGTCTAAATCTTTCTGAAGCCTCCCCACCTCCTCCATACTACCTGCCCCTCCACCTATCTTCGTATCATCGGCAAACTTAGCCAGAATGCCCCCAGTCCCGTCATCTAGATCGTTAATATATAAAGAGAACAGCTGTGGTCCCAACACTGAACCCTGCGGGACACCACTCGTCACCGGTTGCCATTCCGAAAAAGAACCTTTTATCCCAACTCTTTCCCTTCTGCCTGACAGCCAATCATCAATCCATGTTAGTACCTTGCCTCGAATACCCTGAGCCCTTGTTGTGTTATGCTTCTTCATGTAGCATAAGCTGCTTCCTAATTGTATGCTTGGAGATAGGTTTAACACATTTATTGAACAGTTAACAATTCTCCTACTTGAGTTCGACTCTCCCGCTAATCTTGCTATAGTAACCAGTCTGCTCTAAGCCATGCGGTGGGTGTGATGCTTCTGATCTGCCCATGTCCTTCTCTCTGAGTGTCGCATGTGGAAAGAGAGAGCGTGTGTGCCCTGTCCTTTTACATGGGTTACCCCCTTGTGGTAGTGTCAACCTCTGAACATAGAACATTACAGCGCAGTACAGGCCCTTCGTCCCTCGATGATGCGCCGATCTGTGAAACCACTCTAAAGCCCATCTACACTATTCCCTTATCGTCCATATGTCTATCCAATCACCATTTGAATGCCCTTAGTGTTGGCGAGTCCTCTACTGTTGCAGGCAGGGCATTCCACACCCTTACTACTCTCTGAGTAAAGAACCTACCTCTGACATCTGTCCTATATCTATCTTCCCTCAATTTAAAGCTATGTCCCCTCGTGCTAGACATCCGAGGAAAAAGGCTCTCACTGTCCACCCTATCCAATCCTCTGATCATCTTGTATGCCTCAATTAAGTCACCTCTTAACCTTCTTCTCTCTAACGAAAACAGCCTCAAGTCCCTCAGCCTTTCCTCATAAGATCTTCCCTCCATACCAGGCAACATTCTGGTAAATCTCCTCCGCACCCTTTCCAATGCTTCCACATCCTTCCTATAATGCGGCGACCAGAATTTCACGCAATACTCCAAATGCGGCCGCACCAGAGTTTTGTACAGCTGCAACATGACCTCATGGCTCCGAAACTCAATCCCTCTACCAATAAAAGCTAACACACCGTACGCCTTCTTAACAACCCTCTCAACCTGGGTGGCAACTTTCACGGATCTATGTACATGGACACCGAGATCTCTCTGCTCATCCACACTGCCAAGAATCTTACCCTTAGCCCAGTACTCTGTCTTCCTGTTATTCCTTCCAAAATGAATCACCTCACATTTTTCTGCATTAAACTCCATTTACCACCTCTCAGCCCAGCTCTGCAGCTTACCTATGTCCCTCTGTAACGTGTTACATCCTTCCGCACTGTCCACAACTCCACCGACTTTAGTGTCATCGGCAACTTTACTCACCCATCCTTCTACGCCATCCTCCAGGTCATTTATAAAAATGACAAACAGCAGTGGCCCCAAAACAGATCCTTGTGGTACACCACTAGTAACTGGACTCCAGTCTGAACATTTCCCATCAACCACCACCCTTTGTCTCCTTCCAGCTAGCCAATTTCTGATCCAAACTGCTAAGTCACCCTGAATCCCATGCCTCCGTATTTTCGGCAGTAACCTACCATGGGGAACCTTATCAAACGCTTTATTGAAATCCATATACACCACATCAACTGCTTTACCCTCAGCCAGCTGTTTGGTCACCTTCTCAAAGAACTCAATCAGGTTTGTGAGGCAAGACCTACCCTTCACAAAACCGTGTTGACTATCTCTAATTAAATTATTCCTTTCCAGATGATTATACATCCTATCTCTTATAAACCTTTCCAAGATTTTGCCCACAACAGAAGTAAGGCTCACTGGTCTATAGTTACCGGGGTTGTCTCTACTCCCCTTCTTGAACAAGGGGACAACATTTGCTATCCTCCAGTCTTCTGGCACTATTCCTGTAGACAAAGATGACTTAAAGATCAAAGCCAAAGGCTCAGCAATCTCCTCCCTAGCTTCCCAGAGAATCCTAGGATAAATCCCATCCAGCCCAGGGGACTTATCTATTTTCACACTTTCCAGAATTGCTAACACCTCCTCCTTATGAACCTCAAGCCCCTCTAGTCTAGTAGCCTGAATCGCAGTATTCTCCTCGACAACATTGTCTTTTTCCTGCGTGAATACTGACGAAAAATATTCATTTAGCACCTCTCCTATCTCCTCGGACTCCACGCACAACTTCCCACTACTGTCCTTGACTGGCCCTACTCTTACCCTAGTCATTCTTTTATTCCTTACATATCTATAGAAAGCTTTAGGGTTATCCTTGATCCTACCTGCCAAAGACTTCTCATGTCCCCTCCTGGCTCTTCTTCGCGCTCTCTTTAGGTCCTTCCTAGCTAACTTGTAACTCTCGAGCGCCCTAACTGAACCTTCATGTCTCATCTTTACATAAGCCTCCTTCCTCTTGACAAGTGTTTTGGCTGCTTTAGTAAACCACGGTTCCCTTGCTCGACCACATCCTCCCTGCCTGACAGGTACATACTTATCAAGGACACGCAGTAGCTGTTCCTTGAACAAGCTCCACATTTCCATTGTGCCCATCCCCTGCAGTTTTCCTCTCCATCCGATGTATCCTAAATCTTGCCTCATCGCATCATAATTGCCTTTCCCCCAGATATAATTCTTGCCCTGCGGCATATACCTATCCCTTTCCATCACTAAAGTAAACGTAATCGAATTATGGTTACTATCACCAAAGTGCTCACCTACCTCCAAATCTAACACCTGTCCTGGTTCATTACCCAGTACCAAATCCAATATAGCCTCGCTTCTCGTTGGCCTATCTACATACTGTGACAGGAAACCCTCCCGCACACACTAGACAAAAACTGACCCATCTAAAGTACTTGAACTGTAGCGTTTCCGGTCAATATTTGGAAAGTTAAAAGTCCCCCATAACAACTACCCTGTTGCTTTCGCTCCTATCCAGAATCATCTTTGCAATCCTTTCCTCTACATCTCTGGAACTTTTCAGAGGCCGATAGAGTGACCTCTGCTTTCCTGTTTCTAACCTCAGCCCATACTACCTCAGTAGACGAGTCCTCATCAAGCGTCCTTTCTGCCACCGTAATACTATCCTTGACTAACAATGCCACCCCTCCGCCTCTTTTACCACCTTCCCTGAGCTTACTGAAATATCTAAACCCCGGCACCTGCAACAACCATTCCTGTCCCTGCTCTATCCATGTCTCCGAAATGGCCACAACATCGAAGTCCCAGGTACCAACCCATGCCGCAAGTTCACCCACCTTACTCCGGATGCTCCTGGCATTGAAGAAGACACACTTTAAACCACCTTCCTGCCTGGGTGCCTGGAACTCACTACCGGAGGAGGTAGTGGAAGCAGGGACGATAGGGACATTTAAGGGGCATCTTGACAAATATATGAATAGGATGGGAATAGAAGGATACGGACCCAGGAAGTGTAGAAGATTGTAGTTTAGTCGGGCAGCATGGTCGGCACGGGCTTGGAGGGCCGAAGGGCCTGTTCCTGTGCTGTACATTTCTTTGTTCTTTGTTGTTTGTTGCCGGTACACTCCTGCAACTTTGAAACCTTACTCATGACCTCACTACTCTCAACCTCCTGTATACTGGAGCTACAATTCCGGTTCCCAATCCCCTGCTGAACTAGTTTAACCCCTCCCGAAGAGCATTGGCAAATTTCCCCCCCCCCCCCAGGATATTGGTACCCCACTGGTCCAGGTGCAGACCATCCCGTTTGTAGAGGTCCCACCGACCCCAGAATGAGCCCCAATTATCCATAAATCTGAAACCCTCCCTCCTGCACCATCCCTGTAGCCACCTGTTCAACTCCTCTGTCTCCCTATTCCTCGTCTCGCTGGCACGGGTAACAACCGAGAGATAATAAATCTGTTTGTCCTAGATCTAAGTTTCCACCCTAGCTCCTTGAATTCCTGCCTTATATCCCTATCCCTTTTCCTACCTGTGTCGTTGGTACCTATGTGGACTATGACTTGGGGCTGCTCCCCCTCCCCCCTAAAGATCCCGAAAACACGATCCGAGGCATCACGCACCCTGGCACCTGGGAGGCAACACACCAACCACGAGTCTCTCTCGTTCCCACAGAATCTCCTATCTATCCCCCTAACTATGGAGTCTCCAATGACTAATGCTCTACTCCTCTCCCCCCTTCCCTTCTGAGCAACAGGGGCAGACTCTGTGCCAGAGACCTGTACCCCATGGCTTACCCCTGGTAAGCCCCCCCCCCCACAACAGTATCCAAAGCGGTATACTTGTTACTAAAGGGAACGACCACAGGGGATCCCTGTACTGACTGCTTCCTCCCAGCCCCTCTCACCGTCACCCATCTATCTTTATTCTTCGGAGTAACTACATCCCTGAAGCTTCTACCTATAACCACCTCTGCCTCCCGAATGATTCGAAATTCATCCAGCT
Organism: Scyliorhinus torazame; assembly: GCF_047496885.1. Classification (NCBI taxonomy): domain Eukaryota; kingdom Metazoa; phylum Chordata; class Chondrichthyes; order Carcharhiniformes; family Scyliorhinidae; genus Scyliorhinus; species Scyliorhinus torazame. The sequence goes on from NC_092713.1 coordinate 304,775,966, forward strand.
CCAGTTCCCTAACACGGTTTCTGAGGAGCTGGAGATGGGTGCACTTTCCACAGATGAAATCAGCAGGGACACTGACGGCGTACCTCACCTCAAACACTCTCCAGGAGGAACATTGCACTACCTTCCCTGCCATACCCTCTAGATAAAAAAGAAAGAAAGAGCTTACCTGTTATTCACTCCCCTTCTCAGCAAGCACTCACTCAGCAACCTCTGTTTCACGCACGATAACACCTGAGGGAAAAGGGAAAAAAAGAAAAACTACCTATCAGTCACAAGCCAATCACTTACCTGCAGACTGTGACATCACGGTTCAACTTCTTTCTACTTCTTTTTTTTTTTTTTTTTTTTTTTTTATAAATGTTTTATTGAAAATTTTTTCCCAAACAACAATTTTTCCCCTCTTACAAAGCAAACGCAACAATAACAATACAGAAATTTTAAACAATACACAAGTAACAAAACCCCTTTATCTTTGACCTAAACTAACCCCCCCCCCCCCCCTCCCCCTGGGTTGCTGCTGCTGGTCATCTGTCTTCCCTCTAATGTTCCCCTAGGTAGTCGAGAAATGGCTGCCACCGCCTGGTGAACCCTTGAGCCGATCCTCTCAGGGCAAACTTTATCTGCTCCAGTTTAATGAACCCCGCCATATCATTTACCCAGGCCTCCAGTCCGGGGGGTTTCGCCTCCTTCCACATGAGTAGGATCCTGCGCCGGGCTACTAGGGACGCAAAGGCCACAACGTCGGCCTCTTTCGCCTCCTGCACTCCCGGCTCTTCCGCAACTCCAAATAGAGCTAACCCCCAGCCTGGTTTGACCCGGGCCCTCACCACCCGCGAAATCACTCCCGTCACTCCCTTCCAATACCCTTCCAGTGCCGGGCATGCCCAAAACATATGTGCGTGGTTTGCCGGGCTCCCGCCACACCTCCCACATTTGTCCTCCACTCCAAAGAACCTGCTCAATCTTGCTCCCGTTATGTGTGCTCTATGTAGCACCTTAAATTGAATCAGGCTAAGCCTGGCGCATGAGGAAGAGGAATTTACCCTGCTTAGGGCATCAGCCCACATACCCTCCTCTATCTCCTCCCCTAGTTCTTCTTCCCACTTTCCTTTTAGTTCGCCCACCGACTCCTCCCCCTCTTCCCTCATCTCTCGGTAAATCTCTGACACCTTGCCCTCTCCGACCCACACCCCTGAAAGCACCCTGTCCTGTATCCCCTGTGTCGGGAGCAATGGAAATTCCCTCACCTGTTGTCTAGTAAATGCCCTCACCTGCATATATCTCAAGAAATTTCCCCGGGGCAACTTATACTTTTCCTCCAATGCTCCCAAGCTCGCAAAAGTCCCATCTATAAATAAATCTCCCACCCTCCTAATTCCCAACTGGAACCAGCTCTGAAATCCTCCATCCATTCTTCCTGGGGCGAACCTATGGTTGTTCCTGATTGGGGACCCCACCAGGGCTCCCCGCACCCCTCTCTGTCGCCTCCACTGTCCCCAGATATTCAATGTTGCCGCCACCACCGGGTTCGTGGTAAACCTTTTAGGTGAGATCGGTAGCGGCGCCGTCACCAGCGCCTCTAAACTCGTCCCTTTACAGGACTTTCTCTCCAGTCTTTCCCACGCCGCTCCCTCACCCTCCATCATCCATTTACGTATCATTGCCACATTGGCGGCCCAATAGTAATCGCCCAAGTTCGGTAGTGCCAATCCTCCTCTGTCCCTACTGCGCTGAAGGAACCCCCTCCTTACTCTCGGAACTTTCCCTGCCCACACGAAGCTCGAGATGCTCCTGTCTATTTTATTAAAAAAGGTCTTAGTGATTAGTATAGGGAGACATTGAAATACAAATAAGAACCTCGGGAGGACCATCATCTTAATTGCTTGCACCCTGCCCGCCAGCGATAGAGGCTGCATGTCCCACCTCTTGAAGTCCTCCTCCATTTGTTCTACCAACCGTGTCAGATTAAGTCTGTGCAAGGTTCCCCAGCTCCTAGCGATCTGAATCCCCAGGTATCGGAAGTTTCTTTCCACTTTCCTTAGAGGCAAGCCTTCTATCTCTCTACTCTGGTCCCCTGGATGTATCACAAATAATTCACTCTTTCCCATGTTTAGCCTATACCCCGAGAAATCCCCGAACCCCCTCAAAATTCGCATAACCTCTATCATTCCCCCCGCTGGGTCCGACACGTATAACAATAGGTCATCCGCATATAACGAGACTCGGTGTTCTTCTCCCCCTCTAATCACCCCTCTCCATTTCCTGGAGTCTCTCAACGCCATGGCCAGAGGTTCAATTGCCAACGCGAACAACAATGGAGACAGCGGGCATCCCTGTCTTGTTCCCCTATATAGTCGGAAATACTCCGATCTATGTCGACCTGTAACTACGCTTGCCGTTGGAGCCCCATAAAGAAGTCTAACCCAGCTAATAAACCCGTTCCCAAACCCAAACCTCCTTAACACTTCCCATAAATACTCCCACTCCACCCTATCAAATGCCTTCTCTGCGTCCATTGCCGCCACTATCTCTGCCTCCCCCTCCACTGGGGGCATCATTATCACCCCTAATAGTCGTCGCACGTTAACATTCAGTTGTCTCCCTTTTACGAACCCTGTCTGGTCTTCGTGCACCACCCCCGGGACACAGTCCTCTATCCTCGATGCCAGTACCTTTGCCAACAATTTGGCGTCCACGTTCAACAATGAAATGGGTCTATAGGACCCGCACTGCAACGGATCTTTATCCCTCTTCAAAATTAACGATATCGTCGCCTCCGACATCGTCGGGGGTAGAGTCCCCCCTTTCCTGGCCTCATTGAACGTCCTCACCATCAACGGGGCCAACAAGTCCACATATTTTCTGTAATACTCCACCGGGAACCCGTCTGGTCCTGGGGCCTTCCCTGCTTGCATGCTTCCCAGTCCCTTAATAACCTCGTCCACCCCAATCGGTGCCCCCAGGCCTACCACCCCCCGCTCCTCCACTTTCGGGAACCTCAATTGGTCCAGGAACTGCCGCATCCCCTCCTCTCCCTCTGGGGGTTGAGACCTATACAGTTCCTCATAGAAGGTCTTGAACACCTCATTTATCTTTCCTGCCCTTCGCACCGTGTCTCCCCTTTCGTCTCTAATTCCTCCTATTTCCCTCGCTGCTGCCCTCTTTCGCAATTGATGAGCCAACAGGCGACTCGCCTTTTCCCCATATTCATACCTCCTCCCCTGTGCCTTCCTCCACAGTACCTCCGCCTTTCTGGTGGTCAGAAGGTCAAATTCCGTCTGGAGTCGTCTCCTCTCCCTGTACAATTCCTCCTCCGGGGTCTCTGCAAATTCCCTATCCACCCTTAAAATCTCCCCCAGTAATCTTTCCCTTTCCTTGGCCTCTGTTTTCCTTTTGTGGGCCCCAATGGAGATCAGCTCTCCTCTGACCACCGCTTTTAGTGCTTCCCATACCACTCCCACAGGGACCTCGCCGTCGTCATTGACCTCCAGGTATCTCTCAATACACCCCCGCACTCTTGCACACACTCCCTCATCCGCCATCAGTCCCACATCTAATCGCCAGAGTGTTCTCTGCTCCCTTTCCTCTCCTAATTCCAGGTCCACCCAATGTGGGGCATGATCCGAAACCGCTATGGCTGAGTACTCAGCTTCTTCCACCCTAGAGATCAACGACCTTCCCAAAACAAAAAAATCTATCCGGGAGTACACTTTATGGACATGGGAGAAGAAGGAATACTCCCTAGCCCTAGGTCTAAGAAATCGCCATGGATCCACTCCCCCCATTTGGTCCATAAACCCCTTAAGTACCTTGGCCGCTGCCGGCCTTCTTCCGGTCCTTGAGCTGGATCTATCTAGCCCCGGGTCCAGCACCGCATTAAAGTCCCCTCCTAAAATCAAGTTTCCTACCTCCAGGTCCGGTATACGCCCCAGCATCCGTCTCATAAATCCCGCATCGTCCCAGTTTGGGGCATACACGTTAACCAACACGACCTCCATTCCCTCCAGCCTGCCACTCACCATTACATATCTACCTCCGCTATCTGCTACGATGTTCTTTGCTTCAAATGCAACCTGTTTCCCCACCAAAATGGCCACCCCTCTATTCTTTGCGTCCAGTCCTGAGTGGAACACCTGTCCCACCCATCCTTTCCTTAGCCTAACTTGGTCCGCCACCTTTAGGTGCGTCTCTTGGAGCATAACCACGTCTGCCCTTAGTCCTTTCAAATGCGCGAGCACTCGGGCCCTTTTTATCGGTCCGTTCAGGCCTCTCACGTTCCACGTGATCAGCCTCACTAGGGGGCTACCTGCCCCCTTCCCGTGTCGACTAGCCATTACCTTCTCTAGGCCAGTCCCATATCCCGCCTCCGCGCTCCCGCTCGCTCCCCCAGCGTCGCACACCATCCCCGCCCACCCACTCTTTAGCCATTTCCTTTTGGATTTCCGCAGCAGCAACCCAGTTGTCCCCCCCCCCCTTCTCCCTCCCTCCTCCCCTCCCCGCTAGATCTCTTTCTAGCTTGATTGCTCCCCCCATATTACTTCCGTAAGTCAGCTGACTTCAACTGACCCCGGCTACTCCTGCTCACTCCTCGACCTCCCCATGTGGGGAACTCCGATCCGCCTTGCGCCTGTCTTCCCGCCTTATTCTTTCTGGTGCGGGAACATCCCTTTACCTGACCCGCCTCTTATGGCGCAGCTCCCTTTCCCCTCCCCCTCCCCTTCCCCATTCTCCAACTATGTCCCGTCTTTCCCCCCTCACCGGCGCCCACATTTCCCCAATGTCTCCCCCCTTCCCTGTTTACTTCTCAATTAACTTCCACCGTAACATTAACAATAACATTTCCTGCAGCATCAGTCCCTCAGTTCCGATCCAATTTCTCTTCTTTGATGAAGGTCCATGCTTCCTCCGCCGTCTCGAAATAATGGTGTCTCTCCTGATACGTGACCCATAGTCTTGCCGGCTGCAGCATCCCGAACTTCACCTTCCTTTTATGCAACACCTCTTTGGCTCGGTTGAAGCTCGCCCTCCTTCTCGCCACCTCCGCACTCCAATCCTGGTATACCCGTACCACTGCATTCTCCCATCTGCTACTCCGCACCTTTTTAGCCCATCTCAGGACCTCTTCTCTATCCTTAAGGCGGTAAAATCGCACGATTATCGCCCTGGGTGGTTCTCCCGCTTTTGGTCTTCTCGCCGGAATCCGATTTGCCCACTCCACCTCCAAGGGGCCCGTAGGGGCCTCAGCACCCATCAGTGAGCTCAGCATCGTACTTGCGTACGCTCCACAGTCCACTCCTTCCACACCCTCAGGGAGACCCAGTATCCGAAGGTTCTTCCTTCGCGCTCCATTTTCTAGGGCTTCGATCCTTTCAGTACACTTTTTATGAAGTGCCTCGTGCGTCTGTGTCTTAACCGCCAGGCCCAGGATCTCGTCCTCAATATCTGTCACCTTCTGCTCCACCACACGGAGCTCTGTCTCCTGGGTCTTTAATGTCTCCTTGAGCCCCTCAATTGCCTGTAGCAACGGGGTCAGCACCTCCCTCTTCAGCAGCTCCACGCACCGTCTCACAATTTCATGCTCAGGCCCCCATGTCGCCTGCGCTTTCTCCGCCGCCATCTTGTACTTCTCTCTTTCTGACCCTTTGGTCGACGATTCCTCGCGCTGCAGCCGCCGCCGCCGGTTTTTTCCTCCTTCGTTTGGGGGGGACTCCCTTCTCACACGCCCCACACCGGGTTGCGTCGTCAAAAAATTCCCCGTTGAGGCTCTTAAAAGAGCCCGAAGGTCCGTCGGAGCTGGAGCCGCCGAAGCGTGCGGCTAGCTAGGCATCACCGCAACCGGAAGTCCCTTCAGTGGCCTTGATGAGGTCTTTTCACAGTTGTTCCCTCTGCTGCTAGAATTCACCTTTGATACAGGCCCTCAGGTCAGCTTGCAGCTTTAAGCTTGCCCTTCCCCCGCCTGCATGCTGGAAGAGGCCCTGTTTATCCTGTAGTTGCAGCCAAATCTTTCACTGTTTCTGCGTGTGTCTGGCAACCAAGAGACATACCCTTCCTGGGGGACACTGTCGGGGGAATATTGCCGCCTTCTTCCCACACCGGGAAATGTCAAACAAATGCCGTGGGGGCCCTGTAAAAGAGCCCAAAAGTCCGTTCCAAGCAGGAGCTGCCGAATATGCGACCTAGCTCTGCATAGCCGCACCCGGAAGTCAACTTCTTTCTACTTCTACCTGCCTTCGAGCCTTCCTCTTGATCTTTACAGCGGTTGTCTTTTTTGGTTAGAGGAGGGGGTAGGGAGGGAAACACTGAAGAAGTGTTTCGGGTTTAAGTGTCACTTGACACCAGCTCCTCCACAAACCACCTTCAAGTTAGGATGACCACAATGCACGTATGCAAATTTCCCCCGCAACAGCCAATCGGCAGCTCCGCTCTACTGCCCTCTGCTGGATGCTTGTCTTCGCTTGAACAGCTAGGGTCTCTTGCTCAGGTGCACCTTCAATTTAGGATGACCACAATGCACATACGCAAATTTCCCCCGTAACAGCCAATCAGCAGCTCTGCTCTACTGCCCTCTGCTGGATGCTTGTCTTCACTTGAACAGCTATGGTCTCTTGCTCAGGTACACCTTCAAGTTAGGATGACCACAATGCACGTATGCAAATTTCCCCTGCAACAGCCAATCAGCAGCTCCGCTCTACTGCGCTCTGCTGGATCTGGGTGTCTTGACTGCCCATTGGCCGTGTCCTATTCTATGTGTTCATTAGTTGTATGTCTGCATGTCATGATGTCTCTAGTGCTCCCTCTAGTGTTTACTTAGTCTTAGTGTATTTACATTAACCCGTTGTATATTTACAGTGATGCATATCACCACAATTACCACGTTACTGTTTCTGAGACCTTGCTGTGTGCAAGTTGGCTGTTGTGTTCAATTACATTGCAATAGTGACTACACTTCAAAAGGTACCTATTTAATTGGAAAGCAGTTTGAGTATTTTGTGGTTGTGAACAGTGTTGTGGAACCGCCCCCCACCCAAGGCAAAGTTGGAATCTGTGAGATGCAGAGTACGTCAGATATTACGGGGACCTGATGGAGGCCTTTAAGACTTTGAAAGGATTGGATAGGATTAGACGTAGAGGGAATATTTCCACTTGTGGACAAGACCAGTACTAGTGGCTATAAATATAAGCTAGTTACTGTTAAGATCCCTGTGGGGATCCATAAATCCAAAGAACCAAATTTACTGAATGAGCCACACATGTAGAAATTACTAAACAACATTTCACTTTTTGTAACTTTTACTCTAACACAAATCAGACTTTACTCTAAACATAAATTAACACGGCAAATCACTGTTGACACGAACTATCAATTTCACCTGGAATAGCAAATATAACAAAGATGGAACTCGTGGATTTTCTAGGCAGTCCACTTTGCCTAGATGGCACCTATTTCAGCCATAAAGTTCTTCCAAGCTCGGACCTTTCTTGGGCAGAATTCCGTGCCTTTCCTTCAAGGACAATTCTCCACGGGCAACCGCATCCGTGTAAACAATATTTCCCCCACACAATCTTCTACATTGGTGCACTTCTTTCCTGAACTTTCTCAACTCTCAGCCCCTCTCAGTCCTGGTAGCATGGATCTACCAGACCCACTTTTACATTTGCATGGTATAGCTGAAAATGAAACAGCAGCAGCATTCCTAACCATGCTTTCTGACCATCCAGGAATGCAGCTCTCTGATTCTGCCTGCTGATCATCTTCGCTCTCCAGCACTTCCCTTTCCTCTTTGTGCCTCTCTGTAACACGGCCTCTGTATTTTAACTTACTTTATGTTGGTACTGCTTCCAGGTCAATGGTCACCACGTCACATAGACCAGTGTTTCTTCTTAGCCAGAAAATAAAGTTGATCTCTTGCAAGTGGTACAAACTCTTCAGATTCATTTTCAAACATTAAAAAAACAATTACACAAATATTTTAATGTAATTACAAATTTGTCTTACGTGTGATACTTCCGGGTCAAAGGTTGTCACATTTACTAATAAATCCAAGAGGGAACTCAACAGAACTTTCTCCACCCAGAAAGTAGTGAGAATGTGGAAGTCATTACTGCAGGAGTATCTGAGACCAATATCATGGATGCATTGAAGGGGAAGCTAAATAAAGCACGAGGGAGAAAGGGATAGAATTATCCCTGTTTATGTGTTGTGAACTCAATTTAAGAGTAATTTCAGGAACTGTACTTAAGTCAGAAATGTAACTTTTAAATTTAGTTTGGGTATGATGTCCCAAAATTCAAACCCATAAATAACACAAGTTGACTTTTTATTTCACGTAGAATCAGGTACAGATCGGAAGCCCTTTGACTTATTATACCAGTGCCAGCTCTTTGAAAGAGCTTATTCAATTAGTTCCACTTCCCCTGCCATTTCCCTTGGCTCTGCAATTTTCTCCTTTTAAAGTAGTTATTGAATTCCCTTTTGAAATACCATTGAATTTGTTCCACCAACCTTTCAGATCTTGTGTTCCAGATTGTCATAACTGACTGCATAATTATGATTTTAACTCATTTCCTCTGGTTACTGATCCCCTGGCATTGAAAATAGAGTAAATAACTCTATCAAAACCCTTCATGATTTTGAATACCTCCTATTAAATCTCCCCTTGCCCGCCCCTGTTCCAAAGGGAACAATCACAACTTTTCGAGTCCCATAGCTGAAGCCACTCATCCCTATCGTTCTAGTAAATCTCTGGCCCATCTCTGCCTAGACTTCTTGATACTCGACCTGAGCCTAATAGGTGACTTATAAAGGTTGAGCATAACTTCCTTTCTTTTATAATCTTTGCCACTATTTTTAAGCCAATGAACCCATATGCTTTTTTAATAAGAACAAAGAAAAGTACAGCACAGGAACAGGCCCTTCGGCCCTCCAAGGCTGCGCCAACAATGCTGCCCATCTAAACTAAATTCTTCTACACTTCTGGGATCCGTATCCCTCTATTCCCATCCTATTCATGTATTTGTCAAGACACCCCTTAAACGTCACTATCGTCCCTGCTTCCACCACCTCCTCCGGCAGCGAGTTCCAGGCACTCACTGCCCTCTGTGTAAAAAAAACTTGCCTCGTACATCTCCTCAATACCTTGCCCCTCGCACCTTAAACCTATGCCCCCTAATAATTGACCCCTCTACCCTGGGAAAAAATCTCTGACTGTCCACTCTGTCTATGCCCCTCATAATTTTGTAGACCTCTATCAGGTTGTCCCTCAACCTCCGTCGTTCCAGTGAGAACAAACCGAGTTGATTCAACCTCCCCTCATAGCTAATGCCCTCCATACCAGGCAACATCCTGGTAAAGTCCAAAGATGTGCAGGTTAGGTGGATTGGCCATGATAAATTGCCCTTAGTGTCCAAAATTGCCCTTAGTGTTGGGTAGGGTTACTGGGTTATGGGGATAGGGTGGGAGTGTGGGCTTGGGTAGGGTGCTCTTTCCAAGAGCCGGTGCAGACTCGATGGGCCGAATGGCCTCCTTCTGCACTGTAAATTCTATGAAACACTGTGCCACCATGCTAACGCTATTAATGTTGCAACTGTATAGAACCTTAGTTAGGCCACACTTGGAGTATAGTGTTCAATTCTGGTCGCCACACTACCAGAAGGATGTGGAGGCTTTGGAGAGGGTGTAGAAGAGATTTACCAGGAACCCCACCCAACACTAAGGGCAATTTTGGACACTAAGGGCAATTTATCATGGCCAATCCACCTAACCTGCACATCTTTGGACTGTGGGAGGAAACCGGAGCACCGGGAGGAAACCCACGCACACACGGGATGTGCAGACTCCGCACAGACAGTGACCCAAGCCGTAATCGAACCTGGGACCCTGGAGCTGCAAAGCAATTGTGCTATCCACAATACTACTGTGCTGCCAAGACTTGAGACTTAATTGGTTGGCAGCAGCGAGGCAGGTCACTGTCAAGGGTTGGTTCGAGCTGCTGAGTGACCCTGCCAAAGAAGGACGATTTGAACTTGGGGGCTTTACTTTATAGTCCCCAGGGCTTCCCGCCCTTCGGGGCGGACCCTGTACCTGGTTCCAAGTGATTGGACTGTGTTCCGATCACTTGGATTGATTTCTCCAATACTGGAGTTGTTCCCTGATCGTTGGGCGGTCCCTAAATGTCCGTTGGCCTTCCTTTGTCTTGGCTCCTGCTGGCGCCGAGGAGTCTGGCTTGGCTTTATTCACCTTAACTGTTGCAATTGTGCCTTGGAATTGCTCATTACTATGCAGATGGCTGCTGGTTTCAGTGCTGTCTGGTTTCTTACAGGTTTCAATACACATGATTTCTGTATTTGCTAGTCTTTGCCTGTGTTGGCTAAATTTCCCTTCAGCCTTTGCGGTTCTCCATTTTAAGTCGGGAAGTGGCCAACCCAGGTGGCTACATACATAAATGGGCCATTGTGTTTCTGTACATTTGAACACTTCCAAAAGCTCTTCATTGGTCATTGAGAACTTCTGCACATCCAGAGGTTGTAAAAAGTATTATACATAAACGGTGTTATGTGCTATATGTAGCCAGATAAATTCTATAGTTCCAAGAACAGGTCAGAGCATGGATATTCTGTGGTGAGTAACTCACCTGACTCCACAAAGTACCTATGAGGCACAAGTCAGGAGTGTAATGGAATACTCTCCACTTGCCTGGATCAGTGCAGTTCCAGCAACACTCAAGAAGCTCAATATCATCCAGGACAAAGCAACCTCCTCGACTTGCACCTCATCCATGACCATAAATATTTACTCCCTCCATCACCAACCACCTTGGCTCCCATATGTACTCTGTGCAAAATGCAGTGCAGCAACTTCAACAACCCTTCCAAACCGGCAAGCTTTGTCGCCTAAAACAATAAGGGCAGTAGGTGCACCAGAGCACCACTGATTCCAATTTCCCCCAAACGTACACCATCCTAACTTGGAAATATATAGTGTTTCTTCACTGTCACTGGGTTAAAACTGTGGAACACCCTACTTAACAGCCAGTATCACACCTACGCTACATAGTCTATGCTACACAGACTGTTGTGGTTCAAGAAAGTGACCAACCACCACATTGCAAGCGTAATTAGGAATAGACAATAAAACCTGCCCTTGCAGGTTATTATTCTCATCCAGAGAATAATTTAAAAATGAATTCATATTTAGTTGCCTCAAACTGAAATTGTCATGTGTTAAAAGCACCAACTTTAGACAGTAATGCAGAAAATTGTCTTTTTGTCAAAACAACAGAGAAAACCCCAAAACAATCTGAAAAAACCCTTTAACACCATGAGACAAATAAATGGTGCTGGCTTGGCACTTTCGTTACCAGTATCCTATTGAAGCATGTTGTGAAATTTTGCCCATGCTCAGATTGAGTCATCGGTCACCTTCCTTTTTTTTAAATAGTTTTAATTTGTAGAGCACCCACTTATTTTTCTTCCAATTAAGGGCCAATTTAGCAGCCAATCCACCTAATCTGCACATCTTTGGGTCGTGGGGGTGAAACCCACGCAGACATGGGGAGAATGTGCAAACTCCACATGGACAGGGACCCGGGGCCGGGATTGAACCTGGGTCCTCAACGCCATAGGCAGGAGTGCTAACCACTGCACCACCATGCCACCCATCGGCCATCTTTCTACTGATTACTGAAAGCAATTGGTGAAACAAACAATTATAGGTCAACTTTTTGAGAGCAACTGAAAATACAACATCAATGTTGTTAATAAAATGCACAAACGGCAACTTTATAAGCAATAATAACAATCTACAAATTAACCATTTATAATGCAACAGAAACTTATTTTAAAAAGGTGAGGGGAAAAATGACAACAGAAAATATTCAGAAAATGGTTGGAATTGATTTAGCTTGATTAACAGTTTTGTTGTTAGTTGATCACATGTGGTTCATAAGTAAGACACTATGTTGCATTGGGCATGAACAATCATGGATCAGCATACTGAAATCTTTTAGGGTAGCAGGACTAGTTGATGACCATTCAGCCTATCGAGTCTACACCGATCCCCTAAATAAACACTCTACCATGGCCACTCCCCAGCCTTATCCCCGTAACCCCACCTAACCTGTGCATCTTTGGACACTAAAGGGCAATTTAACATGGCCAATCCACCTAACGTGCACATCTTTGGACTGTGGGAGGAAACCAGAGCACCCGGAGGAAACACATGTACACTGGGAGAAAGTGCAAACCCCACACAGACAGTCACCCAAGGCTGGAATTGAACCCGGATCTCTGGCGCTGAGAGACAGCAGAGCTAACTGCAGCACGGTAGCATAGTGGTTAGCACAATTGCTTCACAGCTCCAGGGTCCCAGGTTCGATTCCCGGCTTAGGTCACTGTCTGTGCGGAGTCTGCACGTTCTCCCCATGTGTGCGTGGGTTTTCTCCGGGTGCTACGGTTTCCTCCCACAGTCCAAAGATGTGCAGGTTAGGTGGATTGGCCATGATAAATTGCCCTTAGTGTCCAAAATTGCCCTTAGTGTTGGGTGGGGTTACTGGGTTATGGCGATAGGGTGGAGGTGTTGACCTTGGGTAGGGTGCTCGTTCCAAGAGCCAGCGCAAACTCGATGGGCCGAATGGCCTCCTGCACTGTAAATTCTATGATAATCTAAGAAGTCAACGCTCGCTACGAGATAGGCGCTCCTAGCTACCAGTCCATACCAGCTTTTGAATCCTGCAGACTCAGGACCTGAACGAAAGGCCATTTGTTCCCCTGATCTGGTGGGCCAATTCTGAAGCTAAGTATAGGCCTTTTAGTGATAGGAATAGTCTAGAAAGTAGAGTTTATGCATGAGTAGTGATTTACTGTGTATAACAAATGTGTTTTGATTTGAATCTTACTAATTGGTGTGTTGAGTTATTGATCATTACTTGAACTTGAACCTCGTAGCGGTATCATAAAGATACCTGGCGACTCTAGAGCAAAGGTTAAACAAACAGAGCAAATTACGATTTAAGAGCCAACCAAAAGTTAGCAACATGTACAACAACTCACACAACAGCAATGTGACGATGATCAGATCATCTGTTTTCTTGGAATCCCTACAGAGCAGAAGGAGGGCATTCGGTCCATCGAGTCTACACCAACCCTCCGAAAGAGCACTCTACACTTCCCTGTCCTATCTCCGTAACCCCGCTCATTGATCATGGCCAATCCACCTAACATGCACATCTTTGGACTTGTTTAAAGGGATGTTGATTGAGGGATAAATGTTGATACCAGGGGAGCTCCCTTGCTATCCCAAGTAATGCTAAGGGATCTTTTACTTTCACTTGAGAGAACAGGCAGGGCTTTGTTTACTATTTAATCTTTCAACATGAGGCAGGATACTGAATTTGGTCCAAGTATGAGGTGTCTTGCCATAGACGTTACTTTGCTTTGTTGCTCAACAATTGCAAACTAAACCTGTTAGACCTGGTTTGAAATTGTTAATCAGTCCACCTTTCTGACAATCATAGAATTTACAGTGCCGAAGGAGGCCATTCAGCCCATCGAATCTGCACCGGCTCTTGGAAAGAGCACCCTACCCAATGTCAACACCTCCACCCTATCCCCATAACCCAGTAACCCCACCCAACACTAAGGGCAGTTTTGGACACTAAGGGCAAATTTATCATGGCCAATCCACCTAACCTGCACATCTTTGGACTGTGGGAGGAAACCGGAGCACCCAGAGGAAACCCACGCACACACGGGGAGGATGTACAGACTCTGCACAGACAGTGACCCAAGCCGGAATCAAATCTGGAACCCTGGAGCCTTGATGCATCCGTTCTAACCACTGTGCTACTGTGCCACCCTGTCTGGGCCCATCATTGAATGCCACCTCCTTGGCTGACCTGCAGCACCATCAGTGTCAATCGTTCCTTCTGGCACTGACTGCATGCAGAGCTGCCAGCTTCTGTTAGGCAGGCAACTCGGGGCTTCGTTCTGAAGGTGGGCGGAAGTCTTGCCTCCTGCTAATTAAAGGACCATTCCCAAGAACTTAGAAGCAAGGCAAGCTGCCACGGTGTAGGTGGGCCCACCCCCGAAATGTACGCTGGGGTGTGGGAAGCGTGCCCTCGGATTTATAATCCAGCCCTATCTTGTACTTTTCATTTTGGATTCTCCCAGAAGTTGAAATATTCTCTCCAGAACTCTCTCAGTGCCAAACCATTCATAATTTTGAAGACTTTTATTTGGTCGCTTACAAATGTTCATGCCTCAAACTGTTCAGTTCTTCCAATATCTCTAATCTTTTAATTCTGGTACTATCTTTGTAAAACCTCTTTTGCAGTGCAAAGCCCTGCAATATTACTTGGTTTAATTACTTGGGGCAGCACGGTAGCATTGTGGATAGCACAATTGCTTCACAGCTCCAGGGTCCCAGGTTCGATTCCGGCTTGGATCACTGTCTGTGTCTGCACGCTCTCCCGTGTCTGCGTGGGTTTCCTCCGGGTGCTCCGGTTTCCTCCCACAGTCCAAAGACGTGCAGATTAGGTGGATTGGCCATGATAAATTGCCCTTAGTGTCCAAAATTGCCCTTAGTGTTGGGTGGGGTTGCTGGATTATGGGGATCGGGTGGAGGTGTTGACCTGGGGTAAGGTGCTCTTTCCAAGAGTTGGTGCAGTCTCGATGGGCCGAATGGCCTCCTTCTGCACTGTAAATTCTATGTTAATCTATGTTAATGATTGGTCAAGTAGGTGGCAAATGGAGCGTGTAATGTAGGGAAGTGTGAAATTATCCATTTTGGTGGGGGATGTAAGAAGTCTTACAACACCAGGTTAAAGTCCAACAGGTTTGTTTCAAATCACTAGCTTTCAGAGCACTGCTCCTTCCTCAGGGAATGTGGAACAGCATAATGTATGTCCAGTTTTATTTAAGGGGCTTTGGAGTATGTATTGCTGCAGTTATATAGGGCTTTACTAAGATCACATTTAGAGTAACGTGTACCGTTTTGGTGTCCTGTCCCAGAAAAGGATACACTTAAGAAGGATGCACTGAGGTTTACAAGTTTGATTCGTGAGGTGAGAGCACTGTTGCATGAGGAGCGATAGAGCCTTTGTTCTGGGGTTTAGGAGAATGCGAGATGATCTAATTGAAATGTATAAAATTCTTCAGGGGACTTGATGCCAAGAGACTGTTTCCCCCATCCAGAGAGTTTTAAAACCAAGGGTTATAGCCTCAAGATAAGGGGTCAGCCATTTCTTCTTCAGAGGGTTATGAATTTTTGGAACCGTCAACTTCAGAGACTGGATGTTCAGTCATTGAGTGTATTCGAGACTGAGATAGAGGGAATTTGGGGAATATGGGAACAAGTGGGAAAGTGAAGTTGGTGTAGATGGGACCTTCGTTTAATGATAGTGAAAAGGTTCTTCAATGCTGTAACTGGACGTGATGGTCTAGTTAAGGGCTCAAGACCATGGCTGGGAAATGACCCCCAAACTTTGCTGAACATCGTCTGATCGTGCTTGACACCACTGTAGTATCTTCTAGGTTTCTAGTTTGGAGGAGGGAATTCCTCCAGCTTTGCACGGAGGGTTTGATTTAGGTTCGACACAGATTTATGGTAAAAGTACCAGAGATGAGGGGCGTTTATTTTCCACAGTGAGTTGTATGACCCAGAATGCATCGCCTGAAACGGCGGGAGAAGCAGAGTCAACAGTAACTGTCAAAAAGGAGTTGGATAAATATTTGAAAAGAACAAGTTGGCAGGACAATGAGGAAAGAGTGCAGCAGTGACACTGATTGTATAGTTCTGATAAAGAGATGAGCACAGATGGGATGGGGAAATTAACCTCATTCTGTGCTGTATGATTCTAAATGCATATATGTGCTGATGCTCACTGGTTGAAAGAAGGTTTTGGCTGGGTCCCCATGAGCCTCGCTCATATTCAAGACTTGCACGTATATAATGGGCTTTGGGTGAGGCATCGTAGGATGACTAGAGCCAAACTCCAGCAAGGGCTTGACACCTTCAGGACAAGGTGGAGAGGGGAACTGGAAACTGGTGAGCCAGAGGAATGAGGGGGGTGAGGGTGGTCAGATAGTTCTTGGTAGTAACCTTTGGTGCCACCGCGGCTCTTGGCAACCTTTGTGGAATTTGGCTCCATGAATCCTGTCTGTGCGGATCAACCATTAATTGTTTTAATTTCACTTTCTCCCTAGATTTCCAAATGAAATTATGTCAGGTTTGCTTGAAGTCATTGCCCCCTCGGTGAACTACTACCCTGATTTCTCCCATCTGAAAGAAACCTTTGGCGATCCCAAAGAGCGGGTCAGGTAAATCCAGTTGAACCCAATGAATGTGTTGCAACTTTTGTAAACATGTGCAAAGAAATGGGAGAAGGATTCAATGGCATCAGATTTTAATAAGTAAATACAACTCATTCATATCGGAAACCATTGGCTACTCCTTAGTTATGCTTGGCTAATTTAATTTTGAAATTCTTATATGATGAGGAGTCCTAATGTGATCCAAAATCATTCTAACATGCGCAGTAAAGAATTATTTTAATTAGTGTTTGGTATGTCGCATTGCTTTTACTTTTGAAGCATTGAGAGAAGCCAAGAAAGAAAAATAACTCTTGCTTAAATCATGCCATTCATACCCTCAGATGTCCCAAAGTACTCCATGGCCAATGAATTTTTATGACGTGCAGTCTATGTTGTTTATTTAGGATGACACAACCAATTTGTGCACCGCAAGGTCCTTCAAACAGCAAAGAGAAAAATGGCCAGTGTAGGGTTTTCTTTTAACTCTCTCTCGATACGCTTTAGGGTAATCAGAGCCAAGATCAACAAAATATTGAACATTATATCTCCTCTCCGGAGGTTTATGGATAGAGATTGATGCAGCCTTTAAATCAGCAGTGCAAATTCGGGCAGCATGGTAGCACAGTGGATAGCACTGTGACTTCACAGCACCAGGGTCCCTGGTTCAATTCCCCATTGGGTCACTGTCTGTGTGGAGTCTGCACGTTCTCCCCGTGTCTGCGTGGGTTTCCTCCGGGTGCTCCGGTTTCCTCCAACAGTCCCACAGGGACTGGTTTAGCACACTGGGCTAAATAGCTGGCTTTTAAAGCAGACCAAGGCAGGCCAGCAGCACGGTTCAATTCCCGTACCAGCCTCCCCGAACAGGCACCGGAATGTGGCGACTAGGGGCTTTTCACAGTAACTTCATTTGAAGCCTACTTGTGACAATAAGCGATTTTCATTTCGTTTTCATTTTTCAGTCCAAAGACGTGCAGGCTAGGTAGATTGGCCATACTAAATTGCCCTTAGTGTCCAAAAACGTTAGGAGGGATTATTGGGTTATGGGGATAGGGTGGAAGTGAGGGTTTAAGTGAGTCGGTGCAGACTCGATGGACCGAATGGCCTCCTTCTGCACTGTATGTTCTATGTTCTAAATTCAGAATGATGAAATTGTTCTCCTTCAAGAAGACTAAGGGGTTAATCCTCCAGCGACATTACAAAGTAATTAACAGCACAAAAACAGACCATTCAGTACAACTTCTCAATGTCAGTGTTGATGCACCACATGAGCCTCCCCCATCCTTCTTCATCTAACTCTTATCGACATTTCATTTGATTCCTTTCTCCCTTGCGTGCTTATCTAGCTTCCTTTAAATGCATCTCTTTATTCGCCTGAGCTATTCCCTGTGGTAGCAAATTCTACATTCTCACCACTCTCTGAGTAAAGAGCTTTCTCTGGAATTCCCTACTGCATTGATTAGTGACTATAACGGTCCTAGCTCTGCTCTTGCCCACAAGTAGAAATATGGAATTCTTTGACTGGTCCAGGGGCAGGGAACAGCGGCAGGCGAGCGCTAAAAATAATGTTGCCGGCCCAGTGGTCCTGTTGGAAGGGCACCATGGGAGCCCAGAACCAAAAGACCATTTTAAAATATTTTACTTGAAAAGAGTTGAGAGAGGGCATTTTGGGTGTGTTGTGCCCTCTCACTGCCATGGCATTGTTGTGTTGTATCTAAACTGGAGAACCTCCTATTAGCCTCCAGCTTTGAGATCCCTCTCACTATCTTTAATTGGATGGCGAACCCCTCCTCTGGCCATTAATTGACCAATTCAGGGAAATCATAGGGAGGTGACTATTACTGCAGAGTGCGGCCTTTTGTTTTCATTTACAAGATGTGGGTATCACTGGCTCGGCTAACATTTATTGCCCATCCCCAGTTGCCCTTCAGAAGGTGGTGCCTCCTTGAACCACTGCTGCCCCCCCCCCCCCCCCATTTAAGCCTAACAGGAAAATCCTTGTTTCTAGTTCTGCTCTTATCAAAATTGTTTCTTAAACTTAAAGATCTATTAAGTCACTCTTCGTCTTTTATTTTCGAGAGAAAAGAGCCCCACACATTATTATTGGTGGTCTGGTCAGTTTTGCAAAATATCATCTCAAATTTATTATAATTGTTGGTTTTGTACATTGCTAGTGCAGAGAAACACTTCCAATAGCTTTTTCTTCTCTATAACTGGTTCCCACCATTTCCAAGGCCGAGCTCCCCAGTAATCTCATTTTTATCCCAGCCTCTTATCTCCACAAAATAGCATTGTCTGAATTGGTCTTTTATTCCCTTTGGAGCGATATCTTTCAAATTTGGCCAACCTCCCCAGCATGTTTTCTGAATAGCAGCAATTCTATATCCTATGCTTTGTTGTTTATAAATTGAATCAGATTCTCCCCTTTGAGCATCCCACGGTTTTAAACCATCGTCTCAGCTTTCTTTAAAACTCGTATATGAAAAGTCCAAGACTGTTTTTGATGGTGTTGTGTTACGATCCCAGTTGATGTTCTAACTGGATGGGAAGATCCCAGAATAGAACCCATGCTCAAACAACCGTAACTTTTACTTTATTCATCAAACATGGAGGAACAGTCCCAGGATCGGTGGAAAACATTTTTATTAAACATGGAAAAATTGGATGATAGGTGGTGTCTCAGAGGGATGTATAAACACTTTAGAACAGGTCGTTATTACGAGGGAGGAAGCGTTAGGTGTGTTAAAAAACATTAAGGTAGCCAAATCCCCAGGGCCAGATGGCATCTATCCCAGATTACAAGAGATTAAATCGCTGGGCCTCTGACAGAAATCTTTGTGTCCTCAGTGAGATCCCAGAGGATTGGAGGACAGCCAATGTTGGACTGTTATTTAAGAAGGGTTGCAAGGATAATTTGGGTGAACTTGACGTCAGTGATAGTGAAATTGTTGGAAAAGATTCTCAGAGATAGGGCGGGATTCTCTGCCGGCGGGATTCTCACTTTTGCTGGCGCCAGGGGGTTTCCCAATGGCGTGGAGCTGCCCCACAATGGGAAACCCCATTGACAGGCCAGCGTAACGGAGAATCCCGCCGGCTGGTCGGAGCAGAAATGTGG
Source organism: Scyliorhinus torazame (assembly GCF_047496885.1). NCBI lineage: Eukaryota > Metazoa > Chordata > Chondrichthyes > Carcharhiniformes > Scyliorhinidae > Scyliorhinus > Scyliorhinus torazame. The sequence continues at coordinate 304,795,386 of NC_092713.1, forward strand.
CGCGGCGGTGCGGAGAATCCAGCCCAGGACCTGTGCACATTTGGAAGTGAATGGTCTTATTAGCGACAGACAGCATAGTTTTGTACGAGGGAGGTCATGTCTCACTAATTTGATGCAATTTTTTGAGGAGGTGACAAAAATGATTGATGAGGGAAGGGCTGTGGCTATCGTCTACATGGACTTTAGTAAAGCATTTGATAAAGTCCCTCATGACAGGCTGGTGCAAAAGATTAGATCACATGGGGTCAGGGGTGAAACTAGCTGGATGGATCCAGAACTGACTTGGCCATAGGCGACAGAGGGTAGCAGTGGAAGGGTGTTTTTCCGAATGGAGGTTTGTAACTTGTGATGTTCCGCAGGGATCAGTGCTGAGATCTCTGCTCTTTGTAATATATATAAATGACTTGGAAGAAAACGTAGTGGGCCTGATTAGCAAGTTTGTAGATGATACTAAGATTGCAGGAGTTGCGGATAGTGATGAAGATTGTCAGAGAATACAACAGGATATACATAGGCTGCAAAATTGGGCAGAGAAATGGCAGATGGAATTTAACCCGGACAAATGCGAGGTGATACATTGTGGTAGATCCAATTCGGGTGGGAGCTAAAAAATAAATGGCAGAACCATCAGGAGCATAGAGACAATGAGAGATCTGGGTGTGCAGGTCCACAGATCCTTAAAAGTGGCAGCACAGATGGAAATGGTGGTAAAGAAAGCATTTGGCATGCTTGCCTTCATAGGACGGAGTATCAAGCATAAAAGCTTGAAAATTATGTTACAATTATTTAGAACATTGGAATACTGTGTCCAATTCTGGTCACCGCACTACCAGAAAGACGTGGAGGCTTTGGAGAGAGTACAGAAAAAGTTTACCAAGATGTTGTCTGGTATGGAGGATATTAGCTATGAGGAGAGATTGAATAAACTGGGATTGTTCTCCCTAGAGAGACGGAGGCTGAGGGGCGACCTGATAGAAGTTTATAAAATTATTAGGGGTATAGATAGGGTGAACAGTTGGCAGCTTTTTCCCAGGGCGGAAATGACAAATACAAGGGGGCACAAGTTCAAGGTGAGGGGGGAAAGATTCAGTGGAGATGTGCGGAGGAAGATTTTTGACTCAGAGGGTGGTGGTGGCCTGGAATGCACTGCCATGAGAGGTGGTTGAGGCAGATACGTTAGTGACCTTTAAGACTTATCTGGATAGGCACATGAACAGATGGGGTATAGAAGGACACAGGCGGTTGGTCTAGATAGGACACGTGATCGGTGCAGACTTGGAGTGCCAAAAGGGTTGTTCCTGTGCTGTATTGTTCTTTTATACCACAATGTTCCTTTATCCTCCCATAGCTTAACAATTACGCACAGTTTTTAAGATGAACATAGAACATAGAAAATACAGCACAGAACAGGCCCTTCGGCCCACGATATTGTGCCGAACCTTTGTCCTAGATTAATCATAGATTATCATTGAATTTACAGTGCAGAAGGAGGCCATTCGGCTCCCTGAGTCTGCACCGGCTCTTGGAAAGAGCACCCTACCCAAAGTCAACACCTCCACCCAACACCAAGGGCAATTTATCATGGCCAATCCACCTACCCTGCACATCTTTGGACTGTGGGAGGAAACCGGAGCACCCGGAGGAAACCCACACAGACACGGGGAGAATGTGCAGACTCCGCACAGACAGTGACCCAAGCCGGAATCGAACCTGGGACCCTGGAGCTGTGAAGCAATTGTGCTATCCACAATGCTACCGTGCTGCCCTTAAGAACAAATAAATCTACACTATATCATTTTACCGTAATCCATGTACCTATCCAATAGCTGCTTGAAGGTCCCTAATGTTTCCGACTCAACTACTTCCACAGGCAATGCATTCCATGCCCCCACTACTCTCTGGGTAAAGAACCTACCTCTGATATCCCTCCTATATCTTCCACCTTTCACCTTAAATTTATGTCCCCTTGTAATGGTTTGTTCCACCCGGGGAAAAAGTCTCTGACTGTCTACTCTATCTATTCCCCTGGTCATCTTATAAACCTGAATAACAAAACATGTTTGATGCTACAATGGTCTTGTTGACACACAAAGTCCCTTTGAAGTACGCAAAATGCCTGTGGTCAAATGTTATGGGACCAGAACAGAACTCCAATTTTGGTTAAGATCCTGCATGAGGGAAGCATGGTAGCGCAGTGGTTAGGACCCGAGTTCAATCCTGGCCCCACACTGTACGTGTGTAGTTTACACATTCTCCCCGTGTCTGCGTAGGTCTTACTCCCCACAACCCCAAAAGATGTGCAGGATAGGTGGATTGGCCCACTAAAATTGCCCCTTAATTGGAAACATAATTGGGTGCTCTAAATTTGTTTTTTAAAAAGATCCCAGATTAGAACCCAGCTGTATGCTTTTGGTCTAACAGTGAGGCAATGTTATTGCACCACAGGAGTGGTAACACTGACCAGTAGACAGCTTTTATATTAAAACAAACTTTAATTTGAACACAGAATTAAGCACATTAGCAACAAAGAAATAGCTTTACGGTTAACAGGTACAACATCTCACTTGTTTCCTGAAACCTGACTCTACCTTCCAATTAAGCAACCCATACATTTTGAATATCACCTGTGTATAAAGTTGATAACAAGGGTTACTTATCTTGATGTGGAGTCCTTTGAGCGAGGGCTCCTGGCACTGTGAAGCAATAGTGCTAACCACTGTGCTACAGTGCCGCCCATGACTTGTGTGTGGAGTGTGTAATGTATATATGCGGCTGCAGCTTGTCAGCCTTCTGAGTGTCAGTCACGGACCCGGCGAATTTTGCACCATTTCTCATTGGAAGCAATTGTGTTGCACGTGGCGCCGGTGCTAGCCCCTCCATGGTCGCTGAATCGGCCCAGGTGCGGCGTAGTTTTGCTGTCGCGGAAGCCCACGAATCCTGCCCGGCGTCAACATTTAGTCTCCGGAGGGGGAATCCCGCCGCCAGTGTTTTGGCCTCAACTACTTCCTGTGGTAATGAATTCCACAGGCTCACACTCTCTCTGGGTGAAGATATTGCTCCTCATCTCTGTCCTAAATGATCTACCCCATATCCTCAGACTATGACCCTTGGTTCTGGACACCCCACCATCGGCAACATCCTTCCTTCATCTACCCTGTCTAGTCCTGTTAGAATTTTATAGGTTTCTATGAGATTCCCCCTCATTCCTCAGAACTCGAATGAATACAATCCTAACCGACTCAATCTCTCCTCATACAACAGTCCTGCTATCCCAGGAATCAGTCTGGTAAACCTCCTCCACATGCCCTCTAGAGGCAGAACATCCTTCCTCAGACAAGCAGGCCAAAACTGCACACAATATTCCAGGTGTGACCTCACCAAGGTTCTGTATAATTGCAGCAAGACATCCCTGCCCCTGTACTCGAATCCTTTCGCTATGAAGGCCAACATACCATTTGCCTTCTTTACTGTCTGCTGCACCTTAATGTTTATCTTCAGCGACTGGTGTACGAGGACACCCAGGTCTCGATGCACATTCCCCTCTCTTAATTCATGGCCATTCAGATATCATAGTGCTGACAGGGTCGATTAGCCTGAAACATTCAAGTCATAGGCTAAAATGCATTTTAAAAATATGTGAGAGGCTGTCAGCTTCACTGTTGAACTTAATGCAGAGAGTTTAGGAGCATTTGCCTTGCCAAAACAATCATTAAAGTGATGATAGCACATAGATGGTATTGTTACTGTAGGAATTGGCTTTTACAGGGAAGATGCAACTTCAAACTGACAAAATGCAGAACTCTTGGGCACAATATATCTACATGATTTGGTGTAAGTAGGTGCCTTCTATCTTTGCCATAATTTAGGAACTGGTGGGCAGCATGGTGGCACAGTGGTCAGCACTGTGGCTTCACAGCGCCAGGGTCCCAGGTTTGATTCCCTGCTGGGTCACTGTCCGTGCGGAGTCTGCAAGTTCTCCCTGTGTCTGCGTGGGTTTCCTCTGGGTGCTCCGGTTTCCTCCCACAGTCCAAAGACGTGCAAGTTAGGTGGATTGGCCATGATAAATTGCCCTTAGTGACCAAAAAGGGTGGGTGGGGTTATTGGGTTACGGGGATAGGGTAGAAGTGAGAGCTTAAGTGGGTTGGTGCAGACTCGATGGGCCGAATGGCCTCCTGCACAGTATGTTCACTGTTGCCTACAGCGCTGAGGACCTGGGTTCAATCCTGGCCCTGGGTCATTGTCCATGTGGAGTTTGCACATTCTCCTCGTGTCTGCGTGGGCTTCACCCCTACAACCCAAAAGATGTGCATGGTAGGTGGATTGGTCATGCTAAAATTGCCCCTTAATTAGGAAAAAAATAATTGGGCACTCTAAATTTATTTTAAAAAATTTAGGAACTGGCATTTGCTTCCCTATTGCCTTTAATTCTGCCATTAACTGCCATCCTGACCACCGCTCTACTCCATAACACACTCGAAGATGCCTGTTTGCTCAGAAAGGATACATTTATTAATACTCCAGCCCTTCCATGGTTTATGGGCAGGATCTCCTTCCCCTCACAAAAGCCATCCCACTCAGCCAAACATCACCTGTCCTGTCCAAACTGTCCCCACACAGTGTTGCTCTCACCACATCCGATTCTCCCCCAACTACTACAATACCGCTGTCAAGGAAAATCCTTTTTCGTGGAATGAACTCGGCCCTGGCCCATTTTGTATAAACGGGATTTACCTGTATTACGCCTCTGTGAACCTTGGTGACCACGTAATATTAATGAGAGCTGCTCTTGTAATTGGGATGCTTTGTTATCAAAGCAGATATGAATGGAGTCGTACAGTAGCTATTGGGTGGATATTTGCAAAATATTTCAAAACCATTCTCTGCTTTTGAGATCTGTAGTCTTGCTGTAAGTTACTCTAGGTAGGGTTCACAGAGTGCATCAGAAGAGAGAATGCTGACCTCAATATGAAAAGAAAGACAAGAATCTTCTTTTCATTTCAGATGGAGAACAAAGCAGAACCTGGACTATTGCTTTTTAATGATGTATGCTCAATTGAAGGGCACCTATTATGTACAGGTAAGGGAGCTCACAATCACTCTTTATAGTTACCTCCTGCTTTAAAGAGAGCTCTTCCCGCCGGACAAGATCAGAGCAATGCAGGACACTGCCCTTGAGCCATTTGTAGCAGCTGGTTTGTGGTTCTCCGGAACCTTTTGGTCAATTACACATTGATCTGTCCATTGAAAGGTTTCAGGCAGCAATTGGGTCGTTACCCTGAGCTGTTAAAGTAATAACATTGTTTTTTACAAGCACTTAGCAAGACCACAATGTAATATTGTATACAAAGAACCTTTGGGAATTCTGATGGTAATATTTTGGTAATGTGATTTTGTATGTGCCTGCAAGATCTTTTCAAAATACATTGAATGTTCATCCCTACACTACAATACAATGGTCTCCTCTCATTCAGATCATTGTTTCTGTGCTGGCTCTTTGAAATAATTATTCAGTTCATCCACGTCTTCTGCTTTTACGCCCTAAACCTACAGGTTTTTCCAATTCCAGGACTAATCCTATATCCTTTTTAATGTTAATCTAGAATATGCTCCACCACTTGTTCAGGCAGTGCATTCGAGTCATCATACGTCATTGAGAGGGGGGGAAAGTCCCCACTTCCCTTCTTTCTTTTGTCAGTGTTATTTGAATTATATTACAGAAATGTGGTTAATAATTAACCGTCCTCAGCAATGGCCTAGCAAACCACAAAATATATTTAAGAAGGCAACTCACCATCACCTTCGGCAGGATAATTATGGATGACTTATAAATGCAGGTCCACATCCATGAATGAATTAAAAAATAAAGTTTGTCATATTTTTCTCTAGCTTGAAGAGCTTGCTGAAAAACCTGGGTGCGATTCTCCGTTTGGGAGATTTGAGTGTTGATGTCTGATTTGAATTACTTTTGATTCGGGTTCCCGTTGGGAGCGCTATTTCCGGAGCAATTCAGGACATGCTAATGGGCCAGCATTCTGTCCGCATGAATTTAGGGCAACTCTCATTCCCGCTGACGTCGGATTCGCTGGGGCCGGAATTGGGGCTGGTATAAGCACTCTACTCCCACACACTCTCATTCCAGACAAGAAGATGGCTCCACAAAGAGCAGCACCACGCTTCGGGGGCGCAGAGCTTGAGAGGATGTTGGATGCGGTGGAGGAAAGGTGGGATACCCTCATCCCGGGTGGGCAGGAGGCTACCCGCAGTCATTAACGGGGCCTTGGCAGAGGTGGCCGAGGGGAGTGGTGCAAGAGAGGGCCATCCCTGAGGCGGAGGTGCGCATGTGAAAACAAAGTGAGCCCCAATGCAACATTATGTCCTTATAGGAAGTGAGTCACTCCTCTCCTCCAGACCACTCCTTCCCAAGGTCTCACCATGTTTCTTGACTTTTGTCTTGCAGAATCACCAGACAGAATCACCAACAGGCCAGGCTGGCCCGTCTGGGTTACGTTGCCCCCAGTACACCCCGGTGAACCAGTCCGGGATGACACTGACTTCTTGGCACTGTATTCACCTGCACCGCACCCTCCACCAGTGAAAGCATATCACCTCGGTGGAGTATTTTAGTGAAGAGACTCCTGGGTCACTATGTGGTGCTCACATCACACATGCTGCAGACATCAGGTGAAGTTAGGGACTTCAGAGGGAGCTTACAGTTGGAGGGCTGCCCGATCCCAGGAACCAGCTGTAGTCTGGACAGGTTTCTGGAAAGTATGATCCCGTCACTGGTGGAGATGCAGATACAGAGCCAGGATCTGCAGGAGGGGGTGTCAGCAACTTTCCCGTGCCTGCAGGTGCATTTGGAGGAGTCCAATTGCCTTGAGGTGCAGGAGATGGTGCCGACAATGCATGGTACCCAGGCCAACACTGAACGGGTGGCATTCGCTGTGGAAGCATTGGCTCAAAAAATCACAGACATGGGTCATGGTGCCCAAGGTTTGGGGCAATGACTGAGGCTCAGGACAGGGGAGCCCAGTCACTGGCAGCCGTGGCCCGGGCCCACATGGACGTTGCTGCGGAGCTCCATAGCTTGGCCCAGTCACAAAGGTCAAGGCTGAGGGCGTTGAGAGCATTGGCTGGGCGCTTACTGAACTTGGCCAGTCACAGAGGGACATGACCGTGGCACAGAGACTCACTCACTCGCTGAGTGGCATGTCCCAGTCTCTATGCTCCATGGTTGAGGGCATTGAGATAAAAGCAGGCCTCTAGGAGTGGCAGTGCCAGGTGAATCTAGAAGTCTCTGGAGCTCTCTCACTTCCGTTCCATGGAGTAGCACAAGGGCCCTTGAGCAGCCTGAGTCAGGAGGAAGTGATGGGGCATGTGCTGGTGCCTCCCACAGGGGAAGTTTGGAGGTTGGCTGTAGTGTGTGGGAGGACTTAATGGGGCAGGGGCTCCAGGACAATTGAAAGTTCCACCTGGGATCCCCCCCCCACCACCACCACCACCCCAAAGAATATATGGGCCTGTGAGATGGATTGACCAGCACACATACAGGGATCACTCGGACGGACAATGGGAGGTGATCCTGAAGGCAGGAGTCAGACTTTGTCAAACGATGAGGAGCAACATAATTAGCGAGTTCTCATCATCCTCCATCCCATGCACAAAATCTGCTGATACTGCCTGCCCAGGCCTAACACATTGTAGTGATGCTGGTCGGACCCTTGGAGGGGAGGTTGGGGTGGTGGGATGGAGTGAAGGGAGGAGAGACGGTGTAGAAGTGTTTTCAGAGGCTAAGTGTTGAGCTGGCTTCCACGTGAGGGAGCCTCCTCTTAATTACAACTCAGCTAACATACAGACTCACAGAGACAGCAACTCCGGTAAAGATGTTCTTTCGTTGCCAACGTACGATGAGGGAGCAATCTGGGGCACATTGACTCGACCTTGCTTTGCTTTAGATTCAACAGTTGTACAATTTCCAAAACTCAGCGGCCCTGCCTCAGCTGGACTTGATCCAATCTTTGTGGCTGCAAATTGCATAAATTGACCAATAAAATTGCTTTGGGGTAACCTGGGGCTGCGTGACCAGCTCATGCACCTGCAGGGCCTCACTCATGGTGTTCCGATGTTTCCCAGACTCTTCTTATCAACTGTCCTTGATGCCTTGTATAAACAGTCATCTTTATCTTACTTCTGTCTCTGAATGGTACTATAGTAACATTGTCTAATTAGCCAAGGCTGTTTGGAGGTGTATTCTGGATGTGTCTGTCCTTTGTAGGGATGTGGCCAAGTCTGGTTGGTTTATGTCCCATCATGCTCAGTGCACAATTCACTATCATTGGTGCCCTACCCAGAAATGTGTTCTCTGTTACTCAGGGTTATGTTTGTTTGCTATTGATCCTGTAGGTCTTGATAATTGAACAAGGTGTATGCTGGGTTACGTACTACTTGTGTATATTAACTTTACCCCCTTTCAGACAGGGAAGGATGTGAGCAGCTATGCGGGAAGGGAGCACCACTTCAAAAGGGGTGGGAAAGAGTGTGGAGACGTGAGACAGGGTGGCGAAGGTCAAGCTTTTTAGTTGGCAAATCTGGAGGTGATCAGGTTGCCCTCTGTGCGGCGGTCCTGGATCACATGTTGGGCTGCCTGCCGTGCCATCCCGAACTCAGCAGGCCTGCATGATGCTTGAGACCCCCCTGGGGCTATATTGGAGCGCCCGACCAGAGCGGCCCAAGCATCGGAAGTGCATCTTTAAGACGCCAATGCACTGCTCAATGATGCCCCTGGTTGGTGCATGGTCAGCCGTTCCCCCAGTATGTGGTCTTCCACACGGCACCCCTGTCCCCATCAGTGAGTCGCACCAGCCCTGTAATGTGGGGAGCCTCTATCCTCGCCACCCGTCCATGATAACAGGGTTGATGAGTGCACTGAGGTGAGCCAGCACCTGGTGGGCCACTGATTGAGCTTGGCAGCATCTATCCCGTTGATGGGTCAGCTGGGGTCTGAGGGTTTCCAGAGAGGTGACCTGGGAGGACTCCCAACAGAGGCTCTGTGAACATTTACAGGACACAGGGAGCAGTCAGCAGAGTGAGCAACCAGGGACCTTATTCCAAATGGGTGAGTTTAAAACAAATACTGCAGCAATGGCAGCCTGAGCCAGGCCAATCCCAAGGGGGCACCTGGAATCCTCGGAGCTGTAAGCAAGTCACTGCCCACTACTCCCCCAGCTCTGGCAGCCAGGTCCCAGCAAGCAGTACAATTTCCAACATTTTTTTCAAACTTTGCCCACCTCCTCTCTCTCTCTCTCTCTCTCTCTCTCTCTCTCTCTCTCTCTCTCTCTCTCTCTCTCTCTCTCTCTCTCTCTCTTCCCCCCCCCCAAACAGCTATGGCACCCAGTCCCCACTTGAAAATACCCGTCAAACCCGCGTGACTTCCATCGGAGAGGGGTGGAGAATCGCAGAGGCCCAGAGCAAAGTGGGTCAAACCCACTAATCACATCTACATGAATGCAAATACTGGTTTTGCATGCCGGTGCAGGGCACGAACCTCGTTGTCGTCACTAGCGAGGGACTGGAGCATGGCATCCAGTTTGGTGCCGGGCGCGGACCTTGATTTTGGCTGGATGCCTAATTCCTCCCTCGATCACAGTTTGCATTTGTGGTGTTGTGAGGTGGAGAATTTAGCCCTTGGTTTTGTTTCTTGTTGATTCACAGAAGTTGTGACTTATTTATTTGGTCCATATAAATAATAAATGATCTTTATTATTGTCACAAGTAGGCTCACGTTAACATTGCAATGAAGTAGCCCAGCAAACCACACCCACATGTTCTGGGCGCGCCCAGCGCTGGAGGAATTTTGGAAGGGCGTAGCGAGGACGGTGTCGAGGGTGGTAGGTTCCAAGGTCAAGCCGGGCTGAGGGCTCGCAATATTTGAGGTGGCAGAGGAGTTGGGAGGCGAAAGAGACCGATATTCTGGCCTTTGCGTCCTTGGTAGCCCGGCAAAGGATTCTTCTTCAGTGGAAGGATGCGAGGCCCCCAAGCGTGGAATCCTGGATCAATGATATGGCGAGGTTTATCATATTGGAGAGGGTGAAATTCGCCTTAAGGGGATCGGTGCAAGGGTTTTTCAGGCGGTGGCAACCGTTCCTAGACTTCCTGCTAGAGCATTAGAAGATGGTCAGCAGCAGCAACTGGGGGGGGGGGCTCGTTTTTCTTGAGTGGGCGTGTATATTTGCTTTTGCGTTGATGATGGCTGTTAATTTATTATTTATGTATGCGGGGAGGGGTTGTTCTTTTCTTTCTGTATTTTGTTGTTGATATTTTGTGAAAATTTGAATAAATTTTTTTTAAAAAATTTTAAGCATTGCAATGAAGTTACTGTGAAAAGCCCCAGGTCGCCACACTCCGGTGCCTGTTGGGGTACACAGAGGGAGAATTCAGAATGTCCAATTCACCTAACAGCACATCATTCGTGACTTGTGGGAGGAAACTGGAGCACCCGGAGGAAACCCCGCAGACACGGGGAGAAAGTGCAGACTCCACACAGACAGTGACCCAAGCCGGGAATCGAACCTGGGACCCTGTGACGCACGATCAATAACTACTAAAACAAGGTTGTAGTGCAACTGAAGGCTTTAATAAGCTAGAAGTATTCCCCAGCAGCTCAGGTACAGAATGAGGGCTGCTGGGACAGCACGAGTTCTTATACCCTGCCTATCGGGGCGGAGCTACCACACTCTACAGCCAATGGTAAAACCCCTAGGTTTAATGGCACTTCAGCCTCTCAGGTACCGTAATACCTGATAATACCACATTCACCCCCTGTTAAAAAAAGAGTCCAGCGGGGGTGGTGGTCAGCAACTACAAGATGTAACAATATGGTATAATCAGTTACCGTGATACCTCCTTCCAGTGTTTAGTGATTATTTACAAGTATGGCAGACATGTACACTCAATGTTTAATATTTACAGATCAGTTAAAATGTTGCAATCAGTCGGTCGGGCGCCCTGGTCGTCCTCTATGACCTCGTCTGAGCCTCGGTGGTGCCTCCGGTGGGGGCTAGGGCGTCTGCGACTCCGGGAGCGTGGCTTCAGCCTCCATGGCAGCTTCGTCGCCCCTAGATGGCGCAGGTGGGAAATACGGCTGACCCGGGAAGGGGGCGCCCATAGGGGGCGTCGTTGGGTGGGACTGGTGGCTGGGATGTACGTGGGATTCCGGCGGGCGCCAGGTCCCGTCGGGAGACCGTATCTTGTCGGCCGTCAGGGAACGCCACGTATTGGGGGTTAGCATGTAGCAGATGGCGTATTGGGGGTTAGCATGTAGCAGATGGACTCTCTCGACCAACGGGTCCGACTTGTGCGCCCGCACGTGATTTCGGAGCAGGATGGATCCGGGTGTTGCCAGCCAAGTCGGGAGCGAGGTCCCGGAGGAGGACTTCCTGGGAAAGGCTTCCTTCCACATAAGCAATATCCTTCGCCGGGCTACTAGGGACGCAAAGGCCAAGACATCAGCCTCTTTCGCCTCCTGCACTCCCGGCTCTTCTGCAACCTCAAATATAGCCAACCCCCAGCCTGGCTCGAACCGGACCCCCACCACCTTCGAAAGCACCTTTGCCACCCCCACCCAGAACCCCTGCAGTGCCGGACATGACCAAAACATGTGGGTGTGGTTTGCTGGGCTTCTTGAGCATCTCCCACACCTATCCTCTACCCCGAAAAATTTACTGAGCCTTGCTCCGGTCATATGCGCCCTGTGCAAAACCTTGAACTGTATCACCAGGCTTAGCCTGGCGCACGAGGACGACGAGTTTGCCCTACGTAGGGCATCAGCCCACAGCCCCTCCTCAATCTCTTCCCCCAGCTCTTCTTCCCATTTCCCCTTCAGCTCATCCACCATGATCTCCCCCTCATCCCTCATTTCCCTGTATATATCCGACATCCTACCATCCCCCATCCATGTCCCTGAGATCACTCTGTCTTGAATCTCCTGCGTCGGGAGCTGCGGGAATTCCCTCACCCGTTGCCTCGCAAATGCCCTCAGTTGCATATACCGAAATGCATTCCCTTGGGGCAACCCATATTTTTCCGTCAGCGCTCCCAGACTCGCAAACATCCCGTCTACGAACAGATCTCTGAGTTGCACAACCCCAGCTCTCTGCCATGCTCCAAATCCCCCATCTATCCTCCCCGGGACAAACCTATGATTATTTCTTATCGGGGACCGCACCGAGGCTCCTGTCCTTCCCCTATGTCGTCTCCACTGCCCCCAAATTTTTAGCGTTGCCACCACCACTGGAGGGTGTATTTCTTCGGAGAGAACGGCAACGGCGCCGTCACCAGTGCTTGTAAGCTGGTTCCTTTGCAGGACGCCATCTCCAATCTCTTCCACGCCGCTCCCTCCCCTTCTCCCATCCACTTACACACCATTGAGATATTGGCGGCCCAGTAGTATTCACCCAGTGAGATCCTTTGATTAACAGGGTGGATAAGGAGGGAACAGCGCCTTACTGTATCGGGGTGTATAAAGCTCTCCGTGCTCCCAGAGTCGATCAGGCAGGACGTCTCGCGGCCGTTGATGAAGACAGTCGTCGTTGCTGTTGAGCGTGTTCGAGGTCGAGTTTGGTCCAGAGTCACCGAGGCCAGACGCAATAGTTGTGGATTTTGTTCAGGCAGTGCGTGGTCGGCCGAGCTGGGTTCCTGGGGCCCCATCCAAGATGGCGTCTCCCATTGGTCGCACATGGTGGCCGGGGGTGTACAAAATAGCGGCGCCCATACTTCCAGTGTGGTGTCCGAGGGACAAGATGGCGGCACCCGGCGTCCGCACGTGGCCCTTGGATATGGGGATGGCGGCGACCGCTGGCCGCACGGGGCCCGTGGAGAAGTTCGCTGTCGCGGTCCGGAGTCGTCGCTGGAGACCGCGGCCACCGCTCGTGCCTGGCAGACCCCCACGAAATGGCCCTTTTTGCCGCATCCCTTGCAGATGGATGTGCGGGCTGGGCAGCGCTGGCGGGGGTGCTTTGCCTGCCCACAAAAGAAACAACGGGGCCCATCGGGGTTGGCCGGCCGCCTTACAGCGCAGGCCTACGGAGAAGGTCTCTGGGTCGGCCGCTGTGGGATTTCACGCTGCCCAGGGGGCCGCCGCACGGTCGGGCACGTAGGCTCGTGCGTTTCTGGAGGCCACGTCCATGGACCCTGCAAGGGCTCGTGCCTCCCTAAGTCCCAGGGTGGCTTTTTCTAAAAGACGCTGGCGGATTGGTGAAGAACTCATACCTGCTACAAAGGCGTCCCGGACTAGGAGTTCCGTGTGCTCGCTCGCCAAAACTTGCGGGCAGCCACAGCTTCTGCCCAGAACCAGTAGCGCGCGGTAGAATTCCTCCAACGATTCCCTGGGGGGTTTGTCATCTTCTTGCCAGCTGCTGATGAGCGTAGACCTGGTTTACTGGGCGAATATAGTGTCCTTTTAAAAGTTCGATTGCTGCATCAAAGTCTTCCGCGTCCTTGATGAGGGTGTAGATCTCTGGGCTTACCCTTGAGTGCAGGACGTGCAGTTTCTGCTCCCCGAGGGTGTGCCTTCAGCCGTCTCCAGGTAGCCTTTAAAACACGCCAGCCAGTGCTTAAAGATCGTCGCTGAGTTTGCCGCGTGGGGACTGAGTTGCAGACACTCCGGCTTGATTCGGAGGTCCATCCTTTCTACTTAAATCTAGCTTATTAAATTGATGCACGATCAATAACTACTAAAACGAGGTTGTAGTGCAACTGAAGGCTTTAATAAGCGAGAAGTATTCCCCAGCAGCTCAGGTACAGAATGAGGGCTGCTGGGACGGCACGAGTTCTTATACCCCGCCTATCGGGGCGGAGCTACCATACTCTACAGCCAATGGTAAAACCCCTAGGTTTAACCAATGGTACTTCAGCCTCTCAGGTACTGCAATACCTGATAATACCACACCCTGGAGTTGTGAAGCAGCAGTGCTAACCATTGTGCTACCGTGCCGCCCAATTCCTAACTATTCAGATATAGACCATTTGGCACAACTGGTTTGAGCCATTGTTTATGCTCCACGTGGACCTCCCTGCACTTTATTTCATCTCTTCTTGTCAGTTTACTTAAATGTTTAATAGCTGATTGTTATTTTCTTCCTGCCAATATTTTGTAAAGTGCTGAGAAACATCAGCACCTAAGCTTTCTTTTTAAAAAAATATATATATTTATTCAAATTTTTCAACCCAACAAAAAGAAAGAAACAGAATCAAAAATTATACATTGGATTTCCCCCACATACACTAACCCCCCATATGACATTTAAAGCACCAATAGGGAAGCACCCCCCACCCACCCAAACACCCCCCCAAAAGAACCCCCCCCCCCCCCGCCCCTGGGCTGTTGCTGCTGCTGACCTCCTCCTAACGCTCCGCTAGATCGTCTAGGAACGGTTGCCACCGCCTGAGGAACCCTTGCACAGACCCTCGCAAGGCAAACTTTATCCTCTCCAGCATGATGAACCCTGCCATGTCATTGATCCAAGCTTCCACGCTAGGGGGCTTCGTATCTATCCATAACAGCAAAATCCTCCGCCAGGCTACCAGGGACGCAAAGGCCAGAATACCGGCCTCTTTCGCCTCCTGCACTCCCGGCTCGTCCGTTACCCCAAATATTGCCAACCCCCCAGCTCGACTTGACCCGGGCGTTCACCACCTTGGACATCATCCTCGCAAAACCCCTCCAAAACCCATCCAGTGCCGGGCACGACCAGAACATATGGACGTGATTTGCCGGGCTTCCCGAACACCTCCCACATCTGTCCTCCACCCCAAAGAACCTACTCAACCTCGCTCCTGTCATATGCGCTCTGTGAGTGACTTTGAACTGTATTAGGCTGAGCCTGGCGCAAGAGGAGGAAGAATTAACCCTACTCAGGGCATCAGCCCACAGACCCTCATCTATCTCCTCCCCAAGTTCCCCCTCCCACTTGCCCTTTAACTCCTCCACCGAGGCCTCCTCCTCTTCCTTCAGCTCCTGGTAAATCGCCGAAACCTTGCCTTCTCCAACCCATACACCCGAGATCACCCTGTCCTGAATCCCCTGTGCCGGGAGCAGCGGGAATTCCCTCACCTGCCGCCTCACAAACGCCCTCACTTGCATGTACCTGAAAGTGTTTCCCGGGGGTAACCCAAACTTCTCCTCCAGCGCCCCTAGGCTCGCAAACGTCCCATCAATGAACAGGTCCCCCATTCTTCTAATCCCTGCCCGATGCCAGCTCCGAAACCCCCCATCCATCCTTCCCAGGACGAACCGATGATTCTCCCGAATCGGGGACCAAACCGAGGCTCCCACCTCGCCACTGTGTCGCCTCCACTGCCCCCAGATCTTCAACGTCGCCGCCACCACCGGACTCGTGGTGTACCTTGTCGGCGAGAGCAGCAGCGGTGCCGTCGCCAGCGCCCTCAGGCTCGTGCCCACACAGGACGCCATCTCTAACCTCTTCCACGCCGCCCCCTCTCCCTCCATTACCCACTTATGGATCATCGCCACATTGGCTGCCCAATAATAGCCACACAAATTTGGCAGCACCAGCACCCCCCTGTCCCTGCTACGCTCCAGAAACACTCTCTTCACCCTCGGGGTCTTATTCGCCCACACAAAACCCATGATGCTCCTACTTACCTGTTTGAAAAAGGCCTTGGGGATCATAATGGGAAGGTACTGGAACACAAAGAGAAACCTCGGGAGGACCGTCATTTTGACCGACTGCACCCTACCCGCTAGTGAGAGTGGCAGCATATCCTATCTTTTAAAATCCTCCTCCACCTGCTCCACCAACCGCGTCAAATTGAGCTTGTGCAGGGCCCCCCAACTCCTAGCTACTTGGATCCCTAGGTACCGAAAGCTCCTTTCCGCCCTCTTCAGTGGTAGCTCGTCTATCCCCCTTCCCTGGTCCCCTGAATGCACCACAAAGAGCTCACTCTTCCCTACGTTGAGTTTATACCCCAAAAAGTCCCCAAACTCCCTAAGGATCCGCATGACCTCCGCCATCCCCTCAACTGGATCTGCCACATACAGCAACACATACAATGACACCCGGTGTTCCTCTTCTCTTTCCCCCCCCCCCCCCCCCCCCCCCCCCCCCAGACCAGCCCCCTCCATTTCCTGGACTCCCTTAGTGCCATGGCCAGAGGCTCAATTGCCAATGCAAACAACAAGGGGGACAGGGGGCACCCCTGCCTCATCCCCCGGTACAGCCGAAAGTACTCCGACCTCCGCTGATTCGTAGCCACACTCGCCACCGGGGCTCTATATAGCAGCCTGACCCAGCTGATGAACCCCTCCCCGAACCCAAACCTCCGCAACACTTCCCAAAGATACTCCCACTCCACCCGGTCAAAGGCCTTCTCCGCGTCCATAGCTGCCACTACCTCTGCTTCCCCTTCCACCGGGAGCATCATAATCACATTGAGGAGCCTCCGCACATTTGTATTTAATTGCCTACCCTTCACAAATCCCGTCTGGTCCTCATGAATCACCCCCGGGACACAGTCCTCAATTCTCGTAGCCAGCACCTTTGCCAGCAACTTAGCATCAACATTGAGGAGCGAGATCGGTCTATACTACCCACATTGCAGTGGATCCTTGTCCCGCTTCAGGATCAAAGAGATCAGCACCCTAGGCATTGTCGGGGGCAAGGTCCCCCCCCCTCCCTCGCCTTATTGAAAGTCCTCACTAGCAACGGGCCCAACAGGTCCACGTATTTCCTGTAGAATTCAACCGGGAACCCATCCGGCCCCGGGGCCTTCCCCGCCTGCATGCTCCCCAATTCTTTAACCAGCTCCTCCAGCCCAATTGGCGCCCCCAAACCAGCTACCTCCTCCTCCTCCACCCTCGGGAACCTCAGCTGATCTAAGAATCGTCGCATCCCCTCCTCCCCTGCTGGGGTCTCAGCCCTGTACAGATCCCCATAGAAGTCCCTAAATACCTTGTTTATTCTCACCGCACTCCGCACCGTCTTCCCCCCTCTATCCTTAACTCCATCAATCTCCCTCGCTGCCTCCCTCTTACGAAGCTGGTGTGCCAGCATCCGACTCGCCTTCTCCCCATACTCGTACGTCGCCCCCTGCGCTTCCCTCCACTGTGCCTCTGCTTTCCCTGTGGTCAACAGGTCAAACTCCGTCTGGAGGTTCCGTCGCTCCCTGAGTAGCCCCTCCTCGGGGGCCTCTGCATACCTCCTGTCCACCCTTACAATCTCCCCCACCAACCTCTCCCTCTCCTCTCTCTTCTCCCGGTGGGCCCTAATGGAGATTAGCTCTCCCCTGACCACCACCTTCAGCGCCTCCCAGACTACCCCCACCTGCACCTCCCCGTTGTCGTTGGCCTCCAAATATCTTTCAATGCACACCCGCACGCACACCTCCTCATCCGCCAATAGTCCCACATCAAGGCGCCACAGCTGGCGCTGGTCCCTCTCCTCTCCTAACTCCAGCTCCACCCAATGCGGCGCATGGTCTTGAGATGGCTATGGCCAAATATTCCGTTCCCTCCACTTTCGGGATTAGCGCCCTACTCAAAATGAAAAAATCTATCCGGGAGTAGGCTCTATGGACATGGGAAAAGAAGGAAAATTCCCTGGCCAGCAGCCTGACAAACCTCCATGGATCCACTCCCCCCATCTGGTCCATAAACCCCCTGAGCACCTTGGCCGCAGCCGGCCTCTTCCCCGTCCTGGAACTAGAGCGACCCAGTGCTGGGTCCAGCACTGTGTTGAAGTCTCTCTCTCTCTCTCTCTCTCTCTCTCTCTCTTTCTCTCTCTCTCTCTCTCTTTCCCCCCCCCCCCCCATTATCAAGCTTCCTACCACCAGATCCGGAATCTGACCCAGCATGCGTTTCATAAATCCGGCATCATCCCAGTTCGGGGCATATGTGTTCACCAGTACCACCCGCACCCCCTGCAACCTACCGCTCACCATCACATATCGACCTCCATTATCCACTACAATATTCATTGCCTCAAGCGACACCCGCTTCCCCACCAGTATTGCAACCTCTCTGTTCTTCGCATCCTGCCCTGAATGGAATACCTGTCCTACCCATCCCTTTCTCAGCCTAACCTGATCTGCCACCTTCAGATGTGTCTCCTAGAGCACAACCACGTCTGCATTCAGTCCCTTTAAGTGCGCGAACACCCGGGCCCTCTTGACCGGCCCGTTCAGGCCCCTCACATTCCAAGTTATCAGCCGGACTGGGGGGCTACTGGCCCCCCCCCCCCCCCCCCCGCCAACTAGCCATCTCTGTCATGATATTCAAACACACACATCATGATAGACACACCAACAGACAAATCAGAACACACAACACCACAACCAATGACAGAAAGATATAAAAGCACAGACACGACCCCTGTGTGGCCAGTAAGAGCGGCAGAGGAGAACCAGGACACAGCTATTGCCGGGGACACTCAGGGAGACAGCACGTGCAGAGTGTCCAGTACGAACTGTATTATAAGAGTTATAATAAAATAGAGTTGTACCACATACAACTGTGTTGGCTCATCTGTGCACCAGAGCACCCAACACCACATGGTACAGGAGTGGATCGATACCTGCCGGCATACCTCAGTGTACACAGACAACCAGCAGTGCCCAGGCATAATGCAAGAGCTCCCGGTTCCGCAGGCGCTCCAGTGCGACGGCGACCTCCACGAAAACTGGCGGCGATTCCGGCAAATGTTCGAGTTGTTCCTGGCGGCAGCTGAACTCCAAGACCTGGATGATAAGGAAAAAATTGAATTTCTCCTCATCGTCGCCGGTGCAAGGGCAAGAGCAATGTTCAGAAGGTTCAGGTTCTTCAGGAGGCAGCAAAGGCACAATTACCAGGCAGTCATGGGCAAATTCGCCAAGTACTGTGAAGAATACGCAATCCAATGGGGACTTAAAGGTAAGAAAAGCTGCAGTACTCACCTCGTGGCTGGGATCCCGGAGCCCGAAATCCCGGGCCTGAGAAAAGGCTGGGTCGAGGTCGGCGGCCATCTTGCTAAAGGTATAACGCTAGCACAGTTGCGCGAGAAGTGCGCAGAACCGGAAGTTTCGTTTGCGCATGCGCGAGATGCGGCGCATGCGCAGTTAAGAAAACGGCCATCGGTAAAGGAACAGCGATCTGAGCATGCGCAGTCGCTTCCTACGTGCTACATACCGAGCGTCAGGATGTCAGAGGCCCAAGACTGGATCAATTTAAAAAGGAAATGTCCCAAATCTAATTTAAAAGGGAAACGTCCCAAATCAAAAAAACAAAAATCTGTTAAAGCTGTAAAACAACCTTCCCTCACCTGGAATGACAGCGCAGTGCCGCAAATTGACCCAGGAGATGAATTTTACCTCCGAAGAACCCTCCGACAAGCAGTTACCTACGCACAAGCCGATGATTCCGACCTTGAATATTTCGATGACGATTTTTACAGTGTTTCTGGACCTCGCGAGCCCAATGATAGCTCCGTGGTCCTATATGACTATGACTCGGACGAACCTTTCGTGTTGCACATTGGCGGCCCCCATATTGAATCCGACGCAGATGCGGATTCATTTTTCGGATTTGAGGATCTTCAACCCAGCAGATATGACGTTCCAACTTATCAGTACCGGATGATGCTGCAGCCTGACATTACCAGACAGGGAGCGGTGCAAGCACACGGAGAGTGCCCTGCTGCCACACAGAGCGTGGTCCACGTCCCGCTCAACGTTCCCGACTCTATGAAAGACGACATGCAAGACTCCAGAGTGCAGTCCTCGCATGAACCAGAAGTGACTCCAGTGTCACAAGCTTCCACAGCAAGCTCGTGGACAGCCTCCACGATAGAAGTAACGCAAGACTCCAGAGCGCAGTCCTTGCACGAACAAGAAGTGACTCCAGTGTCACAAGTCTCCACAGAGAGCTCGTGGACAGCCTCCACGATAGAAGCAACGCAAGACTCCAGAGCGCAGTCCTTGCACGAACAAGAAGTGACTCCAGTGTCACAAGCCTCCACAGAGAGCTCGTGGACGGACTCCACAATGGAAGGAACGCAAGACTCCAGAGCGCAGTCCTTGCAGGAACAAGACCATGAGGGTCTAGCAACCTCTCCTGACCAACCAGCGGCAGACGATGCAAGTCTGCCATGCTCCCGTGAACAGCAAGAAGGCTATAACAGCCTACCATGCTCCACTACACAGCAGCATGACCATGACGGTCTCTCATGCTACAATAAAGGGCACAGCGCTGAAGACTGTTCAAGCCCAACTGAAGACAAGCCAAAGGAATCGCCTCGTCCAAGCCCGAAGAAAAAAGGTTTATGCGCTGACCTTCAGGATCATTGTAGCCGAACAGAGATTAATAATGCAGCACGGCCACAGAAGGATGCTGAGGATTTGCTAACGAAATTAATTGTATGTTTAACTTGCAAGGAGCAGACTGAGAATTGCCAGTGTTCTAGTACGGATCGAAAAAATGGACAAGACATTGATCCTCAGGTAATGGAAATAACACAACCTGACTCATATCTACAGCAGGGACAAATGTCTCCCTTCAACACAATGCCGCAAAATCCCAACTTCGGAGACCAGCAGTTAGTCAGTAATGACTCTTCAAACCTTGAGGGGAACATTAATTGCATTGAACCTATACACACTCCACTGATTATTGAGCAGAACATTGGAGCAAGAATCCTGAGGACACCGACATCGAGTAGCCAGATAACGAATTTAACACCCACAGCAGTTTCAAGTGAACCAAGTGTGCTTTCCACTAATGATGAAGATGCAGATAAGGTCGACCCGATTATCCATTGTACCACACTAACCCCAGTGATTAAGCAGTTATGTATGGGGAGTATAATGTGGGCAATTGAGAACAGTAAAAGAGATACTGTGACCATGCCAGTCCCAGCAAAATCAGACCCAGAGACCATGAAGGCATGTACATCAAACAAAGTCACATATGAGGTACCTGAGAAGAAAAGTGAAACGGAATGTTCTTTGGAAAATGGTACAATGTCAATAGAAACAGTGGATACTATATTCGAGACCATACATATGGGAGAATTTGGGGGTAATAAACAAGGTTCTGCAATGTCTGGGGGAAGATTTAAAGTTCCAAAGAAGAAAAGCCCAAATGAAGGACAATGGCAAGACAATGACAGTCCACCGACATGGTGTGCACCACCAGATGAAAACTCTGACAATTTACCCAACCCTAGTGAACAGCAAGCTGCTAATGACGATCTATCCACGGGATGTGAGACGAGTGACGACAGCATCCCACTTCCCATGCAAAAGGTGCAAGGTGACAGACCTCGCCTAGTGCGTACCGAGGCACTCAGCGATCACGGTGGGACCACTGACGGCTGCGGTGGCGGCGCACCGCCTCCACCCTCGATGGCTCGAGCCTCTCCACTGGTTGGTGCATTCCTGCATGTTCCGACTCCAGAAGTGCAGCTTCAGGGAATCTCGGCTGCCTCCAGTGAACCTGTTGGGACTCCGGACGGGGGGCATCGACGGAAGGCAGACCGGACTCCAGATGGGGAGCAGCCAAGCGCCGACTCTGATCTGCGCACGCCAGACCTTGCTCCGGACGGGCGGTGTCGCGACCTCGGTGATGGCACGCTCAGGGTGACGGCAGATGCCACGGCGACAGGGAATGGATCGCGTGGCAGTCCCACTGGGTCGGCAGTGGCAACCAGCACCGGCGGTCCAAGATGGACACACCAACTCGCGCCATCGCCAGACGTTGATGCGAGCAACAATTCTCTATCCAAGGCGACATGCTTCGACGTTTCTCTGCGGAGTCGCCCTTCCGGCACAGCAGGTGGCCGGAACCAGCGTACACGGTCTTGGCCAACTTCCACATCTGGCACAGTCATCGCCTTGCATGATATTAGTGATGGTGCTACTTCGATGGCAACGATCCATCGGCTACAAGATGCCGTCCACCACAAACATAAAAAGAAAACAGACTCCACCTTGTTCCTGGCATGCAGGGCGGATGGATTGGTGCATAGGCGCAATCAGCGGGCTTTGTGCCGCCTTCCACGCTCGCAACTGCACCGTACGCACACGCCGGATCCTCCACTGGTTCCCAAGGATGACTTCGTGGAGATGCCACGGATCATGTGTCTTCCATCGCCACCAGAACCAAACCACAGCCAGGGCACCACTAACAAAGATGTTGAATGTTATATTTGTAAGAATGAAAAAAACCAAGCACTGCATGAAGTACAACAAATGGTAAAGTAGAGACTTCGGCAACAGCATCACCCACAACAGTCCAAGGTGAACCAGTGTGACCCCGAATCTCCACAGCTGAACCGGCTTGAGGACCAGCCCATTCTTGAGGTGGTCACCCATTAGACTGGACTTATAACGCTGTTAATACGTTCAAAAAGTCAAACACTTCTGTATTATAACCTGTTGTTGTTTATTGTTCCAGATATCGTCTGACCGGACCAATGTTCAAGTTTTTTTTTCTCTCCCATCCAAGTTTTGTTATGGTACAACCTTGTTAGTGTGACGCACCCGACATCGCCCCATGTAAATAGTTACGTCATAAACACACGCTGTACACAACACAAACGCACACTCTTAGATGCACTCACGACACAATTATATTTATAACCACGTAGGCACTTGTCTTTGTAAAAAGGGGGGATGTCATGATATTCAAACACACACATCATGATAGACACACCAACAGACAAATCAGAACACACAACACCACAACCAATGACAGAAAGATATAAAAGCACAGACACGACCCCTGTGTGGCCAGTAAGAGCGGCAGAGGAGAACCAGGACACAGCTATTGCCGGGGACACTCAGGGAGACAGCACGTGCAGAGTGTCCAGTACGAACTGTATTATAAGAGTTATAATAAAATAGAGTTGTACCACATACAACTGTGTTGGCTCATCTGTGCACCAGAGCACCCAACACCACAATCTCCTTTTCTAGGCCAGCCACGCGCTCGCGCCTCCCGCACGCTACAGTCCCCCAGGCGGCGGACCCCCGCCCCGACTACCTCTCCTACTTCCAGCTCCCCTTTGGCCAATGCAGCAGCAACCCTGTTCTTCCCCCTCCCCCCGCTAGATCCACGTCTAGCCATTTTGCTCCCCTCATGACACTCCCGTAAGTCAGCTGACCCCGGCCTCTCCCGCCATTCCATCGACCCCCCAGTGTGAGAAGTGTGAGAATCCCCCCTCCCCTTGGCAGTCAGTGCGCTCCTCTCCAGCACCGTCCCAGCCCCACCCCCATCCTTCCCTAACGCAGGAAAAAGCCCGCGCTTTCCTGAGCTGGCCCCGTCCCCTCTGGCGCAGCTCCTTTTTGCGGCCTTACCCCAACTCCCCATCCCCGGGCCTCCACTCCCCCTCTTCCTCCGTGGGGCCCTGCCCCTCCAACACCGACGCCCACACTCTCCCACAGCCCCCACATCAAATCCATTCACCCATCCCCACCCAGCACTCAAACCAAAAGAACATTCCCTAAACGTAATAAACACAGTAAACATCCCCCCACGACAAACCCTCAATTTGAGTCCAACTTTTCAGTCTGTATCAAGCTCCATGCCTCATCGGGCATTTCAAAATAATGGTGCCGATCTTGGAACGTGACCCACAATCGCGTTGGCTGCAGCATCCCGAACTTCACCCCCTTCCGATGGAGCACCACCTTAGCCCAATTGAAACCAGCTCTCTTCCTAGCCACCTCCGCACTCCAGTCCTGGTAAATTCGGATCTCCGTGTTCATCCACCTGCTGCTCCGCTCTTCTTTGGCCCATCTCAGGACACACTCTCTATCCATAAAGTGGTGGAACCTCACCACTACAGCCCTTGGCGGCTCATTGGCTTTGGG
This sequence comes from Scyliorhinus torazame, assembly GCF_047496885.1. NCBI lineage: Eukaryota > Metazoa > Chordata > Chondrichthyes > Carcharhiniformes > Scyliorhinidae > Scyliorhinus > Scyliorhinus torazame. The sequence goes on from NC_092713.1 coordinate 304,819,245, forward strand.
TCTCCTTGCCAGGACCCGATGAGCCCCATCTAGCTCCAGGGGCCTCGGGAAAGCTCCCGCGCCCATCAGCGAATTGAGCATCATGCTCATATAAGCCCCGGCATCGGGCCCCTCCACTCCTTCAGGGAGACCCAGAATCCGAAGATTCTTCCTCCTCGACCTAATCTCCAGATCCTCGACTTTTTCCGCCCACCTCTTGTGCTGCGCCTCCGCCTTCACCTTCATCCTCGTTCTCCGAGTCTTTTTGCCGCACCTCCCGGATTGCCGCCCCTTGGGCCTTCTGGGTCTCCACAAGCTTCTCAATCACTGCCTTCATTTGCGCCAGCATTTCTGTCTTCAGCTCCTTAAAGCAGCGTTTAAGAAACTCCTGCTGCTCCTGCGACCACTATGTCCATGCTGCTTGGTCTCCACCCGCCGCCATCTTGTTTTTCCTCCCTTTCACTTTTCGCTGCCCCAAGATCACTTTTTTCACCGCTCCTGGTCCAATCCATATAATGTCGGGGGGACCTTGCTGTCACCTTCCCACACTGGAAGCCGTCGAACAATTGCCGTTGGGGCCTCTCTGGAGAGCCCAAACGTCCGTTCTCGGCGGGAGCTGCCGAACGTGCGACCTACTTAGGCATAGCCGCAACCGGAAGTCCAGCACCTAAGCTTTCTAACCACAACTGATCACTCGGAAAAATTGGTGACAACAATGCATTTGAAACTTCAGTGAAAATTCACAGGCACCCTAGAAGATAACTATACTGTTACCTTTAGAAGCTTTGATCGGTCCCCTTTCTGTAATGTGATCACCTAAAGCGATGTGAGAAAGCAAGTTGAGAAGAGCGTCTTCAGTTTAATTTGGTTAATGGGCACAGCACCAGAAAGAGTCCAATAATCCATATGGTATTTTTCCAGCTGCTTAATCATTCTTGTTCAGTGTACAATATTTGACCACATAGGGCTCAATATTCATTTCAGACTGACACTCACTCACATTCTCACTCGCTCACATACACATTCCTGCACACAGTCTCACACTCTCACACGCTCACTCTTGTACGCTCGCTCTCGTGTGCACACACACAGTCGCACACACACTCACACATGCACACACATTTTCATACTCTCACTCACACGCTCTTAAACACATGCGCTCTCGCACACACACATTCTCGCACGCACACACGCATTCTCTCACACACACACCTACGCATTCTCACACACACACACCCACGCGCACACATTTTCACACCCGCACTCACACACATACACATGCACTCACACACACACACACGCGCGCACTCTTCAACTCTCACATACTCACCCTTACACGCTCACGCACTCGTGCACACATACTCGCTCACACACTCTCGCTCACACACACTCGCTCACACATTCTCTTGCTCACATATTCACGCTCACACACACTCTCGCTCACACACACTCTCGCTCCCGCACTCTCTCGCTCCCGCACTCTCTCGCTCCCGCACTCTCTCGCTCCCGCACTCTCTCGCTCCCGCACTCTCTCGCTCCCGCACTCTCTCGCTCCCGCACTCTCTCGCTCCCGCACTCTCTCGCTCCCGCACTCTCTCGCTCCCGCACTCTCTCGCTCCCGCACTCTCTCGCTCCCGCACTCTCTCGCTCCCGCACTCTCTCGCTCCCGCACTCTCTCGCTCCCGCACTCTCTCGCTCCCACACTCGCACTCTCTCTCTCTCTCTCTCTCTCTCACACACCCACTGTCACATACAAGGTTATTAACTGAAGTGTTTCTGTTTCCTTTTCACACTTAGTTGGAAGATGATATTGTGGTGAGACCCAATTATTTAAGCACAATGAAGAATTTTGCACTGCAACAACCATCTGAAGAGTGGATGATCCTGGAATTTTCCCAGCTAGGATTTATTGGTAAGCGTCCGGATGATTAGTATCGAGACGAATAATTCAACGATTGTCTCATCTCCTTAAGTTTTCTATTCCTCCTACAAGCCCATACTTGGAATGGCCTTCTCACAATGCCTGATCGTATAATATATATATAATATTAATAAATGTAGCATTATATATAATATATATATACCTTCATAAGGTCATAAGATAAAGGAGCAGAATTAGGCCAGTTAGCCCATCGAGTCTGCTCTGCCATGCGACCATGGTTGATCTCATCCTGGCCTTAACTCCACCGTTCTGCGCGCTCGCCATAACCCTTCAACCCATTACCAATTTAAAATCTGTCTTAACTCCTCCTCAAATTTACTCACTGTCCCATTCTGGGGCAGCGAATTCCACAGATTCACAACCCTTTGGGAGAAGTAGTTTCTCCTCAAATCTGTTTTAATTTTCATTCATTTTGTGCCCAGAAATCTATTGATTTCAATTTGAATATACTCAATGGTCCACAGCCCTCTGGGATAGGGGTCAGGGGGGGAGAATTCCAAAGATTCACCTCTGAGTGAAGAAGTTTCTTCTCGGTCCTAAATGACCCAACTATATCTTGAGACTTTGATGCCTAGTTCAAAACTCTTAAACCAAGGGAGTTATCAGCCAACGTTGAAACAGAAGTGCTGAAGGATTGCTTTTGGTTAGATCCCTCCCTGAAAATAATAAAGAACTTGTACATCTATAGGGTCCTGCATGGACTTGGGATGTTCCAAAACATCTTACAGCCAATGAAATGTAGTCACTGTTGAAATGGAGGAATCATGGCAGTCAATCTACACACAGCAAACTCCCCAAAACAGCAATGAGGCCATGACTAGATGATTACTTTAAGCTATTGGTTGCGGGTTGGATATTGGCCATAAAACCAGTGGAGAACTCGGCTGTTCTTCATTTTGCGCAGTGGGATCTTTTGCATCTACCCAAGTGGCCAAATGGAGCCTCAGTTTACCATTTCATCTGAATGTGGCACTTCCAACAATATGCCGCTCACTCAGTATTGTGCTGGGTGTGTCAACCCAGATTTTGTGCTCATTCCTGGAATGGGGCTTCAACTCTCAACCTTTTAAATCCGAGGCGAGAGTGGTACCCAACGACCCACAGCTAACAACCAAACTGAAGAACTGCTTACATCCCTCAGTTTCTCCATCCTCTTGGAATGTATGTCTAGCCTTCTCATTTTGGAGTTACCAGATCATTAATTCTTTCTTCATCTTTTCTTGTGACCTTCTAAAACATGACGCTGCCCTGCTCTGCAATTAAAATTATATATTGCGCCTTTTTTGTTTTGCAAAAATTTTCCAAGGCACAGCACTTAGATAATTGTTCCCTCTGGGTGATTGGGTAAAGTTGATAGTTTTTAAAAGTTCCTATTTATAAACAATTTGGTGCTGTACAGTTGGTTTGCCAATGTTTATCCTTTCCCCAAAATCACGATAGATGATTATCTGGTCATCACATTGTTGCCACTACATTACAACAGTGACCGAACCTCAAAATCACTTTGTTGGCTGTAAAGCATTTTGGTATGTACTGAGGCCATGAAAGGCACTAGATCAATGCAAGTTCTTTCATTCTTTCTTTTGTGGTATTTAACTGCATAGTTGGTGCTACCATTTTGCAGTAAAATGTTTTGCTTGTTGCAAGGATTTCTGAAATTTGCTTGGGTTTCTTTGTGGCCGTTTTGGAAACCACGATTCCATCAGGTTCTAGTTCGGGTAGTTGAATAAGTCAATTTAGTTTTATTAAATAGATTAAATAGTACCCAATTATTTTTTTCCAATTAAGGGGCAATTTAGCGTGGCCAATCCACCTACACTGCACATCTTTGGGTTGTGGGGGTGAAACCCACGCAGACACGGGGAGAATGTGCAAACTCCACACGGACAGTGACCCAGGGCCGGGATTCAAACCCGAGTCCTCAGCGCCATAGACAGCAGTGCTAACCACTGTGCTGCCCTTATTAAATAGAATTATGAGATCTTCTTAGACTTTTACCAGCACTTTGGGGAAAGATGATTCTGCAATTCCATCTATTCTGCATGGAAGCCATAAACTGATTTAGTGTGGCCCTTTTTGTTTTTTCAAAACAATGTAGTTTTTGGTGTGGATTACAATGACGGGGAGTGTTCAATAGGTGGAAAACGCCCACAGAATGCATTTTCTGAGTAATGGGGAAGAGCCCTAATTCTAGCACCTTACCGGCGGCATATGGCACAGTGGTTAGCACTGCTGCCTCATGGCACTGAGGAACCGGGTTCGATCTCAGCCCGGGTCACTGTCCATGTGGAGTTAGCACATCCTCCCCGTGTCTGTGTGGGTCTCACCCCCACAAAGATGTGCAGGATAAGTGGATTGGTCACGCTAAATTGCCCCTTAATTGGTTTTTTAAAAAGATTGGGTACTCTCTTAAAAATTAAAAAAATGTTTTAAATGTTTTAATGGTGATCAGCTCCAAGCCCGCGCAAACACTCTGCTGACATCACCACAGATGACGTGACGCACAACCAGCAAGAATGTATTCCCAGATACATTACACTATTGTCTTGATATAGACCCCTTTTTTTTTTCCTTTGCAAGCTTATGCCACAGGCGAGCTATTTGCTGAATTTTCCAAGCCTCATCCTGTTCTTGTATTTGGGCTTTTATGCTGCCTTAGTCCCAAAGCGTTAACAAAAGTGTCAAGTCAGCTGTGATTCTGTGAAATGAACCGCACTGATGTTCCAACAGTATTCCTGGAATTGGCTATTCTAAACATTTGCAGCTGAAAAACGATTATGTTAATCGGGTAAATAGTTCTAGGTGCTTGCAAGAAGTCTTCAATATCGGAATGAGATTCTTTTCAATGCTGCTCTGTTATTGTTTGGGAAGCATGTCTACATTTTCCCAATTGTCTTCTGATTACAATCAATAAAAAGTGTAAAATGGATTTAATATTTGTGTAATTGAACAATCTATTGATTATATGATTGAATAATAAAATGTTCAGATTCATGATTGCCACCATTTCTATGATGGATTAATCTTGTTTAGTGTGGGTTGTTGTTTTATAGGCTTGTGTGCTCATGTCTTGCTGATTAAATCCCAGTTCATTTGATTGTATTTTTCATCTAGTATACTACCTGCTCTTTGCCCAGCGACTGAACCTTTTGATAGGAGATACTTGAAAATGTTACCTGTTTTCCAGCATAAAGAACCTAAATTAAATACAATGTGTGTGTTTGTGCGTGCACTGTGACCAAATTGGCACAAAGGCCTGTATTGGGAACCTTGTTCTTTTGTAACTTGTTGCTACACCCAGAGCAGCAACAACTTGAATTTAAATAGCGCCTGGAACATAGAAAACCATCCCAAGATAGTTCATTATTAGATGCTCCCAAACCACATGAGCTTTAAGGACAGGTGACCAAAAACCTAATCAAAGAGGCAGGTTTTAAGGAATGTCCTGAAAAAAGAGGAGCAGGAAGGTTTGGAATCATTTCATACAGGTAGATGAGGGAGAAAGTATAATAGCTATGATGGTAGATTAGATAAGAAAGGATGCCCGAGTGGATCATAAACACTAGAATGGACTGCTTGGACAGAATGGTCTACTTCTGTATTGTATATCCTATGCAAATGGTAACCACCTGGTCTATCATACCTGTAAATAGCTCTTTGAAAGAGCTGTTCAATTGGTTCCATTCCCAGTGCTCTTTCTACCTTTCTCTGTATTTTTCCTCTTTTTTTTTTTAAAGTACACATTCAATTATCTTTTGTAATGTACTATTAAACCTGCTCCCACTACCACTTCAGACATTGCCTTCCAGGTCATAACAAGACACCGTGTGAGGAAAAACTTTTCATCTCCCCTCTGGTTCCTCTGCCAATTACATTCAATCTATGCCTTCATGTAACCGACCCACCTGCCACTGGAAATAGTTTTTCTCCGTCTACTCTCTCAAGGTCTCAGCTGTGGTTCCGTTGGCAGCGCATGAAGTCTCTCAATCAGAAGGCTTAGGGTTCAAGGTTCACCTAGAGGGTGGTGGGAGTCTGCAATGCACTGCCTGGGAGGGTAGGAGAGACGGGAAACCTTATAACCTTTAAGATTTACGTGGATGAACACTTGAAATGTCATAAAACACAAAAGGTTGCTGCATAAGATAAAGACACATGGCATTAAGGGTAAAGTAGTAGCATGGATAGAGGATTGGTTAATTAATAGAAAGCAGAGAGTGGGGATTAATGGGTGTTTCTCTGGTTGGCAATCAGTAGCTAGTGGTGTCCCTCAGGGATCAGTGTTGGGCCCACAATTGTTCACAATTTACATCGATGATTTGGAGTTGGGGACCAAGGGCAATGTGTCCAAGTTTGCAGATGACACTAAGATGAGTGGTAAAGCAAAAAATGCAGAGGATACTGGAAGTCTGCAGAGGGATTTGGATAGGTTAAGTGAATGGGCTAGGGTCTGGCAGGTGGAATACAATGTTGACAAATGTGAGGTTATCCATTTTGGTAGGAATAACAGCAAAAGGGATTATTATTTAAATGATAAAATATTAAAACGTGCTGTTGTGCAGAGAGACCTGGGTGTGCCAGTGCATGAGTCGCAAAAAGTTGGATTACAGGTGCAACAGGTGATTAAGAAGGCAAATGGAATTTTGTCCTTCATTGCTAGAGGGATGGAGTTTAAGACTAGGGAGGTTATGCTGCAATTGTATAAGGTATTAGTGAGGCCACACCTGGAGTATTGTGTTCAATTTTGGTCTCCTTACCTGAGAAAGGATGTACTGGCACTGGAGCGTGTGCAGAGGAGATTCACTAGGTTAATCCCAGAGCTGAAGGGGTTGGATTACAAGGAGAGGTTGAGTAGACTGAGCTGTACTCATTGGAATTTAGAAGGATGAGGCGGCATCTTATAGAAACATATAAAATTATGAAGGGAATAGATAGGACAGATGCGGATAGGTTGTTTCCACTGGCGGGTGAAAGCAGAACTAGGGGGCATAGCTTCAAAATAAGGGGAAGTAGATTTAGGACTGAGTTTAGGAGGAACTTCTTTATCCAAAGGGTTGTCAATCTATGGAATTCCTTGCCCGGTGAAGCAGTTGAGGCTCCTTATTTAAATGTTTTTAAGATACAGATAGATAGTTTTTTGAAGAATAAAGGGATTAAGGGTTATGGTGTTCAGGCGGGAAAGTGGAGCTGAGTCCACAAAAGATCAGCCATGATCTCATTGAATGGCGGAGCAGGCTCGAGGGGCCAGATGGCCTACTCCTGCTCCTAGTTCTTATGTTCTTATAATATTCAAGACTGGTCCAAGGTAAAAAGTGGGATTAGGGTCGACTTGTATTGTTTTCTCGGTGCAGACTCGGGCTGAAGGGCCGCTTCTGTACTGAATGATACAATGACGAAGGACAAAAATGGAGAATAGCAGATGCTCCATTGCTGCACTGTCAGAGGTGCAGCCTTTTGGGAGAGGCGCTAAACTGAGGCCCCATCTTCCCTTCCGGGTTGAGGTGTAACAAATTTGAAGAAGAGCATGGCAATTACCCCAGTGACCTGGCAAATATTTATTCCTCAATCACCATCAGAAGGAACAGATTATATGATCATGATCACATTGCTGGTTGTGGGAGCTTGCTGTGACAAATTGGTTGCCGTGGTTTCTATATTACAACAGTAACTACACTTAATAAAGGGATATAATTGGTTCTTTTCAAATCTCGTGATATTGAGCACCTCGATTGAATCTCTGCTTAATCTTCTCCCCTTTAAAGGGAGTAATCCCAACATTACTCATCTCTCCATCTCCCCTGCATTATCTGTGGGCTGTTAACACATAATTATCAATTAAACAAAAGCAGAATTTTTCATTTTTTAAAGAAGGATGTTAGTGAATATTTTTAGAGAATGAAATCTTGCCCAACAGATCGATATTTGTATAAAAAAGATGGATTAACAATTCAGAAATTTGTCCAAGGTGTCAACCTTTTTTTTTCAGATGTCATGTAACCAGCTGCGTGTTTCTAGTTTTTATTTAAGATGGAACTAAGGTGGCTTTAGTTTGAAGTTCAGCTCCCCCCCCCCCCCTCCCCCAAATCAGATGTCATAAGTGCTTAAGTAATTTAAGTAATTGTCTATAATTAGGAAAAAGACCCTCCCCAACCTTTGAAATTGCTTTTTAATTAGTATTTTCTGCAACACAACTGTGACTAAGTAATGGACAATCTCTGGACCACAGTGGTTACTGACAGAACTGATGTTTAAATAACCACTTTCCTCAGGTTGTCCTGTCAGAGCGTTATGTGTTGAAGTCCCACTGCAGAGAATTGAGCCCATGCTCCGAGCTGACAATTCAGTGCAGTACCGAGGAGTGCTTCACTGTCCGATGTCATTTGAGTGAGATGCTTAGGAAGAGAATGTCAGAAACCAGGATGCAGTAAACTAAGCCACAGCTGCCGGTGGTAACACGTAGTGATCTGAAGTTGGTACAGCTGGAGCAGGTTACAAAGATAATTGCCACAATTTAGCAGCCCCGTTGATCGATTCCCGGCTTGGGTAATTGTCTGTGCACAGTCTGCACGTTCTTCCCGTGTCTCCATGGGTTTCCTCCGGGTGATCCGGTTTCCTCCCACAAGTCCCGAAAGACATGCTGTTGGGTGAATTGGACATCCTGAATTCTGTACCCGAACAGGCTCCGAAGTGTGGTGACTAGGGGATTTTCACAGTAACTTCATTGCAGTGTTAATTGCACCTGTAATCCAACTTTTTGCGACTCATGCACTGGCACACCCAGGTCTCTCTGCACAGCAGCATGTTTTAATATTTTATCATTTAAATAATAATCCCTTTTGCTGTTATTCCTACCAAAATGGATAACCTCACATTTGTCAACATTGTATTCCATCTGCCAGACCCTAGCCCATTCACTTAACCTATCCAAATCCCTCTACTTCTGATACTAATAAAGATTATTTTTATAAATCCTGTGATGGCTGCTAAACCTCGCGAGCAGCCAGAAATGGGAATTGTGCTGCCGAGATCTCTGTTTTAGTTCTTCCCCGCCCCCTGCCAGTGATGTAGTCAGATTCGCGTCCAGAGGGCAGCACGGTGGCGCAGTGGGTTAGCACTGCTGCCTCACGGTGCCTAGGTCCCGGGTTCGATCCCGGCTCTGGGTCATTGTCCGTGTGGAGTTTTCACATTCTCCCCATGTTTGAGTGGGCTTGACCCCACAACCCAAAGATGTGCAGGGTAGGTGGATTGGCCACGCTAAATTGCCCCTTAATTGGAAAAAAAATTGAATTGGGTACTCCAAATTTAAGTTTATAAAAAAAAAGATTGCGCCCAAATCAGGCCCAGAAAGGGCATGAACCTGATTTCCATAAATTGTAATAAAGTAAGATATATTTACCGGCATTGACACGTAATGTCCGCCCACGCCTTATCCCCACCCACCCAGTGTGACGTCATGCCAACGCGAATCCACTACTGGTTTTCAAAAATAAAACCTAGTCATAATGTCGGAGGCATATAATAAGGTATAGCCCCTGGGGGGTGCAGGACATAGCTGGGAAGTGCCACGGCACTGCTCCCTGGCACACCGGAAGTGCCAGTGTGATAGTGCCATGGGCGGGCACTTTGGAGAGTCTTATTTGCGGGGGGGGGGGGGTTCCCCTTATATTGTGGAGGCCAATACATGGGGGTGGTGCTTGCATTGGGCTGGGGGAAGGAGGAGCTTGTAAAGGGGCAATCCCGGATGGCATTGCCACGATGCTAGCGGAGGGTGGGATGTGCCGGAGCCTGTGAAGGGGGTTGGGGCAGTGCCATTGATGGGGAGGTGGGCCGCACAGATGCATCTGAAGGGGTGTGGGGTGGGATTCCCCCGATCTTCGCGCTGTAATGGATGGAGGGCTTAGTCTCAGGATCTCCGCTTTGCCGGCATGTTTAGACCCAATCCCTGAAGCTGGCTGTCACCTGTTACCCTGTTTCTTCGGTAACACAGAAATTGCACAGTGTGCCATTTAATCAGGCGTGAAAAGGCATCTGTGAAGCTGGCAAGTTGCACACAGCTTTTCTCGCCTGATCCAGCAGTGCACCATTTGAAAACGTGAATGTGAATTTTAAAATTTGGACTTTGTCAGATCGTGATCCATTGTGGATCAGTGAACATCTGATGATGAGTGACTGGAACTTGGTGTGAGTTAAAATACAAGCAACAGAGTTTTGGATGAACTGGATTATGGAAGGTGGATAACTAACCAGGAGGGCATTGGAATAGTCTAATCCAGAGACGAGGAAGACGTGGATGTGTTCAGGCAGAGTCATCTAGCTAAATTATTACTGCTGTAGACAAAGCTGTTTTATTCTTCTTTAGCATTATTTTACCTCTAAGTTCACTTCAGAAGTATGCCATTTTGTTTTTTCTAATTATTTCTTTTTATTGAAGTGCTCAATTCTTTTATTTTCCAATTAAGGGGCAATTTAGTGTGGCCAATCCACCTTCCCTGCACATCTTTGGGTTGTGGAGATGAGACCCACGCAGACACGGGGAGAGTGTGCAGATTCCACACGGACAGTGACCCGGGCTCTCAGCGCTGTGAGGTAGCAGTGGTAACCACTGCACCACCGTGCTGCTCCAAAAGTGTGCCAATTTGAACGATTTCTGGATACTTTTTTTATTCATGCATATGGGGTATGGGCGTTACTGATTAGCCCAGCATTTGTTGCCCATCCCTAATTGCCCTTGAGCAGGTGGTGGTGAGCTGCTGCCTTCTTGATTTGCTGCAGTCCATGTGGTGCAGGTACAACCACAATAATGTTTGGGAGGGAGTTTCAGGATTTTGACAGCGCAACGGTGACGGAATGGCGATATACTTCCAAGTCAGGATGGTGGGTTGCTTGGAGGGGAACCTCCATGTTATTTGCACGGTCTGCTGCCCTTGTCTTTCTAGGTCAGTGGTGGGCAACCTGAGGCACGGGGCTGACATGCAGCCCATCTGGGTTCTGAGTGCGGCCCACGTGACATTTTGGCGATTTCCGAATGTGTAGTTTCTTTCCTACCAGTATAATTGAAATAATACACGCATAAAGCAAGGGCAAGTGAAGTGAAGTGGGTGCTGATCACAACATTGACTGTGAGAGCGTGAACTCCCTCTGTGTCCAAAGCATAAATATTTATTTTATCTTTACCATTTGAAGTTGATAGTTATATGAATGATTAAGCAATGATCAAGGCTATGGGCCAAGTGCTGGCAAATGGGATTAGGTAGGAGGCTCAGATGATTTATCATGCTTCAGTGCAGGCTCGAAGAGCCTAAGGGCCTCTTCTGCACTGTAATTCTCTATAACTTGTGAAATATTCAGCATGTGTTAAATGTATTCAATCTTATTCATGGTGTCATGATTAGTGAACAAGCCTGATTTCAATCTTGCGGCCCACTGGAATGAAATAGGGCCCTCATGCGACCCATTCACTAGCCTAGTTGATTGGATTCCATACAAAGCTAATGGGCACAGTGTTTCACACCCCATTGTGCCCGGCACCGATCCAGTTGCGCCGGTTGCATCGTGGCAAAACTGGCTTCGCGCAGTCACCGAGCCGACTGAGAGTCACTTGATCCATGGCGCCTGGCATGATCTGAATCACACCCATCACCCTATTTAACTGAGCCATTAGGCTCTCCTAAATATGCCTGCCGGTTTGAGGCCTCAGTCTCCCGGCTCCTGGGAATCACCGGACGCACAGTCGAGGCCTCACCAGGCACTGGTTAGTACTGGCCTTCACGACTGGAAACTAGGTGTGCTGGCTTCCCCGGGGGTCTCGGAGGCCATTGGGGGGGTCCTGAAAAGTGGGGCGAGGGGGCAGACCTCACTGACCCCATAGTGGGGTATGCTCTTTTGGAGAAGGGTTGCGATGACCCGATGCCCACAAGGATGGATGGGTGGAATCTGGGTCACCCTCGCGCCTGGGTGGTGATGGTGGGGAGGGGCTCACGCTAACATTTATTGATGCCCCTCAGGTGTCGAGGGTTGGGGGTCTTGCCCATGTCTGCGGGGGTTGGTCGCATTGTCCTTGGGTGGATGGTGTGGGAAATCATCAAGCTCGCTTTGAGTTCAGGGCACCCTTTCAAAATAGTGCCCCGGTCTCGGAGGAGCCGGTCTAGCCGGCAAGTTTAGTTCCTCACTGCAGAAAAGTGTGGAATTGACCAGTGAGAAACTTCCCAAGCCTCCAAAAAATGACTTGAGAGTGGGTGAATGCGTGTCTGGATCTTGCCCAAAAAGCTGGCAGGAATCACCCTGCCACCCTGTCAGGGGCAGCACGGTAGCATTGTGGATAGCACAATTGCTTCACAGCTCCAGGGTCCCAGGTTCGATTCCGGCTTGGGCCACTGTCTGTGTGGAGTCTGCTCATCCTCCCCGTGTGTGCGTGGGTTTCCTCCAGGTGCTCCGGTTTCCTCCCACAGTCCAAAGATGTGCAGGTTAGGTGGATTGGCCATGATAAATTGCCCTTAGTGTCCAAAATTGCCCTTAGTGTTGGGTGGGGTTGCTGGATTGTGTGGATAGGGTGGAGATGTTGACCTTGGGTAGGGTGCTCTTTCCAAGAGCCGGTGCAGACTCGATGGGCTGAATGGCCTCCTTCTGCACTGTAAATTCTATGGAGAAAAAAACCCCGCCCAAAATGACACTTATTTTTTGAATGAATTGCAGCCAATACGTGACCAGGGGCTGGTTTAGCACACTGGGCTAAATTGCTGGCTTTGAAAGCAGACCAAGGCAGACCAGCAGCACGGTTCAATTCCCGTACCAGCTTCCCCGAACAGGCGCCGGAATGTGGCGACTAGGGGCTTTTCACAGTAACTTCATTTGAAGCCTACTTGTGACAATAAGCGATTTTCATTTCATTTTCATTTTCATTCAATTCATATTCTTTGAAAAATCTGGAAATATGGACGGCATGGTGGCGCTGTGGTTAGCACTGCTGCCTCACGGGGCCAAGGACCCAGGTTCGATCGCGGGCCCGGGTCACTGTCCATGTGGAGTTTGCACATTCTCCCCGTGTCTGTGTGGGTTACGCCCCCACAACCCAAGGATGTGCAGGGTAGGTGGATTGGCCATGCTGAATTGCCCCTTGGGGAGAAAAAGAATTAGATCCTTTAAATTTGTATTAAGAAAAATCTGGAAATAAATATCTGGCAACAGCAAAAGTGACCATGAAACTTTTGGATTGTTGTAACATCCCAGAGATTTTTATTTTCGGTTATTAGTTTTGGGTTTTGCTGCCAAGTATTAGTGCCCTCAAGAAAGTGGTGATGAGCTGTGTCGTTAAATGTGAAGCGTCGCTAGGCATTTTCAAAGACAGTTAAGAGCTGTGCGTCTGGAGCCACACACAGGCCAAACTGGCTGATGAAAACAGATTCTCCTCTCTAAAGGACAGTAGTAAACTTGATGAAAGTCTCATGATCATCTTCACTGATGTCTGCATTTTATTCTATATTTATTTAATTAATATATTAATTAAATTTAAATTTCCCATTTGCCATGGTGGGATTTGAATTCGTGTCTCTGGATTATTAGTCCAGACCATTAGATTACTAGTCTAGCACAGTGGTTCTCATGCTGCGGTCCATGGACCATTGGGGTTCTACAGAGAGCTCCCATGGAGTCTGTAATGCAGGGCCAGCTTTACAGCCTAGGGCACCATAGTCAAGAATAAGAAAGTGTGTGACAATGGCAGCGTGCTTTGTTGTCCTTGTACTCCTGTCCTCCCCCTGCTCCTGTGGTGTTTACACCGTGATCAGGGTGATTTCTCAGCACTCGGGGTGATTTCTCAAAAATACATTGACTTTACAGTGAAAAGCAGGAACATCCATATCACTGATATCTGTAAATAAATGCCTGTCTTTAAAAAAACATAATCTTTGCATGCAGCGCTTTGATATTATGCACATTATTTCGTGTCATAATTAAATGGGAGATCTGAGATCACAAATGCATTTGAAAAGGAGTCCATTAATGAAAAAACTTGGAGAACCTGTCTAGCAACAACCACTACATTATTGCGCACAGATGTCTGTTTTAGGAAAGAAATCCAGATGCCCTTCTCCTGTTCTAGATCTATATCTGACTGCAGTCCTACAGTAACATGGTTGACTCTTAACTCCCCTTTGAAATCTCAGAATGATTACAGCACAAAAAGAAGGCCATTTGGCCCATTGTCTACATATCAGCCTGTCATGTATGCACCGGTTCCCCAAATAAGCAATTCACCCAGTGCCATTTCCCTGCCTTCTCTCCGTAATCTATTCTTTCTTTTCGGATAATAATCCATTTTCCTTTTGAATGCCTAGATTGAAGCTGCCTTCTCTTCACTTGGGCAGTACATTCCAGATCCTAGCCACACTGCATGGAAAAAGCAATTTTTAAAACCGATTTCCTTCAACCTATGCCCCTCATTCTCGATTCCTCCACCAATGAAAGCAGTTTTTTTCCACTGTCTACTCTGCAAATCCTTCACTATTTTGAATACCTCTGTCAAATCTCCTCTCAGCTTTCTTTCCTCCAAGAAAAACAGTCCCAACTTCACAAATCTATCTCCATAACTGGCCAAAGCAAGTAACTCAGTTGAATAGTGATGATGTACAATAAATGCTGACCTTGCCAGTGACATCCACATCCCAATATGAACAAAATTACATATAAAGATTCCACTTTCCAATTCTGTTCTGTGTGGGATGGTAACGCCTTTCATGTTAAATTCAGGAGCGAGTTAAAACAGTCCATATAACACCTAAGTCGGTGGGTGGCTTTTATGAAATTGCATTGAAAGTTTGTTAATTTAGTGACAGAATAGTGGTAAGCTGATAAATAAAACCAAATTACCATTGCTATTAAATTCCCATTGGTCAACTCGGCAGTGACTAAGGGTATGAATTAATTCACTCCACTGTTGTCAGTGCTGAAATTTATTGGATACAGTTGTGTAATGGTTATTTTGCAAAATTTATAATAGAGTGGTCTGGACTAAATAATAATTAATCAGTAAAGTGATAGAAGGGGTTATCAGTAGTTCAATTGCTTTGCAATAACCTACTCTTTGATGCTCAATCTGTGTTCCAAAGTAACAAGACCTGGACAATATCCAGGCTTGGGATGACAAGTGGCAAGTAACATTTATGTCACACAAGTGCCAGGCAATGACCATCTCCAACAAGAGAGAATCTAATCATCGCCCCTTAAACAATATCCTGGGGGTATGATGAATGTAGAAATTGTTATATATTATGTTTATATTTGCGGCAATAATGTTATTATAAAACCCTGGTGTAAACTATATACAGGCAGTATGTCTGCCAAAGCTATAATTAAACAGTCATAAAAGGCGAGTTTGTGATTGGTTTTGAACTATTTATTTGTTTACATATAGAAACTAATGGAACATTGCTGTGATTGCTGGATATTCTCTGGAGAGTAGATAATTTGAGGGGTTGCATTTAATCCTAGCTAAGAAGGTAATATGATATCTTAGTGGGATACAGATATGTAATTAATGGGAGGAGCCAGGTCTGGCTGTGGTTTTGCAGTTTGTCACAGGATTTGCTCCAAATGTCTCTACACGGCTAAGCAAATAATCTGTCTGCAACTTTATTTATAAGTGCCATTTGAACTGCATTGGGTTGCTTCATTGGAGTTAGTGGCAGGTATGGATAGTAAGTTCACGTTTTTCCTTTTTAAGAACTGTTTAATAAATAATTGTAAAGCTATTTCTTTGATAATGTGGTTAATTCTGTGTTTAAATTAAAGTTTGTTTTAACATAAAAGATACCTATTGGTCAGAGTCGTCACTCCTGGGGTGAAGTATCCTTTCCTCAGTGTTTTACAAATTAAAATACTGTTGCTTCAGGAGCAGGTCAGAGACTGGGAATCCTGCAGTGAGTAACTCCACTCCTGTCCACCATCTACAAGGTACAAGTCTGGAGTGTAATGGAATACTCTCCCCTTGCCTAATTTAGTGCAGTTCGAACAACATTCAAGAAGCTTGACACCATCCAAGACAAAACAGCCCGCTTGATTGGTACCCCTTCCACAATCATTCATTCCCTCCACCACCAATGCACAGTGGCAGCAATGTGTTCAAGATGCACTGCAGGAACTTACCAAGGGTCCCTTGACAGCACCTTCCAAACCCACAACCACTAGGAGGAGAAGGGCAGCAGATACTTGGAAAAATTCCCCTCTAAGCTACTCACCATCCTGACTTGGAACTATATTGCCATTCCTTCACTGTTGCTGGGTAAAAATCCTAGAACTCCCTCCCTGACAGCACCCTGGGTGTACCTGCACCACTTGGATTGCAGTGGCTCAAGAAGGCGACTCACCACCACTTTCTCAAGGGCAATTAGTGATAGGCAATGGTGCTGGCGAGGCCAGAGAAACCCACATCCCTTGAATGAATAAAAAAATAATCATGCCAAACTATAACAGTTTTGAGAATTTGAATTTAACTTTTGATTCCTTAGTAGAAGCTGGTCAAGAAAGGGGTAGATAGCTGTGCTGATTGGGTGAGACAAAATAAGGTAGGAAGAGGCTCATATTGAGTACTAAACATCAGAATGAACCTTTTAGGCCAAGAGTGCTGTACGTTCTATATTGTTCACCGTCTTGAGATATCTGTACCTCTTTCTGCACCAATTCACTCATACATTGCCTACCCAGTGGTCCCCTGGGTTTTCTCAGCCTCTAGCTCCAGGTTCCTCTGTATACAGGACCAGGAAAGATATTTTGCCTTCACAGTCTGTCCAAGCCATCTACTTACAGACAAGTGAAGTTCTTGATTTTTGTTTACGTGTATTGTAAAACAGCATTTGTTGAATAGTTTAGCCTGAACTACCCATCAAAACTAACCATCCAGTTCAAAACCAGACAGGTCAGCAATTATGGTAGGTTATTTAAAGCCTTTTTTAAAATAAAATATATTTTATTAAAGTTTTTCGATCAAACAAAAATTTCCCATTTTACAACTTTGTAATAATAAATACATTGATCATTTTTTAAATAAATAATATGCTGACTATCGGCAACTCCCAATAACAAAATAAGAAGCAACAGAAATAATAACTAAGATAGTAACTTTGTGAAATCAAACATAAATAACTAATATATAAACACACACATAAAACCCCTGAAGACCCAAATGAGCCCCTCCCCACCCACCCCCTCCCCCCTGGGTTGCTGCTGCTGCCTTTCCTATTTTCCCTTATCGCTCTGCGAGATAGTCGAGGAACGGTTGCCACCGCCCGATGAACCCCTGAGCCGAACCTCTTAATGCATATTTTATCCGCTCCAGTTTTATAAACCCTGCCATGTCGTTGATCCAGGCCTCCACACCCGGGGGCTCAGCTTCTTTCCACATAAGTAGAATCCTTCGCCGGGCTACTAGGGACGCAAAGGCCAACACGTCGGCCTCTCTCGCCTCCTGCACTCCCGGCTCATCTGCAACCCCAAATATAGCCAACCCCCAGCTTGGTTTGACCCGGACCCCCACCACCTTCAAGATCACTTTTGCCACACCCACCCAGAACCCATGCAATACTGGACATGACCAAAACATGTGGGTGTGGTTCGCCGGGCATCCCGCGCATCTCCCGCACCTATCTTCCACTCCAAAAAACCTACTCAGCCTAGCTCCCGTCATATGCGCCCTGCGTAGAACCTTGAATTGTATCAGGCTGAGCCTGGCACACGAGGACGAAGAGTTTACCCTACTTAGGGCATCTGCCCACAGCCCCTCCTCAATCTCTTCCCCCAGCTCCTCCCATTTTCCCTTCAGCTCCTCTACCATCGTCTCCCCCTCGTCTCTCATTTCCCTATATATATATCTGACACCCTACCATCACCCATCCATGCCCCCGATATCACTCTGTCCTGGATCTCTTGCGCCGGGAGCTGCGGAGATTCCCTCACCTGTTGCCTCACAAATGCCCTCACTTGCATATAGCGAAATGCATTCCCAGGTGGCAACCCATATTTTTCTGTCAGTGCTCCCAGACTCGCGAACGTCCCATCTAAGAACAAGTCCTGCAATTTCACAATTCCTGCACGCTGCCAAGATTTAAATCCCCCATCTATCCTTCCCGGGACGAACCTATGGTTGTTCCTTATCGGGGACCACACTGAGGCACCCGTCACTCCCTTATGTCGTCTCCACTGCCCCCAAATTTTCAGAGTTGCCACCACCACTGGGTTTGTGGTGCATTTTTTCGGGGAGAACGGCAACGGCGCCGTCGCCAGTGCTTTTCAGCTAGTTCCCCCACAGGATGCCATCTCCAGTCTTTTCCACGCCGCTCCTTCCCCTTCCCTCATCCACTTACATATCATTGACACGTTGGCGGTCCAATAATAATCACTTAGACTCGGCAGTGCCAGTCCCCCTCTGTCCCTACTGCGCTGCAGGAACCCCCTCTTTACTCTTGGGGTCTTTCCAGCCCACACAAAGCTCATAATACTCTTGTCCACCTTCTTAAAAAAGGCCTTTGTAATCAGTACAGGGAGGCACTGGAACACAAAAAGAAACCTCGGAAGGACCACCATTTTAACCGCCTGCACCCTGCCCGCCAATGACAGGGGCGCCATGTCCCACCTCCTAAAGTCCTCTTCCATCTGCTCTACCAGTCGTGCCAAGTTAAGCTTATGCAAGGTTCCCCAATTCCTGGCCACCTGGATCCCTAAATACCAGAAATCTCTTCTTACCCTCCTCAACGGTAAATCGTCTATTCCCCTGCCCTGTTCCCCGGGGTGCATCACAAACAGTTTACTCTTCCCCATATTCAATTTATATCCTGAAAATTCTCCAAACTCCCTGAGTGTCTGCATTATCTCAGGCATCCCCTCCACTGGGCCCGCGACATACAACAACAAATCATCCGCGTATAATGACACCCGATGCCCTTCTCCTCCTCTAAGTACCCCCCTCCACTTCCTAGAGCCCGTCAGCGCTATGGCCAATGGCTCAATTGCCAACGCAAACAGTAACGGGGACAGGGGACATCCCTGTCTTGTACCTCTATATAGTTGTAAGTGGTCAGATCGTTGCCTATTTGTAATCACACTTGCCACCGGGGCCCTGTACAGGAGCTGAACCCATCTAATGAACCCCTCTCCAAATCCAAATCTCCTCAGTAGTTCCCACAGGTAGTCCCACTCCACTCTATCAAATGCTTTCTCTGCATCCATCGCCACCACTATCTCCGCCTCCCCCTCCGGAGGGGGCATCATCATCACCCCCAACAGCCTTCGTATGTTAGCATTCAATTGCCTCCCTTTAATAAACCCCGTTTGATCATCATGCACCACCCCAGGGACACAGTCCCCTATCCTCGTCGCCATCACCTTGGCCAAAAGCTTGGCATCTACGTTCAAGAGGGAAATAGGCCTGTATGACCCGCACTGCAGCGGGTCTTTGTCTCTTTTCAGGATCAGCGATATCGTCGCCTCCGACATCGTCGGGGGTAGTGTCCCCCTTTCCCTAGCCTCATTAAAGGTTCTCGTCAGAAGTGGGGCCAGCAGGTCCACGTATTTCCTATAGAACTCCACCGGGAACCCATCCGGTCCCGGGGCCTTCCCTGCCTGCATGTTCCCAATTCCTTTTACCACCACCTTCACCTCAATCTGCGCTCCCAGTCCAGTCATGTCCTGTTCCTCAACCTTCAGGAATCCAGCTGGTCTAGGAAACGCATCATTCCCTCTTTCCCTTCCGGGGGTTGAGCCTTATATAGCCTCTCGTAAAACACCCCGTTCACTCTCTCCGCTCCCTATTCCATCTTTCCCTCCTCGTCTCTAACCCCTCCGATCTCTCTCGCCGCCCCCCTCTTCCTAAGTTGTTGGGCCAGCAGCCGGCTCGCCTTTTCTCCATATTCATACTGCACTCCCTGTGCCTTCCTCCATTGTGCCTCCGCCTTACCCGTGGTCAACAAGTCAAAGACCGTGTGCAATCTCCATCTTTCCCTGTATAGCCCTTCATCTGGAGCCTCCGCATATTGCCTATTCACCCTCAAAATCTCCCCCAACAATCTCTCCCTTTCTTTACCCTCTTGTTTCCCCTTATGGGCCCTTATGGAGATCAGCTCCCCTCTAACCACCGCCTTCAGCGCCTCCCAGACCACTCCCACCTGGACCTCTCCGTCATCATTGATCTCTAGGTACCTTTCAATACATCCCCTCACCCTTACACATACCCCCTCGTCCGCCAACAGTCCCATATCTAATCTCCAGAGTGGGCGCTGCTCCTTTTCCTTTCCTACTTCCAAATCTACCCAGTGTGGGGCATGATCTGAAATGGCTATAGCCGAATACTCCGTTCCTGCCACCTTCGGGATCAGCGCCCTTCCCAGGACAAAGAAGTCTATCCGGGAGTACACTTTGTGGACATGGGAGAAGAAGGAAAATTCTTTACTCCTTGGTCTGGTAAATCTCCAGGGATCCACTCCTCCCATCTGCTCCATAAAGCCCTTAAGCACCTTGGCCGCTGCCGGCCTCCTCCCGGTCCTAGATCTGGACCGGTCCAGCCCTGGGTCCAGCACCGTGTTGAAGTCCCCCCCCCCATTACCAACTTTCCCGCCTCCAGGTCCGGGATGCGCCCCAGCATACGCTTCATAAAGTTCGCATCATCCCAGTTCGGGGCCTATACGTTCACCAGCACCACCGCCTCACCTTGCAATCTGCCACTCACCATCACGTATCTACCCCCACTGTCCACCACTGTGGTCTTCACCTCAAACAATACCAGTTTCCCCACCAGTATTGCCACCCCTCTATTTTTCGCATCCAAGCCCGAGTGGAATCCCTGTCCCACCCATCCTTTTCTTAATCTGACCTGATCCGCCAGTTTCAGGTGCGTCTCCTGAAGCATAACCACGTCTGCCTTTAGCTTCTTTAGGTGCGCAAATACCCTCATCCTCTTAATCAGCCCATTCAACCCTCTCACGTTTCACGTGATCAACCGGGTTGGGAGGCTCTTTACCCCCCCCCCCCCCCCCTCGTCGACTAGCCATCCCCTTTTTTAGACCAGCTCCTCACCCGGTTCCCACGCTCCCACTTATCCCCCGGACGGTGCCCTCCCATCCCATCCCGTAACAGCTCCTCCTTCCCCTTAGCAGCAGCAGCCCAGTTAACCCCCCCCCCTCTAGATCCCTCTCTAGCTTAGTTGCTCCCCCCATAGTGCTTCCGGAAGTCAGCAAACTCTGGCTGACCTCAGTTTCCCCCGTTTATCCTTAGCCTCCCATTATGTGAGGCCCCCTCCTTCCTGCGCCCCCTTTCCCGCCACAATTTCCATAGCGCGGGAACAAAGCCCGCGCTTCCCTCTCGGCCCCGCCCCTGATGGCGCAGCTCCCTCTCTCCTTCCCCCTCCCCTTCCCCACCGGCGCCCACATTTCTTCGTGTCTCCCCCCCCCCCCCCTTCGAGGGGAACGAAAATTTGCCCCCATCTGATTCACAGTCCCTTGCCACCACCTCGCTACTTCATTTCAAACACTCATTCTCAAATCTAGTCCAACTTCTCCTCTTCAATAAATGTCCACGCCTCCTCTGCCGTCTCGAAGTAGTGGTGTTTACCCTGGTGTGTAACCCACAGTCTTGCCGGCTGCAACATTCCGAATTTCACTTTCCTCTTGTGGAGCACCGCCTTGGCCCGATTGAAACTCGCCTTCCTTCTCGCCACCTCCCCACTCCAATTCTGGTACACGCGGCCGTGTCTTTTTCGCCCATTTCAGGACCAACTCCCTGTCCTTGTAGCGGTGGAACCTCACCACTATTACTCGAGGTATTTCTCCTGCCTTTGGTCTTCTCACGAGGACTCGGTACGCTCCCTGCATTTTCAGGGGGCCCGTCGGGGCCTCAGCTCCCATTAAGGTATGGAGCATCGTGCTCACATACGCCCCAACGTCGCCTCCCTCTGCCCCTTCGGGAAGACCCAAGGTTCTTAAGTTCTTCCTCCTCAAGCTATTTTCCAGGGCTTCCAGTCTCTCCATACACCTCTTATTCAGTGCCTCGTGCGTCTCCGTCTTCACCACCAAGCCCTGTATCTCGTCCTCGTTTTCGGCAGCTTTTGCCTTCACTCCACGGAGCTCCATCTCTTGGGTCTTCTGCGCCTCCTTTAACCCCTCAATCGCCTGCAGCATCGGTGCCAGCACCTCCTTCTTGAGATCCTCCACACATCGCCGGAGGAACTCCTGCTGTTCCAGGCCCCATACCAACTGGCCGCCCTCCGCCGCCATCTTGCTTCTCACTTCCCTTCTTTGCCGCTGCTCCAGAGGATCCTCCGCAATCTGGTCACTATTATCTCTTCTATCCATTCACATCCGGGGGGACTCCCTTCTATGTCGCCTCACAGTGGGTTTAGCCTTCGGAAATTGCCGTTGGGGCTCCCGATAAGAGCCCAAAAGCCCGTTATAAAATGGAGGTGCCGAAACGTGCGACTTAGCTGGTCATCGCCGCACCCGGAAGTCATTTAAAGCCTTTTTTAAAAGCAAAAGGAAGACTGACCTTAAGAATGCAACTACCCGGGCAGCACGGTGGCGCAGTGGGTTAGCCCTGTTGTCTCACGGCGCCGATGTCCCAGGTTCGATCCCGGCTTTGGGTCACTGCCCATGTGGAGTTTGCACATTCTCCCCTTGTTTGCGTGGGTTTCGCTCCCACAGCCCAAAGATGTGCAGGGTAGGTGGATTGGCCACGCCAAATTGCCCCTTAATTGGAAAACATGAATTGTGTATTCTAAATTAATTTCAAGAAAAAAAGAATGCAACTCCCCTTTTTTGTAAAGGCTGTGCGCCTCAGTTCTGGCGATGAAAGTGACTTGTGGAATGTGCACTGGTAGCAAACTGCAAGTAGTGAATATCTTTGTTCCCGATGGAGGATTTCCCCTCCCATTCCTTGTTTTTGTGATTCTGTTTTTTCCTGTTAATTTGTGTAGTGGATTCATCCAGTGGAGAAGAGCTCTTTGCCTCAGCATGCTACATGTTTGGGAAGATTTATTAACTCAGTTGTTGGGTGTACTGAGTGTGAAATTGTTTTGTTCTCTAACGCTGCTGCCTGAGGTTGGCTAATGAATAGACATGAAGAACAAGAGTGGGCCATTCAGTCCCTCAAGCCTGTGCTGTCATTCAGTTCTATCACTGCCAAACACTTATCAAAACTCAATTTGCCTGTCTTTGCTCCATATCCTTTGATATCTTTGCCAAAAACATTACAATCTCAGCCTTAAAAATTACAATTGGTCCCCAACATCTACAGTCTTTTAGGGGAGAGAGTTTCAAGTTTCCACCACCCTTTGTGTGAAAAAGAAAACATTGTGCATTTTCCTTTTTTAAAAAGTAACAATTGATTTGGTTTGGTGCTCACTCAGTGGTAATGATGCAGTACCGGGTGCACCCTGCTTTGTTCCAATACTGGACCAAAAATGACATTAAATGTAGTTGAAGATCAGCTGAACAGCTTGAGTCCATTAACTGAATCCCCCTCTGATGCAGTCTGCCTCTTGGTCCATGCCTTCCAACTTCTTGTGTTCAACTCATTGTAGTCCTGTTGGGGAGTTAGAACTGTTAGCAACAAAACATTCAATAGCGGGATCATCTTCCCTTACTTGTTGGTTACTTGTTTTTTTTTAAAATAATATTTTATTGAAAATTTTTGGTCAACCAACACAGTACATTGTGCATCCTTTACACAACATTGTAACAATACAGATAATAATGACCTTTTTTAAATATAAACAAAAACAACAACAAATAAATAAATATTAAATAACAAACAAAAAAATAATAAAAACTAGCCCTAATTGGCAACTGCCTTGTCTCAGGCCACCCCCCCCCCCCCCCCCCAAGTCCTGGGCCGCTGCTGCTGCCTTCTTTGTTCTCCCCTATCTATCTTTCCGCAAGATATTCGACGAACGGTTGCCACCGCCTAGTAAACCCTTGAGCCGACCCCCTTAGGACGAACTTAATCCGCTCTAACTTTATGAACCCCGCCATATCATTTATCCAGGTCTCCACCCCCGGGGGCTTGGCTTCTTTCCACATTAGCAATATTCTGCGCCGGGCTACTAGGGACGCAAAGGCCAAAACATCGGCCTCTTTCGCCTCCTGCACTCCCGGCTCTTGTGCAACCCCAAATATACCCAACCCCCAGCTTGGTTCGACCCGGACTCCTACTACTTTCGAAAGCACCTTTGTCACCCCCATCCAAAACCCCTGTAGTGCCGGGCATGACCAAAACATATGGGTATGATTCGCTGGGCTTCTCGAGCACCTCGCACACCTATCCTCCACCCCAAAAAATTTACTGAGCCGTGTTCCAGTCATATGTGCCCTGTGTAATACCTTAAACTGAATCAGGCTTAGCCTGGCGCACGAGGACGACGAGTTTACCCTGTTTAGGGCATCTGCCCACATCCCCTCCTCAATCTCCTCCCCTAGCTCTTCTTCCCATTTCCCTTTTAGTTCGTCCATCATAGTCTCCCCTTCGTCTCTCATTTCCCTATATATATCCGACACCTTACCGTCCCCCACCCATTTCTTTGAGATGACTCTGTCCTGCACCTCTTGTAGAATCATAGAAGTTTACAGCATGGAAACAGGCCCTTCGGCCCAACCAGTCCATGCCGCCCAGTTTTTACCATTAAGCTAGTCCCAGTTGCCCGCACTTGGCCCATAACCCTCTATACCCATCTTACCCATGTAACCATCTAAATGCTTTTTGAAAGACACAATGTCGGGAGCTGCGGGAATTCCCTCACCTGCTGCCTCGCAAAAGCCCTCAATTGCATGTACCTGAATGCATTCCCTTGGGGCAACCCATATTTCTGTTGGTTACTTGTTAAGTGATAATTCTATTCAATTCAGCACTGACAACAGTACAGTGAATTAACTCTCATCCATAGTTACTGCTGAGCTGACGGATGGGAATTTAGAAGTAATTGTTCTATTTATCAATCTACCACTATCTGGCCACTAATTACCAAGAATTTCAATGCATTTTACAGAGAAATGCCTTTTGACATACGTCATATGCATGAATCTGTTTCCTTTAGTCTTGTTGATCTGGAAAATCTAAGCATTATCTGTATCCTATTTCTGTATCGTAGGTACCGTTAGACTCTTGGGGGAATTCATTTTAATTTTGGACTAGATTGGGTTGAGAATGATATATATTTTTAAAAAATCAAATTATCATTGGTCAAAACTGCCTTACAATCCCAAACCTGAACCAAAACCACCTCCAACCTGCCCATTCAGGATTTGTCAGACACAGGAGATGGGTAGGGTTGTCCATTTAATATAATGGATCTGAGAGCCTCATATTTAAATACAGACCTAACCCTGGCTGGGTGATAAGATGATGAGGGATACTTCCCGAATTATCCACCAAGAAATTACCAATTTCCCTACCAACAGAAACCCCCACTCCTCTGCTATTGGCTCCCCAATCCACCCAGTTCTGCCACTGACACCTACAGGATGCCTACCAGAGTGCATTCCACATGACTGAGACCAAAACCTGCTAATCAGGTTGATTGCATACTATCTAGGAACAGGAATAAGCCACTTGGCCCCTCAAGCAGCAGGTCATGGCTGATCTGATTGTAACTTCAACTCCACATTCGTGCCTACCCCCAATAACCTTTCACCGTCTTGCTTACTCACCCCTTGCTTATCAAGAGACTATCTGCCCCTACCTTAAAAATATTCCAAGACTCTGCTTCCACCACCTTTTGAGGAAGAGTGTTCCAAAGACTTATTGTCCTCAGAGAGAAATAAACTCTCCTAATCTCTGTTTCAAATGAGCCTCCCTCTGTCCTTGGCAGGCCGAGTGCAGTCCGTGAAGATGAAATGAAAATGAACATTTTGCCGCGTTTTCTGTTCCTATTCCAATGCTTGTCAGTTTTATGCTAAAGGTGTTATTTGTGGGGGTGGAGAGGCTAATTTTTGTCCTTTATTTGGCCGGGTAAGGTTGCTAGGATTTGTTGAACGGTCCAGCAAAGAGACCGGCAGTCAGGTGGTTTGGCGTTGCCGAGCTTGATCTATTACTTTCCACACTGGACTCTCATCCAGTGTGAGTCCCACACTGGATGGGGCTGCGTGCATCGGTGACGTCCCCGCTGCCATTCTCTCCAGGGAAGTATTCGGGTAATCTGGTGGTGGTTGCAATTTTGTAAATCTGGGGTCAATTTTAGCAGCATTTTAAGATGGGTAGGTTGTCAAAACGGGTGCTGATTTGTGATAATCGTATGTTTGAGCCGGCAAGACTGGATGACAGGTTTTGGGGCTGGGTGGATAGGTGGATGGCATGGGGGACTTGTTTCTGGGGGAGCAGTTTGCGAGCCTGGAGGTGCTGTCAGAGAAATTTAGGTTTTCGCAGGCACAAACTTTAGATATCTGCAGGTGAGGGACTTTGCGAGGGAGCTTTTCCTGTTGTTTCTGGTAGCGCCGCCATCCTCGCTGTTGGATAGGGTTGGTTTTTTTTTTTTAAATAATTTTTATTAAGGTTTTCATAAAATATCAATAACAAAATGAAAAAGGAACCCAACAGGGTTAAGTACAAAACACAATCTAGAAAAGCAACCCTCCATACCCCCCTCCCCCCTGTACATAAATAATAAATTAACACCCCGACTTAACACAACAGGTATATACACCCCCTCAGACCCTCCAGTGTAAGTAACAAAAATAAAGTAAACCCGCCGCCGCCCCCCCCCCCCCCCCCCCGAGTTGCTGCTGCCATTGACCAATGTCTTACCGTTCTGCCAGGAAGTCTAAGAACGGTTGC
Organism: Scyliorhinus torazame; assembly: GCF_047496885.1. Lineage (NCBI taxonomy): Eukaryota > Metazoa > Chordata > Chondrichthyes > Carcharhiniformes > Scyliorhinidae > Scyliorhinus > Scyliorhinus torazame. The sequence goes on from NC_092713.1 coordinate 304,845,961, forward strand.
CACCGCCTAAAGAACTCTTGTACCGACCCTCTCAAGGCAAATTTCACCCTCTCCAATTTAATGAACCCCGCCATATCGTTGACCCAGGATTCCACGCTTGGGGGCCTCACATCCTTCCACTGAAGAAGAATCTTTCGCCGGGCTACCAGGGACGCAAAGGCCAGAATATCGGCCTCTTTCGCCTCCTGCACTCCCGGCTCCTCTGCCACCCCAAATATTGCGAGCCCCCAGCCCGGTTTGACCCTGGATCTTACCACCCTCGACACCGTCCTGACTACGCCTTTCCAAAATTCCTCCAGCGCTGGGCATGCCCAGAACATATGGGTGTGAGTTGCTGGGCTCCCTGAGCACCTAACACACCTGTCCTCACCCCCCAAAAAACGGCTCATCCTTGTCCCGGTCATGTGTGCCCTGTGCAGCACCTTAAACTGTATGAGGCTGAGCCTCGCGCACGATGAGGAAGAGTTCACCTTCCCTAGGGCATCTGCCCACGTTCCTTCCTCAATCTCCTCTCCCAACTCCTCCTCCCACTTACCTTTCACCTCCACCACCGAGTCCTCCTCCTCCTCCTGCATCACCTGGTAAGTTTCCGAGATCTTCCCCACTCCCCAAGAGCACCCTGTCCTGTACTGTGTGTGGCAGTAGCCGCAGGAATTCCACCACCTGCCGTCTGGCAAACGCCCTTACCTGTAAGTACCTGAAGGTGTTCCCCGGGGGGAGCCCGTATTTCTCCTCTAGCTCACCAAGGCTCGCGAACTTCCCGTCCACAAACATGTCCCTCAACTTTTGTATCCCTGCCCTGTGCCACCCCGAAAACCCTCCACCTGTTCTCCCTGGGGCGAACCGGTGGTTTCCCCCGTATTGGGGTCCACGCCGAGGCCCAAACTTCCCCCCCCTCTGCCGCCTCCACTGCCCCCAGATTTTGAGGGCAGCCGCCACCAGCGGGCTCGTGGTATATCTCCTTGGAGGGAGCGGCAGCGGCGCCGTTTTGGATAGGGTTTTGATGCTTGCAGGCCTGGAAATGAGGAGTACCTCAGGAATTTGCAGGAGGATAATGGCGGAGGATACTGCGTTCTTGGTGGGGACTAAGACCAAATGGGAGGAGGAGTTAGGGGTGGCATTAGAGGAGGGGCTATGGTGTGGGTTAAGTTATTGCGCAGGGTAAACACCACTTTGTCGTGCATGAGACTGGGGTTGATGCCATTGAAAGTGGTACACTGGACACACTTAACTAGGACTAGGTTGAGTCGGTTGATTGAGGGGGTGGAAGATAAGTGTGAGCGCGGTGGGAGGGGCCCGGCAAAGTATATGCATATGTTCTGGGTGTGTCCTGAGCTGGTGAGATTTTGGGTCTCCTTCAGCACCATGTTGGAAATTTTACAGATGGATTTTGGAGCCCAGTCCCCAAGCAGCCACATTTGGGGTTGCAGGTGGGTGCGGGACGGTTGTGTAAGCCTTCATCTTGTTGATCGCTCACAGGCAGGTTCTGTTGGAGTGAAGGTCAGCTTCTCCACCCAATGCCTCGTGCATCTTGAGAAAGTTAATTACATGTCAAAGGGTGCGATTGAGGGATTCTACAACAGAGGTGGGAGGGGCGATTCTCCAAAAGGAGACAAAGTGTTTGCGCCATCGTGAACGCCGTCAGGGTGCCAGAACGGCGTTGGAGCAGTTCACGCCGTTCCAGTCTCCCTTCCCGGCGCCAAATGGGCGCCGCGCCATCCCGCGCACACGCGGGGGACTTCTTCAGCGCGCCGGCCCAGACTCAACATGGCGTCGATGTTCAGGGGCCGGCCGCGCAGGAAAGCAGGCCTGGGGGGGATGAGGCCGGCCCGCCGATCGGTGGGCCCCGATCCCGGGCCAGACCCCACCGGAGGGCCCCACCCCCCCCCCCCCCCCCACCGGTGAAGGATCGCTTTTCCCTGCCCCACAGGCCGCCCCCGACCCTTCGCGCAGAGTTCCCGCTGGCAGCAACCAGGGGTGAACGCCGCCGGCGGGACTCTGTCGTATCCGCGTGGCCGCTCGGCCCATCCAGGCCGGAGAATCGCGGCCCCGCCGATTCCAAGGGCCCGCGGCCGGCGCCACATCAAACGCGGCGGCGCAAATGGTGCTGATTCTTCGCACCTCGGAGAATCGCGCGCTGGCGCGGTTGCGGCGATTCTCCGGCCCGTCGCGGGGCTCGGAAATCGTCCCCGTGGTCTTTTATTGTGTTCTTTAAAGAGCTAGTTACTGTGAGCTATTAATTATTAATATAAAGGGGGATGTTGATGCTACTTTGTTGGGTTGTTTTTTTATGGTTTGTATTTATGAAAAAAAGGTTTATAAAAATATATATATTTTAAAATCTCTTTTAAATGGGCAATCCGCTAAAGATTCTCCCACAAGAGGAAGCATCATTTCCGCATTCACCCTGTCAAGGCCCCTCAGGATCTTGCATGTTTCAATCAAGTTCCATTTGGGGATCCTGTTAGGAGAACAAAATGATGTGGAATCAAAACTGCACAGCCTGCTGGGCATCAAACCTCCTTGCTCAGAATATCTGATCTTATCACCGTTGGGGCATAGTTCTCTGTGAAGCCTCCTCCGAGCTGGGTTGCCAACTCGACTTGGATGTGTTTCATTTTATCATTTCTTGCTTCCAATTGCCTGTTCTTCTTTGCAGTTCGCCTCCTTCCCAAGGTCAACCAGAAGGTAAACTATTCCCTTGTTAGCCGATTGGACGATTTTTGACCATCGGTTCAACAAACTTTTCTTCCCGATCGTCGATATTTTTGTAACTGATAAAACATTTTACAAGAAAGTGAAATAAAAGATTGTTCTCAATGACTGATTTTTTTACTGGGCTGCTTGCAACTGTATCTATCTCTACCAACTTCTCCAGCCCTACAAACCTGCTGAGATCCATGCATTTCTGCCTTCAGCTGTCAAGGTCCTTATCTTTGGAATTCCATCCATAAATCTTTCCACCTCTTTTCCTTTAGGATATTCCTTAAAACCTACATCTTTGACAATTCTAATATGTGTCGAATTTTGCCTGATAATGCTCCTCATAGATTTTCCCTCGGGCATCAGTGTAAATGGGCCTTGTAAATGTGTTGGGTTCCCAAATCACTGACAGCAAGGACTTTCAACAATGAATAATCTATTCACTAACTTAGCAGCTCCTTAACACTTGTGCTCTGACCGCACTCCTGGGGTTAACGCCCCCTTTCCTGTAACATGACATCTTTTGTAGCCGAGTCATCATGTTCGCACGTGACCACTTGGCCTACACCTTCCCCATTTAGCTGGAACACCCAGTGGCATGAGATGTAACAGTGTATGCAGTAGGAAACGTCCCCATTTAGCTGGAACACCCAGCGGCATGAGATGAAACAGTGTATGCAGTAGGAAACTATGTACAGACCATTTTGTAAGATACAAGTTAAACAAACTAACAATGCATAACTATATAAATATGCAGTGAGGCATGGATAAAGCTGTTGCAACTCGTGCCTAGCCCATTGTGCATCTATTCCATTCCACCAACTTTTGTTGTAGAAAGACTAGATTCGAAAACCAATTCTAGATTAGGTGGAACCTCGTGTTTGGTTTCCTCAGGCGCCCTGATAGTATGGTTAGTCCGGTTGGTGATGATGTCAGCTTTCTCTGGCCAGTGTCCTTAGTGTAGACGACCCAGAGCATTCTGTCAGCATGTTCTGTGGGTGCAGGGTCCATTGCTCATAAGCTGAGGTGTGCAGTCCCGTGCACATTTCTCTGCGCGAACGACCTGTTCCACCAAACCGTTTGGTTGTAGATATCGAGGGCTGCTCATGATAGGCTCAAAGTCCCATCCGTGTGCAAAGTTCCATCCGTGTGCAAAGTCCCATTCGTGGGTAAAGTTCCATCCGTGTGCAAAGTTCTGTGATGGTGTTGACACTCTCGCAATCGAGTGTTGTTGGAAGCTCGCTAACTTTGCTGCTTTGACTGAAAATTCAGTCACCTTACTGACGCTCCGACCCATGGAGGACTGTCCAGCTGCCTTGCTGCTAATGGCAGAGGATGGCTGCCATGGTTTCAGTCAGCAGCAATTAGCAAAGTGTTTCCATTTCCCACATATGTTACATCTTTTACCATATGCAAAGAAAGCTGTTCTGTCAGAGGGTGCTGGCCACTGCAGTTGAAGCAGGGCACCTCCTATACTGCGGACACTTCTATTTCCCACCTAAAATCTCTACTTTTGTTTTCTTATTGTTCACTAAACATATATATACTAATGGCTGCTTGCAACATTAGATTTTTCTCTTGCAGCAGTTGCTTGCTCCCTGAATTGCCATGAATTCCACTTTTCACAGTAACTTCATTGAAGTCTACTTGTGACAATAAGCGATTTTCAATTTCATTTTCAACTGTTCGATCCCTTATTAGTTCTTCAGTGAGAGCTCCAAATGCACATTTCTTTGACAATATTTTCAGGGTGGCCGCGTGAGATTGTATTGATTCATCTGCTCTTTGGTTTGTTAAAATGGATGTTTTCTCATCGAGGATTTGTTTTTTTTTTATTGGGGGATGGATAGAACATAGAACATTACAGCGCAGTACAGGCCCTTCGGCCCTCGATGTTGCGCCGACCTCTGAAACCACTCTAAAGCCCATCTACACTATTCCCTTATCGTCCATATGTCTATCCAATGACCATTTGAATGCCCTTAATGTTGGCGAGCCCACTACTGTTACAGGCAGGGCATTCCACGCCCTTACTACTCTCTGAGTAAAGAACCTACCTATGACATCTGTCCTATATCTATCACCCCTCAATTTAAAGCTATGCCCCCTCGTGCTCGACATCACCATCTGAGGAAAAAGGCTCTCACTGTCCACCCTATCTAATTCTCTGATCATCTTATATGCCTCAATTAAGTCACCTCTTAACCTTCATCTTTCTAAATAAAATAACCTCAAGTCCTTCAGCCTTCCCTCATAAGATCTTCCCTCCAGACCTGGCAACATCCTGGTAAATCTCCTCTGCACCCTTTCCAATGCTTCCACATCCTTCCTATAATGCAGCAACCAGAACTGCACGCAATACTCCAAATCCGACCGCACCAGAGTTTTGTCCAGCTGCAACATGACCTCATGGCTCCGAAATTCAATCCCTCTACCAATAAAAGCTAACACACCTTAAGCCTTCTTAACAACCCTCTCAACCTGGGTGGCAACTTTCAGGGATCTATGTACATGGACACCAAGATCTCTCTGCTCATCCACACTACCAAGAATCTTACCATTTGCCCAGTACTCTGTCTTCCTGTTATTCCTTCCAAAATGAATTACCTCACATTTTTCTGCATTAAACTCCATTTACCACCTCTCAGCCCAGCCCTGCAGCTTATCTATGTCCCTCTGTAACGTGTTACATCCTTCCGCACTGTCCACAACTCCACCGACTTTAGTGTCATCGGCAACTTTACTCACCCATCCTTCTACGCCATCCTCCAGGTCATTTATAAAAATGACAAACAGCAGTGGCCCCAAAACAGATCCTTGTGGTACACCACTAGTAACTGGACTCCAGTCTGAACATTTCCCATCAACCACCACCCTTTGCCTTCTTCCAGCTAGCCAATTTCTGATCCAAACTGCTAAATCACCCTGAATCCCATGCCTCTGTATTTTCTGCAATAGCCTACTGTGGGGAACCTTTTCAAACGCTTTACTGAAATCCATATACACCACATCAACTGCTTTACCCTCGTCCACCTGTTTGGTCACCTTCTCAAAGAACTCAATAAGGTTTGTGAGGCATGACCTACCCTTCACAAAACCATGTTGACTATCTCTAATTAAATTATTCTTTTCCAGATGATTGTACATCCTATTCTTGAACTTTTTAGGATTATGTCAGGGTTCTTTTTTCCCTCCATCTAGAAAACAAACAACTCAAATTTTTCGATGGTCTTGCGGCCTGCTAGATTTAATAATAAGCCTGTACCTTTTTCAACGTGTCAGGCAATGCAGCACCGCAGTAAATGCACCATTCCTCAGACTTTTCCCAATACCTACAATATTTTCATCAAAGATGAGTGGGTCGATGCAGCAAAATCCTGTGCCATATTGCCAACTCCTGACACCATGTAAATGTGTTGGATTCCCGAATCGCTGACAGCAAGGACTTTCAACAAAGAAAAGCTTATTCATCAGCTTAGCAGCTACTTCCACACTTGTGTTGTGCCCACGCTCCTGGGCTCGCGCACCATCACATTCTCACGTGACCACCAGGCCTACAAGCCTCACCATCGATGTTGTTTGTAAGCTGAGTAACTTTCCCTGTAAGACGTTCAAATGTGTGGCCAATTTTAAAGGGACTGTGTAGTGCAGTAAGCCAGCCATGCACAGTAAACAGTAGTTAGAGGGAACATTGCTTGCCACTCTGCCCGAAGCTATGTGGATGGTCCTTTAGGTCAGAGGAATCAGGCAATTGGGTGTAATAGTGTAGTTGTATGTTACTGGACTAGTGATGATAGAGAACAAAGTTCACATCATGGCGGGTACAATTGTGTCTTTTAAAAAGCATTTAGATAGTTACATGGGTAAGATGGGTATAGAGGGTTATGGGCCAAGTGCGGGCAACTGGGACTAGCTTAATGGTAAAAACTGGGCGGCATGGACTGGTTGGGCCGAAGGGCCTGTTTCCATGCTGTAAACTTCTATGATTCTATGATCCCACGCTAGGCATCTTGAGAATTTGAATTCAGGTTTTACAGAGAAGGAAATGTGAAAGTTGGAGAGGTTAGATATATATCCACTGACGTTTAGAAGAGTATGGCAACTTGATCAAAACCGTTTACGATCCTGTGGGGTATTGACAGACTGAATGTGGAGAGGATATTTCCTCTTGTCGGAGAATCTAGGGCTTGGGTTCACTGTTTAAAAATACTCATTTAAGACCGAGATGAGAATTTCTTTCTCTCAGAGGGTTGTGAGTTTCTGGAACATTCTCCCTCAAAAGGCAGTGGAGGCAGAATCTTTGAATATTTTTAAGGCAGGGCCAGATGGATTTTTGATCAACAAATGGTGTGAAAGGTTAATAGGGATAGGCAGGAATGTGGGGTTGAAGTGACAGTCAGGTCAGCCACCATCTTGTTGAATGCTGGAGCCGGCTCGAGGGGCCGAGAGGCCTTCTCCTCCTCATTCCTAAATCCCAACTAATGTCCTTTAGGGAAGGAAACCAGCCATCTTTACCTAGTCTGGGTCTAGAATTGACTTAGTCCCTTTACTAACCTGCAAGTAACCCAGTGAACCATTCAATTGGGCAATGAGGCGAGGGTCAATAAATGCCAATACGAAAGAAAACTCTAGCTGCTGCTTGACCAGGGCACTGTTCACCTTGATGCAGTTTCATGAGATTTAAATTCAAGTAATCTGGCAATATAACCCAGCATCCTGTTAACTTTGGCTTTCCTTGCAATGAAGAAACTATTCCTTTGCCACCTGCAGTGCTAATTTGTGCTGAATTTGGTTTGTTATTTGGCACTGCCGAGCTACATTCAGATTAGGTTCCATTGAATCTCTAATTAAACATAATACTTGTAAAGTTGCTAATTTTATGTTGATCAAGTCAACACTACATGGCCTTTATGGTTTCTAGAGACATGAAACGTTCCTAATGTGAAACCAAAAATTATTACAATATTAGGAGAACAGCTGGAGGTGTGTCTTAGGAATTCACAGCAGCTGTATCTTTGTTTTAAAATAATGAAAAAGTATCATGCATTGTACACTGATCTGTGCAGTTCAAAGTCAGCAAGGAAAACTAGATGCAACAAAATGAGTTCTGAAAACCTGGTTTCTATTTAATCCCCATTTTGGCTGAAAATGCGTCAGAATAGTGCACAACTGTAGTTTCCTGTACGTAGCTTTCAGGACATCTTGAGAATGGACAACTGGTTCATCATTTACTGATTGTTGTTTTTGTTCAATGTCGTAGAGATTATCACTACGTAGGTGCTACTTAATGAGTCTGCTTCCCCTCTTCCTCTCTTCTGCTTTATTCTTACAACCTCCTCACTCCACCCAAGAACTCTGTTCCTCAGATTTTAGCCTCTTGTGCACTATCCCTTTCCTTCACCAAACAACTAATGGCCATAACGTCAGCTGTTAAGCCTCGTACTCTGAAATTTCCCAACTTTTGGTCATCCTTCCTAATTTCCCCTTCGTTAGTGTGATGTCTATTGTTATCTCTGAAGCATCTTGGGGCATTTGTAAATTCTAGAGGTGCTATATAAATGCAAGTTGTTAGATAGATCACTATCACGGGGATGGGGGAGTGGGCCGAGGGGTATGTCCACACTCCGTGGGCCATATGGCCTCTTTCTGCGCTGCAGGGATTCTATGGATATTTTTATTCCACATTTTCAATTTTATACATAACAATAACAAACAGCCCAAAACCACCCCACCCCAACTAAAATAATCATATTTCTGTTTGCGGGAGCTTACTCTGTACAATTTGGTTATTGTGTTATCTGAACTTCAACAATGCTGACATTTGAAAGTACTAAATTAACTAAAACCCCATATTCGTACATTACCCACCTTGAGCGCTGTAACTGATGCACCATCTTATTCATGGATAATGGGTCAAACTGCATCTGCAGCTTCTTCCTACTAGCCAGGCTCTAGTAGGGTCACTCCAGTGCCTACCATCTACCTCCAAGATCTCATCTACCAACCTTTGGCATTCTTCTCTTGCCTCCCTATCCACCTCAGCCTTAAGCAAGATTATCTCCCCACTCACCACCATCTTCAGGTGGTGTACCTGGTACAGGTGGTGTGCCACAGTACCGAGGGTGAAATCTCCCCATTTTTGTTAAACCCCACATACTCACCAACCACCTTTGCCACCTTCACACAAAATCCCAAATTCGCCAACAGCCCCACATCAAACTCCATGCCTGCCGCTGAACTGGCCCCGTCTCCAAAACCACATCTACCAGGTACAGCGCATTATCCAAAACAACTATTGCAGAATATTCCGCTTTCCATTCTAAGGCTTCTATCGCACTTTGAAAAGATGAGCATGTTTTCAAGTTGCAGCATTGAATGTACGCAGGTAACACTTGTGTTCGGCAAGCTTTGTAGATGAGTGGAGCAGTTCTTCCTCGAGTGCAGTTACTGTTGGGTCCAAGAGGCTTTTTGTACTGCCCAGAAAATTTGTACATCACTTGAAATTTTAATTTCAATTAATCCTACCAAGCCAATTGATTATAAGTATCTTCATAAAGAGGTTGCTGGTTCTTTTCATACCAACACAGCTTAAACTTGCATCTTTTCAAATAGACTATAATTCAAAGCCTTTCATAGGAGCTTAGTCAGGCAAACATTGACATCAAACGCGAGAAAGGTGAGAATGAGAATGAGTTGGGGCTGGGGGAGGAAGCTGGTGACCAGCAGTTTGACCAAAGAGTTAAGTTTTAAAGAAAGAACTTGCATTCCTCTAGCACCTTTCTTGAACTTGGGTCTTCCTAAGAACTTTACAGTTAATTGAGTACTTTCAAAATGTCAGCATTGCTGAAGTCTAGAATTTTGATTAATTTATTTATTGTCACATGTACCAAAATACAGTGAAAAGTAACTGTGATTGTTGACAGTGCGGAACAAGGGGCCAAACAAACCAAATACATGAGCAAGAGCAGCATAGGGCGTCGTGAATAGTGTTCTGACAGGGAACAGATCAGTCCGAGGGGGAGTCATTGAGGAGTCTTGGAGCTGTGGGGAAGTAGCTGTTCCTATGTCTGAATGTGCGGGTCTTCAGACTTCTGTATCTTCTGCCTGATGGAAGGGCCTCGAAGAAGGCAATGCCTAGATAGGAGGGGTCTTTGATAATGCTGTCTGCTTTCCTGAGGCAGTGGGAGGTGTAGACAGAATCAGTGTGGGGGTGGCAAGCTTGTGTGATGCGTTGGGCTGAGTTCACCACAGTCTGCAGTTTCTTGCAATCTTGGACCGAGCAGTTGCCATACCAGGCTGTGATGCCGCTGGATAGGATGCTCTCTATCGCACATCTGTACCAGTTTGTGAGAGTCGATGCAGACATGCCACATTTATTTAGCTTCCGTAGGAAGTAGAGAGTTGGGCTTTCTTGACTGTTGCATCAATGTGAGTGGACCAGGACAGACTGTTGGTGATGGTGACCCCCAGGAACCCCCAGAAAACACAATAACTAAATTGTACAGAGCAAGTTCCCGCAAACAGAAATATGATTATTTTAGTGACATTGGTTGAGCTGTAAACGTTGGCCAAGGCACTGGGAAAAACTCCCCTGTTCCTCTTCAAATAGTGTCCCGGCCACCTTCATAACCACCTGAGAAAACAAATGGGGCTTCAATCTGACCTGAAAGATGGTGCGTCCGAAAGTGCAGTGTTCCCTCTGCACTACTCTGGCTGTGTCAAGCTGGATATTATGCTTGTATGGCTGAAGCTGGACTTGAACTCAAAGCATTTGAGTCGAGATTGCTACCTACCCACTGAGCTGTAGCTGAGAAATGGAGTTCCAGCAGAAGATCAGGCATGGTCTTATTTAATGGTGGAACAGGCTCGAGGAGCCGAATGGTTCTCTGTCCCTTCTATTTCTTATCTTGCTAAGGAAGGAGATGCCACCAAGGAGGGAATTCCAGGAATTGGGACCTACATAAGTGGAGGCATGACCACCAATAATGGGATAAAGAGGTAGAAACAAGAATGAAAGAGATTCACCTCAGCTCCAAGTACTTCCAGCTGCACAGGGGCACCAAGCAGGGATGCCGCTGTCGCCGCTGCTGTTCGCCCTAGCGATCGAACCATTAGCGATCGCTCTCGGAACAGCAAAGAACTGGACAAGGAGGCAGAAAGCATAGAGTCTCACTCGAAGCGGATGACCTGCTCCTCCACATCTCGGACCCACAAAGCAGCATGGAAGGACTCATCATGCTCCTGAAAGAGTTTGGTGCCTTCTCAGGCTACAAACTCAACATGAGCAAAAGTGAGTTCTTCCCGGTGAACCCGCAAGAGGGAGGGACAGCGCTGGTGGGACTGCTGTTTAAATGAGCCCGACACAAATTCCGCTACCTGGGGATCCAAATCGCTCATGACTGGATGGGGATCCACAAATGAAACCTGACCAGTCTGACAGTGGAAGTCAAAAGGACCTGCAGAGGTGGACCACACTCCCACTCTGCCTGGCAGGGAGAGTACAGACTATCAAAATGAACGTACTGCCCAGATACCTCTTCCTACTAAGATCCATCCCGATCTCTATCTCCAAGGCCTTTTTCCACGCACTGGACAAATTAATCAAGGCGTTTGTATGGGGGGAAAGAATCCTAGGATCACAAAGAAGGTCCTACAGAAAACAAAATCCAGGGGAGGGCTAGCCCTCCCAAACCTACAATTCTACCACTGGGCAGTGACGGCGGTGATCCTGAGGCCGAGTGGGTGTATGCAGAGGAGGCCTCCTGCAAGGGGACCTCTCTCCGGACCCTCGCCACGGCGGCACTCCCATCCCCGCCCAAGAAACACTCCAGCAGCCCAGTGGTGATAGCCACCCTCCAGACGTGGAACCAACTATGGCAGCAATTCGGACTGACCGAAATGTCCAATGAAGCCCCCATCAATAACCACAGATTAACACCAGTACTCACCGAAGCCACCTTCAAAAGGTGGAGACAGGTCAGGGCGGGACATTGACAGTCAGGGTCCTATACACTGACAGTAGGGTCACAACACTGGAAGAACTGACGCAGAGATTCCAACTAGCTAAAGGCAACAAACTCGGATACATGCAGCTTAAAAACTTCCTACGGAAGGAGACAAGGACATACTGCACAACAGACACTATTAGAAGAGCTACTGGACGCAGACATCCTAGGCAGAGGAAACTGTAGTGACATGTACGAACAACTGCTGGAGAGGGCTGACACCGAACTGGGCACATCAAGGAAGAAATGGGAGGAAGACTTGGGGTTCGAAATAGGGTGGGGATTCTGGAGTAAAGCACTGCACAGGTCAACTCTACCTCCATATGCGCGAGGCTCAACCTAGCGCAGCTAAAAGTGGTACATAGAGCCCACTTGACCAGAACCCGAATGTGCAAGTTCTTCCTGGAGGTGGAGGGTAGATGCGAACGGTGCCATGGAGGCCCCACCGTAGAATCCTGCTTGGTTGCCGATCAGCAGCACCACCTAAAGCTGCAGACTGGCTGTCTGACCTATCAGAATTTCTCCAAATGAAGAAAATCAAATTCACCATCCGTGGATCGGAAGAGGGCTTCCACAAAACGTGGGAGCCATTCACCCGACTGTTCCGAGACCTGTTTGTGGCCAACACATAAATAAATATACAGCCAGTAGCCAGGGGGAAATAGCCAGGACAAGATAGAAAGAGGAAAGCGAGGGAGGACCGGAGAGTTGCGGGTTGGGGGGGGTGGAGGGGCAGGTGAGGTAGCAATACCCAGCAAGAATAAAATAGGAACAGCAGTGAAAAGGGGGGGAATGCAGGGGGGGGGGGGGGGGGTGTCAATGAGAGAGGAGCTGGAGGGGGGGGGGAGGATCCATAGAGCTATAGATGGGGGGGGACTGTAGGCTGAGCCAGCCAGACGGCAACAGACTGTAAATAGAGAAACCTAAGAAGGAACCTTTGTGACTACAATAAATGAAAACGAACAGCAATGTATATAAATTTGAAAATGGCAATAAAAGGATTTTTTTTCAAAGAATGAATGAGAGGGGGCTCACTGCTACCTTCTCGAGGGCAATTAGGAATGAGCAATAAATGCTGGTCTGCCAGCAATGCTTATTCCATGGAAGAGTAAACAAAAGATAGATGCACTGGAGAAAGTATTTTAAAAAAGGATGAACTGAGAGGTTAGAACTACAAAGGAATACTGAACAGTCTGAAGCTCTTTCCTCAAGAGTAAAGAAGGCTGAGAATGGCCTACGATTACGAAGATGTTTCCACTTGTGGCCAAAACCAAAACTAACAGCCATAAATGTAATCATTAATAAATCCAATAGGAAATTTGGGAGAAATAAATTTCTTCATCCAGTGGAGTATTGTGCCTAATTTGGGAAGAATGCAAACGCTTTATAGATTTGCCAGAATGGTTCCCGGGATGAGGGATTAGTTCCAGGATATACAAGTGAAGCTGGAGTTGTTTTCCTTCAAGCAGAGGAGGCTAAGAGGAGATTGATAGGGATGTTTAAATAAAGCAAACAAGACACACTCTTTCCCATGGCCAATAACCAGGTGGCACAGATTTACGGTGATTGTCAACGGTGACATAAGGAAAAGCTTTTCTGTACAATGCATTGTTAGAATTTGGAATGCACTTATGGTGGAAGACGTAGTGCCGGCGAAGTGGGCGGAGGAGCTGGGATTGGAATTGGAGTATGGGGTGTGGTGCGAAGCCCTGCGGCGGGTGAATGCGATGTGTGTGAGATTAGGGTTGATACAGTTGAAGGCAGTGCATAAGGCCCATTTGACAAAGTCTAGGATGAGGACGTTGTTTGAGCGAATGGAGGATATGTGTGAGAAGAGCCTGGCTAATTGTGCACATGTTCTGATCGTGTCCTAAGCTCGTGAGGTTCTGGGTCTCCTTCTTTAGAACAATGTCAGTGATTCTACAAATTGAATTGAAGCCCTTTTTCCTTGAGGGGGGGGGGAGGGCATATTTGGGGTGTCAGACCTGCCGGAGCTGCACACTGAGGCGCTGATTGATCGAAGATGGGTGCTAATGGGGTGGAGGTCAGCTTCTCCACCCAGTGCCTCAGTGTGGCTGGGAGATCTTATGAAGTTTTTATATCTTAAGAAAGTTAGTACACCGTGAGGGGGTCCTTTGATTCACAAGGGAGCGGGAAGGTTTCAGGTGGTTTGTTATTGTTTTACTGTTATGTATAAAGTTGAAACGGTTGAGTAAAAAATATGATCAGGTGGTGGAGACCGATTCAGTAGTAGCTTACGAAATGGAGTTGGCAATATTTTCTCCTTCAAATATTAAATTGAGATGTGGGGAAAAATTGGGGGAGTGGAAGTAACTGGATTGATCTATAGAAGTGCCAGCACAGACTCAATGGGCTGAATGGCCTGCTGTGCCATATTATTGTATGGTTCAATGGTTACACCGTGGAATTCGCTGTCTCGGGAAGTGATTGATTGAGCTGAGTGCTTTAGATGCATTCAAGGGGAAGCCAAACAAAACACGTGAGGGAGAAAGGAAGAGAAAAAAGGATATGCTGATAAGATAATGTGAAGCAGAGGTGGAAGGTATTTTGAAGCATAAGCACTGGGGGGATTCAGTTGGCCTGTTCCTGTGCTGCAAATGTTGTGTTCTATATTCAGTTTGGAACATTCAGCTCTAGTTAAACCTGTTTGTTTCTGTCACTGTCTGTGGGGAGTCTGCACGTTCTTCCCGTGTCTGCGTGGGTTTCCTCCGGGTGCTCCAATTTCCTCCCACAGTCCAAAGATTGTCTGGTTAGGTGGATTAGCCATGCTAAATTGCCCTTCATGTCCAAAAAGTTTAGTTGGAGTTACGGGGATGGGATGGAGGTGTGGGCTTGGGTGGGGTGCTCTTTCCAAGGGCCGGTGCAGACTCAATGGGCCGAATGGCCTCCTTCTGCACTAAATTCTATGATTCTTTGTCCTGTTTCCCCGCTCTAGTCAGTGTTAATCTTGACAGCTGTGGTCAGGGAGTTATGCCACACCGCGCACACAATGAGTCTGTCATCACACCAGCTGTTTGAGTGGGAGGAGCAGGGGAGGACTTGCAATCTATCTCAGCCTCACGACAATGGAGAGCTACCCTCTGGGGAACAAGGCAGTCAGGGCCCAGATCCATGGAAATGTGTGTGGCTTTTTCATTCATTCATCTCACCAGGGAATGCTCCATGAAGTTGACTAAATTGATTGTACACAAAGGTCCAGATTAGCCAGTACTGGATTGTTATTAAAAAGGCTATTATTAGTGCAGTGAACAGTATTTAGATGGAATATAATTGCTTTATTTTCTGTCTAATTTTTAGCACAAGGTGCAGTTAACTGTACTTTAAAAGTGACATTTTTCTTTTTTTCTCTATTCCCATCACACAAACCCGTAGAATCATTAGTAACAGTTAACTTGAAAATAAAAGGATTAAAGCCGATATATATCATGCTAAATAATTATTTGAACTGGTATATTTTCCCCGACACAATTGCACCTCTGTAACAGTCTTGGCAGCTTCAGCACGGGTCTCTTGATGTGGTCAGCAATTTGTTTCTCCTAAGTTAACCGCAGCATATTTTTATTGAACGCCCCCGACAATGACGGTTTGCTGAGCCGCATACAAATTGGAACAAGCTCAACATTGGCTCCATGCTTGAAAGCTGCAGTATTCCCTGCATTCTTGTTTGCTGCCTTAATTTTGGGAGAGAAAGAGCTGGCAGGGATTTTGATTTTGGATAGCATGAATGAGTTACTTACCACCTGTGTCACTTCTGGTGCTGGTTCAAGTTTCAGAACAATGCCTGGCACCATTATTGGCTACCTTATTGGTCAGAGTGTGAAACGCTCATTCCTCACATTAGGCTTTTGTAACTTGGAGCCTAATCTCTGCAATTCACTCTCTAAACCCCTCTCTCCTTCTTTAAGATGTTTCTTAAAATCCAGCTTTTTGACATAAACTTTTGGTCACTTGTCCTAATAGCTCCTATGTGACACTTTGTCACTTTTTTCTGATTACGTTCCTGCAAAGTGACTTAAAAAACCTTTCAACGGGCTGGAGCTTGGAAAAAAAACATAGTCTCGATATTCCACGAGGGGAGGTCATATTGTTGCTTGTGCTTTCTTTCAAATGAGATCTTAAACTGGGACCCCCATCTGCCTCTGCGGGTAGATGTAAGAGATCCCGTGGCACTATTTCAAAGAAGAGAGGGTGTTGTTCCTGGTATCCTGCCCAATATTTATCCTTCAACATCTTAAAACAAATTATCTGGTCATTATCACATTGCTGTTTAAGGGATCTTGCTGCGTACAAATAGGTTGCTGCATTTCCTACCTTACGACAGTGACTGTTTTATTCTTTCATGGTATGTGGACATTTCCTGCCCATTCCTAATTGCCCTCGAAGGTGACAGCGAGCCAGCTACAACCTTGTGGCTTACTGGGCCATTTCAGAGGGCAGTTAAGAGTCAATCATGTTGCTCTGAGTCTGGGGTCAAATGTAGGCCAGGACGAGGTCAGGAGAGCAGATTTCCTTCCCTGAAGGACATTAATAAAGCAGATGGGTTTCTATGACAGTCGATGATAATTCATGATGACCATTATTTTTATAAAATAAACATTTTTTTGAGGTATTTTTTGGTATTATAACAACAACACAATAAGCAATGTACATGAAACTATAAACATAGTGCAAAAGCCGTCTCCCTCCCTTACAGGTCCCACCTTTATTAACCCCCTACTCTAAGCTAAACTAACCCCCACCTCCCCTTCTGCTGACGATTAATTTTCCGCGAAGAAGTCTACGAACGGTTGCCACCTCCGGTTGAACCCTAACAGTGACCCTCTCAAGACAAACTTGATTTTCTCCAAACCGAGAAAGCTAGCCATGTCCGATAGCCAGGTCTCCGACTTTGGGGGCTTTGAGTCCTTCCAAGCTAATAGTACCCGTCTCCGGGCTACCTGGGAAGCAAAGGCCAGAACGGCTACCTCTTTCTCCTCCTGGATTCCGGGATCCTCCGACACCCCGAAAATCGCCACCTCTGGACTCAGCGCCACCCTTGTTTTAACACCGTGGACACGACATCTGCAAACCCCTGCCAAAATCCCCTAAGCTTCGGACATGCCCAGAACATGTGGACATGGTTCGCCGGTCCTCCCGCACATTTTGCACACCTGTCTGCCACCCCAAAGAATCTGCTCATCCGGGCCGCTGTCATGTGAGCCCGGTGAACGACCTTAAATTGTATCAGGCTGAGCTTGGCACATGTTGCGGATGCGTTGACTCGACTCAACGCGTCCGCCCATAGACCATCCTCTATCTCAACTCCCAGCTCCTCCTCCCACTTGCGCTTCAGCTCCTCGGTCTGCGTCTCCTCTGACCCCCTAAGTTCCTCGTAAATGTCCGAGACGCTCCCTTCACCTACCCACCCTCTGGAAACTACCCTGTCCTGAATCCCCCTTAGCGGTAGGAGTGGGAAGGTTGACACCTGTTTACGTAGGAAGTCCTGCACTTGCAGATACCTGAATTTGTTTCCCCTCGCCAACCCAAACTTCTCCTCCAGCGCCCTCGTACTCAGAAAGCTCCCCTCGATAAACATATCCCCCATCCTCTCATTCCCTGCTCTCCGCCATATCCGGAACCCCCCATCCATTCTTCCCGGGGCAAACCGGTGATTATTACAGATTGGGGACTAGACCGATGCTCCCTCTGCTCCCACATGTCTCCTCCATTGCCCCCAGACTCTCAGGGCCGCCGCCCACCATCACGGGGCTGGTGGAGTATCGTGCCGGCGGGAACGGCAGAGGCGCTGTTAGCAACGCCCCAAACTGGTGTCCTTGCCTGAAGCCGCCTCCATATGCTCCCATGCCGACCCCTCCCCCACCACCCACTTCCTGATCATGGCTATATTCGCCACCCAGTAATAGTTACTAAAATTTGGCAGCGCCAGCCCGCCCTCTCCCGACTACTCAAGCATTACCTTCCTTACCTGCGCAAGCAAAGCCAGAGATCACTTTGTTGACCAGTTTAAAAAAGGACTGCGCAATAAAGATGGGGAGACATTGAAACACGAACAGGAATCTCGGGAGGACCGTCATCTTCATCGTCTGCACCCTCCTAGCTAATGACAACGGGAGCGCACCCCATCTCCGAAAATCGTCCTTCATTTGGTCAACTAGCCGGGCCAGATTTAATTTATGAAGCTGGTCCCATTCCCGCACCACTTGAATGCCTAGGTACCTAAAACTTCCCCCTACTAATCTAAACGGCAGCTCCCCCAATCGCCTCTCCTGTCCCCTCGCCTGGACCGCAAACATCTCAGACCAGCCCCTTGAGGCTGTCAGAGCAATTGCCAACGGCTCTGTAGCTAGCACGAACAATAGTGGGGAGAGGGGGCATCCCTGTCTCGTCCCCCGGTGCAGTCTAAAATAGTCCAATGTCCTATTTGTCCATGCACTTGCCACAGGAGCCTGATACAGCGACCTGACCCAGTCAATAAAGCCCCGCCCAAATCCGAACCGTCCCAGTACCTCCCACAGATAATCCCATTCTACCCGATCAAAAGCCTTCTCTGCGTCCATTGCGACCACTACCTCCAGCTCCGTACCTTCCGGGGG
This sequence comes from Scyliorhinus torazame, assembly GCF_047496885.1. NCBI lineage: Eukaryota > Metazoa > Chordata > Chondrichthyes > Carcharhiniformes > Scyliorhinidae > Scyliorhinus > Scyliorhinus torazame. The sequence goes on from NC_092713.1 coordinate 304,864,283, forward strand.
CATCATGATCACATTTAACAACCTTCTTACATTGGCCACCAACTGCCTACCCTTAACAAACCGCGTCTGGTCCTCTGCAATAACGTCTGGAACACAATCCTCAATCCTGGAGGACAAACTTTTGGCCAGCAGTTTGGCATCCACATTCAACAGGGATATCGGCCTGTAGGACCCACACATCTCCGGGTTCTTGTCCCGCTTCAGAATCAACAAAATCGTGGCCTGTGACATTGTCTGGGGAAGCACCCCTCTTTCCCTTGCCTCATTGAACATCCTCAACAACACCGGCCCCAATATCTTAGAGAACTTTTTTTTAAACTCCACTGGGTACCCGTCCGGCCCCGGGGCTTTACCCGCCTGCATGGCCTTCAGACCCTCCATTATCTCTTCCAACCTGATTGGGGCCCCCAGCCCTTCTACTACCTCCCCGTCAGCCCCCTCAAGAAGTGCCGCATCCCCTCCGGCCCCGTAGGGGATTCCAACCTATACAGCCTGCTGTAGAAATCCCTAAATGCATTATTCACCCCTGCTGAATCTGCAACCAGGTTCCCATCTCCGTCATTTACTTTCCCTATCTCCCTGGCTGTCTCCCTCTTTCTAAGCTGCTGTGCAAACATTCTGCTGGCCTTATCTCCATACTCCTAGATCGCCTCCCTCGCCATTCTCAACTGCTCCACCGCCCTCCCTGTGGTTAACAAGCCGAACACTGCCATGCCCTTAAAAGTCCTGCCTCTGGGGTCTCCGCATACCTTCTATCGATCTGTAGTATCTCCTTTACCAGTCGGTCTGTCTCTGCCCTGTCCACCTTCTCCCTATGGGCCCGTATCGAGATCAACTCCCCTCTGACCACCGCCTTCAGCGCTTCCCAGACCATCGCTGCTGAAATTTCCCCCGTGTCGTTGACCTGCAGGTAGTTCTGAATACATTTCCTCAGCTGCTCGCACGCCCCTTCGTCAGCCAAAAGTCCCACATCTAACCTCCAGTGCGGGCGCTGGTTACTGTCTTTACTAACCTGCAGGTCAACCCAGTGCGGAGCATGGTCTGAGATTGTGATCGGCGAGTACCCCGTGCCCACCACCCCAGCCAGTAAGGCCCTGCTCAAAATGAAGAAATCAATCCGTGTGAGGAGAAGGAGAACTCCTTCACCCTCGGCTGCCCAAATCTCCATGGATCTCCCCCCCCCCCCCCCCCAAGTATCTTCCCCAGTATCCTCTTTCTGAACTCCACATCATCCCAATTTGGCGCATTCACATTTACTAATACCACTTGCACCCTCCCAGTTTCCCACTGACCATAATGTACCGACCTCCCACATCCGAAACTATTGTACCCGCCTCAAACACCACCCGCTTATTGATCAGGATCGCAACCCCTCTAGTCTTTGAATCCAATCCCAAGTGAAAGACCTGACTGACTCAGCCTTTCCTCAATCTAATCTGCTCAGTAACTCTATGGTGCGTCTCCTGCAACATTGCCACGTCCGCCTTCAGTCCCTAAGATGCGCGAACACACGTGCCCTCTTGACCAGCCCATTTAACCCTCGGACATTCCAGGTGATCAGCCTAGTTGGGGGGCTCATTGCCCCCATCCCCTTCGCCGATCAGCCATCCCCTTTTTTGGGCCCGCCTCCAGCCCATGCTCCGCGCCTCCACCGGCCTGCCCCCAGGCAGCCACCGCCCCCAACCTCCTCTCTGTCCCTTGGCCCAAGTCCCTCCCTCGTCAGCAGAACATTCCCCCCCCCCCCCCCCCCCCGGTAACAACACTCTGTAACCCAACCCCTTTGATAAACCAAACATATGCACACCCCCCACTGCGCTTCCGTGAGCTAGCCCGCCCAGCTAGCTTGGTGGCCCTCAACCCTGGCGCCGAATAGTCTTCCACCTATTGTCCCCGTCCCCCACCCGCTCATACAAACATACTCCAATATCAAACAATCCCCACACAATTGCCCGACAGAAAAACACCAAGATCTAAACAAGCACACCTCCATCCCCCAACAGTGCAAATGAAAACTTTAACTCGCTGGTCCCAAATCAATACAGAAGGCATTACAAACAGCTTCCACAAAACGAAAAGCGAGAATTTCTTTTTGAAAGAACTGAAAAAAAAGATTAAACAAGCATGAATGTTGCAGCAAAGTTCAAAAGTTCTCAGTCCACCACCAGTCCTTTCCTTTTCATGACATCCAGCACGTCCTCCGGCGACTCGAAATAAAAATGCTGTTCCTCGTACGTGACCCAGAGACGGGCCGGATAAAACAGTTCAAACTTCACCTTTTTCTTAAAAAGGATTGACCTAATCTGTTTGAAGCCTGCTCTTCTCCTGGCCACTCAGGTCTTGGTAGACCCACAGGATACTATTGTCCCACTTACAGCTCCGTGTCTGTTTGGCCCACTGTAGAATGCGCTCCTTATCCAAGTACCTGTGGAATCTCACCACCATTGCCCTCGGGAGGAGGGGGGGGGGGGGGGGGGGGATCTCCCGTTTGCGGCTTCCTCGCAAGTGCTCTGTGAGCCCTGTCCACCTCCAAGGGTCAGGAGAATGTCCCATCCCCCAGCAGCTTCTCAAACATGTCTGCGATGTATTCCCCAGCGTCCATTCCTTCGGACCCCTCCGGGAGCCCAACGATTCTCAAGTTCTGCCGGCGGGACCTGTTCTCTAGGTCCTCCACCTTCTCCAGGAGCTTCTTCTGCTGGTCTCTCAGCATCCCCACTACCAACTCCACCGCAGTTTGATATTCCTCCTGCTCAGCCAGTGCCTTCTCCACCTTGTGGATCGCCCGATCTTGGGCGTCCAATCTAAGCTCCAGCCGCTCAATCGACTCTTTTATCGGGTCCAAGCAGTCCCGTTTCTGCTTAGCAAAGCCTTCCTGGATAACTTGCATCAGCTGCTCCATTGGCCGCTGGGCCGACAAACCAGAGGTCCGGTCTTCTGCAAAAATACTTCATTGTCTGAAATGTGCTTTGAGACTTCTGGCGGTTGCAAAAAGTGCTTGATGAATGCAAGACACAATGTAAATGCTGGGCTGTGGCTCTGTGAGTTTTTACTTTTGCTTTGAGTTTGGACTGGTTTGAACTGCACGGGTTGAAAGATGTGTGCTCCGTTCTCTACAGTTCTCCCTGTACACACATGACTGTGTGGCAGATTTAACTCCAACTCAATCTATAAGTTTGCGGATGATACAACTGTGGTGGGCAGCATCTCAAACAATGATGAATCAGACTACAGGAGGGAGATAGATCACTTGGTTGCATGGTGTACCGAAAACAACCTCTGTTGTTGGAAAAATGTTGGAAAGACCAAGGAACTGATCATCGACTTCAGGAAGCGTAGCACGACACACACTCCCGTCTGCATCAATGGCTCCGAAGTGGAGATGGTCGATAGCTTTAGGTTCCTTGGGATCACCATCACCAACAGTCTGTCCTGGTCCACTCGCGTTGATGCAACAGTCAGGAAAGCCCAACAACGTCTCTACTTCCTACGGAAGCTAAAGAAATATGGCATGCCTGCATCGACTCTCACAAACTTCTACAGATGTGGGATAGAGAGCATCCTATCCAGCTGCATCACAGCCTGGTATGGCAACTGCTCAGCCCAAGATCGCAAGAAAGTGCAGAGTGTGGTGAACTCAGCCCAACGCATCACACAAACTTGCCACCCCCACATTGATTCTGTATACACCTCTCGCTGCCTCAGGAAGGCAGACAGCTTTATCAGAGACCCCTCCCACCCAGATATTGCCTTCTTCCAGACCCTTCCATCAGACAGAAGATACAGAACAAAGAACAAAGAAATGTACAGCACAGGAACAGGCCCTTCGGCCTTCCAAGCCCGTGCCGACCATGCTGCCCGACTAAACTACAATCTTCTACACTTCCTGGGTCCGTATCCCTCTATTCCCATCCTATTCATGTATTTGTCAAGGTGCCCCTTAAATGTCACTATCGTCCCTGCTTCCACCACCTCCTCCGGTAGCGAGTTCCAGGCACCCACTACCCTCTGCGTAAAAAACTTGCCTCGTACATCTACTCTAAACCTTGCCCCTCTCACCTTAAACTTATGCCCCCTAGTAATTGACCCCTCTACCCTGGGGAAAAGCCTCTGACTATCCACTCTGTCTATGCCCCTCATAATTTTGTAGACCTCTATCAGGTCTCCCCTCAACCTCCTTCGTTCCAGTGAGAACAAACCGAGTTTATTCAATCGCTCCTCATAGCTTATGCCCTCCATACCAGGCAACATTCTGGTAAATCTCTTCTGCACCCTCTCTAAAGCCTCCACATCCTTCTGGTAGTGTGGCGACCAGAATTGAACACTATGCTCCAAGTGTGGCCTAACTAAGGTTCTATACAGCTGCAACATGACTTGCCAATTCTTATACTCAATGCCCCGGCCAATGAAGGCAAGCATGCCGTATGCCTTCTTGACTACCTTCTCCACCTGTGTTGCCCCTTTCAATGACCTGTGGACCTGTACTCCTAGATCTCTTTGACTTTCAATACTCTTGAGGGTTCTACCATTCACTGTATATTCCCTACCTGCATTAAACCTTCCAAAATGCATTACCTCACATTTGTCCGGATTAAACTCCATCTGCCATCTCTCCGCCCAAGTCTCCAAACAATCTAAATCCTGCTGTATCCTCTGACAGTCCTCATCGCTATCCGCAATTCCACCAACCTTTTTGTCGTCTGCAAACTTACTAATCAGACCAGTTACATTTTCCTCCAAATCATTTATATATACTACAAACAGCAAAGGTCTCAGCACTGATCCCTGTGGAACACCACTGGTCACAGCCCTCCAATTAGAAAAGCATCCTTCCATTGCTACTCTCTGCCTTCTATGACCTAGCCAGTTCTGTATCCACCTTGCCAGCTCACCCCTGACCCAGTGTGACTTCACCTTTTGTACTAGTCTACCATGAGGGACCTTGTCAAAGGCCTTACTGAAGTCCATATGGACAACATCCACTGCCCTCCCTGCATCAATCATCTTAGTGACCTCCTCGAAAAACTCTATCAAGTTAGTGAGACACGACCTCCCCTTCACAAAACCATGCTGCCTCTCACTAATACGTCCATTTGCTTCCAAATGGGAGTAGATCCTGTCTCGAAGAATTCTCTCCAGTAATTTCCCTACCACTGAAGTAAGGCTCACCGGCCTGTAGTTCCCTGGATTATCCTTGCTACCCTTCTTAAACAGAGGAACAACATTGGCTATTCTCCAGTCCTCCGGGACATCACCTGAAGACAGTGAGGATCCAAAGATTTCTGTCAAGGCCTCAGCAATTTCCTCTCCAGCCTCCTTCAGTATTCTGGGGTAGATCCCATCAGGCCCTGGGGACTTATCTACCTTAATATTTTTTAAGACACCCAACACCTCGTCTTTTTGGATCTCAATGTGACCCAGGCTATCTACACACCCTTCTCCAGACTCAACATCTACCAATTTCTTCTCTTTGGTGAATACTGATGCAAAGTATTCATTTAGTACCTCGCCCATTTCCTCTGGCTCCACACATAGATTCCCTTGCCTATCCTTCAGTGGGCCAACCCTTTCCCTGGCTACCCTCTTGCTTTTTATGTACGTGTAAAAAGCCTTGGATTTTCCTTAACCCTGAAGACTCGCACATCCAGACATAGGAACAGCTTCTTCCCCACAGCTACGAGACCCTCGACGTCTCCCCCTTGGACTGATCGGTTCCCTGTAAGAATACTATTCACGACGCCCTATGATGCTCTTGCTTATGTATTTGCTTTGTTTAGTCCCTTCTTCCGCACTGTAACCAATCACTGTTTTGTCGATGTACCATTTGTCAATGTTCTCTGTTGATTATTCTTGTGTCTACTATGTACGTCCTGTGTACGTTCCTCGGCCGCAGAAAAATACTTTTCACTGTACTTCGGTACATGTGACAAGAAATCAAATCAAATCAAGTGTCTCTCTAGCTTCATTTTAAAAGCTGTTTCCAGACTGCTTGATAACGTAAAAGAGATAATTGTTTTCTGGAAAGAATTGAAACCTGCTGTTTGAAAAGGGGAACAGAATATCAATAACAACAAGTCTTATACCAGTGAGAATGCCGTGTGCTGGGCCTCACCTTTGAAAAGGGGTTTCGGGTTTTACTTGGATTTCGTTATTGAATTGGAACAGTTGAGGGGGAATTCATTTAGGGTTATACATCGATTACTTTAGCTGTGTGGGGTCTTTATGTTTGAGGTTGATAAAAATTCTTAGTGTGTGTGTTTATACAACTGTTAACTAAATTCGTAGAATAAAGCTTGTTTGTTGATTAAAAGTGCCTAAGATCTCTGTTGACTAACACCTGAAAGGCAGGCTCTTGTGCTCATCGTAACCAAAATCAATAAACAGTTATAGGTCAGGAGAACTCCATAATATACTTTGGAGTTTTCTAAACCCTGGCCCAGAATAACTTTAATATACTATCATGCTTGCTTTGGAGGCGATACAGCGAAGATTCACTAAATTGGTCCCTAGGGTGAGGGGGTTGTCCTGTGAGTAAATTTGCTTCATCGTCTCTAGAAGAATGAGAGGTGATCTCATTGAAACCTATATAATTCTGCAAGATCTTGATAAGGCGGATGCTACAAGATTGTTTCTGCTGGTCGGAGAATCTAACATACGAGGGCACAGTCTCTGGATTGAGGGCCAATCATTTAGAAATGAGATGAAGGGAAATTACTCCACTCAAAGGGCTGTGAATCTTTGGAATTCTCTACCCCAAAGGGTTTTGGATGCTCCATTTGAATACATTTAAAGCTGGGCTAGACAGATTTTTGGTCTTTCAGAGAATGAAGGGATATGGGGTGCGGGTGGAGAAATTGAGTTGAAGTCCGAGATCAGCCATATGGTATTGAGTGGCGGAGCAGGCCCGATGGGCCTTGTGGTCTACTCCTCCTATTTCTTATGTTCCTGTATTAATGGAAATTCCATCATGTCAGATGGTTGTGCCATTGCACTTAAGCAAATTGCCATGGGGGATCGCCGATGGTTGGAACCTGAATGTTTTATGGTTATTTTGAGTACTCTAAATTTAAAAATATCTATATTTTGTCAATTCGTATTTGTGAACTTTACGCTGAAATGACTTGTAGTCCAGGATGTATAATAAATGCTTTGGAACATGGAACTGTACAGGAATGGAAGTGGTCATCGCATTTCATCTGGTCAATTGGTGTCTCTGACTGACTCGCGTCCTCTTTCTTTTTTCTCTCTCTCTCTCCTTTCTGCAAGTTATCTATCCAATTACAACTTGGCATTGCTGATGATGTATCCTTGAACAAACGGTTGCCCACTCTGAGTAAAGTAGTTAAATCTGCATTGCTTGTTCACCATCTGTCTTTCTGAACTCAATCCATGGCTCTGTGTAGTTTGAAATGTATCAAACACATTTCGAGTGAATTTATCCATGGCACTCCGAAAGAGACTGGTGTTTACCCAGTTCTCCAATCGTTTCCTTAATTACCACATGGCACAACTGCCAGTTCTGCAGTCACAAAAATTGGCATTGCTTAATTGATACAGTTTATATTCACTAAATGTCAGTAGTCGATATTAACAGTATTTTGGATTATTCTGTCTAGGAAAAATGTTCAAATCACTGGATCTAAGTCTGATTGTGGAGTTTATTTTGATGTTCTACAAGGACAAGCCCATTGATTGGCTGCTGGACCATGTTCTGTGGGTTAAAGTCTGTAACCCAGAAAAAGACGCAGTAAGTGTAACATTGATGTAGTTCATCGAACCAGATGTCTTGTTTTGCTATCTATGCAACCCACTCTCCCCTTTTGTTAGTTTCCTCTGCACCCGCCACCTTAAACATTCACTCCCTCCAGCACCAATGCACCGTGGCAGTAGTGTGTACCATCCCCAAGAAATTCGCAGAAATTCGCCAAGGCTCCTTCAAAAGCACTTTCCAAATCTGCGATCATCTCTACCTAGGAGGACAAGGGCAGCAGATGTATGGAAACACCACCATCCGCAAGTTCACCTCCAATTCACAGACCATCCTGATTGGGAAATATATCCAGCAGCATGGTAACACAGCGGTTAGCACAGTTGCTTCACAGCTCCGGGGTCCCAGGTTCGATTCCCGGCTTGGGTCACTGTCTTGTGTGGAGTCTGCACGTTCTCCCCGTGTCATAGAACATAGAACATACAGTGCAGAAGGAGGCCATTCGGCCCTTCGAGTCTGCACCGACCCACTTAAACCCTCACTTTCACCCTATACCCAGAACCCAATACCCCCTCCTAACGTTTTTGGACACGAAGGGCAATTTAGCATGGCCAATCCACCTAACCTGCACGTTTTTGGACTGTGGGAGGAAACTGGAGCACCCGGAGAAAACCCACGCAGACACGGGGAGAACATGCAGACTCCGCACAGACAGTGACCTAGCGGGGAAGCGAACCTGGGACCCTGACGCTATGAAGCCACAGTGCTGTCCACTTGTGCTATCCGTGTCTGCATGGATTTCCTCCACGTGCTCCGGTTTCCTCCCACAGTCCAAAGATGTGCAGGTTAGGTGGATTGGCCACGATAAATTGCCCTTCGTGTCCAAAAAATGTTAGGTGGGGGTTACTGGGTTACGGTGATAGGGTGGAGGCGTGGGCTTAAGTAGGGTGCTCTTTCCAAGAGCTGGTGCAGACTCCATGGGCCGAATGACCTCCTTCTGCACTGTAAATTCTATGATCTTAGTTCCTTCACTGTTGCTGGGTCAGAACTCTGGAACTCTCTTCATTACAGCACTGTGGGTGCACCTACAACTCGTGGACTGCAGCGGTTTCAAGAAGGCAGCTCACCATCATCTTCTCGAAGGCAATTAGAGAGGGGCAATAAATGCTGGCTGAGCCAGTGACACCCACGTCCCATGAGTAAACTTTAAAGAAATTTGATAGATCCACCAAAATAAACTCCTCTCCCTCCACCAACCATGCAACATGGCTGCAGCATTTATTTTCCATAGGATGCACTGTAGCAACTCGCCATGGCGTATTCAACAGCATCTCACAAAGCTATGACCTCCATCAACTAGAAGGATAAAGACAAGAGACGCATGGAAACACTGACACTTCCGAGCCGTCCTCTGAGTCGCTTATTCATTTGTTCATTGCCTCTGGGTCAAAATCCAAGAACTACTTAACTGTGGCAATACCTTCACCACATGGACTTCATTGATCCAAGAAAGTGGACAATCGCCACCTTCTCAAGGGCACCAAGGGTGGGGAATAAATGCAGGCCTTGCCAGTGCCACCTGCATCGTGAGAATGAATCATCAAACTAACTTAAAATACTGAAATTGAGCTTACAAATGCCAATCACCTCATGGCACCGAGGACCCAGGTTCGATCCTGGCCCCGAGTCACTGGCCGTGTGGAGTTTGCACATTCTCCTCGTGTCTGCATGGGTCTCACCCACCTAAACTCAAAAGATGTGCAGGGTACATGAATTAGCCATGATAAATTGCCCCATAATTGGAAAACACTTTTTTTTAATGTTTTAAATAAATGCTAATCATTGATTGGTGCTGACGCAGCTAATCTGATCTAGGCTATATTTGGAATACTACAATCGGGCATCCTTGTGCACGTGGACACGGGAACAGGAAGAGGATGTTCAGTCCTCGAGCATTGCTGATCTCTACCTCAACACCAGTTACCCAACTTTGATTAATCTCTTAATGCCCTTAACGAACAAAAATGTATCCATTTCACTCTTGAAAATTTCAAATCACACCCTGTATCCACAACCCTTTGAGGGGGCAAATTCCAGATTTTTATTTATATTGTCTGTGGAAAAATACTTCCTGAGTTCACTGTTAAATGCCCCAGCGCTAATTGTGGGCATTAACGAGTGGAATGAGAAACCAGGGCTTCTGCTACCATTCTGAAAATCCTCAAATTTGTGGATGTTGGGTGAGGGCAGGATTGGTCTTGGCTATGATACTTTATCACTCACCAATTCCCCTTTCACCATGCTTCTGACCCAGGCTTTGATTAGGCTTTGGACACCAGTCTAGGCCTGTGCAAAAAGAATAGCTTTTTGAATGCGTTGCTATGCGAATCACAGGCCGGCAAGACCCCATGGCCCATTGAACCTGTCCTACACAACTGCAATACCTTGTACATCATAATACACCCCACCCAAACATTGTGAGCCCTTGGGAGAAGTGAAAAATCAGATTTAAAAAGCCAAGCCAATTCTAGGGTTGGGGAAACCCGGGAAATAATCCAAGAGATGACCGTGGCCCTAAAATTCCTGAAGCTCCTACCCTTTTGTAAAAGGAAATGTCTATCCCAGCCAGAATCCAGCCCAGCTCTCACTTGGCGTTTGAGTCAGTGTCCCCTGCTCAAAATGGCAACCTGTTCCAGAGGTCCATTATTCACCAGGAAAAGAACTACCTCTTAACATCTAACTTGGATCTGGTTTTGCATAATGTATAATTCTGATCCTTGGCCCTCCCTGGCCTAATTAATTGGAGTCTGTCCCCAAGGAGTCTTATTCCAAAATGAGGGAGCAAGAAAACTACAATGTTATGTCATCTGTCAGCAGCCAGGTGAAATTTCATTTGAGAACCCTGGTGAGAGCTGATGGGTGGTTTTTACGGCATTATTATCCATGATGTGAGGGATGCTTGTGAATCAAGTCAGCAGCAGTCCCCAAGGTAATTTGTATTCAGATTGCAGCTGCACTGTTTTAAACCCTCTCATATAGTGACTAACTCAGCAGCAGATAATTAATGGTAATCTGACTGTTCTCACTGCAGGAGGTGAGCACAGACGCTCTTATTTATTTGACTTTCCTTGATTTCCAATTCCTCATTTGCACATTTTGGGTAAGCATCTTCAATTAAACATGGGCTAATGAAGAGCCTTGTGTCTCAAAACACTTCATGTGCAGTGAACATGAAAGTGGAATGATTGCAGCTTTAATAGACATACACAGATCATTTTGTGCACAACATGATGGGGTGAAGAGGAATGTTTTAAATATCTGCCATGAGGTACAAATGCACCACCTGAAAGAGCAGCAGAAGCAGATTCAGTACCATCTTTCAAAATTGGATAATTTACAGAGCAAGAGTGAAGAGCAAGGGGAATGTGCCTAATTGAAGAGCTCTTTCAAACTGCTGGCACGGGAACAGTGAGCTGAATGGTGTCCTCTGCGCTGTATCATTCTGTGATTCTGTAACAGGATGCCATTAGCAGAAACAAGACAGAGTTCATCTGTGTTCGGTCATGTTGGTTGAGGGGATAATATTGACCAGCAAACTGTATATCCCCAAATTATAATCATAGAATCCCTACAGTGCTGAAGGAGGCCATTGGACCCATAGAGCCTGCACCAACCTTCCGAAAGAGTACTCTAACTAGGCCCACTCCCTGCCTATCGCCATAATCCCGTAACCCCACTAACTTTGGACACTATGGGACAAATTAATATGGCTAATCCACCTAACCTGCACACCTTTGGAATGTGGGAGGAAACCTGAGAACCCAGAGGAAACCCACACGAGGAGAATGTGCAAACTCCGCACAGTCACACAAGGCAGAAATTGAACTCGAGTCCCTGGCGCTGTGAGGCTGTGTTTATAAAGAGAAAACTTTAGGGCGGCACAGTGGTGCAGTGGTTGGCACTGCTGCCTCACGGCGCTGAGGACCCGGGTTCAATCCTGGCCCTGGGTCACTGTCCGTGTGGAGTTTGCACATTCTCCCCGTGTGTGCGTGGGTCTCACCCCCAGCCAAAGGTTTACAGGGTAGGTGGATTGGTCACACTAAATTGCCTCTTAATTGGGAAAAAAAATAATTGGGTCCACTAAATTTTTAAAAATTAAAGAAAAAACTTTAAGGACTTCAACTTATTTTTAATAAATTTAGAGTACTCAATTTTTTCCGATTAAGGGGAATTAATTTTTTCCAATTAAGACCTGGGAGATGACGAGAAGTGAAGGGTGGAGAGAGAGGTAGAGAGGGGGTTTGGGGTTACTTCACAAGGGCAGAGAGGTTGAGAACTGCTTGATATGAGGGGAGATGACCGTGGTTGCTTTTAAAAGGAGAAACCTCCGAAATTGACCCTCTTCCCTTTTTGATAGTTCACTATACATTGATTGACCACCTTGTTGATGGATGGTAGTTATAGTGTATTATTTTACGGCTCTAGGAAGGGAGGTTGAAGAAAAGTCAACTACAATAATTAGAAGTTACAGATAAGTAGCTCTAAGGCTTATGAGATAGATAAACAGTTGTGAATAAGGTCATTAAGGCATTAGCAGGATTTGGTGGGAACTGAGCCAGCAGTAGGAAGCTTTGTCTAACATGAGTAAGTAACTTTTATTCTTTTGCTTTATTTCAAGATCTCAATTTCAGGATTAAAACCACAAGAAATAAGAGCTGGTGTGGACCAGCGAGCTCTGCCGTTCAGTACTGTCATGGCTAATCTTCAATCTCAACTCCACTTTCCTGCCTTATCCCTTGATTCCCTGAGAGACCAAAAATCTGCCCATCTCAGCCGTAAATGTATTCAGCAAAGGAGCACCCAAACCCTCTGTAGTAGAGAATTCCAAAGATTCACAATCGTTTGAGTGAAGTAATTTCTCCTCATCTCCATCATAAATGATCGGCTCCTTACCCTGAGACTGTGCTCCCATGTTCTAGATTCCTCAGCTAGGGGGAAACGACATCTCAGTATTTACCCTGTCAAGTCCCTCCATAATCTTGTATGTATCAATGAGGCCGCTTGTCATTCTTCTAAACTCCAGAGAAGAAATGCCCAGTTTATTCAGCCTCTCATCATGGGACACTCCCCTCATTGCAGGGACCAATTTAGTGAAGTTACGCTGTACCTCCAATGCGAGTATATCCTTTTTTAAACACGGAGACCAAAACTGCACACGCTGCTTCACATATGGGGCACGATCAAACATTCTCTTGTCGCCCGACACGGTGACGCAACAACGCTGTTAAATTTCACGAGATTCTGGATCTCGCCCTCACTGGTTAATATCCAGCGTAGCATATTTAAATAACCATTAGGCACATTTAAATATATCGGCATCCAATTCTCCCGAGCTTGGGAACAAACACCCGTACCTGGGAGACCACATCATGACACCGTTTAGCATTGGTCCACACAAACATGGGCAGGTATAACGGCACCTGGGGTAGCATGGGGGGGGAGGGGGGGGTATCCCACGCCATTGGAGACCCCCAGGTGATTGAGCTCTGGACAGGGTAGTACACTGGCATGCAGGCACCCTGGCAGTGTCATCTGGGCGATCTGTCTGTCCCACCCAGGTTCCCTGGCAGCGCTAGGTTGGCAGTGTCCAGATACTACGTTGCCCGTGCTAGGGATTAGGCGTGGGGGTCCCCTGTGCTTAAGAGGTGGTGTGAGGGGGGGCTCGAGGACCCCATAAGAGATAAGTTGGGGACGGTCCGGAGGCCCTAGTGGGGAGTGCAAGCGAGGTCGAGAGATCAGGGTAGCATTTAGAAATGTGCTCCGATCTCTTTCTGCACTAGGAAGTGAGGTAAGTGTAGCCTCGACGGGGTGTTCCTCACCGAAGCCAAAGAAAAACAGTTCCGTTTGATAGTGGGGTCATTCTCGGTGCTGCAGGTGCCGAGAAACACCCCGCTATTCGCACACAAAACGGGACTCTGCCTTTTGTGTGTAAATCATGCCCATGGTCTCAGCAAAACACGGTACAACTGTAGCAAAACGTCTTTATTCCTATATTCCAATCCCCTTGTAATAAAGGCCAACATGCCATTTGCCGTCCCAATTGCTTGCTGCACGTGCTTGCTAACTTTGTGTTCCTTGTGCGAGCACACCCACGTCTCTTTGAACACCAACATTTTCAAGTTATTTACCTTTTCAAAATATATTCTGCTTTTCTCTTCTTACAACCAAAGTGAGTAATTTCACACTTCCGTACATTATACTCATCTGCCATTTGTTGCCCACTCACACAACCTGTCTAAAATCGCTTTGCGGCCTTTCTGCGTACTCCCCAGAGCTTACTTTTCCACCTAGCTTTGTATCATCATCAAATAAGATAAATTATTTTGTCTCCATCTGTGTCATTGTATACATTGTAAATGGCTGAGGCCCCAGCACGGATGCTTGCAGTACTCACTATCTGCCAACTTTAAAATGCTCCATTTGTGCCCACTCTCTGCTTCCTTTTTTAAAAAATTTAGAATACCCAATTCATTTTTTCCAATTAAGGGGCAATTTAGCGTGTTCAATCCACCTACTTTGCACATCTTTGGGTTGTGGGGGCGAAACCCACGCAAACTCAGGGAGAATGTGCAAACTCCACACGGACAGTGACCAGAGCCGGGATCGAACCTGGGACCTCGGCGTCATGAGACTGCAGTGCTACCACTGCGCCACCGTGCTGCCCTCACTCTCTGCTTCCTGTCTGTTAATTAATCCTCTAACAAGCTAATAGATTACTCTTAACTCCATGAGCTCTTATTTTGCCTATTACCTTTTGTGTGGCACCTTTATAGAATGCCTTTTGGAAATACTACATCTACTTGCTCCCCTTTATCTACCTTACTAGTTATATCCTCAAAAAGCTCTGACATTTGTCAATTGGGATTCCCTTTAGTAAAACCATGTTGACTTGTTCTAATTGTACAATGCTTTACTAAGTGCATTGTTAAATCTTCCTTAATAATAGTTTCCAGCATTTTTGTAATCTCTGATAATAGACAAACTGGCCTGTAGTTCACTGACTACGCCAACAAAAACAATAGCTTGCATTTAGATAGCACCTTTAGTGTAGTAATATGTCCCAAGATGTTTCACAGTTGTGTATCAGACAAAATTTGACACAGCCGCTATAGCTATTGGGAAGGATGATCAAATGCTGAGTCACAAACATAGGTTTTGTGGTGCACTTTAAGGGTGGAGAGATTTAGGAGGGGAATTCCAGAGATTTTGGACTATGGCAGCTGAAGTCACAGCTGCCTGTGGAGGAGTAATTAAAATCAGGAAGTGTAAGGAACCAGAGTTGGAGGAACACACAGGTCTTTGGGAGGGCTGTTGGCCTGGAGGAGGGACACAGCCATGAGGGAATTGGAACAGGATGAGAACTTTAAGATAGTGATGTTGCTGGACCAGAAATCAGCAAAAGACATGGGTTGATTGGTGAATGGGACTTGGTGCAAGTTAGGGTGTGGGGTAGTAAAAGTTTAGATGAGTCACTCTATCTGTTTGCATTGTGGTAAGTGGATCTTGCTGCATAATGCAGAGGCCTTGATTGGATTATTTCTCTGTATTTAATGTCCTGAAGCCGGCAGCAATAATCCAGCAGCAGGCTCCTGAGTCCATATTTCTGGTAAAGTTGGCTGCTTTGCGGGTGCAACTGATGGGGAGGGAACTACAACTGCCGCCAGCGAGATCTGCTGTTAGCTGCATGGCCTTAATGTAACAGCTCCTTGTTCTGCTCTGTGAACTCCATTTAAAGGTAGACACCGATATTTCTGTTTCCTTTGCTGCGATTATTTTTGAATTAACATGTAGATAAAGAAAGATGGCAGTACAGCCAGATATACCAACATAGGGGTATTTTACAGAAGAAAGACTTTCATTT
Source organism: Scyliorhinus torazame (assembly GCF_047496885.1). Classification (NCBI taxonomy): domain Eukaryota; kingdom Metazoa; phylum Chordata; class Chondrichthyes; order Carcharhiniformes; family Scyliorhinidae; genus Scyliorhinus; species Scyliorhinus torazame. The sequence goes on from NC_092713.1 coordinate 304,879,906, forward strand.
CTATAGCACCTTTCACAATCTCAGGGCATCCGAAAGCGGTTTGCAGCCAATGAAGTACTTTTTATTGTGATATAGGGGAACACGGTGGGAAATATATGCATAGCAAAATCCCACAAAGACCAATGAAGCATCAAGCAGAACTCTCCTGTTCTTCTTGAATACCGTACCCTGGGACCTTTAATGTGTGTGTGTCTGAACCGATTGATCAAAACATTGTCTTCCTTGACATATGTGGGCTGTACAGAGCTGGGTTTCTGCTGTAGAACCGAGCCAATTGCCATCTCTGTGATCTCATTTCACTTTGAGTCTCTCATCCACCTGATACAGTTCAACAGCATTTACCAGGACATTCATTCTCATTAGTGCCGACTGAAAATCATCCGAAATGAAGAGACAGATTGAGATGGGGGATGGGGATTACAGAGCCATGTTTTCAATACGATTTGAAATCACGAGTTAATAAAGAGGATTGGGATTACACTGCTTAGTGCTTGAAATAATGAGTGGAGCATTTAGATTCAGTTTTGCTCCTATCTCAGTTGGTAAGTGTTACAGCCCAGGGCAGGATAACATGCGCTCGTGATTTCCTCCCACATAATCAAACAGCCTGCCAACCTCGTGCACGAAGAATCATAGAATCACTGCAGTGCAGAAGGAGGCCATTCAGCCCATCATGTCTGCACCGACCCTCCAAAAGAACCTCCTAAACCTAGGTCCACTCCCCATAACCACCTAACCTTTGGACATTAAGGGGCAATTTTAGCATGACCAATCCACCTAACCTGTATATCTTTGGACTGTGGGAGGAAACCCACACAGACATGGGGAGAATGTGTAAACTCCACACAGTCAATCAAGGCCGGAATTGAACCGGTGTCCCTGGCAACAGTGCTAACCACTGTGTCATCATGCTGCCCTGGTAGCTGGAGGCAGCTGATACCCGAGGGGCTCTACCCAATAAGGTTTGTATGTGGGGGGTTGAGATGGGGGGCGTAAAGAGGGTTACCTGAGAGAATTTATTAATATAGACACATTTAGCACCTGTCACACTGGTATAAAGCCTGTGTACACAATTTGTGAAAATAGTTCGAGCTGATGCAAACCATTCTGGTCATCCATACTCAGCACACATCTAAAGCCATGCCATTTTTGGTTAGACCTTTATTCTTTGGGGGTTTTCTTTTCCAAGCTTTAGAATGTTGCATACTATATTACCACATTAGTGTCTGCCATGGCTTGATGATTCTTGCACCTCTGAGGCAGAGAGGTGGGTTCAGTTCCCATTCCAGTGACCTCATGATTATGTCCACATGATCCAGGCAGACATTCAAAGTATGCTACTGAGGGGGGGGTGTCACTGCCGGGGGTGCTGACTCCCTCGGGTGGTCGTAAAATATTCCATGGTATTATTGCAAAGAAAAGCAAGTGAGTTTCCATTGATATCTTGCACTGATATCTTTCCCTCGGCCAACATCACCTACAGATTATCTGATCATTACCAGAATGTGGTTTGTGGGATGTTGTGTTTTTTCTAAGTGGTATTTTTCCCAACCTTTCAGTTCAGAGCGTTCCAATCCTCTAATAATAAACCCAATGCAACCTCAAGTTAAGGTAAAGCACGATTGTTGTTGATTTTTTGCACACACAAAACATGGGAAAGGGGTTTCACAAGGTCCACCCTCATTGCACACACAAAAAAGGGACAAGGGAAAGAAAGGGGTTTATGACAACTCCACATTTAAAAGTAAGAGTTGTGGAACGTAATTTTACCACCACGTTGCGCCCGGGGTTGATCCCGTTGCATCTCGAGTGAGGTCCAAAACGTTTTTGTGCTGGACGTTGAGCCGATCGCCAGTCACCCAACTCACTACGCCAGCCGCGATCTTGGCCATACCCCCCGACCTGGACGAAGTTAGTTCAGAATGTGTAGTGATGATTTCCACACACCATTATGGAATATATTTAAGGCTGGAATAAACAGATTTACCTGTGGTGTGACCACCTCACTGTACATGCTATCCATGATGATCTCATCTTTGTGGATGCTCCGCAATGATTCCAGTCGCATCTCCAGCTCCGAAATGCAGATTTTTAACCAGAGCTGAATAGAACTCTCTCCTTTGCATTTTTTGATAAGTCTTCCTCATCCCATTAGAATTTTATATTTCATCTTCTGTGTATCTGAATCGAGGTTATGGGCTGCAGAAACCAATCTTCCTATCAGAATCTTTCTGTACAGAGTGAGATTTGCACATGAAAATGGATTCAAATGCCTACTAAACATTACACATATGATAACTAGATTCTCACCAAGGTGCAATCACTTAAAAAGGTACAAGTACCTTGAGTTTCAACAGCACCTGACAACCATTTCCCCAATGTGAGCCTTGGTGATGAGTAGCAAGTTGTCTGACCATGTTGCGGGCAAGAGAAAATCAGAGGTGTATGTTACTCTGCCTCTAGGCAATGTGTTTACTAACTGAGCCAGTGGAACTGGAGCCATATGCTCATATGCTCTACTCATAATCCCCTCCTCAACAAGTTTGTGGGGAAGGAGCGGGGGAATGCGACTGAATGGTAGCTTTTTAAGAGAGCTGGCACATTTATTGTTTTGTTTATTAGCCTGCAGCTTTCTAAACACACAATTTATTTTATCCCAGATTGTTAACCCTAAACATTTACCCTTGACCAATATTAGGCTGATTGGTAGCACTGTTGCTTCACAGCGGCAGGTTCAATTACCGGCTTGGATCACTGTCTGTGCAGAATCTGCATGTTCTCCCCGTGTCTGCGTGGGTTTCCTCCGGATGCTCCGGTTTCCTCCCACAAGTCCCGAAAGACGTGCTTGTTAGGTGAATTGGATATTCTGAATTCTCTCTCGGAGCCCGGACAGGCGCAGGAGTGTGGTGACTAGGGGCTTTTCACTAACTTAATTGCAGTAAGCCTACTTGTGACACTAATGAAAATTATTATTATATTATTATGTAAGTTGTGGATTAAGCCCTCCCCCTGTCTTTTTGACACCATTCCCATATCCAAGGAGGACTGAGAAAATAGTTGACAATTTCCATTTTGGATTTTATTTAGATGAATACATTCCTTCTTTAGATCTATGATATTTATTCTATGATATTTATTCTGTTTTAACTTGATTGCAAAAATCCTGTGGCTCAATGATTATCTTGGTCACCCTGTAAATATCTTGAGTGCAATCACGGCCACATTTCTTTCTCTCTCCCTCCTCTTTCTAGAAGCACTGTGACCGGCAGAAGGCAAACCTCCGGATCCGTTTCAAGCCGTCCCTCTTCCAGCATGTAGGAACGCACTCATCGCTAGCCGGAAAGATCCAGAAACTAAAAGTAAGCTGAGCAGCCAGAAACTCCACTTCCAAGTTCAGGGTCCTGCAGTAACATGTCTCATGTTGGAGAAGGTGGAAAATAAAATGCAGCAACAGCAGGAGGCCATTCAGCCTCTCCAGCCTGTTCTGTCATTCATTTAAACCATGATGGATGTGTATCTTAACTCCCACTTTACTCCCCTGATTCTATAATCCTATCATCGTGTTATGTAGAATTTACAGCACAGGATCAGGGCATTCAGCACAGCAGTTTCATTTTTAAAAATTTAGAGTACCCAATTTTTTTCCAATTATGGGGCAATTTAGCATAGCCAATCCACCTACCCTGCACATCTTTGGGTTGTGGGGGGCGAAACCCACGCAAACACAGAGCACAGCAGTTTCATGCTAGTGTTTATGCTCCGGGCATATCTCTTCCCACCCACTCTTCAACTAGTCCTATCAAAGGACAGCAGTGGGTTAGCCCTGTTGCCTTGCGGCGCCGAGGTCCCAGGTTCAATCCCGGCTCTGGGTCACTGTCCGTGTGGAGTTTGCACATTCTCCCCATGTCTGCGTCCACAACCCTAAGATGTGCAGGTTAGGTGAATTGGCCACGCTAAATTGCCTCTTAATTGGAAAACACTAAATTGGGCACACTAAATTTTTTTTAAAAACTAATCCTATCAACATACCCTTTTATTTCTCTCGCATGTAGCTATACGGCCTAACCTTAAATTCATCTATGCTATCAGCCTCAACTACTCCCTGTGGTAGAGAGTTCCATATTCTCATCACTCTCTGGGTCAAGACATTTCTTCTGAAACCCTTATTGGATTTATTAGAGAATATCTTATGTTTATTACCTCTATTAGTCTTCCCCAAAAATTGCAAATCTCCTTTTCTGCCTCTATCCTATCAAACCTGTCATGATCTTGAAGATGGATGCTGGCATGTAGTGAGCAGTCACACGTGCGGTGGCACCCGCCAGGGTGCTTTACTTTTGGCCTGTTTTCGCACAGTTTACAGGTGATGTTTGGGGGGATATTTGAGTTCGATGGGCTAAGGTCCCCACGTAAAAGTTACGCCCAACAAGTATAATACAAGGGAGCAGACGAGCAAAGAATCATCGTCGGACTCGAGCCCCTCATGCGTTATTAGTGGAAAAAATGGCGGAGGCTCCAGCTGCGACCTTGGCCTCTCCGTGGACAGCTGGGATACTGGCAAGCTTCTTGGCGGATGAATTGAAGAAGCAGCAGCAGGTGGTCTCTGAGGACCTTGGTGTACGGCATTGGAAGGGATTTTAGCCCCCATGCGTGCAGCCTTGGAGAAGACAGATCGGAAGGTAAAAGAGCAAGGCACGCTGATACAAAGGGTGCAGGTGGCACGCTCGACCTAGAGTGACCGGATTGTTTTGCTGGAGGTGGAGATGGCTTTGCTGGCTGAAGGGCATTGTGTGTTGAAGGCAAGGTGGACAATCTGGAAAACCGCTCCAGGTGGCAAAATTTAAGTATCGTTGGACAGCTGGAGGGTCTGGAGGACCCAAATCCTATGGACTATATGTCCAAGATGTTTGGGAAGATGGTGGGGGAGGGGGGATTGCCATCCACTCCCGAATTGGACAGGGCCCATCAGTCGCTAAGGCAGAAGCCCCGATCTGGGGGACTACCACAGGCGATCATAGTCAGATGTCACAGGTACCAAAACCAGGAACGGGTCCTGAGGTGGACGAAGGACCATCAAGACCATTGATGGGAGGGCCACACCATCAGGATATATCAAGACGTGGGAACAGAACTGGCTAGAAAGCGTGCAGTGTTCAACAAGGAAGGCCAAGGCCGCGTTGTACAAAAGTAATGTGCGATTCGGTGTGTCTACCCAGCAAGCCTTCAAATGATTTTTTAAGACCATAAGACATAGGAGCGGAAGTAAGGCCATTCGGCCCATCGAGTCCACTCCACCATTCAATCATGGCTGATTTCAACTCCATTTACCCGCTCTCTCTCCAAAGAGAGAGACTATTACTTTGAAGCGCGGAGGATGCGGATGAGTTTGTGAAGAAGCATGGACTGGGGGCAAACTAATTGTTAGGTGCATTTGTATGTATATTCACTGCGGGACTTTTGTATTATGGGTGGGGGCATGCAATTATGGACATTTGCTGGGGGTCTTTTCTGGGCATGTTTGTATTTTGGAGTTGTTTGTGGGATGGGTTAGATGCCCCTTGTCCGATTGATAACTTGGAATATAAGAGGATTAAACGGCCCAGTAAAAAGGTGTTTGCGTACCTGAAAATTTTGAAAGCTGTTGTGTTTTTACAGGAGACCCATTTGTGAATCAAATACCAAACAGCGTTACGGAAGGGCTGGGTGGAACTGGTATATTATTTGGGTTTCAATGGTAGGGCCTTGGGGTTTGTAGTGTTGATCAACAAGAAGGTGTCGTTTACAGCTGCTAAAATATTGGTGGACCCTGTGGGAGGTATGTAATCGTGAGTGGGTCATTGGTGGGCATGTCGGTGGTCCTGGTTAATGTGTATGCACTGAACTGGAATGATGGGGCATCTATCAATAATATGCTGACTTTCTATTCTGGATCTGGATTCACATCAACTAATTCTGATGGGAGACTTCAATTGCGTTTGGGTCCGAGGTTGGATCAAGTCCCAAGACTCTTGAATCCATCAAGGGTAGCGAAGACAATATTGGTCTTTATGGAACAGATTTTCACAGTAACTTAATTGCAGTGTTAATGTAAGCCTACTTGTGACACTAATAAAGATTATTATTATTTTGGGGGAGGGCAGACCCATCGAGATTTATGAATCTGAGGAATAGGAGATTTGTTTTTCCCCACGTCCATCCCGTATTGACTTCTTTATGATCGTCTTCCTGGGTGAAGGGGGGGGGGGGGTATTTGGCGATTGTTATCCTGGATCATGCTCCGCATTTTGTGGACTTGATGTTGGAGTTGGTGCCCTCGCAACAGCCCTCGTGGAGATTGGTGTTGCTGGTGGACAAGAGATTCTGTGAGCGTGTATCCTCCACCATTGGGAAGTGTATTGAATTCAGTAGGAGTGAGGCAGTCTGAAGGCGGTTGTTAGGGGGAGATAATCTCCTATAAGGCGCAAAAGGATAAATCTGGAAGGGTGGAGAGGCAGAGGCTGGTGGATTCCATCCTCGAGGTGGACTGACAGAGGTCGATTGCCCCGACTCTGGAGTTGTTGGCGAGCAGGAAGAAACTGCAGGTGGACTTTGAGGTGTTCTCAACAGGCAAGGCAGTGAGTCAGTTGCGACGCTCAAGGAGGACCTTCTACAAATAGGGGGAGAAGTCCAGTCATCTTTTGGCGGACCAGCTATGGCGGGAGTTTGATTCTTGGCAAATAGTGGAGATAAGGGTTTAGAGTGGTGAGTTGGTTTCCGCCCCAGGGAAGGTTAATGCGGCGTTTGAGATCTTTTATCGAGAGTGATATAAGTTAGAGCCTCCAAAGAGGCAGTTTTTGAATGGGTTGTCCTTCCCGGTGGTGGAGTAGGAGAGAAGGGGCTGGAGGAGGTTTTGAGTGTATCAGATTAATGCAGTTGGGTAAAGTTCCAGGTCCGGATGGGTACCCTGTCGAATTCTATAAACTGTTCGCGAGTCAGTTGATCCCACTATTGCTGGATATGTTCAATAATTCCTTGTCCTGAGCGGTGTTTCCAGCCACATTGGCGCAGGCATCGATTTCCCTGATACTGAAGAAGGATAAGGATCCTACGGAGTGTGGGTCATTCCGACCCATTTTGTTGTTGAATGCTGATGCTAAGTTATTGGCAAAGGTGATGACCATGGTTTGGAGCCCTGGCTTCCAGGAGGAGGAGACTGGTTTTGTTAAGAGCCGCCAGTTATCGGCCAGCATGCAGCAATTGTTAAATGTTGTTACTCGGTTCCTGAGCCAGAGGCGATCATTTCAATGGAGGCTGAAAAAATATTTGATAGGATTGAGTGGGGGCACCTATTTGAAATTCTTGGAAGGTCTGAATTTGGGCCAACATGTATATTATGGATTTGGCTCTTGTACAGGCCCCTACTCGAGTGTAAGTACGAATGCCCTGAGTTTGGGTTACTTCCAATTGAACAGGGTTATAAGGCAGGTTGTCCATTGTCTCCACTTTATTTGTCTTGGCAATCAAGCCTCCAGTCTTTGCATTGAGGTCATCCACTAGGTAGAGGGGCACAGAGCGGGGGAGGGAGGGAAGGAGCATAGAGTATCTTTACATGCGGATGATCTGCCTCTGTATATCATGGACCCAATCTCCAATGTAGAGGAGATAATGAAGCTACTTAGGAGATGTGGCTCCTTTTTTGGGTATAAGCTGAATCTGGGCAAAAGTGAATACTTTCCAGTGAACCCCCTAGGGAGGGGAGTTGATCTAGGGACGTTGCTGTTCCCTTGGCCAGGATTAGCTTCCGTTATCTGGACAATAGAATTTGGCCTCATCATGGTTCTAAATGACCAACCCATTATCCTGAGGCCACGACCCCAGTTCCAGACTCTCTGCCTAGGAGAAACAGTTTCATAAAAATCATAGAAAAATGATGACGTTGAAGGAGGCCATTTGGTCTATCATGCCCTAAAGGTCAATGAAGAGCAAGTCGGTCTAACTAATATCCCCTTCGTACATTAGGCCCAAGGCCCTGCCGGTCACAGCTCTTCATTAGGCTCTTAGCATAAGAAAAATACTGCGGATGCTGGAATCTGGTACAAGATCAGAGGATGCTGGAAAAACTCATCTGGTCGGTCAGCATCTATCAAGGAGAAAGCAGAGTTCATGTTTCGAGTCGATGGACCCTTCATCAGAACTGAAAGGAGGGAGAATGTAGAAATCGCAACAAAAAGTAGCAACTTTAAGAACAGAAGACAGATGGCCTGGTGTGAGAGAGGGAGGAGGGGGCAGTTCGCATTGAGGCCGTACATGCCTGGGTATTAAAAAAGGGAGTTAAAGATGGAGGTTAAAGGTCAAAATCTAAAGTTGCCGAGCTCAATGTTGAGTCCCGAGGGCTGCAACGTGCCCAACCGGAAGATGGCATGTTGCTTCTCCAGCTCGCACTGGGCTTCACTGGAGCATTGCAGCAGGCCGAGGACAGGCATGGACACTGGAGCAAGGTGCTGTGGTAAAAGGCAAGTTACAGGAAGATTTAGGTCGTGCTTGTGGACTGAGCGAAGGTGTTCCGCAAAGCGGTCACCCAGTCTGCGTTTAGTCTCCCCAGTGTAGTGGAGACACATTGGGAACAGTGAATACAATAACACCAAATTGAGCCAATGGAATAGTTGGCTAAGTACTTTGTCTGTTTCAATGAAATGATGATGAGGGACAGAGACTGACTGTGCGGTCAGGAAAATAACGTGGAACAATTATAGATATGAACAACAAAGCAAGTTGGATGGGCTGAATGTCTTCACATGTGAGAAGCAACCATGCAGTTTGCTGGCAGTTCTGGGGGGTTTATGCCGGTCTATCTATACATCACCATAATCAAAATGATTCAATCTACAGATTAATAACATGAATTATCGGCTGTAGCAGGCCAGCTACTTGTTGTAGCACAGACCGTGGCTGGGATTTTCCGGTCAATCATTACGAGCGGGATGTAACGTTTGATGGAACAACCAACTCTGTTGACTTTGGGCGGGCATTTCCTGAGGGACTGAAAGCTCCAGCCAGTGCCACCGAGACTGGGTTATGTTTGACGTTAATAGTTCAGCAGCACCACCCGCAGCCGCCTGCTGGCACTGCAGCTGCTTGTGAGAACGTAGAACCACAGAATCCCTACATTGCAGACGGAGGCCATTCAGCCCGTTGAGTCTGCACCGACCCTCTGAAGGAGGACCCTATCTAGGCCCAACGTCCCACCCTTTCCCTGTGACCCCACCAAACCTACACATCTTTGGACTGTGGGAGGAAGCTGGAGCACCTCCGGAGGAAACCCATGCAGACATGCACCATAAGAGTTTATGGGTTGGGAACATACTATTCACCTGAACTGATAAATGTGGCCTCACAGTTGAGATATAATCTGGTCAATCTATTTTGGCCCTTCTCCAGTGACTCTATAATACAGCAGTCCGGCTGCACACAATTTGTTGAATGTGGACAGCCAAGCTTTGACACAAGTTTAGCGAAGCGTCTCTACTTTTCATTTCCATCCCTCTAGAAATAAACCCAGTGTTTAGTTTTTTTTTCAAATGGCCTTATCGTATGGAATGATCTGCCTCGACTGTACTTTTCACTGTACCTCTGTACACGTGACAATAAACAAATGTAATCCAACCTGCATCATCACTATTACAAATTTGTTTACTTGTGCTCCCAGACCCCATTGTCCATTTCGATTCTTATATGTGGCCTCCTTATCTGTCCAAAGAATGAAATACCTCCTGCATGTGATTATTATGAAATTCATTTGCCAATTACAAGGTACAAGTTTCTTATGTTCTGTAGTTTGGTTGCAGCTTTCCTCAATTTTACCTCTCCAAATTGGTGTCATCCTCTAATTTAGACCACCTCTACCGCAGGATCCCTTCTCCCTGCCATCCAGAATCCCCTCTCCTTATTCATCACCCTGGGTCCATCCTCTTCCCGATCCACACCTTCAAGGATCTCTTTCTCTGTGCTCACCATCTCCACAACACCCCTCTCTCCAAAGGCCAAATCAACCTGCCTGGAAGCTTGAGGACATTTTGGTTGTGTTTTTTAAATGTGGTAAATTTGATGATTGAACATTTAGACGACTGTAAGATAGACACAGATGAGGCAGAACATTTCTTTCATCTTTGTTGGGATGTGGGTGTCACTGGCTGGACCAGCATTTATTGCCAACTCTAATTACCCCTGAACTGGGTGTCTTGCTCGACTATTTCAAGTGGACAGTTAAGAGTCAACCACATTGATGTGGGTCTGGAGTCATGTGTAGGCAGAACCAGGTGAAGACGATTGATTTCCTTCCCTAATGAACATTCGTGAACCAGGTAGGTTTTTATAACAATCAGTGGTTGTTGGCATGGTCACCACCACTGAGACCAACTTTATATTCCAAATTTTTAATAATTTAATTTAAATTCCACCAGCCGCCATGGTGGGATCTGAACCCATGACCCCAGAACATTAGTCTGGACTTCAGGATTACTAGACATTGTTATGTTTGGTCTTCTGTACCTTGCAAAGGAATCCACCAAACACCTTGACTTGTCCAAACCAGGATCTTTAATGAGCCTCTCGTGTGTTACAGAGCACGTTATCATGGAGTCTCTTTATCGACACCTACCACTGACCATTCACATGTATGTCTTGCTACCCTCTGCAACCATCTGATGATGGCCAGATGTGTCTCCACTTATAGCGGAGTAGCTGGTCACCTGACTATGGTCTTGATACCGCAAGGTGTGTCTGCACCATCACCTGCTGGTTGGAGGTTGCACAGCATCCATCTGTGCCCATAGGCATATCTCAACAGACATGAAGATTGGCAGGGTGGTTAATAGTGAGGTAGAAGGTCTTGAGTTGCAGGATGATACAGGTCAGATAGGGAGATCAGTGGTAGATGGAATTTAACATTGAAAAGTGCAAGGAGTTGCACTTTGGAAGGAGTAACACGATAAGGGAGTACTCTATGTATGGCAGGACACTAGGAAACTCAGAGGAACAGCGGGATCTTGGGGTGCTTGATCATAGCTCCCTGAAGATGGCAGGACAGGTTAATAGGGTAGTTAAGGCGGCATAGCGGTCACTTGCCTTTATTCGTCGTGGCATAGATTATAAGAGCAGGGAGGTTATGTTGGAGCTGTACAAAACTTTGGTTAGGCCACAGCTAACTGTGTGCAGTTCTGGTCACCACACTATAGAAAGGATGTGATTGACGGGAGAGGGTGCAGAAGAGGTTCATCAGGATATTACCTGGGATGGAACATTTGAGCTATGAAGAGAGGCTGGATAAGCTTGGGTTGTTTTCTCTGGAGCAGAGAACGCTGAGGGGGGGCACCGTTTGAGGTGTTTAAGATTGAGGTGTATGGACAGGATGGATAGGGAGCAGCTGTTCCCCTTCATTGAAGAGTCAATAACAGAATTTGAGGAAATTATTTTTCACCCAGAGGATGGTGGGAGTCTGGAATGCACTGCCTGGGAAGGTAGAAGAGGCAGGAAAGCTCACAATCTTTAAAAAGTAGGTGGGTGAGCACTTTAAATGTCATAACATTCAAGACTATGGGCCAAATGCTGGAAAGTGGGCTTAGTGTAGATATAGTGTAGTTTTGGCGATGCAGACTTGATGGGCCGAATGTACTGTATGATTCGATGACCCAAGTGATGTAGCCACAGTGCCATCATCTCCCTCTAAATAAACCCATTCATCAGAAAGATCTGACACAATCACCAGTAGTTTTCAAATGATTCCTAGCAATTTGCTTCCACCACTCCCCACAGGGAATGTCTTGTGCAGCAGTGGATAGTGTCCTTGCTTCCGAGACAGAAGCTCCCGGTTCAAGTCCCACCCCTGGACTTTTTGAAGGAAGATGTGTTCAAAATACAGCCAGGCAGGTTGAGTGTCAACCGAGAGAGACTTCGGGGCAGCCATGCTTGATGCGGTGAGGCGCCCCTCAAGCTATAGGCGTTTGGCAGCAGACTAGTGACGTGTATCTGGAAAAAACAGTCATGAAAACAGATGAAGGTCTGCGCTGTGCACCTCTTGGTGCAGGAAGAGAAACAACTCCACACAGGAGTTCAACACAAACTTGGTTGAACATGTGATCCATTGAAGACTTGTTCTTTGAACGTGTTCAGTGACATTTGATAGCTAATAAAGGATCCACCCAAAAGGAACCCGCCTCCGTTCACCACCTCCGAACGTCCCAAAGTACTTTACAACCACTGAAGAGATTTTGAAATTGTCGGCACAATTGCAGTGTAGGAAACATGGCACCCAATTTGCACACAGGAAGGTCCCACAAACATCAGTGTGATAAATAATCAGATAACCTGTTTAGTGATGTGCGTTGAGGGGTGAATATCGGCTCGAGAGAGTACACCCTGGGAGCAGCATGGTGGCGCAGTGGTTAGCACTGCTGCCTCACAGCGCCGAGGTCCCAGGTTCAATCCCAGCTCTGGGTCACTGTCCGTGTGGAGTTTGCACATTCTCTCCGTGTTTGCGTGGATTTCGCCCCCACAACACAAAGATGCGTAGGGTAGGTGGATTGGCCAAGCTAAATTGCCCCTTAATTGGGAAAAATTAATTGGGTACTCTAAATTCAAAAAAAAAGAGTACACCCTGAACTTGTTTAACATCTCATCTGAAAGACAGAACCTCTGACTGCGCAGTATTTTTTCAATGCTGATCTTTGACTGACGGCCGAGATTATGTGCTCAAACTCAGGGGTGGGTCTTGAACCCACTCCTTTCTGAGACAGAAGAAGAGTGCTATCCACTGTTTCAGAGTTGATGGTGTGTGGCTCAAAGGGTAGAAGAAATTGGATTGTAGTCATGAATAGTACACATGTTGTACCTCAATCTCTGGCTAGCTGACAAATTGAAGACCCCACTTTTCAAATATAACTGTTTATCTTTTCCCAAAATGGAACTGGAATAACACAGGAGGAGGCCATTCAGCCCATTGCATGTGTTCTGGCTCTTTGCAAGAACCATGCGCTAAGCCCCACTTGCCTGCTTCAATGAAACATCAGCTTTGCAGAAGGTCTGTCTTGAAGAGTGAAAGATGAAAAGCTTTGACAGCATTTCTCCTTTATCAGCAATACTCAAGTTCTGTACTACCAAGCAACTGAATATGATTCCTGTGTTCACCACTAGGTGGAGGAACGGTGTAATTAGAGGCCGGCAAATATTCATTATAAATCTGGACCTCGGAATTTATAAATAAACGCAGTCAGTATGTGTGTCTTTAAAGTGGGTCTGGAATATCAATGTTTACCCTGGTCCAATCTACCCCTGGTCTCTAACCCCACTGCACCAAAAGGCTTCAATTGATTTATACTTTCCATGTGCAATGTCATAGAATATCAGTTAGTGCTTTAATTTGAACTTGGTATTTATAATAAATTGAGATTATAAGGAAGTTGTCGATGCTTCAGGTCATATAACAAACCTGTTCAAGGGGACATTTGGATCAGCGTCCTTTGCCACAATTCCAGTAACGCAGGTCATTTCTTCCATGTCCAAGAAAGCATTCCTCTTTCAATCAACCACCACCACATCTATAACAATAAACAAGTTGCATTTATATAGCACCTTTCAGGATCTAGAGAAGTCCCAAAGTGCATTACAGTGAAGCACATTAAGATACTTTGACCAAGTGATCTGCTGAGTAAATCCAAATACTTTTCCTTCCCTTATTATATATATTTTTTTGTTACTCAAAGTCTCGTATATGTTACCATAGCGTGTTAATCAAGCAAATCACTGATGTCTTTTCCAGGATAAGGATTTTGGAAAACATGCCTTACACAAAGGACATTCCAACCCCCCAGCGGAGGTAACTTCCAGCCTGAAAACATACCAGCATTTTACACTGGAAAAGGCTTACCTTGGAGAGGACTTCTTCTGGGCTTTCACCCCCGTTGCTGGAGATTTTATACGTTTCAGATTTTTTACACCTGTAAAAGTGGACAGGTAGGTTGGATTATTAAGTAGATCCAATGCTCTGTGAAACACACCATCAGATTGGATTGAGATAGCACCTTTAACATAATAAAATTACCCAAGGCACTTCGCAGGAGTGTCACTGGACAGAATTTGCACTGACTCCCACAGATATTAAGGCAAGTGATTGGTCACGGGGGGAAGGGGAGTATGTGGAAAGGAACATCTTAAAGGGGCAGAGAAAGGCAAAGAGAGGTTTACGGAGGAAATACAGAGCTTAGGAACTTACTTTTTTTAATATAAATTTAAAATACCCAATTTATTTTTCCAATTAATAGGGCAATTTAGCCTGGCCAATCTACCTAATCTGCACATCTTTGGGTTGTGGGGGTGAGACCCACGTAGATACGGAAAGAATGTGCAAACTCCACACAGACAGAGACCCGGGGCCGGGATTGAATCCAGGTCCTCAGCGCCATAGGCAGCAGTGCTAAACACTGTGCCGCCCAAGAGCTTAGGAATTTAATAGCTGCAGGCAATGGTGGAGCGATTGAAAAAGGCTTCATTTTTTTTATAGGAGCATGGATATCTCAAAGGAGACTAGAGATGGGAAGGGACGAGGGCATGAAGGGAATTGAACAGAGGATAAGAAGTTTAAAGTTGTGATATTGCTTAATCAGGAGCCGATGTAGGTCAGCGAGTACAGGGCTGGTGAATGATCGAGACACTGGCAGCAGAGATTAGAAGGGTTATGGAGGCGTCACATGGAAAACCTGCCCGGAGTGTGTTGGAATATTTATGGCATGAGGGTTTCAGCAGCAGGTGAGCTGTGACTGAGGTGGAGTCAGACATATGGAGGTGGTGACAAGGAAGTTGGCTGGTTGTGGTTCACTGAGAATAGGCTTGAAGGAGCTGGAACTGGCCTATGGATCAGATGATCCCAGCGATGGCATTGGAGGGGGGGGGGGGGCGATAGTAGAGAAACTGGACAACAAGGTGCATTCAGGGACCAGAGCTGGAGATCACTAGAGGACGGTTGGCTCAGTGGGCGAGGGAAGGAGCAGATGCTGAGCCACCCATTTACTGTCTTTCCACAGTCCATGTACATACTATTAAGGGTTTTGGTAGAACTTGAACTCAAAGCCTTCTGGTTCATGTTACTCACTGGGCAGGTTGGCACGGTGGCACAGTGGTTAGCACGGCTGCCTCACGGCACTGAGGACCTGGGTTCGATTCCGGCCCGGGTCACTTTCCATTGTGGAGTTTGCGCATTCTCCCTGTGTCTGTGTGGGTCTCACCCCCACAACCCAAAGATGTGCAAGGTAGGTGGATTGGCCACGCTAAATTGCCCCTTAATTGGAAAAAAAAGAATTGGGAACTCTGGGGAAATTTTTTTTTAAATGTTACTCACTGAGCCACCTCATCTGAAGTACTCTGCACAGTTTTGGTCCCTTTACGTGAAGAAGGATGTAAATGCATAGGCGTGGTTCAGAGAAGGTTCACTAGATTGATTCCAGGATTGAAGGACTTGCTTTACGAAGAGAGATTGAGCAGATTAGACCTGTATTCGCTGGAGTTCATAAGAACAAGAGGAGAACTAATTGAGGTGTATAAGGTGCTAAAGAGAGTTGACAGAGTAGACGCAGAATGGATGTTTCCCCTTATTGGACATTCTAGAACAAGAGGCCACAGTTTTAGGCTCGGGGTGGCAGATTTAAAACAGAAATGAGGGGGAATTACAAAAGGTCACAAATCTGTGGAATTCTCTGCTCTAGATGCAGTGGATGCCAGAACACTAAACAAATTGGAGGAGATAGATTTAATTAGTAGAGGGGTGAAGGGTTATGGGGAGCGGCATGGAGGTGGTGAATAGAGCACTCCAAAAGCTAGTGATTCGAAATAAACTGTTGTAAGACTTCTTACTGTGCTCACCCCAGTCCAGCACCGGCATCTCCACATCCTTATAGAAAATGAGAGAGAGAAAAGGAAATTGCAGCTTTAAGCCTTGGAATTGTTTCCTTTCCAATCTGATAATTGTGAAATCACCAACCACTAATGCTAGGCTGTGGTTCGATGTATTGCAGCATCCTTGTGGTACCTTTTCCAAGTGACCATTCCTTGTTTGTCATGATGGATCAGTGCTGTCTTGATTCATCATTCATGTGCCACGGGCAGCACAGAGGCACAGTGGTTATCACTGCTGTTTCACAGCGCCAGGGATCCGGGTTCAATTCCAACCTTGGGTAAAAGCAAATTACTGCAGATGCTGGAATCTGAAACCAAAAGAGAAAATGCTGGAAAATCTCAACAGCTCTGGCAGCATCTGTAAGGAGAGAAAAGAGCTAACGTTTCGAGTCCAGATGACCCCTTGTCAAAGCTAGGTGAATGTGTGGAGCTTGCGTGTTCTCCCCGTGACTGCGTGGGTTTCCTCCGGGTGCTCCGGTTTCCTCCCACAGTCCAAAGCTGTGCCGGTTAGGTGGATTGGCCATGCTGAATTGCTGCCAAGTATCCAAACGTTGGGTAGGGTTACGGGCATCGGGTGAGGGATTGGGCCGACGTACGGTGCTCTTTCGAAATGTCAGTGCAGACTCAATGGGCCGAATGGCCTCCTCCTGCACTGTGGGGAGTCTGTGACATATTACTTCTAAATTGAATAACAGGCACTCACTGTCTATTGCTGATTGTATTGTCAATGCTTTTATTTGCACTGTGTGTGCATATGACATCTAATCATTTTGTGTGCAGGTTCAGTCGGCAGTTAAGAAGGCAAATGTAATGTTAACATTCATGTCAAGAGGGCTAGAATACAAGACCAGGGATGTACTTCTGAGGCTGTATAAGATCATAGATCATAGAATTTACAGATCATAGAATTTACAGTGCAGAAGGAGGCCATTCGGCCCATCGAGTCTGCACCGGCTCTTGGAAAGAGCACCCTACCCAAGGTCAACACCTCCACCCTATCCCCATAACCCAGTAACCCCACCCAACACTAAGGGCAATTTTGGACACTAAGGGCAATTTATCACGGCCAATCCACCTAACCTGCACATCTTTGGACTGTGGGAGGAAACCGGAGCACCCGGAGGAAGCCCACGCACACACGGGGAGGATGTGCAGACTCCGCACAGACAGTGACCCAAGCCGGAATCGAACCTGGGACCCTGGAGCTGTGAAGCAATTGTGCTATCCACAATGCTACCGTGCTGCCCCACGCAGCACGTGGGGCACTCTGATCAGACCCCATTTGGAGTATTGTGAGCAGTTTCGGGCCCCGTTTCTAAGGAAGAATGTGCTGGCCTTGGAAAGGGTCCAGAGGAGGTTCACAAGAATGAGCCCTGGAATGAAGAGCTTGTCATATGAGGAACGTTTGAGGACTCTGGGTCTGTACTCGTTGGAGTTTAGAAGGATGAGAGGGGATCTTATTGAAACTTACAAGATACTTTGAGGCCTGGATAGAGTGGATGTGGAGAGGATGTTTCCACTTGTAGGAAAAACTAGAACCAGAGGACACCATCTCAGACTAAAGGGACGATCCTTTAAAACCGAGATGAGGAGGAATGTCTTCAGTAAGAGGGTGTTGAATCTGTGGAACTCTTAGCCGCAGAAGGCTGTGGAGGCCAAATCACTTGAGTGTCTTTAAGACAGAGATAGATAGGTTCTTGATTAATAAGGGGATCAAGGGTTACGGGGAGAAGGCAGGCGAATGGGGATGAGAAAATATCAGCCATGTTTGAAATGGCGGAGCGGACTCAATGGGCCGAGAGGCCTAATTCTGCCCCTATGTCTAATGGTCTTATGGCGTGTTTGTTGGTAACATGTTGAGAAGAAAAGCAGAGTCCAACTGTTTAATGTTTTATTTGACTGCTTTACTTTGTTGGCTTGAAAGCTGAGAGCTTGTTGTTCGATAAATATATCCACATGAAGTGCATGTACCAATATTGTGAGACATTCTCGACTAAAACTAGTGCCCGTGGTAAATGATTGTCACCGTCATGTGGAATCATGTGATTCCAATCAGGCTCAGGATGTGCAGGTTAGGTGAATTTTTTTGTTTGTTTTTTAAATTTAGAGTACCCAATCCATTTTTTCCAATTAAGGGGCAATTTAGTGTGACCAATCCAGCTAGCCTGCACATTTTTTGGTTGTGGGGGTGAGACCCACGCAAACACGGGGAGAATGTGCAAACTCCACACGGACAGTGACCCAGAGCCGGGATAAAACCTGGGACCTCGGCGCCGTGAGGCAGCAGTGCTAACCCACTGAGCCACTGTGCTGCCCCAGGTTAGGTGGATTGGCCATGCTGAATTGCCCCTTAGTGTCCAGAGATGTGCAGATTTGGTGGGGTTATTTAAGACAGAGGAGGCATCCGTCCCCATCACCGGAACTCTACCCTCCCCCATCACCGGAGCTCTACCCTCCCCCATTAGCAGGGGAGACTAGGACCCGGAGGCACAGCCTTAGAATAAAAGGGAGTCACTTTAGAACAGAGAAGAGGAGAAATTTCTTCAGCCAGAGAGTGGTGGGTCTGTGGAATTCATTGCCACAGAGGGCGGTGGAGGCCGGGACGTTGAGTGTCTTTAAGACAGAAGTTGATAAATTCTTGATTTCTCGAGGAATTAAGGACTATGGAGAGAGAGCGGGTAAATGGAGTTGAAATCAGCCATGATTGAATGGTGGAGTGGACTCGATGGGCCGAATGGCCTTACTTCCGCTCCTATGTCTTATGGGGATAGGGTGGTGGAGTGGTCCTGGGTAGGGTTGTCTTTTGGAGGGTCTGTGCAGACTCGATGGGCCGAATGGCCTCCTTCTGCACTGTGGGGATTTTATGGTTCTGTGGAACACTGGGCTGGATACTGAGCCGTCAGTTATCCAACTGAGGACAGGCCTTCATAGCTGGGTGTCCCTAACATCCCTTACAGTTACGTCGGGTGTGGGAATGTTCACTGATTATTTTACCATTGCCAAATAGTGCCCCAACAGTCCAGCTGAAATAAGTGAGCACAGATTATAGTGAACTTCTGGTCTGTATAATTCCATTATTGCTCTGTTCTGAGCTATCAGGGATGGCTTTTCTCAGTGAAAAAACATGGACCTAAATTTGTGGTTGAATTATGAGGGCAGTTTGCAAAGATTAAGCTTGTATTCCCGAGAATGTTGAAGATGTGCTCAAATCTCATCCCTCTCCAGAGCCCTACCCTCCCCCACTCTCTGGTGCTCTAACCCCCCTCCCCTTTCATGTGGAGTTCTATCCGTCCCCCATCACCGGAGCTGTACCCTCCCCCATCGCCGGAGCTCTATCCGTCCCCCATCACCAGAGCTCTACCCTCCCCCATCACCGGAGCTCTATCCGTCCCCCATCACCGGAGCTCTATCCGTCCCCCATCACCGGAGCTGTACCCTCCCCCATCACCGGAGCTGTACCCTCCCCCATCACCGGAGCTCTATCCTCCCCCATCACGGGAGCTATACCCTCCCCCATCACCGGAGCTCTACCCTCCCCCATCACTGGAGCTCTACCCTCCCCCATCACCGGAGCTGTACCCTCCCCCATCACCGGAGCTCTATCCTCCCCCATCACTGGAACTCTACCCTCCCCCATCACCGGAGCTGTACCCTCCCCCATCACCGGAGCTCTATCCGTCCCCCATCACCGGAGCTCTATCCGTCCCCCATCACCGGAGCTGTACCCTCCCCCATCACCGGAGCTCTGTCCGTCCCCCATCACCGGAGCTCTACCCTCCCCCATCACCGGAGCTCTATCCGTCCCCCATCACCGGAGTTGTACCCTCCCCCATCACCGGAGCTCTATCCTCCCCCATCACCGGAGCTCTACCCTCCCCCATCACCGGAGCTGTACCCTCCCCCGTCACCGGAGCTCTATCCGTCCCCCATCACCGGAGCTCTATCCGTCCCCCATCACCGGAGCTCTATCCTCCCCCATCACCGGAGCTCTACCCTCCCCCATCACTGGAGCTCTACCCTCCCCCATCACCGGAGCTCTACCCTCCCCCATCACTGGAGCTGTACCCTCCCCATCACGGGAGCTCTACCCTCCCCCGTCACCGGAGCTCTACCCTCCCCCATCACCGGAGCTCTACCCTCCCCCATCACTGGAGCTGTACCCTCCCCATCACGGGAGCTCTATCCGTCCCCCATCACCGGAGCTGTATCCTCCCCCATCACGGGAGCTCTACCCTCCCCCGTCACCGGAGCTCTACCCTCCCCCGTCACCGGAGCTCTACCCTCCCCCGTCACCGGAGCTGTACCCTCCCCCGTCACCGGAGCTGTATCCTCCCCCATCACCGGAGCTGTACCCTCCCCATCACCGGAGCTGTACCTTCCCCTGTCACCGGAGCTCTATCCGTCCCCCATCACCAGAGCTCTATCCTCCCCCATCACTGGAGCTCTACCCTCCCCCCATCACTGGAGCTCTATCCTCCCCCATCACCGGAGCTCTACCCTCCCCATCACGGGAGCTCTACCCTCCCCCATCACGGGAGCTATACCCTCCCCCGTCACCGGAGCTCTATCCTCCCCCATCACCGGAGCTCTACACTCCCCCATCACGGGAGCTATACCCTCCCCCATCACGGGAGCTCTATCCTCCCCCATCACCGGAGCTCTACCCTCCCCCATCACCGGAGCTCTATCCTCCCCCATCACCGGACCTCTATCCGTCCCCCATCACTGGAGCTCTACCCTCCCCCATCACCGGAGCTCTACCCTCCCCCATCACCGGAGCTCTATCCTCCCCCATCACCGGACCTCTATCCTCCCCCATCACTGGAGCTATACCCTCCCCCATCACGGGAGCTCTATCCTCCCCCATCACTGGAGCTCTACCCTCCCCCATCACTGGAGCTCTACCCTCCCCCATCACCGGGGCTCTACCCTCCCCCATCACCGGAGCTCTACCCTCCCCCAACACCGGAGCTCTACCCTCCCCCATCACGGGAGCTCTACCCTCCCCCATCACCGGAGCTCTACCCTCCCCCGTCACCGGAGCTCTACCCTCCCCCATCACGGGAGCTCTACCCTCCCCCATCACCGGAGCTCTACCCTCCCCATCACCGGAGCTCTATCAGTCCCCCATCACCGGAGCTCTACCCTCCCCCATCACGGGAGCTCTACCCTCCCCCATCACCGGAGCTGTACCCTCCCCCATCACCGGAGCTCTACCCTCCCCCATCATCGGAGTTCTACCCTCCCCCATCACGGGAGCTCTACCCTCCCCCATCACGGGAGCTCTACCCTCCCCATCACCGGAGTTCTATCCGTCCCCCATCACCGGAGCTGTACCCTCCCCCATCACCGGAGCTCTATCCGTCCCCCATCACCGGAGCTGTATCCTCCCCCATCACCGGAGTTCTATCCGTCCCCCATCACCGGAGCTCTATCCGTCCCCCATTAGCGGAGCTCTAAGCTCCGCCCATCACCGGAGCTCCATGCTACTCCACCCCCCCCCCCCCCCCCCCCACCGGCAGCTCTGTTGTCGTCTCTCCCCTGGCTTGGGTCACTGTCACTTTCTCGAGACGATTTTAATCAAACCTCTTTTTTTTCTTTTTCTGTTCTCAGGTTTTTCTTCCGCAGTGGGAATATTGAGCATCCTGGTGACAAACTCTTCAACACCACAGTTGAAGTTTTGCCTTTTGATGTAAGTCCTCTTATTTTGACGAAATTTTAGAAAACCTGCAATGTTGTGAATTTTTGCATGTCTTCAAATTTTTAACTTTCGTTTTGCTGTTGTGGGAAATAGTGCCTGAGGAGTTAAAACATCAGATGGTTTAACAAAGGAAAATACCTAATGCACTTGTCGTGCTTTTGGTCAATGGAGTAACCACGATCAGGGACCAGGCAGTAGGCGTCACAAGGCACAAATTGTCAAGAAAAACACCAAAGCAAGTCAAAGGATCGATGTGGCTGTAGGTGATGCACGTCACCTGCCACTACCAGAGATTGTCAATTTAGAGTACCCAATTCATTTTTTTCCCAATTATGGGGCAATTTAGCGTGGCCAATCCACCTACCCTGCACATCTTTGGGTTGTGGGGGCGAAACCCACGCAAACACGGGGAGAATGTGCAAACTCCACACGGACAGTGACCCAGGGCCGGGATTCGAACCTGGGACCTCAGCGCTGTGAGGCAGCAGTGCTAGCCAATGAGCCACCGTGCTGATGTCGTATACGTTTAATATTGATGAAGAAAATGTCATCCTTTTTTTGGTACATTTTCAAAAAGTGCACTTTGACGCCTCGGGGACGACCTTGTGCCAGTTTAATCCAATTTATCATTGTCGTGTCAAAAGCCTGGAAATCTGAACCTAACAGCATTGTCATAGTCCCTTCACCACGAGCTTGGGACAGAAGGCGATGGTTAAGGAATCGGTTGGGCGTTTGTACAGAAGAAACACTCGGTAGTTGTGGCCATGTTAAAAATTTGAAAACAACTCCGCCAACGTTTTAGTTTGAGGACTGCCTCTAAGCTGACCCCCATCTGTACGAGCCAGTTTTCGAACCAGCTAGATCGGATGTGAAATTTAGGGAATGGAAGGATACATGTTTAGAGAAAGTGGGAGACTTATTTTTAGAAGGTCGGTATGCCAGTCTCGGGGAAACTGAAAGAATAATAATGATCTTTATTAGTGTCACAAGTACCCTTGTATTCACTGCAATGAAGTTACTGTGAAAATCCCCTAGTCGCCTGTTCGAATGCACTGAGGGAGAATTCAGAACGTCCAATTCACCTAACAAGCACGCCTTTCATGACTTGTGGGAGGAAACCGGACCACCCGGAGGAAACCCACGCAGACACGGGGAGAACGTGCACACTCCGCACAGACAGTGACCCAAGCCAGGAACCAAACAGGTCCGTGACGCTATGAAGCAACAGTGCTAACCACTGTGCTAACATGTCACCCAAATTTGGGCTTACTGAAGCTGATGGGTTCAGGTACCTCCAGGTGTGCAACTGGGTCAAAAAGTATTTTTCCAGTGAAGCGGCTTCTACCTTTCTCGAGACGATCTTATCCTGCTCTGGTTTGGAGGTGGCCAACACGTCGGGTATATACCAGTGTGGGAGGAGATGTGCTCGGTTGAGGGTATGAAGGCAAAGTGGACGGAGGAGCTGGGACTGATCTTGGAGGAGGAGGTTTGGAGTGAGGCACTGAGAAGGGTGAACTCGACCGCATCCTGTGCGAGGCGGAGTCTCATCCAGCTGAAAGTGGCGTTCCGGGGCACCCCTCACGAAAGTTAGAATGAGTGGGTTTCTATGACTGGGTGGATGATAGATCTGATTGGTGTCTGGGGGCAAACATATTCTGGTCGTACTCCAAGCTGGAGGACTTTTGGAGGTCCTTTTTCGAGACTATCCTAAACATTGGGTTGGAGCCTTGCCCATTGGTGGATATTTTGGGAGGTTTGGTTGTGCCGGAAGTCCGGATGGGGGTGGGGGCTGACATCCTGGCCTTTGTCTCACTGGTGGCAAGGAGGCAGATCCTCCTTGGTCAACTACACCGGGAAGCACCTTGGTGTGGCTGGGTGACTTGATGGCGTTTTTACACCCGAGAAGGTTAAATTTACTGCGGCCGTTTATAATGTATTTTAAAGAGCTGGTCGCTGTTAGCTGTTAGTGGGGGGACACTCAGTCACTAAGTTTTACTGTTGTAAGGGAAGGCGGAGGGTGGGTGTTCTTACTGTTTAATTGTTACACTGCGTTTTTGTATTAAAGTTCCAAAAAAAATTGTTTTCCATTTCCCTCAGCCAGCTGCAGAGAAACTGTTCAATCTTCCACATACTCATGGTCCAAGAAATGCACTTGTGTCTTAAAGTCAATGTATACGCACACGCACACACACGCGCGCACACACACACACACACACACACACACACACACACACACACACAAGACTTTGGACGCTAAAGGTCAATTGAAAATCTTCAAGGCTGAGTTTAGATTTCTGTCGTACTAAGGGAATCGAGCGATGTGAAGAGAAAGGTGGGTAAATGGAGTTGAGGTAAAAGATTATCCATATCTCATTGAATGTGAATAGGCTTCAGGAGCTGATGGTCCCCTCCAGTTGGTTTTGTGTTGAGTATAGTGGGAGTGTCTTGAGTCTATTTACCAACTTTATTTCAACAATCCCCATCTTCACATGTGACTGTCTGCAGGAAGTTTGGCCATGAAAGGTTGCACAATCAAAATCTTAGCTGGCCAGTGTCTCCAATGTGCAGTTTCCAACAAGGTTCGCTGAATAACCATCAGCAGCTTTTCACTGCTCCAGCTCTTTCCCTCCCTACCCTGCAGGACCATTTACTTTGAGTGGTTGTTGGGGGTAAAGATGCACTCCCCGGCCAACATCAACAACTTGCATTGATATAGCGTCTTAACTGGAGTAAAGTTTCCAAAATTGCTTCACAGGAGTGTATGTGAGACAGAATTTGACACCGAGCCAAATAGGACAGATAATTAAAAGCTTAGTCATTGCCTCTTCAAGGAGGAAAGAGGTGGAAAGGGAGAAAGGTTTAGGAAGAGAATTCCAGAGCTTGGGGCCCCCAGCAGCTGAAGGGATTCTGAAGAGGCCAGAATTGCTGGACTGCAGAGATCGGCAAGGTTTCTGTGGCCGGGGTAGAGAGGGAGGAAGTCGAGGTGAAAATTGTAAACCAGGAGCAGAAATTGGAAAGTGAGGTGATGCCGCACTGGGAGGCAGTGTAGTTCACAGTGTTGGTCAGTGCAGGTTCCACAGTTCAACACTAGAAGGATTGATATCTTAAACAATACATCTCCAAATAGCTTGAATGGACTCTGACTTTGTTATTCTAATTTACAGACAGAACAGACATGGAAGGAGGCCTTACTGGATGGTCAAGACAAATCTCCCAAATATCAGAGAACAGAAGATGGGTACATCCGAATTGGTAAGACTGTCACACACGCTGGTGTAGTATTGAGATTTCTATTTTTGTTGCACAGCATCAACATTTATTTAATTTTGCTTCAAATAGACCCATATCTCATGGGCAGCCAACTTTGATCTTTGTTAGGCTTGCTAAATTGTTACAGAAGGTTTGTCCCATACCTGATGACTAATCTAAAACCCTTGCACATATAATCTACTTGTCAAAATAAAAAGTGGAAATGGGGGAATCAATGTGAGAGAGCATTCGTGAAGCCAAAGAGGTGCTACTCGAGTCAGAAGTCCTGACTCATTTTGATCCAGATTTACCGCTGCATCTGACATCCCCTATGGGGTTGGGCCGGTGGGTTTCCACATAATGCCCACAGGTGAAGAGAAGCCGAACACCTTCACGTCGAGGACCTTGAATAAAACTGAAAGCAATTATGCGCAGTTAGAGAAAGAAGCAGTAGGAATCATCTTTGGAATAAAACGGTTCTACAATTCCTGTGTGGGAATTCACTTTATTGATGGACCAGGGATTCCATTGTAGGCAGCAAGCAGAATGCAGAGGTGGACATCGCTCTTGTCAGCACAAACATACACAACCAAGTATCGTCTTGAACCTTGATGGGAACGCAGATGGACTCTCCCTTACTAAATAGTCGATGAGCAGTTCGTGTGGAAACATTTTCTACTTCAAGCCAGTAGATAACACTCCTGAAACAGCAGGATCAGGTTATACGGTGGGAGGACAAGGTGAAATGTCCTGTTTTTCGCCAGAATCATGGAAATTGGCAAGAAGTTGTACCACGTGTGATAAGTGGGTTCAGGAGACAACCTGGATCTTCCTGAGAAACTGACACTAACCAAACCAATCGGGGAAACAGCACCTCAATTGCAAATCAAACACGAGTCAACCACCGATTTCTACGTCGCCAACCAGTGGTTGCAGCAAGAACTAAATGGCAGGTGCATGAGGTTCGCCAGCAACCACACCGAGAACGGCGACCTCCGGAACGTCTGACATATTGACTGTTGTTGATGATTGATTGTTATTATTACTTATTGATCGTTAATGTTATACTACTTATTGTGTCAGGGATCTTTGATTTAAAGGGGGAGGAAATGTTGTGCAGTTAGTGTTTTTGGTGTTTCCTCATGAGCAGCCTTGTAGCTGAACAGGGGTGCTTTAAGAGAACGATTGCTTGATGTCATCGACAGCCGTTTGCGTGGGCAAACGGTTAGCCTAATATCGCAGTAGTGTCAACATCTTCTAAATAAAGCCTACATTTTGGTGGGCCTGCAAACTCGGCACAACTTGAGCAATGAAAAATGTAAAGCAAACTTTGAACAATTGAACAATATGGCTTACCAGGTCTTTCATTCCTTTCCTTGTGTTTCAGCTTCCTTCACAAATGGCATCGCTGAGGGAGTTGTAGATCCAATGTTTGGTCCGCTGGAGGTGGTCCGGCTATCTACCTTGTCGGACTCGCCAGTCTGGGTGATACTTAGTGAGGTATTTCTCTTTCTATCACTCCACTATTATAACTGGGCCTTCAGCTGCCAAAGCTCTGGAATTCCCTCTCTCAACTTCTCTACCTTTCCCTTCTCCTTTAGGACTCTCTTTAAAACCCACCTCTTTGTCCACGTTTTTGGTGATCTGTCCTGTTTCCTTTTTGTGGGCAATGTAAAATTTTGTCTGATTATCAGTCGTTTGAACTGTCTTGGGGTGTTAGAACATACAGTGCAGAAGGAGGCCATTCGGCCCATAGAGTCTGCACTGACCCACTTTAAGCCCTCACTTCCACCCTATCCCCATAACCCAATAACCCCTGCTAACCTTTTTGGACACTTAAGGGCAATTTATTTATTTTTAAAATAAATTTAGAGTACCCAATTCATTTTTTTTTCCAATTAAGGGGCAATTTAGCGTGGCCAATCCACCTACCCTGCACATCTTTGGGTTGTGGGGGCAAAACCACGCAAACACTGGGAGAATATGCAAACTCCACACGGACAGTGACCCAGAGCCGGGATCGAACCTGGTACCTCGGCGCCGTGAGGCAGCAGGGCTAATCCACTGCGCCACCCTGCTGCCTCTTAAGGGCAATTTATCACAGCCAATCCACCTAACCTGCACGTCTTTGGACTGTGGGAAGAAACCGGAGCACCCGGAGGAAACCCACGCAGACACGGGGAGAACGTGCAGACTCCGCACAGACAGTGACATAGCGGGGAATCGAACCTGGGACCCTGGCGCTGTGAAGCCACTTGTGCTGCCCACCGTGTTGGTAATATGTTTTTTTAAAACAAAGAAATGCAAGCGATTATTAGTTATTAATTATAATAAAACACTATTTTAAAGAAGCAATTAGAAATAGCACTTGGGGCGAAGGAGATTAAAGGATATTTAGTATTATTATTATTATTATTCATGTCGAGAGGGCTAGGATACAAGAGCAGGGATGTACTTTGAGGCTGTATAAGGCTCTGGGCAGACCACATTTGGAATATTGTGAGCCATTTGGGCCCTGTATCTAAGAAAGGATGTGTTGGCCTTGGAAAGGGTCCAGAGGAGGTTCGAATGATCCCTGGAATGAAGAGCTTATCAGATGAGGAGCGGTTGAGGACTCTGGGTCTGTACTTGTTGGAGTTTAGAAGGATGAGGGGTGACCTTATTGAAACTTATAGGATACTGAGAGGCCTAGATACAGTGGACGTGGAGAGGATGTTTCCACTTGCAGGAAAAACTAGAAGCAGAGGACACCATCTCAGACTAAAGGGACGATCCTTTAAAACCGAGATGAGGAGGAATTTCTTCAGACAGAGGGTGGTGAATCTGTGGAATTCTTTGCCGCAGAAGGCTGTGGAGGCCAAATCACTTGAGTGTCTTTAAGACAGAGATAGATAGGTTCTTGATTAATAAGGGGATCAGGGGTTATGGGGAGAAGGCAGGAGAATGGGGATGTGAAATATATCAGCCGTGATTGAATGGCGGAGCAGACTCGATGGGCCGAATGGCCTAATTCTGCTCTTATTTTCTATCTTTCTATTTCATTGTGGTGACTAACAATTAGAGTTTAGAGTATTAAAATAATTGGTTTGTTTTGAATTGAGATTGATTTCTGCACTGAAATATGTTTGCTGAAACAGCAAGGATTAGATGGGTTCAGTTAAAGAAGATCCGTTTGATTTGCTGCGTCGAGATTGCCAGCCCTTCCCTGACCTGTACCTAGGTGTTTCGTCTCACAATTCCCGGCGGCTCCAGCCACCTGTTGAATACTTGTGTACAGAAATACTTCCTGGCACCTTCTCTGTACTTTCCCTTTGTGTCGCTGACCCTCTCTGCTCTCTTGTCCCACTTATATGCTAATTATAAATATTAGAAAATCCAGACAAATATCCAAGTTCATTTGTGGTGGGTTTTTCAGGGAGTTTCCTGCAGCCTCTGCCACCGCTATTCAATGACACTTAGTCACTTTTTTGGGCCCTGGGGAGTTTCTCACCAGTTTCGCCCACACTTAGAATTTTCTTCAGTACTGGGAAGCTGAACTCCAGGATCGGGCCGCCATTTTGAAAGGGTGCCCGAACCTCGGTGAGCTTGTGTGTGTCCCACACCTCACCCATGGGAAATATCAGCCTCCACAAACATGGGCAATCCCCCACACCCATCAAGTGAGGACACCCCGCTATGGGGTCCCTGGGGGTCCCCCCCTCTTCCGGCCCCCCAAGCTCCCTAGCACCCCTCCCTTCCAGGACCCCAACCTGTCACACACACCCCCCCCCCCCCCCCCCCCCACCCCCATCCAAATCTCTCAAAGGCCCCTACTTATCTGCTCTGCACACCCACCCCGGCCTCATTTCATTGGCATGGTCCTCTTCGGCCCCTGATCCTTGGCAGTGCCACTTTGGCCTCGGGCACCCTTACACTGGCACCTTGGCACCCAGGCAGTGCGTCTGCCGGCTTGACAGTGCTACCGGGAACCTTGGCATTGGCCACGTTCCAGGGAGAGGACCAGGGAGCCACCCTGTACTTATCCTGGTCTGTGGCCCAGGACCCCCCCCACCCCAAGTGCCGTTCCACCTGGTCCACGTTTTGTGTGGACCAGCACTGATTGGTGTCCGGCTGCAACCTCCCTGGGGAGGCCGGAGATCGACGGAGGCCGGTGGACCCCGGGCAGTTAGGTCATAAGTAGGTTTACGACATCATAGATTATCATAGAATTTACAGTGCAGAAGGAGGCCATTCAGCCCATCGAGTCTGCACCGGCTCTTGGGAAGAGCACCCTACCCAAGATCAACACCTCCACCCTATCCCCATAATCCAGTAACCCCACCCAACACTAAGGGCAATTTTGGACACTAAGGGCAATTTATCATGGCCAATCCACCTAACCTGCACATCTTTGGGCTGTGGGAGGAAACCGGAGCACCCGGAGGAAACCCACGCACACACAGGGAGGATGTGCAGACTCCACACAGACAGTGACCCAAGCCGGAATTGAACCTGGGACCCTGGAGCTGTGAAGCAATTGTGCTAACCACCATGCTACCGTGCTGCCCGTCATACCTCCGTGAGTGTCATTTGGTCCTGCCAGAGTGAATCCCGTGAGGCGTGGAGGCTGTCCGGATGGCATTAGTCACTATCGTATTGTGGTGACTAATTCCTTAGGTCCGGAATTATACTTGTCCACCTCAAGGATGGGAATAAAAGAAAAAAGGGAAGGAACTCGCATTTCTAAAGTGCATTTCCCAACTTCATGACATCCGAAAGTGCTTTAGAGCCAGTTAAGAGCTTGTTGAAATGCAGCCACTGTGGTACCGTAGGAAAACGCAGCCGCCAATTTGTGCGCAGCAAGATTCCACAAACATCAATGTGATAAATGATTAGAAAATCCATAATTGGTCACGTTGGTTGAAGGATAAATATTTGCTCAGGACACCAGGGAGAATACCCCTTCTCCTCTTCCAGTAGGACCATGTATATTTGACATCTGCCGGGGGTGGGGGTGCAGATGGGGCTGCATCTGAAAGGCAGTTCCTCTGACATCGCGGCACTCCCCTGACAGCACCGGCCTAGGATTTTGTGTCCACATCTCTGGAGTAGGACTTGAACCCTCAAGCTTCTCATTCCGAGCTGGGAGTGTTCCCCACTGAACCACAGAATTGCTCAGCACCTCTTGCTGTCACTTGAATTGATCAAAATCTAGTGTAGTGGCAATGTAATCCCACAGTAACTCTCTCTCTGCACTGCTGTAATTCTGTATTTTGTTTTGATTGTTTTATTAATGCTGGCTCACTTCTGTGGAAAAGAAGCTGTGGGGTGGTTACGATTATCCTTATGATGGTCCTTAAAATATACAAGGGTTTAACATAATAGATGCTGCGAAGATGTTCCCATTTGTGAGTGACCCAGAACCAGGGTCCATGAATATAATATAGCCACTAGTAAATCCAATAGGGAATTTGGGTAAAACCTCTTAATCCAGAGAGTGATTAGAATGTGGAAGTGACTTTAATATCAAAAGGAATATGAGAAGCCGGCCATTCAGCCCATCAAACTTGTTCCGCCACTCAATAAGATCATGGCTGATCTGATTGTGGCCTTAATGTTCCGTTCCCCGTAACACCTGGGCTGTTTTGTCAATCAAAAACCTGTTTTATCTGGCCTTGAATATTCAACAACCCAGATTCCATTGCTTGCTGGGGGAGAGGGTTTCAAAAACTTTGGTAGAAAAAATTCCTCCTCATATCTGTCTAAAATGGGAGACCCAAACTGCCACTGATTCTAGACTTCCTCTCCGCATCCACCCCATCAAGCCGCCTCAGAATTGAAGATCACCTCTCATTCTCCTAAACTCCCAACGGGTGCAGACCCAATCTGCTCAGCCTTCCCTCCTAAACCAGCCCCTTCATGCCAGGGATTAGCCTCGTGGACGACCTTCTCTATAACCTACTTCCAATGCCTCCTTAAACAAGGAGGCCAGTCCTCCAAGTGCAGTCTCGTCAATGCCCTGAACAGTCATAGCAAGACTTCTCCAGTTTTTTGTTGTATTCCTACCCCCTTGCAAACAGAGTCACTGGGGCAAATAGCGTTGATGCATTTAAGCAGGAGCTCGATAAGCCAATGAGGGAGAAATTAGTAGAGGATTATGCTGATATGGCGGATGGCTGCCTGCGTGGAGCGAAAACATGGGCAAGGACTAGTTTATTGAACGGTCTGTTTCTGTGCTGCAAAATTCCAAGTAACAAAAAGGTGTCTTTTATCACATTTATTTATTAAAATATTGTGATATTTCTTTCAGATATTTATAAAGAAAGCTGAGACTTAACAGGAGATAAGATTTAGTTTTGACCATGATGAAGTGCGGCTCCCTTCCAGATTTGGAACAGTTCGTCTCGTGGAATCTCTGTTCTTGGATCATCAATTTAATCGCAGAAAGACTCCCAACACCTGCTGGTCAATTCAGGAAGAGCAGTAGAGGGGGAACCTCAAGTGAGGCAAACTCCCTCCTTTCCTACCCCCCAAAAAAAACTGTGTGCACTGGCGCACCCGTGAACAGCTCGTGTCTGACATGACACCATTTTATACTCAACTGAAATCTATTTATAATGCGATCTTCCATTCTGATGCACACTGGTCCAATTTATTACAAGTGGCACCATTTTTAACCTGTATCTTGCTAAATGTATTCACCGTGAGGTGCTGACTATGATGGACACTTGCGCTTCGGAGGAAGAAAGGGACTTGTCTCTAAGTGAAGCAGGATGTGGATGGGGAAGGGTGAGATGGCTGGCATCTCTAATTGAAAAGGGTAGGATTGGGAAGTGTCTATAATTGAAGGGAGGGGGGGGGTACGGAGCATCTCTAACTCGAGGCTGGAAAATGAAGAGGGTCTCTGAACAATGTCTCAAATCGGGGATTTACCCAAATCATTTCCGTACTCATTTTTACTCATTTTAGAGACAATTTTATATCCACTAAATTCAGGAGTGTTTCAGATGCAAGCATGATTGCTGGTTCTTAAACAACTCCTGAAATATTTAACTGGAGTCATAGTTTGTGTGAATTCCTTAGAAATGGGTGCTGGATAAATCACTGTTTCCCATGTAGATTTGCTAATTCACAGGGTGGGGGAGCGGATCTCAATTTGTGAGGGCTAGTATTCAATACTCTCAATTGTCAGTTTGACCCTTTTCCTGCTGAATGGTTGGTGTGAAAGTTTGACAGAACAAATTGGATGTTAGTGCTGTGATCCAGACCCTCTGGGGCTTTGTTGAAAGCTACTTTTGAGTCAAGAACTCATTCATTTACTCTGCTTCATGAATGCAGATTTTTGTTTTTAAAACCTTATCAACCAAATCAATGCTGTACCAGATTCTATTCTTATTTATAGTCCAAGGTTGAAGGGTCTGACTGTTGCCATGTCAATAATTGGACCGTGGAAGTTGGTGTGAGTGGACAGTGGAGGATTCTCTATGATCACAGCAACTTTTTCATGTAAAATTATTAGTGAGAGGAATTCTACTCCCAAGGTGTTTTTATGTTAACAGTAATAAAGTTCACAGCGAATGGATGAAATAATTTAATATATTCATTTTATAAACTGTACTATTTTACACAACAATCTGTAAATGAGGTCCAGTTTGTAGATAATAAATGTGTATCATTAATAATGCATAATTGTGGATGGGGGAAAATCATTGGGCCAAATCTTCTGCTCTCCAGATCATCAGAGATTAGAAGTACGACAGATGTTGCTCGTCAGGAACCTGTGGAAGTCCTGATCTACGTGGGAATTACCCAGGAAGTTTCATTCCTGACAGGCAATACCCCCGCTTCCCAGAACCCAGATAAAATGTATCCAACACAACTCCCAAGTTGTTCCCAAGGAACACTGCTGACGGGCAGCACGGTGGCGCAGTGGGTTGGCACTGCTGCCTCGAGGACCCAGGTTCGATCCTGGCTCTGGGTCACTGTCTGTGTGGAGTTTGCACATTCTCCCCGTGTTTGTGTGGGTTTTGCCCCCCCCCCCACAACCCAAAGATGTGCGTGCAGGCTAGGTGGATTGGCCACGCTAAATTGCCCCTTAATTGGAAATAATGAATTGGGTACTCTAAACTTTAAAAGAAAAAGGAACACTGCTGACACGAGACAATGTTTTTGGTAATATCTCGTTGTGATTGGGAGCTCTGCAGATCTTTCAAACCCAGTTCCGACTCTCTGAATTAGTCCTCTAAATTTTTTTTAAAACATTGGCGACCATGAAACTACGAGAGTGTTGTAAAATCCCAGCTGATCCACTATGGCCATGGTCTGGGCCTGCAGACACCTAATGTGGTTAACCTTTAACTGCCCCATGAAATAGCCGATTGGTTGTACCAAACAGCAACAGAAAGGTTAACAGAAATGAAACGGGACGGACCACCCAACATCGACTTGGACACCAAACTAACTCCCCGAAGTCTTCACACCATCTACAAGGCACAAGTTAGGAGAGTGTGGAAGGTTGCCAACCTCCAGGATTGGTGTTGAGTCTCCAGGAATAGAAGATCAATATCTATGTACAACCCTGAAGAAAAATCATTGGGACATTAAAAGGGCTGTTTTTTGCCATTTTCTGTGAACATTTCTCTTTAGCAGATATTAAAATATTGAAAATGTGGGGGGGTGGTTTGGTGGAAAAGCTGCTTGTTGACTGTCAGGCATCACCCAGTCTTTTTGCTTTCAAATTTGCATACGACGGCCGTACGTTACAAGGATGGATGTGTTGGCTAACTAATGGCTGGAAGGTGAGGCAAATCTCTCAATGAAACCTCCAGAAATCTATTAATAGTTGGCAGCCATGAGTGTAATGGAATACTCTCCACTTGCCTAGATGACTGCAGCTCCAACAACAGTCAAGGAGCTCAACACCATCCTGGACAAAGCAACCCACTTGAATGGCACCCCTTCCACCACCCACATTAACCACCAATGCTCCATGACTGCAGTGTGTGCCATATAAAAGGTGCCCTGCAGCAAGTTGCCACGGCTCCTTTGACAGCAGCCGGAATTCTCCATCTGTTGGGATCCTCTTTTACCCCTGGCAGTGCCCCCCCCCCCCACGTGGGTCTCCCGGTGGCATGGAGTGGCTACAATGGGAAATCCCATTGATAAGCAGCCAAAGTGGAGAATCTCACCGCCAGGAAACGTGCGGCTGGCAGACTGGAGAATCCAGCTCAGCATCTTCCAAACCCGTGACCTCTACTACCTAGAACAACAAATGCAGCAACTGGGGATTTGGCAATAAATACCGGTCTTTCTAGATACACTCTCATCCCATGCATGAATTATAAAAATGTACTTTCATGTTGGGGCTGACACAGAGAAATAAATGATGAAAATTAACACAGAAAATGCTGGAAATAGTGGGTCGGGTAGCATCTGGGGAGAGTGAAGCAGAATTAACCTTTCAGGTCTGACTTTTCATCACATCTTTGAAAGGTTAGGGATGTAATAGGTTTTAAATAAAATAAACTAGTCCCACCAGTGTTTCCGGCTCCTAATTATTTCTTATCTCCAAACATACTAAATGCAACTGATCTTCTGGACAAAGCTCCTTCCTCACCACTATCCTAATGTCACCTTTAACTATTAGGGATCCCCCAATACCTTCCTCTATACTCGAATAGAGGATAGTTGCCAATCTTTGTCACCATGTGGTGCCTCTGTAATGGTCATTGGATCAAACCGATGTTTGCCATTAGTTCTTCCACCTTGTTACATTTGCTCTGTGTATTCAGATATACTGGTGGGGACTTTCCAGCCCTTACCACTGTCGGGATCTTCCAGGCCCACTGAAGGCCACCCCCTCAGTATGTTCCCCAGAGACTGGGTGGGACCAGAAGATTCCACTGGCTGCCCATGGCGAGATACGTCCGCCACTAGAAAGCATGCTGTGGGGGGGGCTGGAATCTGAGCTCTCTGATTGGAACTTATTGCCGAGGGCTGCATTTTGCTGCACCCCCCAATTCCCAATGCCCATTCCCTCAACCCCACCCTGGCTTAAAAAGTCAGCAAGGAATTTGCTTATGACCACCACAACTGGTGGTTTATTTCCGTTAACCAGGCAGTGGGGCCATTATCAGTTTATAGCATGTAGAGGAGGATGCAAGGTTCCAAATTTCAATTTTCTTTTTCAATCACAGAGCCAGGGATGCTTTAACTAAGTGGAGGATGCTTATGGGATTGTATGAGTAGGGGGTGGGGAGTGATGGTGACGCTCCCCCTCGGTTTCTCTCTCCCCACCCCCCTCTCTCTCACCTCGCTCACTTCCTGTTTTCAACATGGTGACGGCCATTCTCCAGACTGTGAAAATGAAAATCGCTTATTGTCACAAGTAGGCTTCAAATGAAGTTACTGTGAAAAGCCCCTAGTCGCCACATTCCGGCGCCTGTTCGGGGAGGCTGTTACGGGAATTGAACCGTGCTGCTGGCCTGCCTTGGTATCTGGTATTCCACCCCTTTTTCCTGATCCCTGGCCCGATCATTAACCCAGTCCCAGCAGCACAGCCTGGTACCCCCCACATACAATCTCCATTTTTGAATATTGCTGCCAGGAAAAGCTGGCAGAAATATTAACACTTTATAAGTATCAGAATGGTACCTTCCATTTTTTTTAAACTGATCACCATGGTGGCTGGAAGACCAGAGACAGACCTTTAGAGGGCTGGACTGTGTTGTACAAACCTGGCGTAGAGAATGTTTCAGGAGGGGGGAGTATGGAATTTGAGATGGGGGTGTTTGTTTTTCTGAGGTCCCGGGTCAGTGGGTTCCGAGTGTGGCCAATGAGACATTTTGTTGCCCGTTGCCCACGCGCAGGTTGGCCACATTCCACTGTTCAAATTGGGAGTAGGACTTGTTCAGTTCATCGGGGAGGAATGTTCCAGCCCCAGATATTCCACCTGGCCTTGCTTTGTAGCCTGTGATCTTGTGTAAGCCCTGCCATAGACGTCGTGGGTTTGTGTCGTTGGCCTGGGACTCTAGTTTGGTGTGGTATTGTCTTTTGGCGTCCCTGATGACTCTGTACGTCATATCTGGATTTCCTGAATGTGGTGCAGTGGTTAGCACTGGGACTGCGGCACTGAGGACCCTGGTCCAAGTCCCGTCCCTGGGTCACTGTCCGTATGGAGTTTGCACATTCTCCCCATGTCTGTATGGGTTTCACCCCCACAACCCAAAGATGTGCAGGTGAGGTGGATTGGCCACGCTGAAATGCCCCTTAATTAGAAAAGAATTAATTGGGTACTCTTAAAAAAAAATTTTGTTAAATACCTGAATTTCCTATATCGGTCAGGGTCATCAGACTTGAACGCCTCCGTTCGTAACTAAAGGCACCTGGAGGTGGGTCTTGTGGACAGGTTCAGGGCTGGGCCAGGTGGAACCTGAAAGGAGATTTAGCCAGGTAGGCTAATGGAAAGAAGAAAATGGCTGATCAGGTCGTCTCCACCTTAGTGACAAATTCATGCATGAGCTCCTCGCACTTGTTGGAGGAGTTGACAGAGGGGAGGGGTTTAAGATAATTTGCACTAGATAAAAGTGGGTGGGTTGGGTCGTTATATTTGCATTAGTGAGTAGTTGAAATACAAAAATCAACGAATAATACTGGGAAGACCAACAAAAACACATCCACGTATCAGTGCCATTCTGTGCCCAGGAGCCGCAGCTGTGCAAGCCTATCCCACACGGCCCAATCTCACCAGAACCTAATCCTGACATCCACATAGTCCACTGATGCTCAAGGTGCAGTTGAACATCCTTGACTTCCAGTGTGTTTAACCCACGGTGACGTGCCAGTTAAATGCAGCACTCACCACACCAACAAGAGCATCAGCAACCTGCAAAAGCATCTCTTCAATAGCATCATCGGGTGGACCATTCGGATCAATGTCGCGCACCAGATCCTGCAGCATCTTCTTGCTTCAAACCGGATTGCTTTCTAGATTCGTACGTCCCCCTGAGCTCGGTGTTCCAGGACCCAGGTATCTTAGAAAAAATTGTCCTTCTTTCCAGCTATAGAAAATGAAGGAAACCGCAACAGCCGCCTCCAGGCATCTGCAGCCACCAGCAGGAGCAAGCAGCAAACACAACTTGTAGCTGTGAATTGTTCTCACAATAAACTTAGCCAATCCTCATTACCAATAGTCTTCAGCTGTGAAGCTAGAGGCTGCTCACAGTCAAGGGAGGGGGGTCAGTATGGGAGCAAGTAGAGGTGCCATCATGCAAGGACACATGTTTGGGGGCATCGGTTACGGCACCTCTGCCATTCTCGCCGGCCCGGTACTCCACAAGTCCGGTGGTAGTGGCGGCCCTGAGAGTCTGGGGCCACTGGAGCAAGCATATAAGAACTAGGAGCAGGAGTAGGCCATCTGGCCCCTCGAGCCTGCTCCACCATTCAATGAGATCATGGCTGATCTTTTGTGGACTCAGCTCCACTTTCCGGCCCGAACACCATAACCCTTAATCCCTTTATTCTTCAAAAAACTATCTATCTTTATCTTAAAAACATTTAATGAAGGAGCCTTATGGTGGGGCAGGCAATAAACAAAGAAATAACAGATGCATGTAGAAATGGTACAGCAGTTATGGGGGATTTTAATCTACATGTTGATTGGTTTAACCAGGTCGGTCAAGGCAGCCTTGAGGAGGAGTTTATAGAATGTATCCGCGATAGTTTCCTAGAACAGTATGTAATGGAACCTACGAGGGAACAAGCGGTCCTAGATCTGGTCCTGTGTAATGAGACAGGATTGATTCAGGATCTCATAGTTAGGGATCCTCTCGGAAGGAGCGATCACAATATGGTGGAATTTAAAATACAGATGGAGGGTGAGAAGGTAAAATCAAGCACTAGTGTTTTGTGCTTAAACAAAGGAGATTACAATGGGATGAGAGAAGAACTAGCTAAGGTAGACTGGGAGCAAAGACTTTATGGTGGAACAGTTGAGGAACAGTGGAGAACCTTCCAAGAAAATTGGTTTTCAGGTGCAACAGGTGATTAAGAAGGCAAATGGAATTTTGTCCTTCATTGCTAGAGGGATGGAGTTTAAGACTAGGGAGGTTCTGCTGCAATTGTATAAGGTGTTAGTGAGGCCACACCTGGAGTATTGTGTTCAGTTTTGGTCTCCTTACTTGAGAAAGGACGTACTGGAACTGGAGGGTGTGCAGAGGAGATTCACTTAGGGAGGTTAATCCCATAGTTGAGGGGGTTGGATTACGAGGAGAGGGTGAGTAGACTGGGACTGTACTCGTTGGAATTTAGAAGAATCCGGGGGGATCTTATGGAAACATATAAAATTATGAAGGGAATAGAATAGATAGATGCGGGCAGGTTGTTTCCACTGGCGGGTGAAAGCAGAACTAGGGGGCATAGCCTCAAAATAAGGGGAAGTAGATTTAGGACTGAGTTTAGGAGGAACTTCTTCACCCAAAGGGTTGTGAATCTATGGAATTCCTTGCCCAGTGAAGCAGTAGAGGCTCCTTCATTAAATGTTTTTAAGATATAGATAGTCTTTTGAAGAATAAAGGGATTAAGGGTTATGGTGTTCGGGCCGGAAAATGGAGCTGAGTCCACAAAAGATCAGCCATGATCTCATTGAATGGCGGAGCAGGCTCGAGGGGCCAGATGGCTTACTCCTGCTCTATGTTCTTATGTATTCAAGTTTAAGAACATCGGGCCATTTGGTGCTGCACCAAATGTTGCACCTGGTCTATGAACTTGGGGCTTGGGGACAGGAGTAGGCCTCTTGGTGTACAGCAACAGAGGACTAATTCTATTATCGTGTCCTTTCCTTGCAGCTATGCATCTTACTTCGTTCTGCATGTTTGTCTACTTCTCCCTTACACGGTCATCTCAGTGTCAACCATTCCCTGCAACAAATCCCCCTGTGCGCGGAAACACGAGGCAGAAGGCTGAGGGTTCAAGCCTCTCTCCAAAGACCTCTGCTGTAATCCAGGCCCTTTCAGAGGATCGGTGCAGACACGATGGGCCGAATGGCCTCCGTCTGCACTGTCGGGATTGCATTCTATGAAGACACCAGCAAAGCCTGATGGTCCAAAAGGCTAATTAGGTGGAAGCCTAAGAATTGTGAGAGCGGCGAAGCTGCTGTGGTCTGCAGTGTGAAGATGTGGATGTTGCTATGACTCAGATTGGACAGTGATTGACCATGGTCCCTGTGACTATGATCAATGTCGGGAGGATCTGGATAAAGGAGAAAAACATCGGAGATATCGATAATCTGCTGGCACAACCATTGTGAAGAAACCCTCGGTGGAATTCTCCGTTTCTGAGACTAAGTGTTGGCGCCAATGGAGAATCCCGTGGACTTTTCCGATAGAAGAATCAGTGTCGCACCTGGACCGCTCCCGCTCCCATTGAGGGGCGAGCACTGGCGCTGCGTGGAACACAGTCGATTCCCATGAAAAACTGCGGGATTGGACGGGTCTGCGATTGACACTCGGGAGGCTGACAGGCTGCAGCCGCACACTCAACACTCCCACATGTATCAAAGCCAAAAAGATGGCACTGATTGTGCTGGTGCGTGCCCATACAGCTGATGGTATTTCACAGTCATCCATCCACCCATAAGTGCACCTGTGAGGTGTGTATTTCCTCTGGTATTTTGTTTTTGGTCAGTTAAACCATAATTGGGATGTACCTTTAAGCAGGGTACATGGCTGAAGCAGCCTGCTTGCCAGGACACTGTGTTCCCAGGTTCTTTAATTTGGAGAAAAGAAGCCAAACTCCTCGGCACCGAGTGGCTCTTCGGAACCAGCTTTGGAGGGAGTCTGTGTGATTGTTTAACTGGCAGGTTAGCCAGGGACAGTGTTCTGCCTGACTACGGTCAGTGGTCGGTTCCTGCGTGATGCTTTCTGAGAGAACCGGGCACAAATGTTTAGACATCGGAAGTGAAAGGAACTCGCTCTCCTACTGGCCAAAGTGAAGAATTGCTCCATTGATCTGAAAGCAGTGAGTGCCTTTTGGTGTAAATCTGAAATGACGCTGAGTGTGTAGAGAAGGTAGACAACCTTGCCTGAGAAAACCATTCCAAGCCTAGAAGGAAGCAGTAACCAAACGAAAGCCTGAACTTCAGGAAGACCATTGACATGGAGGTCATCCCAGTGCATCAAGGATTCTTATCCTTTTATTTTTATTAATATTTTTCTTTCCCTTTCCACCACCCCTCTGTGTTGGTTGTCTGTGTGTGCAGAGAGTGGGGCAAGTTAGAAAGGGAGGGCTGGGAAAGGGATAGTAAAGTCAGTTACATTTTAGAGTACTCAATTCATTTTTCCAATTAAGGGGCAATTTAGCGTGGCCAATCCACCTACCCTGCACATATTTTGGGTTGTGGGGGTGAGACCCAGGCAAACACGGGGAGAATGTGCAAACTTCTCACAGAGAGTGACCCAGAGCCAGGATCGAACCTGGGACCTCGGCGCCGTGAGGCAGCAGTGCTAATCACTGCGCCATTGTGCTGCCTGAGCCAGTTAAATTTCCGTCCATTTAATTATCCATAATAAAAGGTTACTCGTGTGTTTTAAAGTTACAAAGCTGGTGACTGGACTCAACCAAGGGCATCGGGTAATTTAAATAAAATCTAATTTCACCTGTGTGGTGACTCCGGGTCAAGTGGGGCTAGAATTGGGTGCGCACTAGCCCAGGGTGTCGTGACATAGTTTGGAGCTCAGTCCTGGGATCTTTGGAACGGCAGACAGTGACAATTCGGTGTACAGTATGGGTTAGAGGCACCAGGTTTGTAATAGCAGAACATGATGGATTTGGAAGCTACCATTCTTCAGTGGAGGACTTGTCCTTGGTTTATTTACAAGGGCTTTGAAAAGACAAGTTAATTGAATTGGCAAGTGAATTAAAAGTAGAGGTCCCGGTTAAAGTTAAAAAGCCAGAGATGTATGATGTAGTAGTTGAGCGCTTGGGTCTCTTAGAAATACAAGGGAGCCTATGAGCAGGTGATGCATGTTGTGTAGCATCAGAAGCACCTTCTGGTGGGATAACCGATCTGGAGAGAATGCGGTTGCAGTTCAACCATGAGAGGGTTTTTTTTTAAAATGGAGATGTGAGAAAAAGAAGAAGGAGCTTTTCAAAAGGAAATTAAAATAGGGACATTTGATGGGGAAATGAAAAAAAGACAAGCAAGGGAAGAAAGAGAGAGAGAATATCATTGTAAAAGGTTGGAGTTAAAGGCAGAGATTGAGGAGAGTCAAGGGAGAGGAGTTTCTCTTCCCAGTCCATATCCTAGTGTATGTTTAAATATGTACAGGCCCTACTAAAATTTGAGGAAAAATATGTAGAAGCATTCTTCATGCCTTTTGAGAAATAGCAACTTAAAAGGAGTGGCCGAAGGAAAAGTGGACATTACCCATGCAAAGTAAACTGATGGGACAGGCGCAGGAATTTTATTCTTCCCTATCAGAGGGCATGTCTAAGGATTATGACATGGTAAAAAAAAGACTATCCTGGGGGCATATGAAGTAGTTCCTGAGGCATGTAGGCAAAAGTTTCAGAACTTGAGGAAACAGCCAGGCAGACTTATGTTGAATTTGAAAGGGTTAAGCAGAACAATTTTAATCGGTGGGTACGAACATTGGGAGTTGAAACTACTTATAAGTCTCTAAGAGAAATAATTCTCTTGGAAGAATTAAAGAATTCACTAGCTTCTGTGATAAGAATCCATGTTGAAAACCAAGGGATTATCACTGCTACACAAGCAGCAATAATAGCTGATGATCATGAGCTGGTCCATAAATGTAAACCTTTGTTCTGTCACACCCATAATTTTGATAAGGATAGGAAGTGGGA
Organism: Scyliorhinus torazame; assembly: GCF_047496885.1. Lineage (NCBI taxonomy): Eukaryota > Metazoa > Chordata > Chondrichthyes > Carcharhiniformes > Scyliorhinidae > Scyliorhinus > Scyliorhinus torazame. The sequence goes on from NC_092713.1 coordinate 304,921,619, forward strand.
GAGGGAAAATAAGACAGATAGCCAAGATAAGGAATGGATTGCTGGAAATGCTCTACCTCAAACCAAGAAGGAAGGTACTGAGGGCGAAGGTGAGACTGGAAGCGCTGAGTGTTACCATTGTAATAAAGTGGGACACATTTGTTCAACATGTTGGAAGTTGCGAGGAAAGCCCAGTGGACTTGTTGGGATTGGTAAGGAGGATTCTGAAAAGAGAACGAATGTGGAGAATACTACAGGGCAAACTGTCCCTCCAGCGAGAACTAGGAGACCTGAGGTAAACACAGCTGTGGGCGCAGGTGTGGCTCATGAGGTAGATGGGAGATGTGCAGAGTTTTTCTCGAAGGTATTACGATCCCAGACCAGTTCCCAACAGTGACTCGGATACTGGACCGAAACTCCAATATTTCAGTTTATTTGTAAGACTGTGTGGAAAGAATGATTCGCTCCAGGAGTGATTGCATGAAGAAATAGGGATTTGGGTTTTTTTTTTTAATTACTTTATTATGAATACAATCTTAAACTCATTAACTTCACAGTTTACAATTACCCCCTTAAACACTACTACTCAATTTCCCATTAAACAACAAGATAGCTCTCAACCGATCTTAAAATCAGCATGGCATAGAGTAATAATTGCTTTATAAAACAGTATTGGCTCCTGTTACAACCCCTTCGGACTCTGGCTGAATATCTTCAAAATGCTGGTTCACCTGGCGATTTTAGCTTCTTCCTTGACCCCAGACAAAATTCCTCTGCTTTAAATATTATTACTCTTTTATAACTATCCTACTGTGAGAGAATTGTGGACTCAGTGTCAGACAGATCGGAATTCACCCTTTCTCTCCCCAAAGCCTTCTCCAAATACTGACTCTCTGCCTTCCTTGGCTCCACCCAATAATGACATAATCTCCCCAAGCTGAAAAACCAATTAAACTCGACAGACTGAAAGTACATTAACTCCCCAGTGGCTTTCTCCAGTTATTAGCCCAGTGCATTAGCCCAGACCGAAAAACACATTTCTTTGGTCAATGTCACCTTCTGGCTCCGACAAGCTCCCAGGCCTTTACAAAACAAATCCTTTCTAAAAAAACATGCCCACTGCAGTCAAACACAATGTAAACATAGGCTTTTAACCCTTAAATTGTCCCAATATTTAGAATCCAGTAATCCTGTGACCCTCCATTTGTCACAAAAGGGAATGTAAGTGCAGCCTTATCAAGGTTCTATACAACTGTAGCATGACTTGCCAGTTTTTATACTCAATGCCCCATCCAATGAAGGCAAGCATTCCGTATGCTTTCTTGACTACCTTGTCCACTTGTGTTGCCACCTTTAAAGATCTGTGGACCAGCACACCCAGATTTCTCTGACTTTCTATATTCCTAAGAGTTTTACCATTTACGGTATATTTCCCCTCTATGTCAGACCTACCAAAATGCATTACCTCACATTTGTCCGGGTTAAACTCCATTTGCCATTGCTCTGTCCAAGTCTCCAACCTATCTATGTCCTGCTGTGTCTTCTGACAATCATCAACACTATCTGCCACTCCACCAACCTTGGTGTCACCCATGAACTTACTAATCAGACCGGCTACATTTTCCTCCAAATCGTTTATGTACGCCACAAACAACAGAGGCCCTAGCACAGATCCCTGTGGGACACCACTAGTCACAACCTTCCATTCAGAAAAACACCCTTCTACTGCTACCCTTTGCCTTCTGTGACCGAGCCAGTTCTGTATCCATCTTCCCACCTCACCTCTGATCCCGTGTGACTTCACCTTTTGTTTGCCATGAGGCACCTTGTCAAAGGCTTTACTGAGATCCATGTAAACAACATCCACCGCTCTCCCCATATCAATCATCTTTGTTACCTTCTCAAAAAACTTGATCAAGTCAGTGAGGCATGACCTCCCCTTCACAAAATCATGCTGTCCATTGCTTATGAGTACATTTGTTTCCAAATGGGTATAATTCCTGTCCCTGAGAATTTCCTCCAATAATTTACCTACTACTGACACGAGGCTCACCAGCCTATAGTTTCCAGGATTATCCCTGCTACCTTTTTTTTTAAACAAACAATTTTATTGAGGTATTTTTGGCATTGTAAACAGTAACAATATACATTAGTGTGCAAATATCAATTACAAAAATATAGTGCAAGTAACAGTTCCTCTCTCGCAAATAGACCCGCCTATTCTTCCCCCCATACTCTTCACTATTCCACCCCCCCCCCCCCCCCACCCGCCCCCCGGCTGACGATTAGTTCCCCGTGAAGAAGTCGAGAAGTCGATGAATGGTTGCCACCTCCGGGCGAACCCGATAGTGATCCTTGTAAGGCGAACTTGATTTTTTTCCAAGCCGAGAAAACTTGCCATGTCCGACAGCCATACTTCGGTCTTTGGGGGCTTTGAGTCCCCCCAGGCCAACAGTATTCATCGCCGGGCTATCAGGGAAGCAAAGGCCACAACGTCGGCCTCTATCCTCTCCTGGATTCCCGGGTCCTCCGACACCCCAAAAATTGCCACCTCTGGACTCATCGCCACCCTTGTTTTCAGTACCGGGGACGTGACGTCCGCAAATCCCTGCCAGTACCCCCCGAGTTTTGGGCATGCCCAGAACATGTGGACATGGTTCGCTGGTCCTCCCGCACATCAAGCACACTTGTCCTCCAGCCCAAAGAATTTACTCATCCGAGCCACCGTCATGTGGGCCCGGTGAACTACCTTGAACTGAATCAGGCCGAGCCTGGCACATGTTGTGGTTGCATTTACCCTCCTCAGAGCGTCTGCCCATACGCCTCCCTCCAACTCCCCGCCAAGCTCCTCCTCCACTTGAGTTTCAGTTCCTCAGTCCCTGTATCCTCTGCTCCCATAAGCTCCTTATAAATATCCGAGATTCTCCCCTCTCCCCTGGAAACTACCCTGTCCTGAATCCCCCTTGGTGGAAGGCGTGGAAAGGACGGGACCCGTCTACGTACGAAACCCCACACCTCCAAGTACCGAAAGTCATTTCCCCTTGCCAGCCCGCACTTCTCCTCCAGAGCCCTCATGCTCGCGAAGTTCCCTTCCAGGAACAAGTCGCCCATCCTTCCCACCCCCGCCACGCACGAAACCCGCCGTCCATCTTCCCCGGGACAAATCGGTGGTTGTCGCATATTGGGGACTAGACCGACGCTCCCACTTCCCCCGCGTGCTTCCTCCATTGGCCCCAAATCCGCAGAGCCGCCACCACTATAGGGCTGGTGGAGTACCTGGCCAGCGGGAACGGCAGAGGAGCCGTGACCAGGGCTGCCAACCTGGTGCCCATGCACGAAGCAGCCCCCACCCGCTCCCAAACCGACCCCGTACCCACCATCCATTTCCTTATCATGGCTATGTTAGCCGCCCAGTAGTAGTTGCTGAGGTTTGGCAACGCCAGTCCCCCCTCTCTACGGTTCCGTTCCAGCAACCTCCTCTTTACCCGCGGGGACTTCCCCGTCCAAACAAATCCCAGGATGATTTTATTGATCCTTTTAAAGAAGGACCGCGGAATGAAAATAGGGAGACACTGAAAAATAAACAGGAATCTCGGGAGGTTCGTTATCTTCACCGTCTGTATTCTCCCCGCTAGTGACAGCGGGAGTGCATCCCATCTCCGAAACTTGCTCCTCATTTGCTCCACCAGCCTAGACAAGTTCAACTTATGCATCCTGCCCCAGTCCCATGCCACTTGTATCCCTAAATACCTAAAATTTTCCCCAACCAGCCTAAACGGTAGCTCCCTCAGCCTATTCTCCTGACCCCTCGCCTGCACCACAAACATCTTGCTCTTTGCTATGTTCAACTTGTACCCCGGAAACTGGCCAAATTCCCTGAGGATTTCCATAATCCCGTTCATCCCTGCCACTGGATCCGACACGTACAAAAGCAGGTCATCCACGTAGAGCGAGACCTTGTGTTCTGCCCCCCCCCCCCCCCCCCCCGACCATTCCCTTCCATCCCCTTGCCGCTCTCAGAGCAATTGCCAGCGGTTCTATGGCCAACGCAAACAGCAATGGAGAGAGGGGGCATCCCTGTCTTGTCCCACGGTATAGTCGAAAATACTCCGATATCGTCCTGTTCGTCCTTACACTAGTCTCCAGGGCCTGCTTTAGCAGTCTAACCCAGTCCACAAAGCCTTCCCCAAACCCAAACCGTCCCAGCACCTCCCATAAATAGTCCCACTCCACCCGGTCAAAAGCCTTTTCGGCATCCATTGCCACCACTACCTCCACCTCTCTGCCCTCCGGGGGCATCATAATCACATTGAGTAGCCTTCTTAGGTTGGCTACCAGCTGCCTGCCCTTTACAAACCCCGTCTGGTCCCCCACAATCACGTCCGGTACACAGTCTTCGATTCTGGCTGCCAGGATCTTGGCCAGTAGTTTAGCGTCAACATTAGTCAAGGAGATTGGCCTATAGGACCCACAGGCTTCCGGATCTTTATCCCGTTTTAATATCAGCGAGATGGTGGCTTGCGACATCGTCGGGGGTAACACCCCATTGTCCCTCGCCTCGTTAAATAACCAACACCGGCCCCACTATCCCCGAGAACTTTTTGTAGAACTCCACTGGATACCCGTCCGGCCCCGGGGCTTTACCCGACTGCATGGCCTTCAGGCCCCCCATTACTTCTTCAGCCCTAATCGGGGCCCCCAGCCCCTCTACCATCCCCCTGCCCACCTTTGGGAAGGTCAGCCCATCTAAGAAGCGCCTCATCCCCTCCGGCCCGGTGGGGGATTCCGAGGTATACAGCTTGCTGTAAAAGTCCCTGAATACCCTGTTCAATCCTGCTGGGTCTCCCACCCGGTTCCCTGCCCCGTTCACTACCGTCCCTATTTCCCTGGCTGCCTCCCTCTTCCTAAGTTGCTGTGCAAGCATTCTGCTGGCTTTCTCCCCATACCCATACACCGCGCCCCTTGCCTTTCTGAGCTGCTCTACGGCCTTCCCAGTGGATAACGCCCCCAGCTCCGCCTGCAGTCTCCATCATTCCCTAAGTAGCTCTGCCCTCGGGGACTCCGCATATTCCCTGTCCGTCCGTATCATCTCCTGAACCAGTCTGTCCATCTCTGCCCTGTCCATTCTGTCTCTATGGGCCCGGATTGAGATCAGTTCCCCTCTCACCACCACCTTCAGCGCCTCCCAGAGCACCGCTGCTGAGACTTCCCCTGTATCGTTGACCTGCAGGTAGTTCTGTATGCATTTCCCCACTCTCTCACACACACCCTCATCTGACAACAATCCCGCCTCTAACCTCCACTGTGGGCGCTGGTAACTTTCTTTGCAGACCTGTAGGTCGACCCAATGTGGAGCATGGTCTGAAATAGTGATCGCCGAGTATTCTGTATCCCTCACCCCTTCCAAAAAGTCCCCACTCATAATAAAGAAGTCAATACGAGAATAAACCTTGTGAACATGTGAATAGAACGAGAACTCCTTCCCCGTCGGCCGACTGATTCTCCAGGGGTCTACCCCCCCATTTGTTCCATGAACCCCCTCAGTTCCCTTGCCATTGCCGGGACCCTGCCCGTTCTGGGGCACGACCGATCCAGGTCGGGATCAAGGACTATATTAAAGTCCCCACCCATAATCAGCTTGTGCGAATCCAAGTCGGGAATTTTCCCCAGCAGCCTTTTGATGAAATCTACATCATCCCAGTTTGGAGCGTAAACATTCACTAGGACCACCCTCACCCCCTCAGGCTTCCCCTGGACCATGAGAAATCTCCCACCCCCATCCGCAACTGTGCTGTCCGCCTCAATTTGAACCCGTTTGTTAATCATGATCGCGACCCCTCTGGTCTTAGCGTAAAGCCCCGAATGGAAGACCTGGCTAACCCAGCCCTTCCGTAATCTACTCTGGTCCGCCACTCTTAAATGTGTCCCCTGCAGCAACATTACATCTGCCTTCAGAGCCCGCAAGTGTGCGAACACTTTTGACCGGCCCGTTTAACGCTCGAACATTCCAGGTGATCAGCCTGGTTGGAGGACACCCTGCCCCCCGCCCACCCTGCGCCGATCAGCCATCCCCCTTCTTTGGCCCACCCCCTGCCCATGTGCCGCGCCCCCCCCCCCCCCCCCCCGGTCGGCCTCTTGGCAACTCCCACACCGACCTCTTCCCTGTTACCTGGTTCAGTTCCCTCCCTCGTCAGCAGAACATATCCCCCCCCCCCCAGCAACAACCCCCTGTAACGTAACCCCTGCCATATACTGGCTGTATACACCCCCCCCCCCCCACTTCGCTCCCGTTGACTAGCTCAAAGCAGCTAGCCTGGTGACTCTCAACTCCGGCGCCACCTTGTCTCCCACCTATTGTCGTCCCCCCGCTCCCCTCCCCCACCCCCCCGCCCATCAACACCACTTCCCCAGAACAGCCCTGTTCGAGCAATCGCTCTGGGACCGAAACAGAGGGAAAACAAAGAACAAAGCTCGCCCCCACAATAGTGCAATTCAAACTGTGTAATGAGGTGGGCGCTACCACCCACCCCCCTCCCAACATTACCAGAAAAATAGCAAAAAGAACCCGTACAGCCCCCCCCAGCACCCAATAACTTAACCTTTAACTATGACTTTGGGCCCCCCCCTCGCGGCTGCCTCGCCTGCACTCTGTGTGCCCTGTCCAGCTCCAACGGACGCGGGAAGAAATCATCCTCCACCAGCTCCTGCAGCATGGCTGCCACATACGCCGTGGCATCCACTCCCTCGGCCCCCTCCGGGAGCCCAATGATTCTCAGATTCTGCCGGCGAGACATGTTTTCCAGGTCCTCCAGCCTGTCCATCAGCCTTGATTGTTGCTCCTTCAACTTTCTAATTTCCACGTCCGCTACCGTTTGGAAATCCGCCTGCTCCTCCATGGTCTTCTCCAATGCCTGGAGCTTCTTATCCTGGGCGTCCAGCCTTTGGTCCAGTCGCTCCACCGCTTTCTGAAGCGGTTACAAATTATCCCGCTTCAGTGCTGCAAAGCTCTCCTTCATGACCTTCAGCATGTTGTCCAGTGCTGTCTGGACCGTCCGTTCCGTGGTCCGTTCGTCGCCCATCTTTCTTCCCACTTGAACTTCCACACCACCTTTGTTCAGCCCCTTCTTCGCCTGTTTTCGCTCCCTTCTACTCCTTACAACTCTGTACGGATCCAGACCTACAGTGCTGTTGTTTTCCCCTCCAGCGCTCAAAAGTTCAAAAAAGTCGGGGGAAAAGGTCTAAAAGTCCGACCAGAGCGGGAGCCACCAAATGCGCGACTTACTCCCTCATAGCCGCCCGGAAGACCCCTGCTACCTTTCTTAAACAGCGGTACCACATTAGCTATTCTCCAATCCTCTGGGATCTCACCTGTAGCCAATGAGGATACAAAGATGTCAGTGAAGGCCCCAGCAATTTCCTCCCTTGCTTCCCTCAGTATTCTGGGATAAATCCCATCTGGCCCAGGAGACGTATCTACCTTAATATCTTTTAAAAGACCCAATACCTCCTCCCATATGTCCGATGTTGATTTACTATCCAACAGCCGCACCCAAACCAAATTCTTCAATTCCTGTCTAACGTTATCATAATTTGCCTTTTCCCAGTTTAGCACCCTAACATGAGGATTACCCTCATCCCTGCCCAAAAGTACTCTAAAATTTACGGAATTGTGGTCACTACTCCCAAAATGTCCCCCTACTGAAACCTCAACCACCTATTGGCTCATTCATCAATACCAGATCCAGTACTGCCCTTTCCCTGGTTGGACTATCTACATATTGCATCAAGAATGCTTCCTGGATACACCTTATAAACTCTGCCCCATCCAAGCCCCTAGCACTAAGTGAGTTCCAGTCAATATAGGGGAAATTAAAATCCCCCACCACAACAACCCTGTTACTTTTGCACTTATCCAAAATCTCTCTACCTATCTGCTCCTCTATCTCTCACTGGCAGCTGGGGGGGGCTGTAATAAATAAAGGGGCTGGTTTAACACAGGGCTAAAGAGCTGGCTTTTAAAGCAGACCAGGGCAGGCCAGCAGCACGGTTCAATTCCCGTACCAGCCTCCCCGAACAGGTGCCGGAATAGGGGCTTTTCACAGTAACTTTGTTTGAAGCCTACTCGTGACAATAAGCGAGTTTCATTTCATTTCAAATGCACAACATCGTGATTGCCCCTTCCTGTTCCTGAGCTCTACCCAGATTGCCTCATTGTATGAGCCCTCCAAGGTGTCCTCCCGCAGTATGGCTATAATATTCTCCTTAACTAGTAATGCTACTCCCCCACCTCTTTTACAACCCCCTCTATCTCTCCAACGTTCAGCTGCCAATCCTGCCCTTCCTTTAACTATGTTTCTGTGATAGCCACAACATCGTAATTCCACGTACTAATAAGTGCTTTAAGTTCATCTGCCTTACCCATTATACTTCTGGCATTGAAACAAATACACTTCAAACCACTGCGTTTAAGCAGACGGTGATGTTGTTCTCTTATTTTTGTTCTCTATTTCCCCTTCTGGTTCCCACCCCCTGCCATACTAGATTAAATCATCCCGATCCTTAAATTGAGCAGGGGAAGAAGGGAATTCCAGTCACAACATAGAACACTCTGCTAGCTTTGGACAACAGAACTCAGACTTTGTGGTACCCGAGAGTTGAGGTGGGACTTGGTTTGATTGGTCGGCTAGTGGCCCTATACTGCCCAGTAACAGGTGGTGATTGGATCTTGCCTGAGTGGGATGATTTCCAGAGACCTGAGGAAAACAGAGTTGACACACAGAGGCAAGGACCTGCTGTCTCTTCCTCCCCCTCATGTTTTCTGCAGAAAAACTGCATAATTGTACACAGAATCTGCATGAATCTACAGTGAACACTTTGAACCGAAAAGCTGGACCAAAGAAACAACCAACTGAAACAAAGATTCTTGGCCGGGATTCTCCTCTCCGGGGACTAAGTCCCCACGCCGGCAGGAAAACTGGTGCCAATGACTCCGGCGTCAATGGGTCCCCAAGGTGAGGAATTCTCACCTGTCTAGGGGGTTAGGTGGACGCCGGAGGGGTTGGCGCCGCTCCAGCCAGCGACGAAGGGACGGCGCGAGTCCACGCATGCGCAGAACGGCCGTCGTGATCTCGTGCATGCGCAGACCTGCCGGCGGATTTTGCCGCATGCGCGGGGGGGGGTTCTCTCCTCCGCACCGGCCATAGCGGAGCCCAAAGGGGCCGGCGCGGAAGGAAGAAGTGCCCCCACGGAACAAGCCCGCCCGCAGATCAGTGGGCACTGATCGCGGGCCAGGTCACCGTGGGGGCCCCTCCAGGGTCGGATCCCTCGCGGCCCCCCGAGGACCGCCCCCGCCGACCTACCTGCCAGGTCCCACCGTGTGGGACCATATGTAACACACTCCATTGGGGCTGGCCAAAAATGGACGGCCGCTAGGCCCATCGGGGCCCAGAGAATCACCGGGGGGGGGGGCGCTGCCAACAGCCCCGACCAGCATGGCGGGAATCCCGCCCCCACCTGGAAAACAGCACCAGAGAATACGGCAGCCGGCGTTGGGGCGGGATTCGCACCGCCTCCCGGGGATTCTCCGACCCGGCGGGGGTCAGACAATCCTGCCCCAGATCTTTTACTTTCATCATCATGTTTTAGACCCCTCTCCTCCCCTCTGTGTTCGTATGTCTTGTGTGTGTAGCGGGTAGACGGGTTTAAGTGGGGGATTGGGAATTAGATCATAGTTAACCAGTTGTATTTGCTGCATATTTCATTCTAGTTCTTGTTATAAATAAACAGTAATTGTGTTTAAATTTACAAACCTGATGCTTGTAATTATTGGGCAGCCAAGGGCCAAAGACTTCGGTTATTTGTCAAGGAATTATTGGTGAACTCTATTGTGTTGTGCCTCCGGGTCAGGTAGGACTGGAATTAGCCACACCCTAGCCCAGGATGTTGTAATAGGAAGATCATCCGAAGTTCATCAAATGATGTAGCCAAATCCATAACTATTTTAATGGACACGTTGCTGCGCAAACTCTCTTCCTGGAGAGGAATTTGGTTTTCCCTCCAGAGAGTTAATTGAAAGCTTTAGTGAATGGGAAGATTATATCCCAGTTCCCATGTATAAAGTACAAGTGGAGTGTGATATGTTATCAGGTCCAGTAGTTATTGGAGTGGTTAAGAAGTTACCAGTAGATGGAGTAGACTTACATTTGGGGCGTCCTCTGGAGGGCTGAGACCTCGAGGCCTTGGCCTACTTTTGGGTGACACTGGTGTTGCCGTGTCACCCTGTTCTTCCCATTGCCCTGAGATGCTCCGGTATCAGGAAGGAGGATTCAGAAGGGCTGATCATTCCCAGGGTCTCCTGGAAGACCCCCGGTTGTGCTCCAGCAAATCCTCTTCCCTCCAGGTGCTTGTGGGCCCCTGGGTTTCTCCATGGGATGGAGGAGCAGCTGGAGTGAACTCCAGAAGCCTGAACTTAATGTGGCACTGCCAGTCCTGGAAGCCCGCCATTGTCTGAACCATGCAAGTGGAGCCCTCAGCCATGGTCCTCAGGGACTGAGCTATGTTTCAGAGTTCTCCTGTCATGGATCTGGCCTCCAGGAGTCGGAATCTTCAGCTTGGGCATACTATTGCCCGTCTTCTCTCGCTCATGGCAGTTGTGAGCAAGCTTATCCTGCAGGAACACAAATGGGGATGATGTGAGCTGGCCATTTGGTGGGTCAGATACCAATGATACCTGGCATGTGTGGGCACTGCGCATAAGCAGGGAGAGATTTGAAGAGAAGTGCCGGGGGTATGAGGAACCTTATTGGAGGTTGGATACTGGGGCCCTGCAAGGTGTCAGCATGTGGGGTTGGGGTGACGGCAAAGTGGAGTGCAGAGACGAGACAAGGAGCACTTATCCTGGCAGAACATAAGAACTAAGCGAGGACTAGGCCACCTGGCTCCTCGAGTCTGCCCTGCCATTCAATAAGATCAAGGCTGATCTTTTTGTACGAAGTCTTACAACACCAGGTTAAAGTCCAACAGGTTTGTTTCGATGTCACTAGCTTTCGGAGCGCTGCTCCTTCCTCAGGTGAATGCAGAGGTCTGTTCCAGAAACACATATATAGACAAATTCAAAGATGCCAAACAATGCTAGGAATGCGAGCATTAGCAGGTGATTAAATCTTTACAGATCCAGAGATGGGGTAACCCCAGGTTAAAGAGGTGTGAATTGTCTCAAGCCAGGACAGTTGGTAGGATTTTGCAGGCCAGATGGTGGGGGATGAATGTAATGCGACATGAATCGAACAGGGCTGTTCTGGGGAAGTGGTGTTGGTGGGTCTCCTACCAGCACAAGGGTATATTGTTGACTGTATCTTCTCCATAACATCCAGCATACAGGTGAGAGCCCCCTCCGTGAATCATGGAGCAGGCTTCCTCGCTGCCATGCTCCTGGATTGAACGCTAGCAGGTGCGCTGGAGCTGATTAAATGCAGCGGCCCTTCATTAATTGCTCGGATGACCCGCGGGACGGGAAATCAGATGATTCCCGCCTCAGGCGTGGGGTTTTTCATGTGGGGAGCAATTTATTTCTTCTAAGTCCCTGAAAATTGTGATCCATGCTGACTATCCCTGATTAATCATTGCCCCACAATCACCCCTCCTCCACAATCACCCCTCCTCCACAATCACCCCTCCCCACAATCACCCCTCCCCCACAATCACCCCTCCCCCACAATCACCCCTCCCCCACAATCACCCCTCCCCCACAATCACCCCTCCTCCACAATCACCCCTCCCCCACAATCACCCCTCCCCCACAATCACCCCTCCTCCACAATCACCCCTCCTCCAGTCACCTCTCCCCACAACCACCCCTCCCCCACAACCACCCCTCCCCCACAATCACCCCTCCTCCACAATCACCCCTCCTCCACAATCACCCCTCCTCCAGTCACCTCTCCCCACAACCACCCCTCCCCCACAACCACCCCTCCCCCACAATCACCCCTCCTCCACAATCACCCCTCCTCCACAATCACCCCTCCCCCACAATCACCCCTCCTCCACAGTCACCCCTCCCCCACAATCACCCCTCCTCCACAATCACCCCTCCTCCACAATCACCCCTCCTCCACAATCACCCCTCCTCCACAATCACCCCTCCCCCACAGTCACCCCTCCCCCACAGTCACCCCTCCCCCACAGTCACCCCTCCCCCACAGTCACCCCTCCTCCACAATCACCCCTCCTCCACAATCACCCCTCCTCCACAATCACCCCTCCTCCAGTCACCCCTCCCCCACAATCACCCCTCCCCCACAATCACCCCTCCCCCACAATCACCCCTCCCCCACAATCACCCCTCCCCCACAATCACCCCTCCTCCACAATCACCCCTCCCCCACAATCACCCCTCCCCCACAATCACCCCTCCTCCACAATCACCCCTCCTCCACAATCACCCCTCCCCCACAATCACCCCTCCTCCACAATCACCCCACATCCACAGTCACCCCTCCCCCACAGTCACCCCTCCCCCACAATCACCCCTCCCCCACAATCACCCCTCCCCCACAATCACCCCTCCCCCACAATCACCCCTCCCCCACAATCACCCCTCCTCCACAATCACCCCTCCTCCACAATCACCCCTCCCCCACAGTCACCCCTCCCCCACAATCACCCCTCCCCCACAATCACCCCTCCCACCCCTGCCCCTCCCCTACTCTTCCCCACAATCGCCCCACCACGCGCGCGCGCGGCTCAGGGCCACATGCTCTACCGGGCACCTGCCCCGTCCCCAGCCCAATCAACGCCCACTTCCTCGTCTGGGCTCCTCCAATCGGCAGGCTCCACGAGGGAAACCGGCGCGACGTTCCGGGTGAGGTCACTGGAGTGACGGGGCGCCCGGCCAATGGGAGAGCGGGGCGGGCGCGGCATGGGCCAATGGGAGGGAGTGGGCGGCCGCTGCTTGGTATGGGGGGTGGGGGGAGAGGGAGGTGTCACGTGCGCGGCGCAGTTCCCGGGCGCTGAGGAGCGGAGCGTGAGTAACAATTTGTGGGGAACAATCAGTCGATACTTTGTGACCCTTTCCCCCCTTTGTCAGGGCGGCGGCCGGAAACCATGTTGCAGTTTGGGGGGAATTCACGGGATTGAAAATTGATACATCATTGCTACCCCCCCCCCCCCCCCCCAATGTGGCCAGACTGAGCGTGGCGCCGCCGGCAATGTGGCTGCAATGATGCGCGGCGATTTATTGTCCCGATCTCCCCCCCCCCCCCCCCAACACACATTTCTGCACCTCCCGCTGCAGAATGTGTTAGGCCTCCCTGATAATCCAGCTCGGGTAGGGGTGTGTGCAGGGTGAAGGGTTTATCCGCTTGGCTACTCCAGCTCTTGGGCCTACATCTTCTGGCCACCTATTCTGTTTTTCATGTGACTGTCCTTGCTTCCACCCAATATGCAGAATCACGACACCTCGGGGCCTTCAGTTCACTTCAGAGGTGTCTGACTTTTTTTTATACATACCGCGGTTAGTATTGAGGTTAAGGGTACAGTTTATTTAGATTGAAGCTTCAATATAACATTTCTTGGTTTCCCTTTCCTGCAGCAGTTGTCTTGTCCTGAGGTGTTTTTTTTCTCTACCACTTTGAGGCATGTGGCCGGTAGTATTTTCTGGAAGCAATTGTCATCGTCCCTTTCAGTCTGTAGAGCAAGTTTAATTGCGTGTCATTGAATGAATTCAGCATTACAAATGTGCTATTTCTGTAACCAGAAAGGAAGAATATAGTCCATGAGAATCTCAGGAGGCAGTCCCAACATGCGGCAAATGAAGCAGATTTGAAGTGTAGTCAATTGAAATGTGGAAGGCAAATTGTGTACAGCAAACAAAGAAATATTGATCAGAATTTCTCTTAAGGTGATGTTGGTTTAGACCAGGATACCTGGGGTATTTCCTCAAAATAGTGCTGTGGGACCTTTTACATCCCTACCTGGGATAGCAGGCAGGGTCTGTGTTTAAAATCCCTCTTGAAAGGTGGCACCTTCAACAGTGCACGCATTATGCTCATGTCTCTGTGGTGTGGGGCTTCAACCCTTAAATGAGTAGTGAGTGATAGTCACTGAGCCACAGCTGCTATCCAGGAAACAACACGTCTCTAAGTGTGGAAAAGGTGCTGGTAGTGTATAGCAAAAATCCAGTTCGAATATTTCCATATGTGGCTGATGCATGTTATGTGATAACACTCTGAAGCCTGGGCGATGTTTTGCTGCATTAAGGGCTCCGCATGAAACAAGTTGCTCCATGAACATGGACCTCGGTGCCCTGGAATCTCCTGGAAACAGGAAAAAGAGGCAGTTGGATGGGGAAAAAAATGGAAAATCAATTTCTGATCAAATCTAGTCCACAATCATGTCTTACTGTTTACTTGATGTTCAACTGTTGCGCATGATGTGATCTTAGCCCCAGCAAAACTGGATCTGTTCTCTTTGAGGGAAGTAGTGAATCAACAGTTGATGCCCAAGCCATCATTTTGTTATGACCGACATTGGTAATTAGTGGCAAGCTATCATCTGTTGGGTTGCTGAATTACTATCGAACATGAGACAGTAATTGCCGGCAGACGGGGATCGAGTCTGTTATGTATTTGAATTTCAGAGGACGGAGCTGTTTCAGCATGACTATTTTTTTTGGAACTGGTTGTAAGGAGCAAATGGGAGATAAATTAACTGATATTGGGACTAAAATGGTGACTCGATACATTGACTCAGCTTGTATTCCTCCTTAGTGAGGTGCTTAAGATGATTAAACAATTTGAGAAAGAGATGCCATTTCCTTTGGTGGGTTGTCAGGGGCAGCCCAGAACAAGGATGTGTATGTATAACCTTTACAATTAGGGCCAGGCTTTCGGGGGTGAAGTCAGGAAGCACTTCTTCACACGCAGGGAATTGGAAATTTGTCACCCCTTCCCAACAAGTTGTTGAGGCTAAAGGTCAACTGAAAATTTAAAAAAACTCAGATTGATTTTTGTTTCATTCTTAAAGGTGTCAGTGAATTGAGGAAGTAAGCTGGGTAGATGGAATTAAAATATAGCTCAGTCATGATCTAATAGAATAGTAGCATAGGCACGAGGTGGTGGGAGGGAGGGGAATGAATGGTCACCCCTCTTTCTCCCCGTGTTTGCGTGGGTTTCACCCCCACAACCCAAAGATGTGCAGGCTAGGTGGATTGGCTGCGCTAAATTGCCCCTTAATTGGATAAAATTAATTGGGTACTTTTTTTTTTTTAAATTTTTTTTTTTTAAAATTTGCCAGTTGAGACGTTAAAAGTGAAGTCCAGTTTCCTCCTGTTTAGAACATAGAACGATACAGCGCAGTACAGGCCCTTTGGCCCACAATGTTGCACCGAAACAAAAGCCATCTAACCTACACTATGCCATTATCATCCATATGTTTATCCAATAAATTTTAAATGCCCTCAATGTTGGCGAGTTCACTACTGTAGCAGGTAGGGCATTCCACGGCCTCACTACTCTTTGCGTAAAGAACCTACCTCTAACCTCTGTCCTATATCTATTACCCCTCAGTTTAAAGCTATGTCCCCTCGTGCCAGCCATTTCCATCCGCGGGAGAAGGCTCTCACTGTCCACCCTATCTAACCCCCTGATCATTTTGTATGCCTCTATTAAGTCTCCTCTTAACCTTCTCTCCAACGAAAACAACCTCAAGTCCATCAGCCTTTCCTCATAAGATTTTCCCTCCATACCAGGCAACATCCTGGTAAATCTCCTCTGCACCCGCTCCAAAGCCTCCACGTCCTTCCTATAATGCGGTGACCAGAACTGTACGCAATACTCCAAATGCGGCCGTACCAGAGTTCTGTACAGCTGCAACATGACCTCCTGACTCCGGAACTCAATCCCTCTACCAATAAAGGCCAACACTCCATAGGCCTTCTTCACAACCGTATCAACCTGGGTGGCAACTTTCAGGGATCTATGTACATGGACACCTAGATCCCTCTGCTCATCCACACTTTCAAGAACTTTACCATTAGCCAAATATTCCGCATTCCTGTTATTCCTTCCAAAGTGAATCACCTCACACTTCTCTACATTAAACTCCATTTGCCACCTCTCAGCCCAGCTCTGCAGCTTATCTATATCCCTCTGTAACCTGCTACATCCTTCCACACTATCGACAACACCACCGACTTTAGTATCGTCTGCAAATTTACTCACCCACCCTTCTGCGCCTTCCTCTAGGTCATTGATAAAAATGACAAACAGCAGCGGCCCCAGAACAGATCCTTGTGGTACTCCACTTGCGACTGTACTCCATTCTGAACATTTCCCATCAACCACCACCCTCTGTCTTCTTTCAGCTAGCCAATTTCTGATCCACATCTCTAAATCACCCTCAATCCCCTCAATGTTTAGTGGATGTTTCAGTCACGGCTCGGTGGGTGGCACTTTCAACTCTAATTCAGTCCTACTTCAGAGACTTGAGACCATAGTCCAGGCTGACACCTCCAGTGCTGTGTGTGGGGGGAGTGCATTTTACCACGTAGAGGGCAGTAGTTCAAGAAGGCAGCTCACCACCTCCAGGGCAATGAGAGATGGCCAGTGAGTGCTGGCCTAGCATCCCATAAGTGGATTAAAAAACACACTGGAGGAGGTCCTGTCTTTCAGATGAGATGCTAAACCTGAGGCCCTGTCTGCTCCCTCAGGTGGACATCAAGATCTCGCAACAGTATTTTGAAGAGCAGGAGAGTTCTCCCTGCTGTCCTGGGTCAATTTATCTGTGAACCAACATCATTAAAACAGTTTATCTGGTTTTACCGCATTGCTGTTTGTGGCAGTTTGCTGTTTGCAAATAGGTTGCCACATTTCCTACATTACAATAGTACCTAATAGGCTGTAACTCATTGTGGAAAGTCCAGAATCTGTGATGCCGTTTTCTTTTACAAACGTTAGATAGATGAGATTCTGAACCTCTTGTCATCGTCAGCAATCACATTGCAGCGGTGACTGACCACTAGGGAACGGACTCTGGCTGCATTGGCATTTCCCAGCGCAGAAACAGGCCATTCAGCCCAACTGGGCAACACCGGTGTTTGTTCCACAGGAAGCACACAGCACCTGTCCTGATCTCGGCCTGAACAACAGAGGGCCAACGCGATTAGATCTGGGATAAGCTGTGAGGAGAAAGCAACGTGTTCCTATTTCGGGTCACTATTCCCGGCTGAGTGGCAATAATTATTAAGTTGTCAGATGCCCTCCCTGCTGTGCTGAGGAAATGTGTCCCCGCAACAGTTTTGTGTCTGGAAGAGGGCAGAAAGCAGGCATTAATTGCCAAATACACTGGTGAGGCTTCTGAATTGGTTATACCAGCTGCTGTATCTGGAATGCAGGGTAAAGACTGTATCTGTGGAATGGGATCTTAGTCCCTGTTGATGTAATGCTGATATTCTTGGACTTTGTAACAAAACCTTTACTTGACCTTGGGTAGTGATGGGCAACCTAGTCTGGTGAGTTGGCTGCATGAGTCTCCCTCCTTCATCTGGGCAGGCCACAAGATTGAAATCGGGCTTGTTCGCTTACCATGACCCCATGACTAAGATATTAAACACATTTAATACCCTCTGAATATTTCATAACTAGTTAGAAAAAATGCTGAATCATTCGTATAGAACTGTCATCAACCTCAAACGGGGGAGGTGGTGGCGTCGTGGTACTGTTGCTGGACTAGTAGTCCAGAGACCCAGGATAATGATCTGAGACCCCGGTTCAAATCCCTTCATGGCCGGTGGTAGAATTTAAACTCCATATCTGGAATTAAATGTCCAGTGATGACCATGAAACCATTGTCATAAAACCCATCTGGTTCACTAATGTCCTTTAGGGAAGGAAATCTGCCGTCCTTACTAGGTTGACGTGTGACTCCAGACCCATAGCAATGTGCTTGACTCGTAAATGCCCTCTGAAATGGCCTAGCAAGCCACTGAGTTGTATTCAACCGCTACAAAAACACAATGAATGAAACCGTCCGGACAACCTGGCATTGAGCCAGAAACAGGAAACAACAACGGCAAACCCAGCCCGTAGGACCCTGCAAAGTCCTCTTTATTAACATCTGGGGGCTTGTGCCAAGAACCAACTCTTGGACTACTTAAGCAAAGCATGATATAATCATACTTTATGGACAATGTCCCAGGCACCATTTTCACCATTCCTGGATATGTCCTGTCTCACCGCAGGACTGACCCAGCAGAGGTGGCGGCACAGTGGTATACAGTCGGGAGGGAGTTGCTCTGGGAGTCCTCAACATCGACTCTGGGCCCCATGAAGACTCAGCTTCAGGTTAAACATGGGCAAGAAAACCTCCTGCTGATTACCATGGCCACCACCAGTTGATGAATCAGTACTCCTCCATGTTGAGGAGGAAGCACTGAGGGTGGCAAGGACACAGAGTATGCTCTGGGTGGGGGACATCAATGTTCATCACCAAGAGTAGCTGGGTAGTATCACCACAGACCGAGCTGGCCGGGCCCTAAAGGACAGAGCTGCTCGACTGGGACTGCAGCAGGTGGTGAGAGAACCAACAAGAGGGAAAAACATACTTGACCTCAACCTCCCCAATCTGCCTGCTGCACATGCACCTGTCCATGACAGTATCGGTAGAAGGGGCGGCAAGGTGGCACAGTGGTTAGCACTGCTGCCTCACAGCACCAGGGACCTGGGTTCAATTCTGGCCTCGGGTGACTCTCTGTGCGGAGTCTGCACTTTCTCCCCGTGTCTGTGTGGGTTTCCTCTGGGTGCGCCGGTTTCCTCCCACAGTCCAAAGATGTGCATGTTGGGTGGATTGGCCATGCTAAAGTGCCCCTTAGGATGGGTTTGCAGGAATGGGGCAGGGGATTGTGCCCAGGTAGGGTGCTCTTTCGAAGGGTCGGTGCAGACTCGTTGGCCCAAATGGCCTCTTGCACTGTAGGGATTCTATGAAGTGACCGCCGCAGAGTCCTTGAGGAGACCAGTCCTGTCTTCACAATGAGGATACCCTCCATGTTGTGTGGCACCACCACTGTGCTAAATGGGATAGACTTTGAACAGATCTAGCGACTCAAGACTGGGCCTCCAGGAGGCGCTGTGGGCCATCAGCAGCAGAATTGTTTTCCACCACAATCTGTAACCTCATGGCCCGGCATATCCCCCACTCCCCCATTACCACCCAGCCAGGGGATCAGCCCTGGTTCAACAAAGAGTTCAGGCGAGCATGCCAGGAACAACATCAGGCAAACCGAAAAATGAGGTGTCAACCTGATAAAGCTGCAACACCGGACGACTTGTGGGCCAAACAGCATACGCAACAAGTAATAGACAGAGCTAAGTGATCCACAACGGACTCATTAGATATGAGCACTGCACTGCTGCCTGAATGGTGGTGGACAATTAAACAACTCACTGGAGGAGCAGGCTCTAGAACTATCCCCCTCAATGATGGAGGAGCTCAGCACGTATATGCAAAGGCTGAGGCATTCGCAGCAATTTTCAGCCAGAAGTGCCGAGTGGGTGATCCATCTCGGTCTCCTCTGGAGGTCCCCAGCATCACAGATGTCTGTCTTCAACCAATACGATTCACTCCACGTGATATCAAGAAACGGCTGAAGACACTGGACACTGCTAAGACTATGGACCCTGAAATTATTCCGCCAATAGTACTGAAGACATGTGCTCCAGAACCTGCCACACCCTTAGCCAAGCTGTTCCAGTACACCTACTACACTGGCATCTACCTGGCAATGTGGAAATTTGCCCAGGTGTGTTTTGTACACAAGAAACACGACAAATCCAACCCAGCCAATTACCACCATATCTGTCTACACTCCATCATCGGCAAAGTGATGGAAGTAGTTGTCAACAGTGCTGTCAAGCAGCACTTACTCGGTAATAACCTGCCCATGGACGCTCAGTTTGGTTCCACCAGGGTTACTCAGCTCCTGACCTCATTGCAGTCTTGGTTCAAGCATGGACTAAAGAGCTGAATGCCAGAGGTGAGGTGAGGGTGACTGCCCTCGACATCAAGGCAGCATTTGACCGAGTGTGGCATCAAGGAGCCCGAGCTAAACTGGAGTTGATGGGAATCGGCGGGTGGGGGGAATCCTCTGCTGGTTGGAGTCATACCTGGCACAAAGGAATATGGTTGTGGTGTTTGGAGGTCAATCATCTCGGCTCCAGGACATCACTGCAGGAGTTCCTCAGTGTAGTGTCCTAGGCCCAACCTGCTTCATCAATGACCTGCCTTCCATCAAGAATGGAGATGTTTGCGGATGAAATACCCAGACTTGGGCTGACAAGTTACTTTTGCGCCACACAAGTGCCAGGCAATTGCCATCTCTTGCAAGAGAGGATCTAACTATTTTCCCTTGACAGTCAATGGCATTACCATCGCTGAATCCCCCACAATCAACATTCTGGGGATTACCATTAATCAGGAACTGGACTAGCCATTATTAATATGGTGGCTATAAGAGCAGGGCAAAGACTAGGAATCCTGCAGCGAGTAACTCACCACCTGACCCTGCAAAGCCTGTCCACCATCTACAAGGCACATGTCAGGAGTGTAATGGATTACTCCACACTTGCCTGGATGAGTACAGCTCCAACAACACTCAAGAAGCTCGACACCATCCAAGACAAAGCGGCCCGCTTGATTGCTCCCCCTTCCACAAACTCTCCTCCACTGACGAACAGTGGCAGCCGTGTGTACCATCTACAAGATGCACTGCAGGATCTCCCCAAGTTTCCTTAGACAGCACCTTCCAAACCCATGGCCACAACCATCTAGAAGGACAAGGGCAGCAGATACCTGGGAGCATCACCATCTGGAGGTTCCCCTCCAAGCCACTCGCCACCCTGATTGGAAATATATCACCGTCCCTTCACTGTCACTGGGGCAAAATCCTGGAACTCTAACAGCACAGTGGGTGTACCTACACCTCCAGGACTGCAGCGGTTCAAGAAGGCAACTCACTACCACCCACGTAAAGCAACGAGAAGTGAAGTATCGCTTAGTCTGTGTGGACGGAAAATCCGTGGAATGTGACACCCCGCGCCGGGTCAACGGTCAACAAAATGTCTCGTGGGCTGTTTGCAGCTCCCGGATTGCAGGTTGTCCACCACAGAACTAGGAGCAATTTCACCAGGCGCTCGTTCAAAACGGGCTGGCCCCAGTTATGATTTGCTGCTATTATTCTGAAAGTGAGCCATACTTTATTGTCTAGAATTTACACTTTTTATTGCACAATTTTACTCCCATCAGTTTCAGTATTACTGTTGTTGCAACGCAACTTATTTCCCAGATGTGGAATTTCTCATTCGCCGCTTGCATGTCTTGCAACTGATGATAGCTCTCAGCCACTTTGTTTATAAACGATCATTTTCAAAACCAGGATCGCGAGCCGCAGGTCGGTGTTTTTGGGGGGGGGGGGGGGGGGGGGGGTTGTCACAGGGCCATGCATCGTGGCATTCCTGATCGCGGGAAGAAGTGCCCGACGGCGCTGGCAGAATGCTGGTTGTTGCGCGCATGCGTGGCCCGTCAGCAGCGCGCAGGCCTGGAGCCCTGCAGGGCAGAATGCCTCCTGTTGACGTCAACACTCTGACCCAGTGGGCGGTGCAGTGGTTAGCATTGCTGCCCCACGGCGCCGAGGACCCGGGTTCGATCCTGATCCCAGGTCACTGTCCGTGTGGAGTTTGCACATTCTCCCTGTATGGGTCCCACCCTCACAACCCAAAGGTGTGCAGGGCAGGTCGATTGGCCATGCTAAATTGCCCCTTTTAATGGAGAAAAAAAAGAATTGGGGTAATCTTATGAAAAACACGCTGACCCAGGAGCAGATTTTTGTTTTCATTCGCTGGAGCCTTTCTGCCTGGAGCAACGGCAGAGAGCAGGTCACGCGCCCCGAACATTGACATCACGTGTTCTGGGCACGAGAGAGATCCCTCCATTTTGCAGCTGCCAGCAGTGCTGGTGTGAGCTCCAGGGCCTCTGGTGAACAGCCCATGAAGAAGAAGCTGAAAACGGGGACAAAGCAGCACAAAGATGATTACTTGAGGTATGGGTTTAAGAATTTTGCCACTGCAAATCAGGAAGCAAAATTCACATGTGATGTATGCAGGGAAGCACTGGCAAATGAAAGTTTAAAAACCTCAGACATTTGAAGACTGTAAGTATGACGAGTCTGAGAACAAACATCTTGGTTTTTTTTTTAACAGCGCAGGACGCCATTCGGCCCATTGCGTTTGTACTGGAATTTTGTAGGTGCTTTGCAATTAGTTCCACTCATCTGCTTCCCTGTAGCCCTGCAAACCCTTACTTTGAGTATTCGTCTAATTCCAGACACTGGATGTGACGGTCGGTAGTGGAGTGCCCGGATCTAAAAGTATTTAGCAAGAGAACCAGAAATGAATTGAGTTTTACTTTAGTGCGGTGAGTTGCTGTAATTTTGAATGCAGTGCATGAAAGAATGGTGGAAGTGGATTCATTGTAACTTTCAAAAGAGAATTGGGTAAATACTTATTAGGGGTAATGGAGTGCTATTGAGAGAGTGCCAGGAGAATGGGATTAATTAATTTGCTCTTTCAAGGAGGCAGCAGAGGCACAATGGGGCTCGGCGGCTGCCATTGTGCTGTGCAGGGTTATTCTAAACACAGGTCTATATGTTCTCTTTATTTAGCCAGACTGTCCAAAATAGGTGTGATGGAAGCTGGCCTTGCTTGAGCAATTTCTGACATCCCCCTGCAATATTGCTGCTAATCTCCACTTTGGAATTATGCTCATCATCCCAAGATATGCATTTATGCAGCGTCTTTCACAATTATTGGACATCATGAAGTGCTTTACAGCCAATGAAGTATTTTGAATGTGTTATCACTAATGTAGGAAATGGTGCAGGCAATCTGTGCACAGCATTGTGACAATGCGAGATATTTTTGAGGGGTTGATTTGAGGAATAAATATTGGCCAGGGCACTGGGGATAACTCTCCTGTTCCTCTTCAAAATGGTGCCATGGAATCTTTTACATCCACCTGAGAGGGAAAACAGGGCCTCGTGTTTAAATACAGCAAGGCAGCACCACTGGCAGGGCAGCGCTCCCTCAGTACTGTACTGTGAGCTTTAACCTTGATTTTTGTGCTCAAGTTTCTGGAACAAAGAAAAGTGCAGCACAGGAACAGGCCCTCCAAGCCCATGCCGACCATGCTGCCCGACTAAACTACAATTACACTTCCTGGGTCCGTATCCCTCTATTCCCATCCTATTCATGTATTTGTCAAGATGCCCCTAAATGTCACTATTGCCCTGCTTCCACCACCCCCTCCGGTAGCGGGTTCCAGGCACCCACTACCCTCTGTGTTTATAAAAAAAAAAAAAAAAATTAAAAAATTAAAACTTGCCTCGTGCATCTACTCTAAACCTTGTTCCTCGCACCTTAAACCTATGCCCCCTAGCAATTGACCCCTCTACCCTGGGGAAAAGCCTCTGACTATCCACTCTGTCCATGCCCTTCATAATTTTGTAGACCTCTATCAGGTCGCCCCTCAACCTCCGTCGTTCCAGCGAGAACAAACTGAGCTCCTCATAGCTAATGCCCTCCATACCAGGCAACATCCTGGTAAATCTCTTCTGCACCCTCTAAAGCCTCCACATCCTTCTGGTAGTGTGGCGACCAGAATTGAACACTATACTCCAAGTGTGGCCTAACTAAGGTTCTATACAGCTGCAACATGACTTGCCAATTCTTATACTCAATGCCCCGGCCAATGAAGGCAAGCATGCTGTATGCCTTCTTGACTACCTTCTCTACTTGTGTTGCCCCTTTCAATGACCTGTGGACCTGTACACCTAGATCTCTCTGACTTTCAATACTCTTGAGGGTTCTACCATTCACTGTATATTCCCTACCTGCATTAGACCTTTCAAAATGCATTACCTCACATTTGTCTGGATTAAACTCCATCTGCCATCTCTCTGCCCAAGTCTCCAAACGATCTAAATCCTGCTGTATCCTCTGACAGTCCTCATCGCTATCCGCAATTCCACCAACCTTTGTGTCGTCTGCAAACTTGCTAATCAGACCAGTTACATTTTCCTCCAAATCATTTATATATACTACGAACAGCAAAGGTCCCAGTACTGATCCCTGCGGAGCACCACTAGTCACAGCCCTCCAATTAGAAAAGCACCCTTCCATTGCTACTCTCTACCTTCTATGACCTAGCCAGTTCTGTATCCACCTTGCCAGCTCACCCCTGATCCCGTGTGACTTCACCTTCATACCAGTCTACCATGAGGGACCTTGTCAAAGGCCTTACTGAAGTCCATATAGACAACATCCACTGCCCTACATGCATCAATCATCTTTGTGACCTCTTTGAAAACCTCTATCAAGTTAGTGAGACACGACCTCCCCTTCACAAAACCATGCTGCCTCTCACTAATATGTCCATTTGCTTCCAAATGGGAGTAGATCCTGTCTCAAAGAATTCTCTCCAGTAATTTCCCTGCCACTGACGTAAGGCTCACCGGCCTGTAGCTCCTTGAGACTTGGAGTGAGACTTGAACACACAACCTTCATTTTCAGAGGCGTGAGTGTCACTGACTTGACCGTAGCTGGCACCTTTTAAAATGCCCTTCAGAGGAGGAAAATGGCCAGGAAAGCTGGCATGAAGAGACCTACTAATCAGCCACGTGCAGTTTGGTAGGATGAATGTTCTTGCCGGTGAGCACGTTAATAATAGACTGTTTTGCAACTGAAGCTGATGTGGTCTAGACAAAAAAGGGAGGGGTGTTTAGAAGGAGGATTTATCTTCCTCCTCATCTGCAACTTTATTTTCAAGTTTCCAGCACTTGGAGCTGAGTTCCAGGGTAGTGACATTGGGAGGTGTGTCCCAGGGCTAAATCTTTTGTTCATTGTTTTCACTGGGTGGTCTGAACAAGATACACCCAGAGCTGGGAGATATACCCGAGGTTTCTCTCCACATGCAATGTTTTTCAGTGCTTGCCGGTAATTTTGCTTTCTGTGCTTCTGAAGGTGAGGAATGCTAATTCTAGGAAATGGGGTCTGAAGTGGAAAGAGACCCAGGATCTCTCTCTCGCTCTTTCTCTATAGCACCTGTGAGACTAGAGAACCAACCCGAGAGGAAAATCCTACTTGATATTGTCCTTCCCAATCTACTGTCATAGATTCATCTGCCCATGACCGGACTGGTAGGAGTAGCTACCACACAGTCCTTGTGGAGACAAAGTCCTGTCTTCACATTGAGGATACCCTCTAGTGTGTTGTGTGGCAGTAACGCTGGGTTAAATAAGCTAGATACGCAAGGGTGGTTTACAGACCAAACTGCAGTGATAATGGGAATAGCATTAGACAGGAAATCAGAGATGCATGTGTTAAAGGAACATCTGTGATTATGGGTGAGTTTAATCTGCATATAGAGTGGGTGGGTCAAATTAGTCACAGTACAATAGAGGAGGAATTTCTGGAGTGTAGACCAGATGGATTTCTGGACCAATGCATTAAGGAACCAACAAGGGAACAGGCCACCATGGACTGGGTATTGTGCAATGAGAAAGGATGAGTTGGTAACCTAGTTGTGAGGGAACCCTTGGATATGAGTGACCATAATATAATAGAATTCTTTAGCATGGTGGATAGTAAGGTAGTTGACTCCTTAAGACCTAGGGTTCTGAGCCTCAATAAAGGTTGAATGATGGTCTGAGCTGGCTATGATGGACTGGGAAACATTACTGAAAGGAAGGGCAATGGGCAGGCAACGGCAGGCATTCAAGGAACGAATGGGTGAACTCCAAATGTTGTTTGTTCCTATTTGGCACAAGAGTAAAAAGGGAACTGTGGCCAAACCATGGCTTACAAAGGGAATTAGAGGTAGTATTAGATTCAAAGAAGAGGCAGACAAGTTAGCAAGAAAAAGCAATAGACCTGAGGATTGGGAAAATGTTTAAAATTCAGCAAAGGCGGACCAAGGGATTGATTTAAGAAGGGGAAAATACAATCTGAAAGTAGGTTAGCACGGGACATAAAAACTGACTAAACATTTCTGTAGGTCTGTGAAGAGAAAAAGATTGATTAAAAACGAATGTAGACCCCTTACAGTCAGAAACGGTGGAATTTATAAGAGGGAACAAAGAAATGGCTGAGGAATTAAATTCATGCTTTGCTTCTGTCTTCACAAAGGAAGATATGAATAATGTACCAGAGATTGAGAAGCACCAGTTTTGGTGAGGAGCTGAAGGAAATGAATATTAGTAGAGAAATGGTTTTAGGGAAATTAATGGAATTGACGGTGGATAAGTCTCCAGGGTCTGATGATCTTCATCTCAGAGAAATTAAGGAAGTAGCATTGGAAATAGCTCCATTGGTGGTCATTTTCCATAATTCTTTGGACGACGGAATGATTCCGGCAGATTGGAGGGTAGCTAGCATTACCCCATTATTCAAAATGGGAGGCAGAGAGAAAATGGGGAACTATAGGCCAGTGAGCCTAACGCCGGTAGTAGGGAAGTTGCTGGAGTCCATTATCAAGGATTTCATAGCACACCATTTGGAAAGCAGTAGTATAATCAGACAAAGTCAGCGTGGATTTATGAAAGGGAAATCATGCTTGATAAAACGTTTAGAATTCTTTTAAGATATAACTAGTAGAGTTGACCAGGGAGACCCGATGGATGCGGTTTATTAAGGCTTTTGACAAGGTCTCACATAGCGGATTACTATGTAAAGTTAAAGCGAGTGGGATTGTGGGTAGTGTCTTGAGGTGAATAGAAAGCTGGCTAGTAGACCTGTAGCAAAAAGTAGGAATAAATAGGATTTTCCGATTGGCAGGCAATGACTAGTGGGGTCACCGCAGCGATCTGTACTAAAGCCGCAGCTGTTCACATTATAGATTAATGATTTAGAAGAGGGAACTAAATGTAGTATTTCTAAATTTGCAGATGACAAAGTTGGGTGGGAGTGTGAACTGTGAGGGGGATGCAGAGATGCTTCAGCAGGATTTGGACAGGCTGAGTGAGTGGGCATATGCATGGCAGATGCAGTATAATATGGATAAAATAGAGGTTATCCGCTCTAGTAGCAAAAATAGGAAGGCAGGTTATTATTTGAATGGGTGTAAATTGAGAGAGGCGGATACTCAGCTAGACCTTGGTGTCCTCGTGCATCAGTCGCTGAAAGTAAGAGCACAGGTACAGCAGGTAGGAAAGAAGGCAAATGATACGTTGGCCTTCATAGTGAGAGGATTTGAGTGTAGGAATAGTGATGTTTTACTATGGGGCATTGGTGAGGCCACACCTGGAGTATTGTGTGCAGTTTTGGTGTCCTTATTTGAGGAAGGATGTTGTTGCTATGGAGCGAAGGTTTACCAATCTGATTCCTGGGGTGGCAGGAGTGTCATATGAGAGAATAAATCGGTTAGGATTATATTCATTGGAGTTTAGGAGAGTGAGAGGGGACCTCATAGAATTTCTTCACCCAGAGAGTGATGAATCTGGAATTCACTATCACAGAAAGTAGCTGAGGCGAAAACATTGTGTGATTTCAAGAAGGAATTAGATATTGCTCTTGGGGTTAAAGGGATCAAGGGATATGGGAGGAAGGCGGGATCAGGGTATTGAACTCTATGATCAAGCATGATCATAACGAACGGCGGAGCAGGCTCGATGGGCCGAATGGCAGAGCAGGCTCCATGGGCCGAATGGCCTCCGTCGGCTTCTATTTTCTATGTATGTTTCTATCTAGCTCGACTGCTAGATCGTATGCATATACGGTATTGTATTCCACCACAATCTACCGCATATATTACCATATCCCTTGCTCAGCCTTTCCCATTAAGCCGGAAGAGCGACTCAAGTGCAGGAGCAGCACCAAGCAAAGCTTAAAAATGAAGTGTCAACCTGGTGAATCTACAACACTGGACTGTGTGTGCCAATCAACAGAACAGCATGCCATTGACAGCTAAGCAACCACAGAATTGACAGATCATGTCAAAGGTCTGCAGTCCTGCCACATCCAGTTGTGAAGTGTGATGGAAATTAAACAATTCTAACTGGAGGAGGAGGCACCACAAATACCCCCATCCTCAATGATGACACAATTCTGCATGTGCTTGGATAAGGCTGAAGCGTTTGCAACAACCTTCAACCAGAAGTGCCAAACGGACCATCCATTTTGCCACCCTCCTTAAGTCACCAGTTTTCAGCTAATTTGATTCCCTTCTCATAATATCAAGAACTAACAGATGTATTAGACTGCGCCCTGGCAAGAGTAGTGAGGACATGTGCTCTAGATAGCTGTGCCTCTTGCTCAGCTATTCCAGTACATTGCATCTACCCAATGATGTGGAAAATAGTCCAGGCACATTCTGTTCACGCACAAAAAGACAAATCCAATCTGGCCAATTAATGGTGCATTAGTGATCGACAGGGTGATGGAATGGGTCATCAACAATGCTATCAAGCAGCATTTGCTCAGCAATAACCTGCTCCAGTCCTCATGCCCTAAGCTGAAGTCCAGAGATGACAGTAACTGCCCTTGACATTGAGGAACCTTGGTAATATTGAAGTGATTAGGAATTGAGGGGGACGGGGGGGACTCCACTTGCTGGAATTACATCTAGCAGAGAGGAAGATGGTAGTGGTTGTTGAAGGCCAATGATTTCGGCCTCGAGACACCACTGCAGTGGAGAGAGAGAGAGAGGGCGGGAGACACCACTGCAGGAATCCCTTCAGCTACTTCATCAATTACCTTTGCTCCATCAAATGGCATGCATAGTCCAGGGATGTTTGGTTTCAAAATGAACAATACAGCTCCTCAGATACTGAAGCATACAGCAAGACCTGGACAATATTCAGGCTTGGGCTGATGAATAGCAAATTACATTCTTGTCACAATGCCAGGGAATGAACCATCTCCAGCTAAAGGAAATCTAACCATCTGTCCTCGACATTCAATGACATTACTGTTGCTGAATCCTAGTATCAACACCCTGAGGGATTGAACAGACACTGAATGTACTGACCATGGGGTCAGATCAGTGGGAATTCTGTGCAGGGTAACGTTCCTCTTCAATCCCAAGAACCTTTTGACCATCCACATGAGATGACATGAGTGTGAGACTACAGTCCACTCGTCTGGATGAGTACAATTCCAACAAAGGTTTGGCACCATCCAGGACAAGGCAGCGCACTTCATTGGAACCCAACACAGCAAGGTTTCTCCTTCAACAGCACCTTCCAAACCTCTGCCAACTAAAAGGACAAGGACAACAGGTGCATGGAACACCACTACCTGGAAGTTCCTCTCCAAGTCACTCACCATCCTGATTTGGAAATCTATCGCCGTTCCTCCACTGTCGCTGGGTCAAAATCCTGGAACCCCTTCTCTAACAGCACTGTGGGTGTACCTACACCACATGGACTGCAACAGTTCAAGAAGGCAGCTCACCATCACCTTAAAGGGCACTTGGGAATGGGCAATAAAAATGCTGCCCAGCTAGTGACACCAACATCCCGTCAAAGAGCAGAAACACATCCACCACCAGCGCACTGCCAGCCGTGTGTACTGTTAAAGGCTACACTTCAACTTGTTAAGACTTCAACTTGCAAAACGTTTGAACGAAAAGCAGCAGATGGATGGGAACACCGCCACTTTCAAGTTACCCTTCCAATTGAACAGCAAGTTGAATTGGAACTATACCACTGTTCTTTCACTGTCGCCGAGTTTAAAATCCTGAAACTTGCTAACAGCACTTAACGGTGTAGCTTTACCACCAAGTGAGCGGCAGCGATTCAAGAAGGTGACTCACCATCACTTTCTCGAGGGGAATTGGGGGATGGGCAATAAATCCTGGCCTGATTGGTGAGTTGAAAAAAAGCCTTGGGTGAGAGTTACAGAAAATCCTGATTTGTATGTCTATGGCACTTTTCACAATCTCTCCCTCAGTGATTTATGCCAAACAAGTGCTTTTGAAGTGTAGTCATGTTGTAATGCAGAAAAGTTGGCAAACGGTTTGTTTGGAGACCACACAAGCACCAATGTTAAATTACTAAATAATCTGTTTTAAGCTTTTGTCAGGTTTAGGGATAAATATAGGTCCAGGGTGCTGGCTGGAACTGCCCCCACTCATAGGGCCTTGGGATTGTTTGCATCCTTCTGGGAGGGCAGGTGGGCCTTGGTATAATGTCACGTCAGACAGGTGGCTCCTCCAGTTCCCCCCCCCCCACACACACACACACACACACACACACACACACACCCACACAATCATCTTTGTTGGCCATCTTGTGCTGTGTGCCCATAATTATTTCACAAAGACCTGTTTCGGGCAGTAGGCTAGTCTACCCGAGGTCCACAGAAGATGGTCCCAACACCTAACTGGAGGAGGAGGCTCCATGGATTTCTTAATGATGGGAGGGTACAGCACATCCGTGCAGAAGTAAGACTTGCCAGAAGTGCTGAGTGGAACACAGGATAAAGGAATTAGGAGCAGAAATGGGCGATTCAGCCCCTCAAGCCTACTCTGCCATTCAATCAGATCAATGCTGATTTTGTCCTGGTCTCAAATCCACCTCCCTACCTGTTCCCCATATTTCTTTAACCCGTTTTAAAAATCAGAAATATATCTATTTCTTGAAACCATTTAATGACTCAGACTTGTGGGGCAGTGAGTTCCACAAATTCCACTGCCCTGTGCGAGAAGTAGTTCCTCCTCATCTCAGTTTTAAACTACCACCTCTCAACCTTTATCTGCGATCTCCATTTCGGCCTCCTCCAGAGGTCCCCATCACAGATGCCAGTCTTCGGCCAATTTGATTCACTCCAGGTGATATGATGTGGCTGAACACCGTGGATACGACAAAGGCTGTGGGCCCTGATAACATTCTGGCGGTAGAACTGAAGGCTTCTGCTCCAGAGCTTGGCTAAGGGCATGGCTGCTTCTGGAGAAAACATTTTCCATGCTATTGATGGAATGTTGTCAGCTTTCTTTGGGGAGAAGAGTTTTGGATTTCCATTCCAGCTTGGTCAGATCCTCTGGATTGAGAGAACTTGCTTCCGCTCTGGTTTAATGGGTCCTGAGATGGTCAATAAGTCCGATGTATGATCTTCAACCTCTATCACATGTGGAGCAGATGATGCTTAAAAGGTTTGGTAGACTAGTTGTTTGGAGGTTTGCGCAGTCACTCCATGTCTCCATATCTGCACCTTCCTGACAAAAATCTCCTCTGGTGCCTTCCCATATAAACCTTCATTTCTGTGTTCCGTCTTGGGCCATAGATTCTCATGCGCTGGTGGGGCGCTTGACTTCTTAGATGATTTGCAGACATCTCTCAAGCATTTCTCCTGTCCCTGGGGAATCTCCTCCGATAGACTTCCAATGGAGTTGTTGCTTTGGGTGTCTCTGGCATACGAGGACCTGTCCTTTCCAGTAGAGCTATTTTTGAGTGATTTGCTCGTTGATGCTGGGCAGCTTGGCTTGGGAGATGAGTTGCTGTTGGATCGCTTTTTGCCATCAGCTTTGGAGAATCTTGCAACGGCTCCACTGGTGTTACATCTCCAGTGCTTTGAGGTGCCTGACCCAAGTCTCTGGAGTGCGTAAGAACATGGGGATCACCTGTAAACCATGAGCCTAGTGTCTGGTTTGAGTTCCTGATCCTCAAATAATAATTTCCTCAGTTGGCTGAAAGGCTGAGCTGGTATATTGGAGGCAATGAGGATTCCTGCTGCCCTAAAGTGTGATGAGGTGCATCATAACACCACCCTGAATGGCTTGGCTCTATTTGAAAGATTCTGCCCCTCCTGGAAGAGAGAAAATAGTTTCTCTATCTGCCCTGTCAAATCAATTAATAGTCCTGAATGCTGTACATTAGATGGGATTCCAGCCCTCCAGGAATAAAGGCCAACGTTCCACTGCCAACAGCTGTAGCACTGCTGCCTCACAGCGCCAGGGACCCGGGTTCAATTCTGGCCTTTGGGTGTCTGTTTGCAGTTTGCAAATTCTCCCCTGTGTCTGCCTGGGTATCCTCTGGGGGCTCTGCTTGTTCTTCCACAATTCAGATCTTCTCTCCATTTTAGACAAATATTATGATCAATCCTTCTTGAATCCAAGATGGATGACCCCACACAACTCCAGAAGTGGCCACAGTTTGGCCCACTCACTTATTCTACAAATGTTCTTTTGCAATGGATATATGACTCCCAATTCCTTCGTGCAGTTTCTGTATAAGGACTGAAAAGGTGTGGCCTCTGTGCAGGTCCCTGGGGAATAATTTGAGTCCAGGCTTACCAATTAAAATACATATCTCTGTGGTGATATGCATCACTGTAAATACACAAGGGGTTAATGTAGGTACACTGCAACTAGGTAAACACTAGAGGGAGCACCAGAGACATCATGACATACAGACATACAGCTAATGAACACATAGAATAGGACACGACCAGTGGGCAGTCAAGACACCCAGAGGTGACACGACCACAAGGGGGCAACCCATATAAAAGGATAGGGCACACATGCTCGTTCCTCTTTCCACAGGCAACACCAAGAGAGAATGACAGGGGCAGATCGGAAGCATCACTCCCACCGCATGGCTTAGAGCAGACTGTTAGTTAGACTGAGTTACTATAGCAAGATTAGCAGGGGAGTCGAACTCGAGTAGAAGAATTGTTAATAACTGTTCAATAAATGTGTTAAACCTATCTCCAAGTCTGAACCTTCCTTTGTCAGAGTATACATCAAGGAAGCGGCTTATGCTACATGAAGAAGCATAACACAACACTCTCTCTTGCCTCCTAGCCATTTCTTTATACAAGTTATCGGTTTTCTCCAATTCCATGCACTCTGATTCTAGTTAACAGTCTCTTATTGGAAGCCGAACCTTCTGGAAACAATGTAGATAGCATCCACAGCCATCTGAGCGGAGATATCGGGGCGCATGATCAAAAGCTTGATCAAAGAGAGGTTTCAAGGAGCATCATAGAGAGGGATATAGGGAGGAAATTCCACGGCTTTGGTCCAAGGCTATTGAGAGCGCAGCTGGCAATATTGGCTCTTTGATCAGTTCATATTTATCCACATGTTCTGTCTCTAATAAGAAATGCACATTTGACTAACAGACCTATAATTTCCTGGTTTAGTTCTCTTGCCCTTCTTGCACTTGTGCATTTGAACACTGCACTGTTCCATAGAGGTTGGAAGGCTGCTGGGGTACAGAGGAGAACCAGAGTTATTGGGGTTTTCTGAAAACTTTGTGCCAAAGTTATTCAGTTTGATAAAGCTGTAGTGATACAATAATGTCATTCTTTGTTTATTCACCATTATTCATTGGCAGGTATGAATGAAGACCCTTTTTTTAACGCACTGAAATTCCTGGTGCCTGGTAAAATTATGAAATACCTTTTTTAAAAAAAAAAAAACTTGGTGGAAATTTGAAGCACTTTAATTTTATTTTAAATTTATTTGCCAGGATATGGAGATGAAGCTGTGGTTGGTGTTGGCACTGTTGGTTGGTACTGCTGTAGTCTATGCTCAAGATGACGATGACGATGCTGATATTGTTGAAGATGAAGATGACGAAAGCCCAATAGAAAGTCACCCGACACCAAGCACTCCACCTCCTAAGGTAAGGATTGGCCAGAGTTCTTTAGACTAAATGTGATATTCTGGAAATGACCTGAGATTTCTCTGTCTGTTATTTGGAAATTATCTCCCTGCATATCATGCTTGAGTATCCAGTCTTCATTTGTGAGCCCGGACAAGTGTAGCCTCAAAAAGGCACAGATAGACCATTCGGCCCATAGTGTCTGTGCTGGCTCTTTTGAACAAATGATCCAACTAATGCCACTCTCCCCAGCTCTTTCGCCATAGCCCTGAAATGTTTTCCTTTGCAAGTAAATATCAAATAACTTTTTAATCTGCTTCCACTACACTTTTACATGCAAAAATACGAATTAGGAGTAGGCCACTTCGCCCTTTGAGCCTGCTCCACTATTCCGTAAGATCATGCCTGATCCAATCTGATTTAACCTCAGCCCCACGGTCATTCTGAATTCTCCCTCTGTGCACCCGAACAGGCGCCGGAATGTGGCGACGAGGAGCTTTTCACAGTAACTTCACGGCAATGTTAATGTCCGCCTACTTGTGACGATAAAGATTATTATCATTAATGAGGAATCTATCCAGCTCTGCCTTAGAAATGTTCAAAGACTCTGCTCCCACTGCCCTCCGAGGAGGAGAGTTCCAGAGGCTCACGACCCTCTTGCGAGAAATTAAATTCTCCTGCCCTCTTTCTTAAAAGAGTGACCCCTTATTTTTAAAAAGCGACCCCCCCCCCTAGTTCTAGATTCTCAGACAAGAGGAAACATCCTCTCCACGTCCATTCTGTCAAGGCCCCTCAGGATCTTGAATGCAGAGCATTCAGATCCTTCGCACGTTTGTCTTTATTTGGACAAAATGCAACATCTTGGTTTTTCTAATTCCAATTATGCTTAAACTGGTCCAAAGCAGACGACAGATACCAAATTGAAGAAACTCCTGTCTGTGCAAAGCATCGGAAAAGGGGAAGCTTTCTCCCACGAAGGGCAGTAGGTGCTAGTTAGGTTAAGTTTTCAAGGGTATGAAGGGACATGGAGTCCAGAGCAGGTGTAAGGAGTTCTGATACAGAAGTTGAGGAGCAGACTTGAGAGGTTAGGTAGCCCACTCCTCCTATTCCTACGGAGATTTCCCTGGTCTATGGCTTAAATTTATACGGGGGGGGGGGGGGGGAACATGCAAATTAGGAGTAGGCCACTTGGCCCCTTGTTCTAAGGATTTGAATACTATTCCTTTTAAGATCCTGCGGGATGTTATTGACGGGGTGGATGTGGAGAGGATGTTTCCTCTTGTCTTAATCTGGAACTAGGGGTCACTGTTTAAAAATAAGGGGTTGCTCATTCAAGACAGATGAGGAGGCGATTTATTTTCTCAGGGTTATGAGTCTCTGGAACTCTCTTCCTTAGAAGGCAATGGAAGCAGAATCTTTGAATATTTTAAAAATAGCTGGCGAGATTCTTGGTTAACAAGGTGGGGGGGGGGTGAAAGGTTATTGGGAGAGGCAGGAATGTGGGGTTGAGGTTACAATCAGAACAGCCATGATCTTATTGACTGGGCTCGAGCGGCCAAGTGACCGGCTGCTAATTCACCTGTCCGTATAATTTGTGCCAGCGCCATTGAGAAGAGGGAAGGTTTGAATTGGTGGGAAAAATCTACAAGTAAAATATTGCAGGTGCTGGAAACTTGAAATAAAAGCAGAATGCTGGAGGCACTCATTTAGCTCACATGAGCACTGGATCATTGCAATTGGTATGTGTTGATGTGCAGACTTTGTCCAGGGCAATAGTTACTCCCTCAGCCAACGTCCTTGAAACTGATTGGGTTAAGTTTTCAATCTGTCCTGTTGGTATTATAGATCGCTGCCTGTCCTAGAAACACCTTGGGTTTGAGCTCAATCTTTGCGTTGAAAGCCTGCCCGTTACCTGCTCATCCTCGGTGCTGTTTGTGGGAGCTTTCCATACGCAGATTGGGCAGCATCGACACACAATTCCGGAGGTTAGAATAATGAGAGGTGAACTTGTTGAAATGTAACAAAAAACATTGGCAATTGGAGTTGGCATAGAGAAATAGCCATGATCTTATTGAATGGTGGAGCATGCCAGAGGGACCATATTCCCGTAACAGCCTCCCCGAACAGGCGCCGGAATGTGGCGACTAGGGGCTTTGCACAGTAACTTCATTTGAAGCCTACTTGTGACAAGCGATTTTCATTTCATTTCATATGGCTGATTCCTAAATCTGTTGTTGCCATTTCTTACTTCCTACAGTTTCTACCCTTCAAAGGAACTTAATTTGCTGTCAAATGCCTTAAGACTTTCTGAGATTGAGAGCGGGACTATTCCTTTTCTTTTCTTCTTTTTTTTTTTTTGCTTCTCTCTAATCCCACCAGGTATCCCCAGGTGAAGTTCAGAATTTTTAGTGTCCAGAAATTGGATAAGAAACGGACTGATTCGTGAAATCATTGGGGTTCCATTCCTCCATAAATCCGGCAGTACTGAAGTAGGCAAAGGTTTGGCGTTTACGTTAAAGTAACCGGAACTTCAAAAGCGGAGAGCCTGAGATTTCACCTGCTACGTTTCTTCCTGGAGAGGGATGTGGGTTTGATTGGTATTGGCTGTTGGAATCTCCATGCGTGTGCCAGATGAGCCTGAAATATGATTGAAGAATGAAGTTGAAGATTTTAAAAATAAAACCACCGCAATAGTTTTGAAGTTTTTTGAAATTTTTTTTTACCCGGGACTGAGCATTAAATAATGTTTCAGGATTGGGTGGGTGGCAGTATGCTTACAAGCTGCAGGATTCGGGAGGGAATCCGGAGTGTTTTCTGAATTGGTTTGCGTTTCAATCAATGGTCAAGGTGTGTGTAGGCCAACTTTGTAATTTTCCAGTTGTGACTACTGATCTGAAATGAAGCCTGTATTCATTCTGTCTGTTTCTTTTCAGGTCACGTACCGAGCTCCTGTTCCAATTGGACAAGTGCATTTTTCAGAATCATTTGATAAAGGCACTCTGGAAAGGTATGAACGACATGCTGATATTATAACATTGGGGCTGTGGGGGTGGTATTGCCCAGGTGTCTAGTGAGTCGGTTGGAGGAAACTGCTTCATAGATGAGCTTCCAGTGGCGATATGTAGGGAAGACATACGCGAGGTGGCTCCTGATGGGATACTGACTTTTAGCCCTTATCACACAGTTACTGGGGGTATTTTTATTTAAAATCCCCCTTGATTGATGGTATAAGGTGCCCACATAAGGGAAATGTCCAGGACTCTGGCAAAGAAACTCGAAGGCAGATGTTCGTCGACGGAATCAGAGGCTTCTCTGGGCTCTTTGGGGGCGAAAATGGCAGAGGCAGCTTCTGAGACTCCGGCCACTCCGCTAACGACCGAGGTGCATACCGGCATCTTGGCAACGGAATTTGAAGATGCTCTGGCTCCTATTTGGTCGGCGTTGGAGAAGACCAACCAGATGGTATTGGCTTATGATGCTGTGACGAAGGGCATGGAAGTGTCTCTCGCTCTCTAGGCATAGCGATCAGATTGCGCCTCTGGAAGCTGCGATGTCTCTGATGGCTGGTGTGAATAGAGCATTGAAGACCAAAGTGGATGAGTTGGAGAATCGTTCCAGCAGGCAGAGTATTCGAGTCGTGGGTTGCCAGAGGGAATGGAAGGCCCAACTCGCACAGAGTACATTTTGAAGATGGTGGGGAGAGGGTGGATTTATGCTCCCTCCTGAGCTGGATCAAGCCCACTGGACACTTAACAGAAGCCCTGTCTCAACAAACCACCACTGACTCGGCTTCCAGGAAAAGAAATGGGTCCTGAGATGGGCTAAGGAACATCGCGACTATAAATGGGAAGGCCATGTGGTTTTATCAAGACATTGGTGCAGAGCTGGCAAGGAGGCGGGCAGTGTTTAACAAGGCTAAAGCCGCCCGGTTTAAGAGTAGAATTCGATTTTGGGTTGGTGTACCCAGCGTGGCTCAGTGACTTTTCGATGCACCGGAGGGGGTGGATTCCTTTGTAAAAACAGCATGGGCTGGATGCGAGTTGATTGAGGTTTGTGGTTTTTGGATGTTGGGTAGGAAGGTGTATATGTGGAGTTGCTGAGGTTCTTTGTACATGTTTGCATTGTTTTTGTGTGGATTGAGTGCTTTGAAAGTTGGTTTTGAGTGGGATGGGGGGGTTAATGTTCGGAGGGGGTTTTGTTCTTAGTGCTATGACTGTTATGGGAAATATATAGTTCCCTGTAGTGTTTTAAGGGTGACACAGTGATTAGCACTGCTGCATCACAGTGCCAAGGATCCAGGTACAATTCCGGCCTTGGGTGACCTGTGTGGAGTTTGCACATTCTCCCGGTGTCTGCGTGGGTTTCCTCCGGGTGCTCTGGTTTTCGCCCATAGTCTAAAGATGTGCAGGTTAGGTGGATTGGCCATGCTAAAATTGGTCCTTGGTGTCCAACGGTTCGGTGGGGATACACGGTTGCTGCGGTGGGGACGGTTTGTAGGACGTTCCTTTGAAGGTTGGTGCAGACTCAATGGGCCGAATGGCCTCCTTCGGCAGGGTATTCTGCAATTGTGATTTCAGACCATGCCCCAGATTTTGTGGATTTGATACGAGAGTCGGGTAGCTCCCAATGCCAGCCATGGAGATTTTATACGGCATTGTTGGTGGACAAAGGATTTTGCGAACACATGTCCTCTGCCATTGGGGAATATATTAAATTTAATAAAAGTGAGTCCATCTCACCAGCTACTTTGTGGGAAGGCCTTAAGGTGGTCATTGGGGTGAGATAATTTCCTACAAAGCACACGTGGAGAGGATTGCGAGGGTGGAGCAGCAGAGGCTGGTGGACTCCATCCTTGAGGTGGACCCTCAGTACTCGCTTGCCTCTACCCCGAAGTTGCTGCCGAGTAGGAAAAACCTGCAGATGCAATTTGAATTACCATCAACAGGCAAGGCGATGAGCCAGCCGCCATGTTCGAGGGGGCGTTTTATGAACACTGGGAGAAGGCCTATTAGCTCTTCAGCTGAGACGACAGCCCGTTTCCCGGGAGATTGTGCAGATAAGGGATTCGGGTGGCAGTTTAAGGTCATTGCGACTTTTGAAACATTCTATCAGGACCTCTATAGACCGGAGCCTTCAGAAGAGAGTCTGGCCATGACTTGAGTTTGTGGATAGGTTATCCTTCTCGTTGGTGGTGAGGAGAGACGGGAAGAGTTGGAATCCCCATAGGGACCTGAGGAAATAATAATGCATTGTGTTAACGCAGACGGTAAAGCTCTCGGCCCTGATGGATTCCCCATTGAGTTTTATAGGAGGTTTGCAGGCCAGTTCACCACTTTAATATTAGATATGTTTAATGACATCTTGTCCCGGGGTTTGTTGCGGAGTCCTCTTTTTTTTTTTTCTCCCTGATCCTGAAGAAGGACAAAGATCCTATGGAATGTGGGCTGTTTTGATCCATTTTGCTTTTGAATGCAGACACTAAATTAAAGTGCTGTCACTACAGTTGGAGCCCTGCCTCCCAGAGGTGATTTCAGAAAACCAGACAGGCTTCGTCGACTGTCGGCAATTGTTGGCCAATATACATTGGCTGTTAAATATTATCCTTTTTCCCCCTCAAGTGCCCGAACCGGAGGTGATTGTTTCCATGGATACTGAGAAAACGTTTGATAGGGTGGGTGGAACCATTCCTTCACTGTTGCTGGGTCAAAATCCTGGAGCGCTCTCTCCCTAACAGCACTGTGGGTGTACCCACACCTCAAGGACTGCAGCAGTTCAAGAAGGTAGCTCACCACCGCCCAATTAGAGATGGGCAATAAATACTGGCCGCACTGGTTATGCTGATGTCCTAAAATATAAAATCCCAATACTACACTCGGCGTCTTTTTGGATGAAATGTTAAACCTGGGCTCTGTCTGCCCTTTCAGTTGGACGTAAGTTGCATGCCGCTATTGAAGAACAGGAGATTTCCTCTCAGTCTTGTGGGCTAATATTTACCACCAAAACATTAATAATATAGGGGGTGATGGAGAGACACCAATAGATTTTCTGGTCATTATTAAATTGCGTTTGTGTAAATCTGACTTGAGTCAATTAACTTCTTTAAAAGTATAAAACATTTTAAGAATTGGGTCATGAAAGGCAAAATAGGACTTGTTTATATAGTGCTTTTTATGACTGTCTGGTTAAGCACAGTAAGATAACACGGGCTGCAATTGGATGCACTTTACCTGAGAGATACTCCACACCTTCAAGTTCAACTCCATCTCTGGATCTGTAAAGATTTAATCACCTGCTAATGCTCGCATTCCAAGCATTGTCTGGCATCTTTGAATCTGTCTATATATATATATATATATATATATATATGTTTCTGGAACATACCTCTTCATTCACCTGAGGAAGGAGCAGCGCTCCGAAAGCTAGTGATTTGAAACAAACCTGTTGGACTTTAACCTGGTGTTGTAAGACTTCTTACTGTGCTCACCCCAGTCCAACGCCGGCATCTCCACTACACACTGTAGATGTCACCAGTGGAAAGAGGTGGAGTGTGAGTGCCTCATGCCCTCCATAGTGGGAAACCACCCCCAAGTGTTCCGCCTGCTGATTGGCCACGTCCCGTTCTCTGTATTCACCAGCTGCCTGTTTGTATCTCATTATGTGCATGTCTGCATATCATGACAGTGACCACATAAGCAGTTTGCAACAAATTAAGTGGGGTTTTTTTCAGTTCTGTTGTATTGTAGGGGTATAATTGTCTTTGTAAATTGGATCATCAGCTTTATTTGCAGCATTTTCAAGATGAACAGATTAGAATAATGCCTTCATCATTCGTTCCTAAATTAAAAATAATTGTTGGCAAACGACTAATTTTTTTCACGAGTTGATGATGGGTTAGGGCATATGTGCAGCGAGTCGCAATGAATACCTTTGGGAGCCCTGTTAGTAACTATCAACCTACCTTTGTTTTGCCTGTGTGCTGATTGAGAGGCAATGTATTCACTGAGCTGCTGCTTCGTGCCACCTGACTGTGTCCCTGAAAATCACACAATCCCTTTTCTAGATGATGTCATGTACACACCAAAGTGACTTCCTGTTGAGCTGCTTCACCGAGAGCCTGCAATTGTGGACAGTTTCCTGCAGCTGTGTCCCTGTATAATGAGCCTGAAATATTCGCATAACCTGATCTGATGCGAACTCTAGAAATGATAAATGCAGAGAAGCCCACTTCTCTCCTTGCCTGACGTTCCTGCATGTGGAACGTTAGGCCACATTATATCACTGAACCTGCTCTGCCATGCAATCTCATCCACCAGCTCTACTTTCCACCTCTTCCATGTCCCATGATTCATTTAGTGTGCAAAGGTCCATCACCGTAGCACAGTATTGGAGGATGAACATTTTCACCCCTTGCACTTGTAGGAGCCTAGGATATGCTAGATGAGAAAAGGTTACGATGCATGGGTTTTCCCGCTGCCAACCTGGTAGTCATGTGATTTTCCCTTCTCTCTCCCCCCCCCCCCCGTTTTCTTGGGATGTGGGTGTACCAGCCTTTGCCCATCCCTAATTGCCCTTGAACTGAGTGGTTTTCTCAACCTTTTCAGAGGGCAATTGAGAGTCCACCACATTGCTGTGGGCCTGGAGCCACATGTAGGCCAGACCGGGTAAGGATGGCAGATTTCCTTCCCTAAAGGACATTGATTGTCGTAAAACCTATTTGGTTCACCAAAGATAGTTGCCGTCGTCAGCATACTGAGACTGACGTGATACTTCAGATTTTACCGATTGAATTAAATTCTACCAGCTGCCGTGGTGGGATTTGAACCCATGTTCTAAGTGCATTAGCCTGGGCTTCTGGATTACCAGTCCAGTGCTACTGTCTTCCTGTTATCCCCGTGTTATGTGATACCATTGACTAATCACAGTAATCAATCTAACTCCAACAGACCCAGGTATAAGGTGTAGAAAATCCCAGAGCTTGGTAATCCATAGATCTAAAGTCACCTGTTCTTCCGAACATGTTACACTCGAGTCATGTCTCAAATTACTCATATACGCCATCCTAAAATATTGTTTGCAAGAAACCTATTTTGGATTTCAATTAATCAATACAAACTGCTTCCACTGTCTTCCTAGGGAGCCTGGACCTTTGACCAGTCTCTTGAAATAATATTTCTGTACATTTGTTTTGAATTTTAACCTCCTTCAAGCTTTGGCAGTGTTTTCTGGTTCGAGTGCTCTCGACAAAGTGAAACAGCTCATTGTGGTTGACTTTCCTTTTTAAAAAAAAATCTTAAAAACACTGGGGCTGGTTTAGCACACTGGGCTAAATAGCTGGCTTTGAAAGCAGACCAAGGCAGGCCAGCAGCACGGTTCAATTCCCGTACCAGCCTCCCTGAACAGGCGCCGGAATGTGGCGACTAGGGGCTTTTCACAGTAACTTCATTGAAGCCTACTTGTGACAATAAGCGATTTTCATTTCATTCATTTCAACACCTCAACAATAACTTTTCAAATGCGCACATTCCACATTTATGGAACACCGTTCCCTAATCCAATCCCTCTACCCCTTCATTCTTTGAGTGCTTCTTCTGTACTCCCTGGTGCCCAGGAGATTTAAGTGTTGAAGGTGATTAAAGGCGAAACACTTTTTCCTCTGGTGGGGGACCCCACAATAAGGGGCTATAACTTTAAAATTAGAGCTGGGCCATTGCTTCATGCAAAAAGTAGTGGCAATCTCAAACTCTTTCCCTCCACCTCCAAAAAAGCTGTTGAGGCTGAGTGTCAGTTGAACAACTATGATTGGGCTTTTATTGGGTAAGGGTATTAAGTTTTACAGAATTAAGGCAGGTAGATGGGGTAAAAATACAATTGGATTTAACTGAGTGGTACAGCAGGCTTGAGAGACTGGTTTCTTCCTGTACCTCTATTCAGTCGCTGCAATATCCTTACGACGATAACTGAAGCTATGGATGGGGAATATGTCACATGAATGGCAGAACTAATTTAAAGCAGCAACCTCCACTATTCTGACCGATCACTATGGATAAGGATTGAACCTAGGGCCTTCTAACTCCAGTGCACGTTTACAAACACCCTTGGTTCAAAGCTGCAAGAGTTTATATAACGCTCCATATTAGAGGCTTCCGTCTTTTCATATTGAACTTTGATTGGGTCTCTTATCAAAACGAGTGTGCAGCTGCGGCATTTTGGTGATTTGCTATACCTTGTATCATCCTAAATGAGAAGCCATGGATTACTCAGCTACACTGTGTAAATTATGTGCTGGGATAAGTCGGTGCTGCGACTAGCCAATCTCTTAACACAAGTTTAAAATCCAAATATTTAATGTTTATTTGTTGGCCTATTATAAAGTAGAAACTAGTGTTAACTAGTCACTGTTCAGAAAAATGCAATAATCCACTCCAGTTGGAAACTGGGAAGGTACATAATACATTTGGATACTGGAGAAACAATTACAGTAGTTATGTCCAACACACAGGGCAATACGAGACTTGATCTGGTGTTGGTGTTGTTACTTGCTTCTCCCACGGTTTTCGCTGCCGTTGTCGTTGCGCGTTCACCTCCACTTTGGCCGGTCATCCCATCTTTCGCCCGTATTTTCCTTGCTCTCTGTTACTGTATTAGCCAAGTTTGTTGTTTCCCGTACTCTCCTTCCGGCTACCATTCTCTCGCCCCCCCCCCCCCCCCCCTGGTTCCCCTCTATTGTTCCCTGCCTCCTTCCTCTTACTCTTCCCCCCCCCCCCTTTCCCCTTAATCAATCCCTTGATTCTCCTTTGCTGAATTGTAAACTGCTCTCAATCCTCAGGTCTGTTGGTCTACCTATGGAT
The DNA here is from genome assembly GCF_047496885.1 of Scyliorhinus torazame. Classification (NCBI taxonomy): domain Eukaryota; kingdom Metazoa; phylum Chordata; class Chondrichthyes; order Carcharhiniformes; family Scyliorhinidae; genus Scyliorhinus; species Scyliorhinus torazame. The sequence goes on from NC_092713.1 coordinate 304,965,095, forward strand.
ACTGTATAATGACCGGGACAGGCTTGGAGGGCCAAAGGGTCTGTTCCTGTGCTCTATTGTTCTTTGTTCTTGTTCTTTTTCTAATACCTGTATGTCTCTTCCTTGCATCTAATGCTACCTCGAATTTCCTTTGTAAGTCATGGTTTGACCACGTTTTCCATTTTACTTTTGCGCCAGACAGGAATAAACAGTTGTTACAGTTCACCAATGCACGCTTTGAATGTTTATCATTGCCTATTCACCGCCATCTCTTTTCAGTAACATTCCCCAATCCATCACAGCCAACTTGCGCCCAATATCACCGTAGTTTCCTTTATTTAGATTTGGGGCCCTAGTCTCGGAATCAGTTCTGTCACTCAAGGGCAGCATGTGGCACAGCGGTTAGCACTGCTGCCTACGGCGCTGAGGACCCGGGTTTGAATCCCGGTCCTGGGTCACTGTCCGTGTGGAGTTTGCACATTCTCCCCGTGTCTGCGTGGGTTTCACCCCCACAACCCCCTTAATTGGAAAAAAAATAATTGGGTACTCTACATTGGGGGAAAAAAATCATTCTCCACCTTGATGAAAAAATTTGATCAGAGGGTCGCTCGTCCCCAAGCAGCCTCTCACGGCTAGATTGTCAATTATTCCTTCTCATTACACAATACCAAGTCCAGGATGGCCTGTTCGGTCCCTCGCCGTATTGGTCCAAACCATCCCGTACGCACTCCAGAAATTCCTCCTTTATGATATTGTGACATTTTAACGAGTATCCAATTATTTTTTTTCCCAATTAAGGGGCAATTTAGCGTGGCTAATCCACCTAACCTGCACATCTTTGGATTGTGGGACTGAAACCCACGCAGACACGGGGAGAATGTGCAAACTCCACACGGACAGTGACCCAGGGCCAGGATTCGAACCCGGGTCCTCAGCGCCATAGGCAGCAGTGCTAATCACTGTGCCACGCGTCCCCCTGTATTGTGACTAATTTGATGTGCCCAATCTACATGCAGATTAAAGTCACCCAGAATTGAAGGTGTTCCTTTATCGTATGCGTCTCTAATTTCCTGTTGAATGCTATTCCCAACATCATCACATTAGTTTGGGGTCTATATACAACCCCACTGATGTTTCTTGCCTCTTAGTTTTTCTCAGCTCTACAGATTCCACATTGTTGGAGCTAATATCTTTCCTTGCTGTTGTGTTCATTAACAATCTCAAGCGTGGAAATTTCAGTTGATCCCCCCCCCCCCCCCAGTATCCATACATTTTGGGGAGATTAGAGGTACAGATTTGTTTAGGGTGATTTATTTTCTTGTTCTTTATTACCCCACTGGAGGAAATGGTTTCTCCATATCTACCCTATCCAATTCCTTCGTCATTTTAAACACCTTGATTTAGATGATCCTTCAACCTTTCTATATTCAATAAAATCTATGTCAAGTCTCTGCAATCTGTCCTTGTTAATTGAACACTTGTATCTGGTAAATCTGCACCACATCATTGCCGAGGCCGATATATTCTTCCTGAGGTTGGACGCCTAGAATTGAATGCAATATTCCAGATGAGGTCAGACCCAGGCTCTGTACAGCTGAATCATACCTCCCATTCAAATTCCAGTCCTCTGAAAAGGGCAACATTCCATTAACCTTTTCGATTTACACCGGTGATGTTCCAAAATAGTGAACAAATCTGCTTAACCTTGGACCCAGTTGCATCAAGGTGGATGGTCGGACAGTAGCACAGTGATTATATCACTGGACTAATAATACACTGGTCTGGACTATGATCAAGTCGAGAGATGAGTTCAGATCCCACCATGTCAGCTGGGTAACTTAAATCTAATTAATTCAATAGGCTTTAATAAAAACGAATTGGCATCAGTAACTGACCATAAAACTGCCAGATTGTCATTTTCAAAATTCACTAATGTTCTCCTTCCAGAAGGACATTTTCTGCCCTTGCCCGGTCTCTGCCTAGGTGTGATTTCAGACCCATAGGAATGTGGTTTGACTCTTAACTGCCCCCTAAAATGGCCTAGCAAGCCACTCTGTTGTATTCAAAAGGTGCCCATGCTGTGTTGTTAAGGCCAATTGGTGGTGGTGTGTTACAGATCACTCGGCAAGCCCACGTTCCTGTGGCAATGTGCACGTTTTAGTCTGGCACTATGGATAGTGGTGGTAGATGCTCTAACATTGTTCCACCACATGACTGATCAGGAATCTCTCCTGTTCTTGGTGCCCATCGTTGCTATGTGTTGGGGTGATGTTCAGGTTGACTCTTGACTGATTTACCTGCATTATGAACGCTCCTTCATTGGCGGTAAAGTCCTGGGGTGGGATTTTGGCTCAGAAGCAGGGTAGCCACCCACTCTGCCACAAAAACCCCCATCAAGGAGGTATGAGGAGAGCACAGGAGTGTGTCATGGAGCATCAGGCATGATCATATTAAATGGTGGAGCAGGCTCGAATGGCCTACTCTTAATTTCTATGTTTTGAAGGGCAATTATGAATAGGCAATGAATGGCTTTGCCAGCAATGTCTATAGGTCACAAATACATTTTAAAAAGTCTGTGTGAGACTTCCGGTTGCGGCTATGCGGAGCTAAGCCGCACGATTCGGCAGCTCCCTCTATTACGGACTTTCGGGCTCGCTAGAGGAGCCCCAACGGAATTTTTTCCGAAGACAACCCGTGGGGAAGGGAAGAGAGAGGTCCCCCTCCAACTTTTATGGACCAGGCCAGAAGTGCAACGGCCAAAAAAGCGGCATTGGAGCAGCGGGAGAAGCGAGGGGGAAAAAACAAAATGGCGGCGGCCGGGGACAAAGTGGAGTGCGGGCCGGAGCTGCAGGAGTTCATCAAGCGATGCTTCCAGGAGCTGCGCAAGGAGATGCTGGCGCCTATGCTTTTGGCAATTGAAGGACTAGGGATAACCCAGAAGGCCCACGAGGTAAAGATCCAGGAGGTACAAAAAAGAGTCAGTGAGAATGAGGACTAGATCTTGGGCCTGGCGGTGAGAGTGAAGGAGCACGAGGCGCTGCACAAGAGGTGGGCGGGAAGACTCAAAGACCTGGAGAACAGGTTGAGGAGAAAGAACCTGCGGATCTTGGGTCTCCCTGAGGGAGTGGAGGGGGCCGATGCCGGGGCATACGCGATGCTCGGGGCGATGATGGGCGCGGAGGCCCCTTCGAGGTCGCTGGAGCTGGACGGGGCACACCGGGTGCTGGCGAGGAAGCCCCAGGCAAATGAGCTGCCAAGGGCGATGGTGGTGAGGTTTCACCGGTTCACGGACAGAGAGAGGGTCCTGAAATGGGCCAAGAAGGAGCGGAGCAGTAAGTGGGACAATGCAGAGATCCGAATATACCCGGACTGCAGCACGGAGGTTGATAAGCGGAGAGCGGGTTTCAACCGGGCCGGAAAGGAGTGAAATTCGGAATGCTGCCGCCAGCGCGACTGTGGGTCACATACAAGGACCAACACTATTACTTCGAAACGCCTGAAGAGGCGTGGACCTTCATACAACCCGAAAAGTTGGACTCTAACTGAGGGTTTGTGAGTGTGGGGGGGATGTTTGAGGTTTGATGTGTGATGGTTGTTGTATATAGGGGGTCAATCACGCGCAGGAAATGTTACATGGGCTGGGGGAGAGAGACAAGGCCGCGACAGGAGCTGCGTCCGAGTGGGGGGCGGAGCAGGCTTTGGAAAGCGCGGGGGTTTTCCCGCGCGCGGGAAGAAAGGCGGGAAGGGGAACGAAGGAACGCATATTGATTGGGAGACTCCCACACTGGGAGGTCAATGGGACGGCGGGGGAAGCCGGGGTCAGCAGGTGTCAGCTGACCTACGGGAGTGACACGGGGGGAGCAAAAAAGCCAGACAGGGGTCTAGCGGGGTGGGGGGGGGGGGGGGATTGCTGCTGCACTGGCCGAAAGGGACTGGGACATAGAAGAGGTGGTCGGGACGGGGGTCCCCCGCCTGGGGGACTGGAGGGTGAAGGAGGCGCGGATACGGGACTGGCCCAGATCAGGAGATGGCTAGGTGGGAGGTGGGGGGGGGGGTGGTGAAAGCCCCTCCAATCCGGCTGATAACGTGGAACGTGAGGGGCCTGAATGGCCCAGTGAAGAGGGCTCGAGTGTTCGCGCACCTAAAGGGACTGAAGGCAGACGTGGTCATGCTCCAAGAGACACACCTGAAGGTGGCGGACCAGGTCAGGTTAAGAAAGGGATGGGTAGGACAGGTAGTCCACTCTGGACTGGACGCGAAGAATAGAGGGGTGACAATATTAGTGGGAAAGCGGGTGTCATTTGAGGCCAAGACTATCGTAGTGGACAATGGAGGGCTATTTGTGATGGTGAGCGGCAGGTTGCAAGGGACGTGGGCGGTGTTGGTAAACGTATACGCCCCAAACTGGGATGATGCAGGATTCATGAAGCGCATGTTGGGGCGCATTCCGGATCTGGAGATAGGAGGCCTGATAATTGGAGGGGACTTCAATACAGTGTTGGATCCAGCACTGGACCGCTCCAAATCAAGGACTGGAAAGAGGCCGGCGGCGGCCAAGGTGCTTAGGGGGTTTATGGATCAGATGGGGGGAGTGGACCCATGGCGGTTTGCAAGGCCGCAGGCCAGGGAATTTTCTTTTTTCTCCCATGTGCACAAAGCCTACTCCCGGATAGATTTTTTTGTTCTGAACAGGGCGCTCATGGAGGGGACGGAGTACTCTGCCATAGCCGTTTCGGACCACGCCCCGCACTGGGTGGTACTGGAGCTGGGAGAGGAGAGGGACCAACGCCCGCTGTGGCGGCTGGATGTGGGACTGCTGGCGGATGAGGTGGTGTGTGGGAAGGTGAGGGGGTGTATCGAAAGGCACTTGGAGGCCAACGACAGCGGGGAGGTGGGGGTGGTATGGGAGGCGATGAAGGCGGTGATCAGGGGAGAGCTAATCTCCAGCAGGGCTCATAGGGAGAAGACAGAGGGCATGGAAAGGGAGAGGTTAGTGGGGGAGATTTTGAGAGTGGACAGGAGTTACGCAGAGGCCCCGGAGGAAAGATTACTTGGGGAACGACGACGGCTCCAGGCGGAGTTTGACCTGTTGACCACAGGGAAGGCGGAGGCACAGTGGAGGAAGGCGCACGGGGCGACGTACGAGTATGTGGAAAAGGCCAGTCGGATGCTGGCACACCAGCTCCGTAAGAGGATGGCAGCAAGGGAAATGGGGGAGTCAAAGATGGAAGGGGAGCCACGGTTCGGAGTGCGACGAAAGTAAACAAGGTATTTAAGGCCTCCTACGAAGAGCTGTACAGATCCCAGCCGCCAGCGGGGGAAGAGGGGATGAGACAATTCTTAGACCAACTGAGATTCCCGAGGGTGGAGGAGCAAGAGGTGGCTGGTTTGGGGGCACCAATTGGGTTGGAGGAGCTGAGCAAGGGTTTGGGGAGTATGCAGGCGGGGAAGGCCCCGGGACCAGACGGGTTCCCGGTGGAGTTCTACAGGAAGTATGTAGACCTGTTGGCCCCGCTACTCTTGAGGTCCTTTAATGAGGCAAGAGAGGAGGGGACCCTGCCCCCAACAATGTTGGAAGCGACAATTTCTTTGATCCTAAAGCGGGACAAGGACCCACTGCAATGTGGATCGTACAGGCCGATCTCGCTCCTCAATGTAGATGCAAAGTTGCTGGCAAAAGTGCCGGCCACGAGGATCGAGGACTGTGTCCCGGGGGTGATCCACGAGGACCAGACGGGATTCGTAAAGGGCAGGCAATTAAACACTAACGTGCGGCGGCTCTTAAACATGATGGTGATGCCATCGGAGGAGGGAGAGACGGAGATAGTAGCAGCTATGGACGCGGAGAAGACCTTTGACCGAGTAGAGTGGGAGTACCTCTGGGAGGTGCTGCGTAGGTTTGGGTTCGGGGGAGGGTTTATCAGTTGGGTTAAGCTCCTTTACAGAGCCCCAGTGGTGAGTGTAGTGACGAACCGGCGGAGGTCGGAGTACTTTCGACTGTCCCCCCCCCTGTTTGCATTGGCGATCGAACCATTGGCCATGTCATTGAGGGAGTCTAATAAATGGAGGGGGGTGGTCCGAGGGGGAGAAGAGCATCGGGTGTCGCTATATGCGGATCACCTGTTGCTGTACGTGGCGGACCCAATGGAGGGGATGGTGGAAGTCATGCAGACTCTAAGGGAGTTTGGGGAGTTTTCGGGCTATAAGCTCAATGTAGGGAAGAGTGAGCTCTTTGTATTACAGGCAGGGGACCAAGAAAGAGGGACAGGGGACCTACCGCTGAGGAGGGTGGAGGGGAGCTTTCGGTATCTGGGGATCCAGATAGCCAGGAGTTGGGGGGGCCCTACATAAACTGAATCTGACGAGGTTGGTGGAGCAAATGGAGGAGGACTTCAAAAGATGGGACATGTTACCGCTCTTGCTGGTGGGTACAGTGCAGTCGGTCAAAATGGTGGTCCTTCCGAGGTTTCTCTTTGTGTTTCAGTGCCTTCCCATTGTGATCATCAAGGCCTTTTTTAAGAGAGTAGGTAGGAGTATTATGGGGTTTGTGTGGGCGAATAAGACCCCGAGGGTAAGGAGAGGGTTCCTGGAATGCAGTAGGGACCGAGGAGGGTTGGCGCTGCCAAACCTAGGGAGCTACTACTGGGCAGCAAATGTGGCGATGATCCGCAAGTGGGTTATGGAGGGGGAGGGAGAGGGGCCGGCATGGAAGAGGATGGAGATGGCGTCCTGTAAAGGAACGAGCACCGCTGACGCTCTCGCCGTCAAAGTATACCACGAGCCCGGTGGTGGCGGCAACGCTAAGGATCTGGGGCCAGTGGAGACGGCACCGGGATGCAATGGGGGCACCGGTTTGTCCCGGGGAAGATGGACGGGGGGTTCCAGAGCTGGCATCGGGCGGCGATTAGAAGAATGGGGGACCTGCTCATTGACGGGACGTTTACGAGCCTAGGGGCACTGGAGGAGAAGTTCGAGTTACCCCCGGGAAATGCCTTTAGATATATGCAGGTGAGGGCTTTTGTGAGGCGACAGGTGAGGGAATTCCCGTTGCTCCCGGCGCAAGAAATTCAGGGCAGGGTGATCTCGGGTGTATGGGTCGGGGAGGGCAAGGTGTCGGCAATACACCAGGAGATGAAAGAAGAGGGGGAAGCGCTGGTAGAGGAGTTGAAGGGTAAATGGGAGGAGGAGCTGGGGAGGAGATCGAGGAAGGTCTGTGGGCTGATGCCCTAGGTAGGGTTAATTGCTCCTCCTCGTGTGCCAGGCTCAGCATGATACAATTTAAGGTGGTTCACACAGCTCACTTGACGGGGGTGAGGTTGAGCACGTTCTTTGGGGTAGAGGACAGATGTGGAAGGTGTTCAGGAAGTCCGGCGAACCATGTTCACATGTTTTGGTCATGCCCGGCACTGGAGGGGTTCTGGAGAGGAGTGGCGGGAGCAATATCTCAGGTGGTGAAAGTCCGGGTCAAGCCAAGCTGGGGGCTAGCAATATTTGGAGTAGTGGACGAACCGGGAGTGCAGGAGGCGAAAGAGGCCGGCATTCTGGCCTTTGCGTCCCTAGTAGCCCGGTGAAGGATCTTGCTAATGTGGAAGGAGGCGAAGCCCCCCAGCATGGAGGCCTGGATAAACGACATGGCTGGGTTCATAAAGTTGGAGAGGATTAAGTTTGCCTTGAGAGGGGCTGCGCAGGGGTTCTACAGGCGGTGGCAACCGTTCCTAGACTATCTCGCGGAGCGTTAGAGGAAGGTCAGTCAGCAACGGCAGCAACCTGGAGTGGGGGGGGGGGGGGGGGGGAGAAATGGGGACTGCCTGGGAGGGTGGATGAGCAAGAGATAACATGAAAGGTTGGGGAAACTGGCACGTATGGGAGAGAACCAGTGTACAAAGCTGTGGTAAACATATCATTTTGTCATGTATATATCTTGCTCTGTGCGATTTCTCGTTGTTTTGTTACCCGGGGGGGGGGGGGGGGGTTATTGTTTGTAAGGGAGAAAAATTGTGTTAAAAAACATTAATAAATATATATTTTTTAAAAAGTCTGTGTGAACAGATTATACGGTTTTGAGATTGTTCAGTGTTGTTATTTGATATGTTGCTATTTTTCTTTTTGCAATGTAGCTGGGTCATGTCCAAAGCTAAGAAGGAAGATGCCGATGAAGATATTGCAAAATACGATGGTGAGACCATTTTCTCTTCTTTCTGTGTGTCTTGGCCATTTTTATAAAGAGTGCAGTCAGTTTACAACCATTACACCTCAAGAGTATATATTGGCCTTGGAGAGTGTGAAAAGCAGACTGGAATTGGAATGGTTAAATATTCAAAATTTGCAGGAACGGCACTTCGGAGAAAACACGAGGGGAAGAACATGCCTCATGCAGGTCCTGGCAATTGCGCACTTCTAAGTGATGAAAAATATTTCCTGTACTTCAAGGATATTGGGGAGAGTTACTTGGAATATTGGGGGAGGGTGTGGTAGGCTACTCATTGGGAATCGGTAACGATATAATTGCAGAAAATGAAGATTGGTTCTTGTATGTTCTTCTTCAGGAAAGTGGGAGGTGGAAGAAATGAAAGGACACTAAACTTCACGGGGACATGGGGCTGGTTCTTAAATCTCGTGCTAAGCATCACGCGATCGCAGCTTTATTCAATCGACCATTCACGTTTGACAACAAACCACTCTTTATCCAGTAAGTGTACCCTAATCAAATGCTTTTATAAAAAAAAAAATGTATGCGTGACTTTGTAAAATTTTAGGCAGCCATCCCTGGGCTGGGGTTTCACTTTGTCCCAGTGGTAACGATTTATTACTCCAAATTCCTCTTACCCAGGATGATCTGAACTGTCCTTTCTGTTCGAAGTTTATCATAGAATTTACAGTGCCGAAGGAGGCCATTCGGCCCATCGAGTCTACACCGGCTCTTGGAAAGAGCGCCCTACCCAAGGTCAACACCCCACCCTATCCCCATAAACCCCCATCCAACACGAAGGGCAATTTATCATGGCCAATCCACCTAACCTGCATATCTTTGGACTGTGGGAGGAAACCGGAGCACCCGGAGGAAACCCACGCGCACACTGGGAGGATGTGCAGACTCCACACAGACAGTGACCCAAGCCGGAATCGAACCTGGGACCCTAGAGCTGTGAAGCAATTGTGCTATCCACAATGCTACCGTGCTGCCCGAAAGTTCTAACCCCCTATGATCCCCTAAGTCCCCGGTAAACAGCAATTTTAAAATTATAATTTGCAGACCAAAGAATAATCATACAACATAGAAGGAGGTCATTTGGCCAATTGTGATTGTACCAACACTTTTTGGTGGAGCTATTCAAATAATTTCCGCCACACCCCCCACCACATGCCCCAGCATTCTTTCCCCATAGCCATGTAAAATCAAGCATTTAGCCAGTACCCCATTGAAAGTTACATTGGTTTGGCTTCCAACATACCTCCACATTATGCATTCGACATCATAACTTCGTGCTTTCAAAAGTTTCTCATGACGCCGTTAGTTCTTTGTCAATTAATCACCATAAAATCGGTGCCCGGGGCGGCATGTGGCGCAGTGGTTAGCACTGGGACTGCGACGCTGAGGATCCGGGTTCGAATCCCCGCCCTGGGTGACTGTCTGCGTGGAGTTTGCACAATCTCCCTGTGTCTGCGTGGGTCTTACCCCCACAAGCCAAAGATGTGCAGGTTAGGCGGATTGGCCATGCCAAATTGCCCCTTAATTGGGGGGAAAAAAATAATTGTGGACTCTAAATTTAAAAAAAAATAATAATAAAATCAGTGCCCGGTTAATGATCATTCTGCCACAGGAACAGATTCTCTTTTTTTATTTACTCTTCAAAAAAAATCATTTGTGGTTCTGAACACCACCTCTCAGATCGCCCTTTAACCTTCTCTGCTGGGGGATGACAGGCACTTTACCACCATCGGGGGGCAAAAGCCGGACCGAACGCCGAAATTTAATATTTCGAGGGCCAGCTGGGAGCCGCTTTAAATGTTGCCATCGCTGTTCTGCTGCCAGCTGGGCAACCCTTGCCACGTGGGGAGCCCCCAAGCGGCAGACCAGGGTGGTGAGTCCCACTGACTAAAGGAGGAGTTGTGAGTAGGAAAGGCAGCACCTGTGGGCCCAGTGACCACCTGAAGGAAGGGGTTTACCATCTGACACCTGATGGTGGTTTCTGATTTAAAAAAAAAAAAAAAAAACTTTTTGGTAAATCTTAACCTGGTCCAGCTTTGGAAGTCTCCTGTCTGCCTTTCGTGGGCAACATGGGGTCTGCCTTTCGTGGGCAACACGGGGTCTGCCTTTCGTGGGCAACACGGGGTCTGCCTTTCGTGGGCAACACGGGGTCTGCCTTTCGTGGGCAACACGGGGTCTGCCTTTCGTGGGCAACACGGGGTCTGCCTTTCGTGGGCAACACGGGGTCTGCCTTTCGTGGGCAACACGGGGTCTGCCTTTCGTGGGCAACACGGGGTCTGCCTTTCGTGGGCAACACGGGGTCTGCCTTTCGTGGGCAACACGGGGTCTGCCTTTCGTGGGCAACACGGGGTCTGCCTTTCGTGGGCAACACGGGGTCTGCCTTTCGTGGGCAACACGGGGTCTGCCTTTCGTGGGCAACACGGGGTCTGCCTTTCGTGGGCAACACGGGGTCTGCCTTTCGTGGGCAACACGGGGTCTGCCTTTCGTGGGCAACACGGGGTCTGCCTTTCGTGGGCAACACGGGGTCTGCCTTTCGTGGGCAACATCGGGTCTGCCTTTCGTGGGCAACACGGGGTCTGCCTTTCGTGGGCAACACGGGGTCTGCCTTTCGTGGGCAACACGGGGTCTGCCTTTCGTGGGCAACACTGGGTCTGCCTTTCGTGGGCAACATCGGGTCTGCCTTTCGTGGGCAACACTGGGTCTGCCTTTCGTGGGCAACACTGGGTCTGCCTTTCGTGGGCAACACGGGGTCTGCCTTTCGTGGGCAACACGGGGTCTGCCTTTCGTGGGCAACACGGGGTCTGCCTTTCGTGGGCAACACGGGGTCTGCCTTTCGTGGGCAACACCGACCGGGTCTGCCTTTCGTGGGCAACACCGGTGAGGCCAGCATTGGTTGCCCATCCCCAATTGTCCTAGAACTGAGCGGCTTGCTTGCACACCTCCAGGGGGGAAGCTAAGAGAAAGCCACATTGCTGAGGGCCTGGGACAGCCGGTAAGGACGACAGACTTCATTCCATGAAGGACATTCGCGAACCAGATGTTTTTAAAAATAAGTTTAGGGTGCCCAATTCATTTTTTTCCAATTAAGGGGCAATTTAGCGTGGCCAATCCACCTAGCCTGCACATTTTTGGGTTGTGGGGGCGAAACCCACGCAAACACGAGGGGAATGTCCAAAGACGTGCAGGTTAGGTGGATTGGCCATGCTAAATTGCCCTTAGTGTCCAAAAATGTTAGGAGGGGTTATTGGGTTACAGGCAGTGAAGGCTTAAATGGGTCGGTGCAGACTCTCTTTAAAAAAATAAAAAACAATTTTTATTAAAGGTGTTCATAAAATATCAATAACAAAATGAGAAAGAAAAAAGAACCCAACAGGGTTAAGTACAAAACACAATCTAAAAAAGCAACCCCCCAAACCCCTCCCCCTGTACATAAATAATAAATTAACATTAACACCCCGACTTAACACAACAGGTGTATACACCCCCTCAGACCCTCCAGTGTAAATAACATAAACAAAAATAAAGTAACCCCCCCCCCCCCCCGAGCTGCTGCTGCCACTGACCAATGTCTATCGTTCTGCCAGAAAGTCTAAGAACGGTTGCCACCGCCTAAAGAACCCTTGTACCGACCCTCAAGGCGAATTTCACCCTCTCCAATTTAATGAACCCTGCCATATCGCTGATCCAGGATTCCACGCTTGGGGGGCCTCGCATCTTTCCACTGAAGGAGAATCCTTCGCCGGGCTACCAGGGACGCAAAGGCTAGAATTCCGGCCTCTTTCGCCTCCTGCACTCCCGGCTACCCTGCCACCCCAAATATTGCGAGCCCCCAGCCCGGTCTGACCCTGGATCCTACCACCCTCGACACCGTCCTCGCTACGCCCTTCCAAAATTCCTCCAGCGCTGGGCATGCCCAGAACATATGGGCGTGCTTTTCTGGGCTCCCTGAGCACCTAACACGCCTGTCCTCACCCCCAAAGAACCGGCTCATCCTTGTCCCGGTCATATGTGCCCTGTGAAGCACCTTAAACTGTATGAGGCTGAGCCTCGCGCACGAAGAGGAAGAATTCGCCCTCGCTAGGGCATCTGCCCACGTCTCCTCTTCGATCTCCTCTCCCAACTCCTCCTCCCACTTACCTTTCAACTCCACCACTGAGCCGCCTCCTCCTCCTGCATCACCTGGTAAGTTTCCGAGATCTTCCCCACTCCTACCCCCCCCCCCCCCCCCCCCCGAGAGCACCCTGTCCTGTACTGTGTGTGGCAGTAGCCGCTGGAATTCCACCACCTGTCGTCTGGCAAACGCCCTTACCTGTAAGTACCTGAAGGTGTTCCCCGGGGGGAGCACGTACTTCTCCTCCAGCTCACCAAGCTCGCGAATTTCCCGTCCACAAACCGGTCCCCCAACTTTCGTATCCCTGCCCTGTGCCACCCCGAAAACCCTCCACCTGTTCTTCCTGGGGCGAACCGGTGGTTCCCCCGTAATGGGGTCCACGCCGAGGCCCTAACTTCCCCCCCCCCCCCCCCCCATGCCGCCTCCACTGCCCCCAAATTTTGAGGGCGGGCACCACCACCGGACTCGTGGTATACTTCCTTGGAGGGAGCGGCAGCGGCGCCATTGCCAGCGCCCCTAGATTCGTACCCACACGGGATGCCGTCTCCAGCCTCTTTCATGCAGCCCCCTCCCCCTCCATCACCCACTTGCGCACCATCGTCGCATTGGCAGCCCAGTAGTACCCACTGAGGTTGGGCAGCGCCAGCCCCCCCCCCATCTCTACTCCGCTCCAGGAACACCCTTCTCACCCTCGGAGTCCCTCGCGCCCACACAAACCCCATTATACTCCTGTTAACCCGCCTGAAGAAAGCCTTCGGGATAAACACGGGGAGGCACTGGAACAGGAACAAAAACCTTGGGAGCACCGTCATTTTGATTGATTGCACCCTACCCGCCATGGACAGCGGCAACGCGTCCCACCTCTTGAGCTCCTCCTCCATTTGCTCCACCAGCCGTGTAAATTTTTTATTTTTATATAATTTTAAAAAAATTCTCCTTTTTCACATTTTCTCCCACATTTACATCCATCAACAATAAACAATAATCAGCAAGATATGTCAGTCCCCATAATAACAACGATCCCATCTACCCACCAACCCCCGAACCTCAACCCGTATGTTTACATAAACAAATGGCAAAAAGGAATCGGGGATTACCCGTAGTCACCCTTAATCTTACTCAGCTCTCTATCTCTCCCCCCACCACACACACACACACCGCAGGTCTCCAGCTCCTCCTGTCCACTGCCTCTTGTAAAACTCCTCCTCCCAAACTCGGTTCCTTCCCCCCCAACTTTCCACCCCGGCTAGACCACTCGGACCCTGTTCTGCCAGGCTCCGATGGCCGCAGCCCCTCCCCCCACCTCACTCCCATTCACTGGCCGGCTTAAACCGGCCAGCGTGGAGGCCCCCGCCCAGGTCCCTTTCCCACTTGCCCGGCCCTAGGAAAGCCCAAAGATCCCCTTTTAGCACACACACCCCGCATATCCACCTACACCCCAAAGAGCCCTCATTTCAAGTGAAAGTCCCGTCCCTTCCCTTGTCCAAATATATACCACATTGGCTCCTTTAATCTCTACACCTCTCTTTGTATCTCTGCAGTGATACAAAAAAGAAGAAAATACAGTCATGAGGTTACATCGGCACATGGCCATTCCTCAATTTGTCAGTTCTGCCACAGTCCTTCTGCTTTCGCAAACTCCTCCGCTGCTTCCGCCGTTCCAAAATAAAAGTCCCTGAGCCTGTAAGTCACCCTCAGCTTCGCTGGATATACAATGCCGCACTGCACCTTGCTAATGTACAGTGCCCTCTTCACCCGGTTGAAGGCAGCCCGCCTCCTTGCCAGCTCCACCGTAAAGTCCTGGTATACACGTATACCAGCTCCAGCCCACTGCACCACCCGCTTCTGCTTGGCCCAGCTCAATTCTCCTTCACCCTTTACCTACGGAAGCACAGAGTCACTGCCCTTGGCGGCTCACTCACCTTTGGTACAGGCCTCCACGACTGATGAGCCCGATCCAGTTCATATCGGGAGGGATCCTCCCCCTCCCCCAATAATTTTGCCAGCATCGCGGCAAAATACTCAGTCGGTCTCGGTCCTTCAACTCCTTCGGGCAGCCTCACAATCCTCAAATTCTGTCGCCTGGATCTGTTTTCTTCCATTTTTCCTCGCAGATCCTTGTTAGTATCCATCACCTTCCGCATCTCTTTCCCCATCGAGGCAAGTTGATCACCGTGCTGCAATAACGTCTCCTCCACTTCCTTCAGCGCCTCCCCTTGCTCTCGCACCTCCGCCACTGCGCTCGCCACCTCCGTCCTCACCGGGGAACCCGCCTCCTCCACCAGCACACTCAAAACCTCCCTCATCTCCTTCCTCACCGTCTCCATGCATTTCGCAATCTGCGCCAACTGCTTTTCAAATTCCGCAGCCATCACCGTAGTTATTTCTTCAGCCGTAAGCAGTGCGGCCTTCCCTGGTTCCAGCCTCCATTTTTCCTGGTGACCCCGCGGTGACCTTTCCACTCCCCGACGGACCTCCAGCTGTTTTTTTCCCGGCCATTTTCTTGCTCACCCTCGACATTTTTCTTTGTTCCTTTTTTCCTCCTGTGTCTTCACTGTGCCTCCTCCGTGCCTTCTCCCTGCTTCTGCCGCCTCCGCGGACCCTGGGACCGGGCTTAAAGCCCCGAAAATGTCGAACGGGGGCCCTCCATTGTGCGGCAGCCTCCCGCCCGCCGTCACCGGAAGCCGGCCGTGTAAAGTTAAGCCTATGCAGGCCCCCCCAGCTCCTGGCCACCTGGACCCCCAAATATCTGAAGTTCTGCTCTGCCCTTTTTAGTGGGAGCTCGCCAATCCCCCTCTCCTGGTCCCCTAGCTGAACTACGAACAGCTCGCTCTTCCCCATATTGAGCTTGTACCCCGAAAAGTCCCCGAATTCCCTCAGCACCCTCATTACCTCTGGCATTCCTCCCACCGGGTCCGCCACATACAGAAGCAGGTCGTCCGCATAAAGCGACACCCTATGCTCCTCCCCATCCCGCACCATTCCCTCCAGTTCCTCGATTCTCTCAGTACCATAGCTAGGGGTTGAATCGCCAGTGCGAAGAGCAGGGGGGACAGGGGACACCCCTGTCTCGTCCCTCGGTGCAACCAAAAGTACTCTGACCTCCTCCTATTTGTGGCTACACTGCCATCAGGACCTCATACAACAGCCTAACCCACCTGACAAACCCCTCCCCAAACCCGAACCTCTTCAGCGCCTCCCACAGGTACCCCCACTCTACCCTATCGAAGGCTTTCTCAGCGTCCATCGCCACCACTATCTCAGCCTCCCCCTCCCTCGCCGGCATCATGATAACGTTCAGAAGCCTCCGCACACTTGCGTTCAACTGTCTCCCCTTCACAAACCCCGTCTGGTCTTCATGGATGATCTGCGGCACACAATCCTCAATCCTCGTGGCTAACACCTTCGCCAGCACCTTGGCATCTACGTTTAGCAAGGAAATCGGTCTGTAAGACCCACATTGCAGGGGATCCTTCTCCCGCTTCAGGATCAAGGAGATCAGTGCCCGGGACATCGTCGGGGGTAAAGCCCCCCCCCCCTCCTCCCTTGCCTCATTAAAAGTCCTAACTAACAGCGGGCCCAACAGGTCCATATATTTTTTATAGAACTTGACCTGGAAACCGTCCGGGCCCCGGTGCCTTCCCCGCCTGCATGCTTCCTATCCCTTTGATCAGCTCCTCCAGCCCAATCGGGCCCCCAGGTCCCGCCACCAGTCCCTCTTCACCTTTGGAAACCTCAATTGGTCCAGGAAACGGCCCATCCCTCCCTCCTCCCGTGGGGGCTTGGATCAGTACAATTCCTTGTAGAAGTCCCTGAAGACCCATTGATGCCAACCCCACTCCGCACCACGCTCCCTCCCTGTCCTTAACTCCCCCGATCTCCCTAGCTGCGTCCTGCTTCCGAAGCCGATGCGCCAGCATCTGGCTTGCCTTTTCCCCATACTCGTAGACCGCCCCCTGGGCCTTCCTCCACTGCACCTCCGCCTTCCTGGTGGTCACCAGGTCGAATTCGGCCTGGAGGCTGCGCCTCTTCCTCAACAATCCTTCCTAAGGCTCTTCTGCATACCTCCTGTCTACCCTCACCATCTCCCCCACCAGCCTCTCCCTCTCCCCTCCGCTCCTTGTGGGCCCTAATGGAGATCAGCTCTCCCCTCACCACCGCCTTCAGTGCCTCCCATACCATCCCCACTCGGACCTCCCCGTTGTTGTTGGTCTCCAAGTACCGCTCTATACTTCCTCGGACCCGCTCGCTCACCTCCTCGTCCGCCAACAGCCCCACCTCCAAGCGCCACAGCGGGCGCTGGTCCCTCTCCTCCCCCATCTCCAAGTCCACCCAATGCGGGGCGTGGTCCGAAATGACTATTGCCGAATACTTGGTATCCTCTACTCTCGCTATCAGCGCCCTACTCAAAATGAAAAAGTCGATTCGAGAATAAGCCTTATGGACATGTGAGAAGAATGAAAATTCCCTAGCCCCCGGCCGTGCAAATCTCCAAGGGTCCACCCCTCCCATTTGGTCCATAAATCCCCTCAACACTCTAGCCGCCGCCGGCTTCCTACCCGTCCTAGACCTGGAGCGATACAGTGCAGGATCCCGTGTTAAAGTCTCCCCCCATTATCAGGCCCCCCACTTCCAAGTCTGGGATCCGACCCAACATATGCCGCCTAAAACCCACATCGTCCCAGTTCGGAGCATACACATTGACCAGTACCACCCTCTCTCCCTGCAACTTACCACTTACCGTTATGTACCTACCGCCATTATCTGCCACAATGCGCGACGCCTCGAATGACACCTTCTTTCCCACCAAGATCGCCACCCCTCGATTTTTGGCATCTAGCCCCGAGTGAAACACCTGACCTACCCACCCTTTCCTCAGTCTTACCTGATCTGCCACCTTCAGGTGTGTCTCCTGGAGCATAACCACATCCGCCTTGAGCCCCTTCAGGTGCGCGAACACGTGGGCCCCGCTTAACCGGCATTCCAGGTTATCAGCCGGGTCAGGGGGCTACTCTCCCCCGCCGACTAGCCTTGACCGCTCCCTCGGCCAGCACGCGCCCGTTCCCCACAGCGGCATACCCCCGTCTCGACCCCCCACTCGCTCCAGTTCCTCCTTGACCTTAGCAGCAGCAACTCGTATTCCCCCCCCCCCGGCTAGGACCCATCCTAGCTGGTTTACTCCCCCCCCCCCCCCCCCCCCCCCCCCCCCCCCCCCCCCATTGCACTTCCGCAAGTCAGCTGGCTCCTGCTGACCGGCCACTCCACCTCCCCTTCGACTCCTCCCATTGTGTGGCACACCTTCCTCTCCCGCTCCCCATCCACAGGCTCTCCCCCTCTGTTCTAAGCGCGGGAAACAATCCTCGCTTCCCCGGCCCCCCACCCCCAGTCTTCAGCGCGGGGAAAAAACCCACGCTCGCCACCTACCCGGCCCCGCCACCAACCAAAACAGTGCCCAACCCGCCCCATCCACCCTCCCCAACCCGAAAGAGAAAAAACACAGAGAAAAAGAAACCAAAAACAATGCAAAGGCCCCCCCACCGAACCAAAAATAGGCATAACATATCCACCGCAGTCCCCAATCGCCCATCCCGACCCTCAGTCTGTGTCCAGCTTCTCGGCCTGAACAAAAGCCCACACCTCCTCCGAAGACTCAAAATAATGGTGTTGGTCCTTGTAGGTAACCCACAGTCGCGCCGGCTGCAACATGCCAAACTTCACCCCCTTCCTGTGCAGCACCGCCCTCCTCTTCGCCACCTCCGCACTCCAGTCCTGGTATATCCGAACCTCCGCGTTCTCCCACCTGCTGCTCCTCTCCTTCTTGGCCCACCTGAGCACACACTCCCGATCGACGAATGGAACCGCACCAGCACCGCCCGCGGAGGCTCGTTAGCCTTGGGCCTCCTCGGCAACACTCTATGGGCCCCTTCCAGCTCCAGGGGCCCCTGGAAGGACCCCGCTCCCATCATCGAGTTCAACATGGTGACCACATAGGCCCCCACGTCCGGCCCCTCCAGCCCCTCCGAGAGGCCCAGAATCCGCAGATTTCTCCACCTTGACCAATTCTCCATCTCCTCGAACCGCTCCTGCCGTTTCTTGTGGAGCGCCTCGTGCGCCTCCACCTTTACCGCCAGGCCTAAGATCTCGTCCTCATTGTCAGAGATCCTTTGTCGAGCCTCTCGGATCGCCACCCCCTGGGCCGTCTGTGTCTCCAGCAGCTTATCAATAGAAGCCTTCAGTGACTCTAGCAGGTCTGTTATAATCTCTCTGAGGCAGCGCTGGATACCCTCCTGTTGCTCCTCCGCCCACTGCCTCCACGCTGCCTGGTCTCCGCCCGCCGCCATTTTGTCCTTCCCTCCCTTCTTCAGGTCCACCACCACCTTTTTTGTCGCCCCGCTCCTAGTTAAAGCCATATACTGACGGGGGACTATTATTAACTCCTTCCCACACCGGGAAACATTGCAAAATATCCCTTGGGGGCCTGAAAAGAGCCCAAAAGTTTGTTTTAGTGGGAGCCGCCAAATGTGCGACTTAGCTCCGCATAGCCGCAGCCGGAAGTCTCGAGAAGGAATCCTTTTGGCAGTGTTCGCTTCACCAATCTGCCCCAAAAAGTCTGGAAACTCCTGAAAAAGGTCTGTGAGTCCGTTCCAGATGGGAGCTGCCGAATGCGCGACCTACTCCTCCATGGCCTCCACCGGAAGCCTCGTCCCCGTTTCTTCAATGGCCTTGGTAGATCTTTTCACAGTTGTTCCCTCTGCTGCTAGAATTCACCTTTAATAAAGGCCCTCAAGTCAGCCTGCAGCCTTAAGCTTGCCCTTCCCCCCGCCTGCATGCTGGAAGAGGCTTTGTTTATCCTGCAGTTATAGCCAAATCTTTTACTGTTTCTGCCGGGTCTGGTAACCAAGAGACATACCATTCCTTGGGGACACTGTCGGGGGAATGTTGCAGTCTTCTTCCCACACCGGGAAATGTCGAACAAATGCCGCGGGGGCCCTGTAAAGAGCCCAAAAGTCCGTTCCAAGCGGGAGCTACCGAACATGCGACCTAGCTCTGCATAGCCGCCCCAGGAGGTCGGTCGGTGCAGACTCGATGGGCTGAATGGCCTCCTTCTGCACTGTATGTTCTAATGTGCAAACTCCACACGGACAATGACCCAGAGCCGGGATCGAACTTGGGACCTCGGTGCCGTGAGGCAGAAGTGCTAACCACTGCGCCACCGTGCTGCCCACCAGATGGGTTTTTAACTACAATCGATGTCACCTTCACTGAGACCAGCTTTTCAATTCCAGATTTTTATTAATTGATTTTGAATTCCACCAGATCCAGTGTTTGAACCCATGACCCCAGAGCATTCGCCTGGGCCTCTGGATTACAAGCCCAGTGACGTTAGCGCTACACCACTGTCTCCTGCCTACCTCCGCAGCAACCATCGCTCACAGTGGTGTTGCTGAGGTTTTAGTGGTATAAATGCCACACCGGTCTCACTGCTGGCAAGTGTGGGCTCGGGGCGAGCTTTTAACCACAAATCAGGGTCAAATGTCCTTTGTGAAATTCCACCTAGTGTCAGAGGGAAGCTTTACTGCTCTGTATCTGGCCTACCTGCGGTTTGTTAATACCTCCACTGGCTGTCAAAGATTTCACAAGTGTGACCCCAAGTTCCGACATCCTTACCTCCTATCCACACCAAATTAATTATTTTTTGTGTGTGATATGGCCATTGTTCAGAATCTGTATAACTGTTACCTTGTGCTGATGTTGGGCTTGCAACTTGTCCGTTGTAAATTATTTGTACTTTGGGACCCTTGGTATGAAATCAAGTTGAGATCTTGTTTTTTGTGTTTAACAAAAAATATTGCATTTTTAAGGTATGAAGTGAATTTTCAGAATGGAATTGAATGTGGCGGGGCATATATTAAGCTACTTTCGAAAACCAAAGACTTAATTCTGGTGAGTAGTGTTTTGTTTCACTGTGTGTCTGCTGGGAATAGGCAGTACTGCTTTCTGCACTTGATTGCTTACTGCTGGAACCTCTCTGCTGCTGACATCTTCATGAAGTCAATTTAAAATGTATGGGTCAGACTTTGAGTCTAGTGTCGTGAAGCAAATGGAAGGCATACCACAGTGTGGTAATGAGGGCGTGCTACACAGTCAGAGATAGAATCCATCCCTCAGTGCAGAAGGGGGCCATTCGGTCCATCAAGTCTGTACCAACCCTCCGAAAGAGCACTAGGCTCACTCGCCCGCATTATGACCCTCACCCTGTGCATTAATCTTGGCCAATCCCACCTAACCTGCACATCAGGGCAGCACGGTGGCGCAGTGGGTTAGTACTGCGGTCTCACAGCGCCGAGGTCCCAGGTTCGATCCTGGCTCTCGGTCACTGTCCGTGTGGAGTTTGCATATTCTCCCCGTGTTTGCGTGGGCTTCGCCCCCACAACCCAAAAATGTACAGGGTAGATGGATTGGCCACGCTAAATTGCCCCATAATTGGAAAAAATGAATTTGGTACTCTAAAATTAAAAATATATATATATATAACCTGCACATCTTTGGACTGAGAGAGGAAACCCACACAGACACTGGGAGAACAGCGAATTTTACACAGTTATCCAGGCCGGAATCTAACCTGGGTCCCTGGCTCTGTGAGGCAGCACTGCTAACCACTGTGCCTTTCAGGAAAAATATTAAACCAAGGCCCCATCCATCTCCTCGGGTACATATTTAAATGATCCCACAGTAAATGTTTTTTTTTAAAGAAGCTGGGCATTTCGCCCCAGTAGTGTAAAATAATATCTCCCAGCTATGTTATGTAGTAACTCATGTTGCTGCTTGTGGGAACTTGCTATTCTCAAACTGGTCATCACGCCTCCTATATTAGGAAAGTTTCAGCACTTGGTACTATTCCTGAAAAAATACACTTTGTTGTCAAAGGTTTTTGTCTTGCACTTATCAGGGCATTTTGTAAGAAGGGACATCAACATATTTATACTGTAGGAGAAGAGAGTGCTGATTGGCTGCCAAGTGGACTCGAGTGGCGAATACACCAGTTAATGCTGACAGTTATTTTTTTCTCTTTGCTTTTTATTTTTTTAAAAAATAAATGTAGGGTACCCAATTATTATTTTTTTTCCAATTAAGCGGCAATTTAATGTGGCTGATCCACCCCCACCCTGCACATCTCCATGCGGACCAGGATCGAACCTGGGTCCTCAATGCTGTGAGGCAGCAGTGCTAACCACTGTGCCGCCCTAAAATTTAAACTAGGCAGCTTGACTCTGGTCCAGGCATTACCCTGAGGAATGAATCAGCGAATGACTGTCGTTTAGCTGAAACACGGGCAATGTGTGTACATGTTCTTTCTGTCCACAATGAATTAATGAATGTAGCTTCCAGTGCATGCAAATACGGCGCACATGAGCCTGACTGTCTTAAATTGGTTGTCAGGGTAATTTTTAGCACACCGAGGATTATTTAGCAAATATTGTCCAATCGGGGAATCCTATTTCACATTGGACATTGTTTTGAGTTTTGCAAGCGCAGGCTGGTTGGGTGCAGTCTGTAGTACCTTGCCCATTGTGAACAGTGGAAGGGACATGCTGCTGTTACAATCTGTCGGTCTTTGGGACCTATGGCCAACATACCCAGCAACACACTGGCACTGACCACATCACTCATTTGTGTGATGGACCAAATGTCTGGTTTGACGGCAGCATCCTGTTGGTGGTGAATACCACTCGTGCTGATACTGCGTAGTAGCAGCGTGAAACACCTAGCTTCACCTGTTGCTCAAGTTTTTGAGATACCTACCTGGCCCTTCCACTATATTCTTGCGAATGTCCTGATGAGTGCAAGATGAAAAACTTCAACAAGAATGTCTCCCCTTCAGCTAAATTAACTGAAGTATTTCAAGATGCCCTGTGTTTTGGGGGTAAGCTAGAACAGAAATAGATGAAGACATATTTGGAGGAGCAGCGATAGTGTAATAAAACTTTATTCCTGGGAGTAGCTTGGAATCAGTGCCTCTCTGTGGTAAGCACATGTTTTTTGATTGTATTTAAATTTTGTTTAACTAAGTTTTATTTGTTACCAAATCCTATGACCGCCCTGGTGTGTGCATCTTGGTACCATGCCAATTATTGTCCACCCATGTGTAACTAAATTGGGTAGCTGCATCTTGATTATTCTGACTCAGTAAGTAGTTGGACTTTGTTATATTAAATGGTCCAACATGCGCAAAGGGTACAGGCCACTACCATCTAATACATGGGAAAATGTTTTAACAGAAGGAGCCAATCACTGCCTCTCCAGTGCTATGGCTGGTCTGTTGGTACTTGTGGTTTAAGGGTGTGTTTTGTACTGGCGAGTGTGTACTTGCTTGATACCGCACTGCGGATTTGTGTTTTCTCTTGCTGTGATTTTTTTTTTGACAAGTTTCCAGGAGCAGTCAACTTCTCCTCCTCTACCTATGTTTTTGTGGGGTGATGAATCCATGGTTCTTCTTTTCTTCATCACAGTCAACGGGCTCTGAGCAAGATTTGTCTCTGGTTGCAACAGATTTGGATCGGCTGACAAATTCTGATCTGATTACTTGTCCTTTTGCTCCATAGGAGAAATTTGTTGACAAAACTCCGTACACCATCATGTTTGGCCCAGACAAGTGTGGCGAAGATTACAAACTCCACTTCATCTTCAGGCACAAGAACCCCAAAACCGGGGAGTACGAGGAGAAACATGCAAAGCGCTCGGATGTGGATCTCAAGAGCTATTACACCGACAAGAAGACCCATCTCTACTCGCTAGGTATTGCTCAACCAAAACGACCCTGTTTATCAGCAGCTCCACCCTCCTCATCTGAAACCTCTGTACTACCAGACGGATGGTGCAGGTGGGAGGGCTTTAGATACTTGAATCATTAGGATCACTTCTGGGGCCGATGGGACCTGTATAAACGGGGTGGATTGCACCTGAATTGGAGGGGGACAAATATCGTAGCAGGGAGGTTTGTTTGTGCTACTGGGCAGGGTTTAAATTATTTTGGAACGGGGCTGGGATCCAAAGTAGCAATGCGGTGGGTGAGAAAATGCTGTCAAATATAGAGAGGAAAGCAGGCAAGTCCAGTGGGCAGAGCAGACAGAGGTATGATCAGGCACATGGGAGGATTGGTAAGTTAAACTGCATTTATTTCAATGCAAGGTGCAAGACGGATAAGACTGATGAATTCAGTCATAATGTGGAATTATGACATTGCAATCACAAACTTGGTTGAAAGAAGGGCAGAACTGGCAGCTGAACGTCCCAGAGTGTATAAGTTTCAGGTGTGATTTTGGGGGGGGGGGGGGGGGACACAGGAGGAGGAGGAATTGCATTATTGATTAGGGGGAACATCACAGCAGTACTTGGGGATGACATCTTAGATTTCTCAAATTAAGCCATATGGATAGGACTTACTAACAAAAAGGGGGTGATCACATTGCAGGAGTGTATTGGGCCCCCAAACAGTCAGAGAGAGCTAGAAGGGCAGATATATAGGCACATTTCTGAGAATTGTAAGAAAAATCTGGTAATAGTACGGGATTTCAACTTCCGTCCCCAATATTAACTGGGATAATCAAAGTGTCGGAGGCTTAGAGGGGGTGGAATTCTTAGCATGCATCCAGGAGAGCTTTTTATGCAAATACGTGGGAAGTCCTACAAGGGAGGGGGCGGTGCTGGATCACGTTTTGGTGAATGAAGCCGGCGAGTGAACAAAAGTTTCAATGGGGAGCATTTTGAAAACAGTGACCATAACTCAGTGGAATTTAAGGTAGTTATGGAAAGGGACAAAGATAGACTGGAAATTGAGATTCTAAATTGGGGGAGGGCCAATTTTAACAAAATAAGACCGGATCTGTCCAAACTGGGAGCAGCTTATTGTAGGAAAATCTACATTAGAGCAGTGGGATTCATTCAAAAAGGAAATATGAGTACAGGGCCAACATGTTTCCATGATCGTGAAGGGCGGGAGCAATAAGTCCAGAGAACCCTGGATGTCAAAGGATATCCATGGTTGGATAAGGGAAAATAGGGCTGCTTTTTGGCAGATACCGAGGGCTCAAAACAGTAGAAGTCCAAGAGGAATATGGAAAGTGCAGGGGGCTACATAAGAAATAGGAGAACGAAGAGGGAGCATAAAAAAGAACTGTGGGGGTGGGGGATGTAAAATGAAGGAAAACCCAAAGGTGTTTTATAAGTATATTAAGGGCAGGAGGTCGACCAGGGCCCATTGGGGACCAATGTGGCAATTTGTGTGTGGAACCAGAAGATATAGGTGAGATTTTAAATGAGTACTTTGCATCTGTGTTTGCTATGGAGAAAAATGATGTAAGTATAGAAATCAGGGAGGTGCACTCGGATTTACTTGAACGATTTAACATTGAGAAGGAGAAAGTATTAACAGTTTTAACAGGCCTAAAAGTGGATAATTTCCTGGGGCCAAATGAGATGTGGTAGGCAAGAGAGGAGATTGCAGCGGTTCTGAAATTTTTTTTCAGATCTTCTCTGGCCACAGGAGAGTTACCAGAGGACTGGAGGACAGCCAATATGGTGCTACTTTTGAAGTAGGGATGAACCAGGAAATGACAGGCCAGTGAGTCTAACTTCAGTGGTAGGGAAACTACTGGAAAACATTCCGAGAGACAGAATTAATCTCCACTTGGAGAGGCAAGGATTAATAAAGGATGGTTTTGCTATAGGAGATCATGTCTTACAAATGTTATGGGCGAGGCGTTTTCAGAACCCCAAAATGTATCATGGAGTTCAACCAACCTCTCCCTTTAATGTATTGTTGCTTTTCCAAGCACACGGCTTTTTTCCTAGGCGTGGGATTACAATTATGGACACGTGGGTTTTTAAACACAAAACACTGTTTATTCCATGAACTCAACTTAACATCTTAAATAAACATTGGATCTCTTAACACCCCTTACTTCAAAGATAACTCAGAAAATATTGCAACTGTAAATAACTCCTTAACATGTTCCTTCAAACTTCCAAGAGACTTAATACCTTTAAACAGTATCACATCAGGTTAAAGGATATATATATTTTCTGTAGAATGGCAGAGATATATTACCTTGGTTGATTTCAGCTCCAGCACCTTGTTTTTTCCCTACAAACTATCTGGACACACACAGACACACACAACCTGCTTTCTCCTTTTAATCAGCTCACAGCAAAACATCCAGGCACTTTGAAGCTGCTCTCAGCAAAACCAGCCAGGCACTTTTTAAAACTGAAACTAAAAACTAAACTTCAAAATGGCTGACCTGACCTCAGCCCCACCCACTCTCTGACATCACTGTTTTCTTAAAGGTACATTGCTTAAACATCCATGTCTTAAAGGTACCCTCACATGACACAAATTAGATTGAATTTTTTGAGGAGGTGACTAGGTGTGTAGATGAAGGTAGTGTGGTTGATATCGCCTGCATGGACTTTAGTAAGGCTTTTGACAAGGTCCCATATGGGAGGCTGATGAAGAAGGTAAGAGCCCATGGGATCCAGGGCCATTTGGCAAACTGGCCCAGTGGTAGGAAGCGGAGTGTGATGGTTGAAGGTTGTTTTTGTGACTGGAAACCTGTGTCCAGTGGTTTTCCGCAGGGATAGGTGCTGGTTGTCTTGCTCTTTGTGGTGTATATTAATGATCTGGATGTGAATGTAGGAGGTATGACTAGAAGTACACAGATGACACAAAAATTGGTGGTGTGGTAAATAGTGAGGAGCCAAAGCCTTAGATTACAGGACGATAGAGACAAGCTCTCTAGTGCAGTGGAGGTTTTGTAGATGTTTCAAATCAGGAGGGTTTAAATAGAGTAAACAGTGGAACTATTCAATGGCTGCAAGTTTGATAACCGGAGAGCACAGATTTGAGGTGTTGTAAGGAAAATCTTATTACACAACTCGAGGAGAGGATTTGAAATGCACTGCTTGATAGGGTGATGGATATGGATATAAAAGTCACCGTGGGGAGGGGAAAAACTGAAGTGATTACGGGGCAAGCGCAAGGGAGTGAATTCATTGAATCACTCTTGGATAGAGTCAGCATTCATTTGATGGGGCTGAATGACCAGCACCTGTGCTGTACTATTGAATTTCAGATCAAATTTTGCACCTAAGAGTTTGCCCACAAATTAAAATTGCAGAGCGAAATTCTGAGCCAAAGTTGAAATGTGTGCCATGTGTTTTTGGCATATTGCGACTGAAAATTCAATATATTGTGAATGGATAGAGATTAATTTTGATGGAGAGGATCTTTCAACAGCCTCACTGATACAGCTAACAGTCTGAAAACGTTGCGGGGGGGTGCGGCGAACATGTTAATAGAATAATAAATTGCTTTTATAAAGCATGTTTTCCCCCAGTGAAAGTGCTTTGTGTCAACATTATCAGAAAGAACTTGGTACTAAGCCACACAGATGTGATAGAACAGATGACCGAAAGCTTGATCAATGAGGGAGGTTTTAGAGCAGTGTGGAGCTTTCCAGGGGAGAGGGATGTGGAGAGCTTGTCACGGATGCATAGGAGGCCAAAATTAGAGGGGTATAGAAATCTCGACTGGTTGTAGAGTTGGCGTAGGTTACAGAAATGGGTGGGAGGGATGTGCAAGGCCACGGAGGGATTTGAAGACCCAGTTAACTCTTTTTAAATCAAAATATTGTCAGAAATATAGTAGTTACCAATATATAACTGAAATGTGTGGAATGATTTCCATGTACTTGCATAGCTGGGCCCTGGTTAACAGTGTTCTTTATTTTTTAAAAAAATTTTTGAAATAAATTTAGAGTGCCCAATTTATTTTTTCCAATTAAGGGGCAATTTAGCGTGGCCAATCCACCTACCCTGCACATCTTTGGGTTGTGGGGGTGAAACCCTCGCAGTCACGGGGAGAATGTGCAAACTCCACACGGACAGTGACCCAGAGCCGGGATTCGAACCTGGGACCTCGGCGTCGTGAGGCAGCAGTGCTAACCACTGTGCCACCGTGCTGCCTGTCCGTATTCTTTATTTGGCAGTAATTGATGGCAATGCTATCCGAGTGGATTTTGGGGATTTATGGAAAAGGGTTTAAGTAACAGATTAAAGTTTCTGTTATTGCTTACACTGATCCCTTGCACAGACCCATTATCAGGTATTGGCTGATCAGGACCGTACAGACAGTTGCTTTGCTAGAGATGCATAGTTATAAACAGGAAGATAAAATAAAGTAAGCATATATATATATATATATATATATATATATAATTGATCCCTTTGCTTCTTCCTATGGTAGTGCTCAACCCTGACAACACCTTCCAAGTCCTGATTGACCAAACTGTTGTCAACAGTGGCAACCTTCTGGAAGACATGACCCCTCCTATCAATCCTCCAAAAGAGGTTGAAGATCCAGATGACGAGAAACCAGAAGACTGGGATGAGAGACCAAAGATTGCTGACCCTGATGCAGTCAAACCCGATGACTGGTGAGTAACTTGGCCAATTGAGAGCTTCAGATAGGGAAGACCAAAGACATTTGGCGGGATTCTCGGTGGCCTGGCCCGCGATCGGGGCCCACTGATCTGCGGGCGGGCCTGTGCCGTGGGGGCACTCTTTGCTTCTGCGCCGGCCTCTGTATGGCTCCGCCATGGCCGGGCGCGGTGAGGAACCCCCCTGCGCATGCGCAGGAACACGCCGGCCCTTCAGGAACAGGGCAACTTGCGCCAGCCCTTCAGCACCGGTTGGCGTGGCACCAACCCCTCCGGCGCCGGCCTAGCCCCCAGAAGTATGGAGGATTCCGCACCTTCCAGTCGGCCCGACGCTGGAGTGGTTTGCACCGCTCTTGGCGTCGGGCCATGCCGCCAGTCGCGGGAGAATCCCACCCATTGTTTTTGGTCCACACCACAAGTTCCAAACTAGACTGTTCACAGCTGTTAAAAGTTGCATGGTTAATGCTCCTGGGAATCACCGTGGGACATTTTACTATATTAAAGATGCTACGTAAATGCAAGGTCCTGTATTTGTATTGAGGAAGGGAAAAAAGGAAGGCTTGAATTTAGATGGTACTTTTCATGAGAGAGGTTTTATCACCTTGCTATTTGTGGGACTTTTGTGTGTGCAAAAATTGGTTGCTTTACAACAATGAGCACACTTCAAAAAATATTTCATTGGCTGCAAAGTATAGGATGTCTGGGATGGTATAAAGACGCAAGTCCTTTTACTTCTGGTATCTGATCTAGTTTTGTTTATATCTATACCCGTGATATTTCTATCCTGACTTAATTTTATTGTCATTTTTCATCTATATATTATCTTTAACCTTAAATTTCTGCACTGAAGTTCCTTTGAGCATTGTTGCTCTGGGCTGCATGGACTACTAGCTTGCAATGAAGACACAAAAATAAGCTCTGTTTGGAATTGTTCTTCTTGCAGAATGGTGCAGTTAACGTGTTTCATTGTCTCTTAAAAAGTGGAAAAACAATCCATCGTGGCTGTTTTTTAAAAATAATTGGCATGTGGACAACAGCCGCACAGATTTTTCAATTTGATTTTAAACAGCATATGATGGGGCTTGGGTAATATTTATAAATGAGCTGAACAGTTGGCTGCGCAGTGTTTATCACTTCCGGCTAAGTCCGAGCATTGAGTTTCCCTTCCAGTTTTCTTCTTCAAGGTGCTGGACTGGTATGTTTCCCAATTAAGTTCTGGCGACACTAATAGTATAAATAGTTTTATGAAGTCATCAGAACTCTGGTATTATCTTGTGTTCTAGGATACACGCAACTTCTTTAGTGAATTGGCTATGGTCTGTTGAGGCCTTTCACGTGCCCTTGTGCTTTTCAAACAAAACGCTCCTATTAGCCTTACTCTCTCTCTTTACCCCGAAGCCTGACAATTTCAAAGTTTTCTCCAATTCCCCGTTTGAAAATTACTGTTGCATCTGCTTCCACTGCAGCACATTCCAGATCATCACAACTACTTGCTTGTTTTTCTAAAGAATTCTTATTTCCCCCTTGTTGCTTTGCCAATTGTCTTAAAGTTTGGGTGTGGTATTTGCTCTTTTACTTATGAATGCGTTAGTTCACCTGACTGATGGCAAGTTCAGTCAAAACTGGTTATAAATGTTCAATTTGATTGAATGTGTTCAATATGCCTGGGTGGAAGTAAAGTGTGTGGAAAAGGTAAACTCAAATGCTGTAAAAAAAAAAAAATAAGTTCATGTTGATTTCTCTGCGTTTCTAGGATGCCAATTTTGGCTGGGTAGATAGCACCCTCTCAGAGGGCTGTGTTATATCCCACTCCAGCGACTGAACAAATAATCCCAGGCTGATGTTTCAAGAGTAGCACGGTATGGGTAGCACAGTGGTCAGCAAAGTTGCTTCACAGCTCCAGGGTCCCAGGTTCGATTCCCCGCTGGGTCACTGCCTGTGCGTAGTCTGCACGTTCTCCCCGTGTCTGCGTGGGTTTCCTCCGGGTGCTCCGGTTTCCCCTCTCAGTCCAAAGATGTGCAGGCTAGGTGGATTGGCCTTGCTAAATTGCCCTTAGTGTCCAAAAAGGTTAGGTGGGGTTACTGGGTTACGGGGATAGGGTGGGCTTAAGTAGGGTGCTCTTTCCAAGATCCGGTGCAGACTTGATGGGCCAAATGGCCTCTTTCTGCACTGTAAATTCTATGACGTCTATGAGACCTGTGGAGGTGCTGGGCTGTCGGGTGCTATTCTTTGGCTGAAAGGTTAGCCATGGCGACTAGGGGCTTTTCACAGTAACTTCACTGAAGCCTACTTGTGACAAGCTATTATTATTATTATTATTATTATTATTGTCTACCCCTGTCTGGTGACGATGTCCAGGCAGTGTCACAATGCAGTTTGCACAGCTTACATGTGCACAAATTGACCTCCTGCATTACAACAGCAACTATGCTTTAAAAAGTTCTTCATTGACTATGAAGTGCTGTGGGACATAACGAGATTTTGAAAGCTGAGCCCATCTGTCTTGGAACCAGCCAAGCAAAATTGCAACATTGGGAAAGTATTTATCAACAGTACACCATTGTTCATACTGTCAATGGTGCGACACACTCCCTATGCCCTCATTGAAATTGAGCCGATTGTGCAATTCATTCCCTCGGCCTCGAGGCTGTAATCCTCTCCACCCCTTCTTCCCCTCCCTTGCAAACTGGGGAAGTCCCAGCCCACCTCAGTCTGTCTTCCCTCCAAACCTCTGTCATTCCTCCCGTTCCTCCGGCATTTACCAGGCTTTTAAAACACAAGCCTGGAATTGTGAAATGAATACTTCATCTCATACGTAGGCTCTAGAACCTAATGGTATTTGGGCATTGATTCATCACCAGGGTTTCTCCTGGACGTGAGGGATGAGACACCACTCATGCTATTGGGACTTTGAGAGAGATTTTGTCCACAGCATGCCATTCCTGAAGACCTAACCGGAAGTCTGTCGCCTCTGCTCTCTTTCTTTATCCCATTTCCCATGAGATTACCATTAACACCAGTTCTGGCGGCATGTTTGGGAGACTTTGCGAACAAGCGGTGGCGGCCATGAAACACGGAATCAGCTGACAATGCTGAAGTTTACGGGCACACCCGCTATCAGCTGACTATGCTGCAACTTACGGGCACACCCGCTATCAGCTGACAATGCTGCAGCTTACGGGCACACCCGCTATCAGCTGACAATGCTGCAAGTTACGGGCACACCCACTATCAGCTGACAATGCTACAGCTTACGGGCACACCCGCTATCAGCTGACAATGCTGAAGTTTACGGGCACACCCGCTATCAGCTGACAATGCTGCAGCTTACGGGCACACCCGCTATCAGCTGACAATGCTGCAAGTTACGGGCACATCCACTATCAGCTGACAATGCTGCAGCTTACGGGCACACTATGAAAGAGCCTCCTGGACAAACCGGAAGGTTCTGCATCGTGGCCAAAGCTTTCCTGACCAACTCCATTGCTGTTAGCATAAAGATTTGAGAGCACAAAAGTGGCAGGAGTGTCTTTTTGCACCATTAAGTTTCACTTTGTAAATGTTTTGCATGACATTAATTTCACTTTACTTCTATGTTCATCATGGTTAGGTGTCGGGGATAGCTTAGTCAGAGAGCTAAACGACACTGACACGCCTCACTGTTGGCACACATTGATGGTAACAAGGGAATTGAGGAAATTCCTTTATTGTGAAAGGAACAATGTTGTGTGATTTTGTTCACTTTTTATTGAATGTTCATATTCATGTCCAGTGTTGTACTCCCCACTCTGTGGGACATGGCTGAACTTGTAGTCTCAGCTGGCCCTCCGTCCCATTGTAAAGGACATTATCTGAGATTACCCTCGATGGGACTGTCTGAAATGTTACAGGTGAACCCAAAGCCCTGAAAGGACTCAGTCAGCCAACACCTTGAGATGGATACACATTTGGGCAGTGTTGACACCACCCTTCATTTTGAGTATATTTGTGAATGGCTTCTTCTCACCACCCCATCCCATTTCATTACTTCATGCCCGTGACCCACCTCCATACAAGAGTTAATTCTTCTGCCCCCCCGGCTGTTGAGTTAAGTGAGGAAAACTGCTGACTTTACACACAGCTGCACAAAACCAACAGGCGCACGCCATTTTTAGCCAAACATGAACAAGATTCTCATGTGCTGCTGGCTTTATCGTGAAGGTAGAACATAATTTAAAAGTTTTATGTTGATGAGTATTCATGGCATACAAATGTATTCAAGTAAGGACCCAGCGCAGGATGACAGGAGACTGGACACACACAAACACACTGCTAACTTTACCCCTGCAACCTAACCCACTCTTGGGCACCGTAAAATCCTCCCCATGTCGGTTAACAGTTTCTAATGTTCTCCCATTTGCAGGGACGAGGATGCTCTTGCTAAGACTCTTGATGAAAATGCGGTCAAGCCTGAAGGCTGGCTTGATGATGAACCCGAGTACATTTCTGACCCTGATGCAGAAAAACCAGAGGACTGGTATGTTTACTTTCTTAATTCAGCTCTCTTCAAAACTGTAAGTGCATCCAGCAAAATAAAACTGCTGGTTTGTGTGCCTCTTCGGGTTGAGGCAGGAGTATTAGGGCTGTTGGATGTGGGGCATTATGATAAATGGACAGAACTGAGGGTTAACGTTATATCCAAATCAACCACTGGAGGGAGCTAGATGTCGAACTATATAAGGCATCAATGCGTAGCCTTGTGGGCAAGAGGTTGAGCAGAAAGCTAGAAGACAGACTGTAGGAAAGATAGTGTGAGTGAGAGCAGATCATAGTTATTGTATTAGTGTAGAGATTAGGAGTGGATGAGTGTAGATTGTATGTTTATTATTAACTGTGTTTATAATATAGGAGTTAAGTGTTGAATCTGATCAAATAGTGTAAATAAATCTTTAGCTTTGTTCAATACAAAAGCTATTTGTGGTCTTTGTCAACACTACACCAACCATCCTAGAATTAGCACCACAAAGGACATCACAGGATGGAATTTTCTGGTGGAGGAATGTGGTGCTTCAGAGATGGGTTGGTAAGCATCCATCTTCTGAGACTGTTAGTTTTGGGGTATTAGGTTGGGGGGGGGGGGGGGGGAGGAGGGGTGCACTTTTTTCATCAGTAATCTGGACTGCAATAACATTGATGAAGCCATTACCCTAAAGAATGGCCATTACCCTGAAGAATGGCACAGTGGTTAGCACTGCCACCGCACCATTGTCCTGGGTTCAGTTCCAGTCTTGGGTGACGGTCTGTGCTGAGTTTGCACTTTCTCCTGTGTCTGTGTAGGTTTCCTCCCACAGTTCTAAGATGTGCAGGTTAGGTGGACTGGCCGTGCTAAATTGCCCCTTAGTGTCCAAAGATGTGCCGGTTAGATGGGGTTACGGGGATAGGGCAGGCAGGTGGATCTAGGTGTGGTGCTCTTTCGGAGGGTCGGTGTAGACTCGATGGGCCAAATGGCTTCCTTCTGTACTGTAGGGATTCTCTGGTTCTATAATATATTGGTTGCGAATACCAGTAGAACATTTACTGGTAGTGACACTTTTCTCATTGTGCCTCTGTAGGGATGAGGAAATGGATGGTGAATGGGAGGCTCCTCAAGTAGCGAACACCAAGTGTGAAAGTGCTCCAGGATGTGGACTGTGGAAAGTGCCAATGATTGATAATCCAGATTACAAGGGGAAATGGAAGGCTCCAATGATTGATAACCCCAACTACCAGGTAATGTTAACAAAGTTGGCAATGCTACTTTGTTTAAAGACGTTGTGTTGACTGTAGCTGGCAACAATTGCTCCCTATTATAAAAACCTTTCATGATTGTGAATGCTTCTTTTAAACCTTATCCTCTGCTCGAAGAAGAACAGTCCCATTTTCTCCAATCTCTCTGCGTCAAAAGAACATGGGAGATCGGAGTAAGCCATTTGGCTCCTCGAGCCTGATTCGCCATTCAACTAGACCATGGCTCAGCTTCCACTTAGATGCCAATATCCCACACTATCATCTAATTCCTTGATGTCTTTAACATCTAGAGATCCATTGTTCTCTGTCTTGAATGTACTCAATGACTCAGCCCCGACAGCCCTCTACTATAAAGAATTCCAATGATTTCCCACATCAGTCTTAAATGACCGTCGCCTTATTCTGAAACTAAGTTCCCATGTTATGGACTCCCCAGCTGGGGGAAGTATTTTTCCTGCGTCAACCCTATTGAACCCTATAAACGTTTTTGTCTGCCTCAAAGCGATCACCCTCGTTCTTCTAAATGTTAGAAAATATAGGCGCAGGCTCCTCAATCACTCCTCATTGGACAATCCTGCCGTCTCAGGGATCATTCTGATGAACCTTTGTTGCATTTCCTCTATAAGTGTGTCCTTGGTTAAGAGTCAACATGGTACTCCAGGTGCAGTCTCACCCATGCTGTATAGGATTGCAGCAAGGCTTCTTTATTCGCCTACTCAAATTCTCCTGCAGTAAAGGCCAACATATAATTGGCCTTCCTAACTGCCTGCTGCATCTGCATTCAGTGACTTATGAACAAGGACACCCAGGTCACTTTCAACACTTCTCAATCTCTCACCATTTAAGGACTACTCTGTATTTCTGTTTTTCCTACCAAAGTGGATAACTACATTTTTCTGCATTATATTCCATCTGCCTTTTTCTTGCCCACTCACCAAACCTGTCTAAATCCCCCGAGATGTCTCTTTGCATCCTCCTCGCAACTCACATTCCCACCTTAGTTTTGTGGAATCAAACTTGGGAAATATTATCACATTTGGTCCCCACATCCAAATTATTGATATAGATTATGAGTAGCTGACACTGAAACTCTGACCCTTGCAATGTGCCCCACACAGTCACAACTTGCCAGCCTGAGAATGACAAGTTTATTCCTATGCTATTTTCTTTCCGTTAACCAATTCTCAATCCATGCCAATATACTACCTCTGAATCAGTAATTTTGCTTACTATCCTTTGATCATTGGAGTCCCTCGTCCCTGGAACCAGCCAATGCAAATCAATATTCATAAAATCAATGGGGAACAAACCAAGGGGGTGGGACTAATGGGATAGTTCTTTCAAAGAGCCAGCATGGGTCCAACAGGCTGAATGGCCGCCTCCGGTTCTGCAGAATGATATGAATTGCATTTGGCTAGTGGTAAGAAAAAGTGAACTCCACACTTTACAGATTTTCGACCAGTTTTGAATTCTAAATGCTATATTCCGCAAGCTCGTTTTATGATGATGGGATCTCATCTCAATCTTGATATCTGTCACTGGTACGATTAGTGAAGGATTTAACTTTATTAACTTTCTGATCTAGGGAGTCTGGAAACCAAGGAAGATTTCCAACCCAGATTACTTTGACGATCTGCATCCATTCAAGATGACTCCTATCGGTGCTATTGGTTTAGAGCTGTGGTCAATGACATCAGATATCTTCTTTGACAACTTCATTATCTGCTCTGACAAGGCGGTGGTTGAACAGTGGACAAGTGATGGCTGGGGTCTGAAGAGAGCAGCTGAGGGGACTGCTGAGGTACGGGCAGTATCGAGGATGGTTTCTTAGATTTTAGATTTAAATTTATTGTCATATAGATTTATAGGTTTAGGAATATATGAAAGGGGAGGCTGTTAAGACACTTTAACCTAGTCCACCATTCACTGAGAGCATGACCAATCTCCGATCTATCTCTGTGTGCCGCCCCGTGTACCTGTGTATCTGATTAACAGATCAATCTCAGGTTTAAAATTAACAATTGGCCCAGCATCAACAGCTGTTCAAGGGTGAGAATTTGAAACTTCCACCAGCCTTTTGCATGTAGAAATGTTTCCTAATTTCACTCCATAGAAATGTTACCGTGGAGCTCTGGCTTAAAAAAATTAGCCTCTCCAATTAGCAGATTATCTCCAACCACTCTATCTGTTCCCAATCTCTTAATCTTTTTTTTATCAAATCACCTCTTAACCGTCTAAATTCCAGGGAATATAACCCAAGTTTGTGAAAGCTCTCCTTTTATTTTAACCGTCGCCGTCTATGGGCGGCTCGGTAGCACAGTGGTTAGCACTGTTGCTTCACAGCACCAGGGTCCCAGGTTCGATTCCCAGCTTGGGTCACTCTGTGCGGAGTCTGCACGTCCTCCCCGTGTGTGCGTGGGTTTCCTCCGGGTGCTCCCGTTTCCTCCCACAAGTCCCGAAAGACGTGCTTGTTAGGTGAATTGGACATTCTGAATTCTCCCTCCGTGTACCCGAACAGGCGCCGGAATGTGGCGACTAGGGGATTTTCACAATAACTTCATTGCAGTGTTAATGTAAGCCTGCTTGTGACAATAATAAAGATTATTATTATGATTATAGATCGTATTATTATTATGATTATAGATCTAATTCTAGTAAACTTATGCAGCTCCCCAAAAGCCAATGTACCTTTTTTGGTAGGAATAATCTGAGAAATGGTTTCCCTTAGCTAGAGAGTGCAGA
This sequence comes from Scyliorhinus torazame, assembly GCF_047496885.1. Taxonomy (NCBI): domain Eukaryota; kingdom Metazoa; phylum Chordata; class Chondrichthyes; order Carcharhiniformes; family Scyliorhinidae; genus Scyliorhinus; species Scyliorhinus torazame. The sequence goes on from NC_092713.1 coordinate 305,001,399, forward strand.
ACCGAGTTAAAACCAAAGTAATTAGTATTTGTGGCGTGAGGTAGCAATGAACAATATAATATTCTCATGTCCAAAAGGTCTGATAAAGCAACGTTTGATTACGTGCATTTTGTTTTTTGTAGTCGGGAGTAGTTGGGCAGTTGATGTCGGCAGCTGAAGAACGACCATGGCTTTGGATCGTGTACATCCTCATCATCGCCTTGCCCGTGTTCCTGGTTATTGTGTTCTGCTGTACCGGGAAGGTAGGAACATCTTCCCGAAACTGGGTTGTTGCAGCTGTTGAGTGCAGTATTTTCGGACTTGTCAAAGCGTCTGTTTGGGGACCGCCTGCTTCGGCAGTCGGTGCCCTGTTGGGCTCGTTGCCTGGGAGATGGTCCACAATTGTGGGCTGCCTTCCTGATGCCTGACCGCAAGGCTATCCATGTGCCAAGCAAGGCAGTAAGCCTTCAAAGACCGTCAAGGGTTGGGGAGGGGTGAGGGAATTAGACAAGGGTCAGTTGCTTTCTGATTCCTGCCGTATCACCGAGTGTTTGTGAGCCAAGAGCGAGATTGGTCTTGACTACTGGATATTAAGAGCCAGCTGATGCGATAGATAGAAATTATTTTTCACAAGGGGGCGGTGGCACGGTGTAGACTAGTAACCCAGAGACTGGTTATCCCCAGGTTAGAATTCCACCATGGCAAAGGGCGGCATGTGGCACAATGGTTGGCACTGGGACTGCGGCGCTGAGGTCCCAGGTTCAAATCCCGGCCCTGGGTCACTGTCCTTGTGGAGTTTGCACATTCTCCCCATATCTGTGTGGATTTCATCCCCACAACCCAAAGATGTGCAGGTTAGGTGGATTGGACATGCAAAATTGCCTCTAATTGGAAAAGAAAATAATTGGGTACTCTGAATTTATTTTAAAAAAAAGAATTCCACCATGGCAGATGGTGAAATTTGAACTAAATATAAATTTTAAAATCTAATGATGACCCAGTGATTAGCACTGCTGCCTCGCTGTGCCAGGGACCCACGTTCAATTCCGGCCTTGGGTGACATTCTTCCCGTATCGGCGTGGGTTTCCTCTGGATGCTCCGATTTTCTCCCACAGTTCAAAGATGTGTAAATTAGGTGGGGTTACGGAGATAGAGCGGCTAGGTCGGGCGCTCTTTCAAAGGGACGGTGCAGACTCGAATGGCTTTCCTCTGTACTGTAGGGGTTTATTGTATTTTATCTGAGTGTCAAATTTACAGCTGTTTGGCTATGTTTTTGTTTGTTTGTCATCTCTCTCCCCCCGCCCCCCCCCCAGTATTCTTAGTTTGATTTTTGTATTTTAGTTACTCACTAATGCAAAGATAATGACCCAACCCACCCACTTTTACCTTGTGTAAATTGTCTTCAACCCTTCCTCTCTGCCAACTCCTCCAAGTGCAAGGAACTCACGGATGAATTTGTCACTAAGATGTAGACGATCTGATCAGCCACTTTCTTCCTTCCACTAGCCCACCTGGCTAAATCTCCTTTAAAGTTCCCCTGTCCTAGCCCTGAACCTGTCCATGAGACCCACCTCCAGGTGCCTTAGTTAGCTGACGGTGTTAAAGGTTTTCTCTCTTCAGGTGTCTGCCCTTTAAATCTGTCATCATCACCCTTCTTTTTGAAGAAAAACAAACCGTGACCACTGTCCTTGAAAGCTACTGCCACATTCTACTACTTTCCGTACCTGTCCAAAGTCCTTGAATATATTGTTTCCCAAACCTGTGCCAGTCTTTTCCAGAACTCTATTCAAAGCCCTCCAATCAGGCTTTCACTCCTGGCTGTGACTTTGACAAAGGTAAATTCTCTCCTCATCCTCCTGGACTTGTCTGTAATCTTCACTATCTGGGCACTTGTCTGGTCCTGTTCTTTTCTGTCTAATCATAGCCAGAGTATCATTTGCAATAGTTTCTCTTCCTGTTCCTGCACCACTGCCTCTGGTGTCCCCCAGAGATTTCTGCTTGGCCCCTTGCATCTCATCTACACTCTGCCCCTTGGCGGCATCATTTGGTGGTGCGGTGTTAATTTCTCTCTAAATTGTCAGACTGCTTTCCGACATCCAGTACTGGATAATGTAGTGATCCCAGACCAGACACCCAAAAGTTTGGTTAAAATCCCAGATGGGAACCCCAAATTTTGTTACAATCCCGTTAGGGACCAATAACATTTATTTGTTGAAGTAGGCAAGATTTGAAATCCTAATTACTTGCTAGTAGAATAAAGCAACAGGAGAACTGTGGTTGAACACGGCACAAAGTACCGTGGTAGACACCACCAAGACTGATTCCCTGGATTTCCCAGCAACCCACCCAGATGACCGTGATCGCTTGAGGCACAAAATCCTTTCAAAACTGTTTTTCCTCATGAGGGGTTTCAGCTCCTCCGTTTCTGAGAGCTAGACTGATAGTCAGCTGACAGCAGCTCTACACCATCCGAATTACACGGGTATAATCCTTGCCCAAAAGGCGCCTCAAATACTCACAAACCTGCTCCCAGGTCCAATCTTCTTATATCTTTCCAGCTGAGTTGGCCTATTGAGACTGCATTCCCCTGTGATGGCCTGGCTACTCTCCAGCATCTATACACAGGCATGATGCTAACTTATCAACCATGCTGCTGCCAACAATTGCTCCTGGGCTTCCTCAATCTCCTCCGCAGTATCAAGCAATCCTTGCTTCTGGGCTTCCCTGAGCTTCATTCTCAGCAGCACGGGGCTAATAGCTCCCGGGGCTTCCCTGAGCCCCAGTCCCCTCAGCAACACGGGGCCAACAGCTCCCGGGGCTTCCCTGAGCCCCAGTCCCCTCAGCAACACTGGGCTAATACCTCCCGGGGCTTCCCTGAGCCCCAGTCCCCTCAGCAACACGGGGCCAACAGCTCCCGGGGCTTCCCTGAGCCCCAGTCCCCTCAGCAACACGGCTAACAGCTCCCAGGGCTTCCCTGAGCCCCAGTCCCCTCAGCAACACGGCTAACAGCTCCCAGGGCTTCCCTAAGCCCCAGTCCCCTCAGCAACACGGGGCTAATAGCTCCCGGGGCTTCCCTGAGCCCCAGTCCCCTCAGCAACACGGGGCCAACAGCTCCCGGGGCTTCCCTGAGCCCCAGTCCCCTCAGCAACACGGGGCCAACAGCTCCCGGGGCTTCCCTGAGCCCCAGTCCCCTCAGCAACACGGGACTAACAGCTCCCGGGGCTTCCCTGAGCCCCAGTCCCCTCAGCAACACGGGGCTAACAACTCCCGGGGCTTCCCTGAGCCCCAGTCCCCTCAGCAACACGGCTAACAGCTCCCAGGGCTTCCCTAAGCCCCAGTCCCCTCAGCAACACGGGACTAACAGCTCCCGGGGCTTCCCTGAGCCCCAGTCCCCTCAGCAAAACGGGGCCAACAGCTCCCGGGGATTCCCTGAGCCCCAGTCCCCTCAGCAACACGGGGCTAACAGCTCCCGGGGCTTCCCTGAGCCCCAGTCCCCTCAGCAACATGGGGCTAACAACTCCCGGGGCTTCCCTGAGCCCTAGTCCCCTCAGCAACACGGCTAACAGCTCCCAGGGCTTCCCTATGCCCCAGTCCCCTCAGCAACACGGGACTAACAGCTCCCGGGGATTCCCTGAGCCCCAGTCCCCTCAGCAACACGGGACTAACAGCTCCCGGGGATTCCCTGAGCCCCAGTCCCCTCAGCAGCATGGAATTAATGGCAGCACTTCAGCTGAATGGAGCTGACCTCCTCTTCGCAGCACAGGTTGCTGTTCACTCTGCCCCTTGAACTGATTGTGACCTTTTTAATTTTCTGACCGGGTTCCACCCTATTCCTAGATAGAGCCTGATGTATCCAAGCTGGGTACATTCTGTACCTTGAATGTTAAAGTCTCCTGTCTACCAGAGATTACCCCCACGGGTGCCAACTTTATATATTTTTAAAAAGCCACAAAAATCTCTCACGTTCATTCCCTCAAAATAAAGAGGAATTTACTCCAGTCTAATATTGGGAAGACTGAAGCCATTGTCCTTGGTCCCTTCTATTTCCACCTCTGTAACTTCATTCCCTGCTATACCTTTGTGACCTCTAAACTTGACCATTGGAATGCACTTCAGGCCGACCTCCCACTTTCCACTCGTCATAAACGGACGTATTTGAAAACTCTGCTGCCCTTGTTCTTATTGGCATTAAGACTAGGCTCATCGGCCTGTGCCAGCTGACCTACACTGGCTTCTGGTTAAGCAAAGCCTCCATTTTAAAAATTCTTATCCTCGTTTTCAAATTCTTCCTGATGTCTAATCTCCTTGATGAGCAATCGATATACTCGAGACAAAGGTATTCCGTAACTGAGGCTTTAATGCACTAGAACTGATCCCCAGCAGCTTCGTAACAGAAAGTGAAGGCTGCTGGGACGGCATATCTCTTATACTCCGCCTTCAGGGCGGAGCTACTTCACACAGCCAATGGTAGACTCCAGGGTCTCAACCAATGGCGTCGGCCTCTCCGGTACTGCAATACCTGGTATTACCACACTCCTCCAGCTCTAAGGTTTCATTCAATTGTGATCTCATGCATCCTGGGTTTTAAGAGGGGGGGGGGGGGGGGGGGCCGCCGATGGCCTAGTGGTATTGTCAATGGTCTAGCAATCCAGAGACCCAGGCTAATGGTCTGCGGACATGGGTTCAAATCCCCCCATGGTGGAACTTTTAAAAAAAAAAAAGAAAAAAAAATTTAGAGCCCCCAATTTTTTTTCCCAATTAAGGGGCAATTTAGCGTGGCCAATCCACCTACTCTGCACATCTTTGGGTTGTGGGGGTGAAACAGACCCGGGGAGAATGTGCAAACTCCACATGGACAGGGGGCCGGGATTAAACTGGGCCCTCAGTGCCCTAGGCAGCAGTGCTAACCACTGCGCCACCGTGTCGCCCTGGATGATGAAACATCAATTCAATAAAACATCTCTAATTAGAAGTCTAAAGATGACCATGAAACCGTTGTCGATTTGTCGTAAAACCCCATCTGGTTCAGTAATGTCCTTTAGGGAAGGAAATCTGCTGTCCTCACCTGGTCTGGCCTACATGTGACTCCAGAAGCTTGACTTTTGACTATCCCTCAGGGGCAATTAGGGATAGGCAATAAATGCTGGCCCAGTGTCACCCATATCCCATGAAAGAATTGTTAATAAATCACTCCACCATTGTTGGCCACGACATCAGCGGCCTGGGCCGTAAGCTCTGGAATTCCTTCCTTGCTCCTCTGCAATAAGCAATTATCCCCAGGTCCTGCCTCTTAGTTCTAGTGACTAAGTGCAGCCCTGTCTTAATCGTGAATTGCTGTGCCTATACTTGGTGGCTAAAGCTTTGTAATTTGGCAAGTGGAGGTCCAGTGGATTTGGCATGAGTTGTTGAAAGAGTTGATTATTGTCTTCTAGAAAGATTCTGCTGCTGAATACAAGAAGACTGACGCCCCACAGCCTGATGTGAAGGAGGAAGAAATGGAGGAGGAAGAAGAGACAAAAAAAGAAACTGAAGAGCAAAAGATAAGTAAGTAAATCCCGTGCTACCTTTTGAAGAGGAGTAGGAGTGTTCTGTGCTGGTGTCCCAGGGCCAATATTTATCCTGCAACCTAAGTCATTTTCCATTTAAAAGAAAGAGATGATCTGCCAATCACATTGCTGGTTATGGAATCCGCCTCTGTGCAATTGAGCTGCTGTGTTACTGTCATGAACCCCGTTCATGTTCTCTGGGAGGATACCCCAACTTGGGGATGTATAATTTTGTGTTTGGAATGGTGTGAGAATAAGCGGTCCAATCATTGTATAACAACTGTGAGAGACTATTTATTAAATTAAAGAAAAGACAAATAAACACAAACAGGACCACACTACACTAAGACAATCAAGTATCTGAATTAGTACAAACACACAGTTTATGTAGAACGTACCCCTTGTTCCAAAATATATCTACCATCACTGAACTCTTTAAGACATCCCCTACCCCCCAAACAACATTCAAATTAAATAAATCTATAAGTTTAAAAACAGCTTATGGTTACCACACAATACAGGGACTGGGAAACATCTCGGCTTGGTCCAGTGAGGATGCTTAAACTGCTGTTACAAAGGTTTTCTGCACTGCCTGAGCTCTAAGACTTGGAGACTGTTAGAAGTAAAACTTGGCCTCCGGGCTGCTGGCTGGAAACTGGCCTATCTTTTTGAGCTCGCTGGGTGTCAACTGACCTCTCTTGCTTCTGAGGGCTGGGCAATTATACCTTGGTTCCATTTTGATTCTGCCTTCTGTGTATCAAATTCTTTGACTCTAGACATTAGCATGTGTATACCTCATTGATCTCCCAATCGCCCAGACCATCTGTTTCGACTCATATGATCAGGTATGAATTCGCTATCTGCTAATCTTATTACTGGGAAAGACTCATCTCTTTCAGCCTTAGACTGGCTACTGCTGTTGCTAGGCAGATTTCTACCTGTTGCTGGGCATATCACGGGGCATATGAGGGGGTGGCACGGTAGCACAGTAGTTAGCACTGTGGCTTCATAGCACCAGGGACCTGGGTTCGATTCTTGGTTTGGGCCACTGTCTGTGTGGAGTCTGCACGTTCTCCCCGTGTCTGCGTGGGTTTCCACCGGGTGCTCCGGTTTCCTCTCACTAGTCCCGAAAAACGTGCTTGTTAGGTGAATTGGACATTCTGAATTCTCCCTCAGTGTACCCGAACAGGCGCTGGAGAGTGGCGACTAGGGGATTTTCACAGTAACTTCATTGCAGTGTTAACGTAAACCTACTTGTGACACCAATAAAGATTATGATTATTACTAGGTAAATTCTTGACGGTTAGCTCTACCCCCCTCCCTGCAAATCGTTGCCCAGTTAGCTAATGTAGTCCCACAGCACCAGGTTGTAGTCCCACAGCACCAGGTTAAAGTCCAACAGGTTTATTTGGAATCACTAACTTTTGAAGAGCAGCTCCTTCGTCGCCCGAGGAAGGAGCTGCGCTCCAAAAGCTAGTGATTCCAAATAAACCTGTTGGACTTTAACCTGGTGTTGTAAGACTTCTTACCGTGCCCACCCCAGTCCAACGCCGGCATCTCCACATCACAGTTAGTTAATGCTTTGGGAAGAGTTTTGTGTTTTTGTTGATTTGATCTAGAGAATGCTTTAGAAACAAACCCAGCTTCCCTTCGTTAAACGTCAGAATTGGAGATGCGATCTGGGTGCCTGTGAGGCACATGATAGGTTGATCTGTGGCCTAGTAAGTGTGCAGAAGCCATGTAATTAAAATGACACCTGGTTAAAGCAGGAGGGCTAAACAATGGTCTGTCAGCAGAATACTGCATTGTGCCTTTGGATACAGTTGCCTCTGCATTCGAAGGACTTTTTGGTCTGGAATCTAGTCTGCAGACTCCTTCTTTCATTCGTTACATTTTCTGGAACTGGAGGTCTCCAATCCTCGAGAGTTGCTTTTTCCAATTGCAGCATTTTATCATTTGAATGTTCACATTCCAAAGCATTATTGAATAATGAACTGTAAGGAATATAGCCTGACAGGACGCTGATCTATTTCTTGTTGCTTCTGTGTAATTATCTTGGAAATAAATTCAATTTTTAGCCTGATAGGGGTCTTTCTCATTGGATTCCGTCATAATTTTAGAGGATGTTTCTTCTCGGGGAATTCCAAAACTAAGGGCCATAAGTAACAGATACTGACTCACAAATCCAGCAGGGAATCTGCAAGAAAATGTCTTAGTGCAGCAAGAAATTTGGAACGTGCTTACGCAACGATGAAATGAATGGCATGGATGCATTTTAAGGAGAAGTGGAAGAGTATATGAGGGAGAAAAGAATAGATTATGCTGATGGGGTGAGATGAAGTGAATATTGTAGCTATAAGCGCAGGTCAGAGGTGAGGAATCTCCTGACTTCCCAAAGCCTGTCCTCCATCTGCAAGGCAGGAATGTGATGGAACACTCCACTTAGAGTGCAGCTCCAGCAACACCATCCAGGGCAAAGCAGCATGCTTGATTGGTACCACATTCTCCATCTTCAACATTCAATCCCTCCACCACTGACTATAAGTATGGTAGTAGTATGTATCATCTACAAGATCCACTGCAGGAATTCACCAAGGCTCCTTCAGCAGCACCTTCCAAACCCACAACTGCTACCAGAAGAACAAAGGTAGCAGGTACCTGGGATACCACCACCTAGAAGTTCCCCTCCAACCCACTCACCATCCTCACTTGAAAATATTGCTGTTCCTTCACTGTCGCTGGGTCAAAATCCAAGAACTTCCGCCCCAGCAGCACTGTGGGTGTACCCACACCACATAAACTGCAGCGGTTCAAGAAGGCAGCACCGCACCACCACCTGAAGGGCAACTAGGGATGGGCAATAAATGCTGGCCAAGCCACAGACGCTCACATCTCAAAAGGATCCTGATGGGTGGGAGTGTCTGGGAATATGGGATAGACCATTTAGGACAGAGATGAGGAGAAATTTCTTCATCTTGAGTGGTCGGCCTGTGGAATTCATTACCACAGAAAGCAGTTGAGGCCAAAACATTGTCTGTTTTCAAGAAGCAGTTAAATGTAGCAATTAGGGCAATGTGTTCAAAGGATATGGGGGGAAAGCGGGATTGAGCTACTGAGTTGGATGATCAGCCATGATCATAATGAATAGCGGAGTGGGCTCGAAGGGACGAATGGCGACCTATTTTCTATGATTCTATAAGAACTTTTTGTAAAAACATATGATGGGAGGAGGTTTGTGTGGAACATTTTACATCAGCTGGACTGAATGGACTTTGCTGGGGATTCTATGTAGTGTTTACCATCATTTATTTATTTTAAAAAATTTATTTTATTACAAACATGTATCAAAGCAGGTTACAGCAAATAAACGCCCTGGGAAACATACTTCCCAACAATCTACTATACAGTCTGTACAGATTTTTCACCTTTACATCCTCCCTCCCCCATACCACCCACGCCCCCCCTGCGACGAACAGCTCCTCAAACATGGTCACAGTCCAGCAAAATTTGCCGCTGTGCAATCAGAGAGGCGAAGGCCACAACATCGGCCGTCCTCCTCTCCATGAGCTCCGGCTTCTCTGAAATCCCAAATATCGCCACCAAAGGGTCCACCTTCTCCTCCACTACCCTGGCTAAGACTGCGAACACTCCCGCCCAGAATCTTCCCAATTTTTCGCAACCCCAAAACATGTGCGCGTGATTCGCTGGCCTCCACCCACACCTCTCACACTCATCTGCTACCCCTTGAAAGAACCCACTTATTCTCGCCCGAGTCATATGCACCATCTTAAACTGTATCAGGCTCATCCCTGCTCAAGAGGAGGTCCCGTTTACCCTTCGCAGTGCCTCACTCCATACTCGCCAATTGATCTCCCTCCAAACTCCGCTTCCCATTTCTCCTTGATCTTTACCACCCGCTCACCTCCCTGCTCCCCCAGCCACTTGTATATATCTCCAATTTATCCCTCCCCTTCCACATCCGGAAGCAGCAGTCGCTACAGCAGGGTGTATCCCGCCAACCTAGGAAACCCCCTCCAGACCTTTCGTGCAAAGTCCCTAACCTGTAGATACCTGAACGCACCACCCCTCGGCAGCTCTACCCTCTCGCTTGGCTCCTTCAGACTGGCGAACGCTTCCTCCAAATACAAATCTCTCCCCTTGACCAGCCTCACTTCCCTCCACCTCCTATATACGCTGTCCATCCCCGTGTTTACCATCTTTTAGAGTACAAATGAGAATCGGATGGCATTCCATCTTTGGTGTACCATATGTAATGGGTAAACAATTTCAGAGTATGGGTCATAGTTTGCAAGAATGGGTGTGCTTATAGAAATAACCTGTGAGTAAAAGCCCAAGCTGTAACATTGGGAAATTCTTTCCATTAACATTACTGGGCGAGGAGAGGATAATTATAAATGAGGATTTTCCACTTTTTAAAAAAACCTGTGAACCAGCTTGTGTTATGACCAGAGCTGCTGTCATTGCTGAGAAAGCCAGACCCCTGAATGAAGTCCCATCTCGCTGATCATAAACCTTTCTTGTTTATTGCGAAAATGAGGAAGAGCTACTGACCTCAAAAGCTTTGAACTCCATTAGCACCTTTTGGACTTTTTAAAAATTAAAAGATTGGAAACACATAAGATAAAAGGTGCACAGTTAAAACCGTCTTCCAGAACAATCCCCCAAAAAACATGCTTGGCCAGAATATGCAATTACACTACCTTTTTTGGCAATGACCCCTTATAGATTTTAACATAAAAAATCCAGTAAATATCACCCAAGTCAAGGAATTGTTGTCACTTCATAAAGGTACACTTCCAATCTGCAATTCCAATAGGCAGTTTAGAATGAAAAATGAAATGAAATAAATCGCTTATTGTCACAAGTAGGCTTTAAATGAAGTTACTGTGAAAAACCCCTAGTCGCCACATTCCAGCGCCTGTTCGGGGAGGCTGTTACAGGAAACCAGCTGTTTCCTAAAACAGACTCTCCTGGCTTAACATTGGGTGGTTGCCTCCAGTTCAAAACTTTCATATCTTTTCAGTAGCTTGCACTGGAAGGAACTAAGTCTTCAGGGCTTCCCCCAATGCTGTTAAATATCCCTGTCCTTAAATATCTCTTTTTCCCCTTTCATTTCAGGTTTCAGATCTTCAAGTACCTCTTTGAACTTCTCCAAACATTTAAAAATCTTTCTATTTTGTCTCTACTTCCTGGTCAATAAAATGTAATTCCTTCCCCTGCTTACTCATGGAACCCTGTAAAGTGCAAATGTTCCTTGTCATCTCTGAACTCCCTTTTGAAATGTAACCGCGAAAACATTTCCTCACTTATCTCGCATTTCAAATTTCAGACCCAATCTATTTACTTGCAACTCAAACCCACATAACCCCTCATTACAAATGAACAAACCTAATGCCTTTTAAGCTTTCAGATCTCCTCGCAGACGACCTGTCTCTAGTAACCTTCCCCCTATTTAATTAACCTTGGTCTCTCTCTCTCTCTCTCACACACACTTTCACTACACAGAAAACATGATCATAAAAATATACATCTCATCACAGTTAAAAATAGTAAGGAGCCTTACAACACCAGGTTAAAGTCCAACAGGTTTGTTTCGAATCACTAGCTTTCGGGGCACTGCTCCTTCCTCAGACGAATGGAGCAGTGCTCGGAAAACTAGTGATTCGAAACAAACCTGTTGGACTTTAACCTGGTGGTGGTGTAAGACTTCTTACTGTGCTCACCCCAGTCCAACGCCGACATCTCCACATCAGAGTTAAAAATAGTATGAGATTTGTATTCGGAATAAATTAGGATTAGGATCCAATGCAATGACCCTGCCAAAGAAATGACAGTCGGGGTTTTTAGCAATTTAATGTGATTAAATGGGTAAAATCCCTACCCATAAATCATGAGATCATAGCAGCAAGGTGACGCAGTGGATAGCACTGCTGCCTCACGGCGCCGAGGTCCCAGGTTCGATCCCAGCTCTGGGTCACTGTCCGTGTGGAGTTTGCACATTCTCCCCGTGTTTGCGTGGGTTTCACCCCCACAACCCAAAGATGTAGGTGGTAGGTGGATTGGCCACGCTAAATTGCCCCTTAATTGGAAAAAATGAATTGGACACTCTTAAATTTAAAACAATAAAATAAATAAATCATGAGAGCATGACTTGTTGCCTCTGGGAAAATACTCTGGAATTTAAAAATCAAAAATATTCAACAGGTTAAGTGGCAATTGTGTAGAGAGTGAGAGTTTCTGGTAGATGGCCTTTCATTAGAACTAAAAGAAAAGTTGAGGTGGAACAGATTTTAAACTAATACGGAGGCAAGGGAAGGGGATGAGGCTGCGGAGGTGCGGCAGGTGCCTGTAGGTTGGAAAGGTTAAATGACGAGGGACAGTGGTACGAGACAAAGTTGTCCGTGGGACAAGGAAAGGAACAAGATGGGTTTGCAATGTAACAGCGGAGCTATCAGCGCCTGCTGCCGTAAGACCAGACTGCAGTTACTGAAATCAAATGTTGACTTCAAAAGATTGTACTGTGAAGAAGGTGAGAAATTTTCATGTTTCGAAGTTTGTATTTTGTATTTTTGCTGTGGTTACAAAGGGAGAGAATCACTGATTTTTACAGGGGCAATGTAACCTTTTGTCACAAGACACAGGAATGTGGTGGGCTTTTGGATTGTAGGTGGCATAGCTAATGGGAGGGGCCAGGTTTGGATTGCTTCTGGAACACCCAAGTGGGACTGACAGGATTCCATTTGCTCTTGAAGGACTCTCTCTCACTCACTCTCTCTCTCTCTCTCTCTCTAAAAGGCTTTGCACCAATATAAACAAGTGGAACCCTTGTTGACTTTATCCCTGAGTGGTATTCTAGAAATGTTGGTTTGCTTAATTGGAATATATATCTATATTGAGGCAGGGTTAGAAAAAAAGTAAAATGTTGTAACTGTTAAATGTATTCATTTGTTGCTATTGCATTTAATTCTGTGTTTAAGTTAAAGTTTGTTTCACCATATAAGCTGTCTGCTGGTCAGTGTTGTCACTCCTGTGGCGCAGTCACGTTTCGTCACAGTTTTCCAAAGTAAAAAGTTGGGTTCTAGTCCAGGATCCCATAACCGACTGGGGTTCTCAATCTTGGAGCCATAACATTAAAGCACCAAACCAGAAATGCTGGTGGAAAAGTCTTGTATTCCATCATTATCTGCACTCCTTACTGCGCAGCTAAACTAGCTCATATTATTTCAATGTTGCAGATGAAGAGGAACAGAGGAGCGATGCTGAGGATGCTCCAGGAAATGCAAGCCAGGAGGAGGAGGAAGAAGAAGAAGAAGACGAGAAGGGGCAGAGAAAGGAGAAAAGCGCACAAGAGAAGCAAAGTGCTGAGCAGGTTGAAGAAGTAGGTTAATGAAATACCACATTGCTGAGGAATGCACCTGTGCCATTTGGGCACGTATTTCAGCGTCATTCAGAGTGAGGAAAATATTGCTAACTTGGGGCTATCTTCTATACCTTTTGGGGAATGGTAGTTTTGTATGAAGCTCGTTAACATACTGCTGAGATTTGGTTTTAATTTGGTGGAGACCAAAATTTGAGACCCTTACTATCTGGAAGCTTTGGCTGTCCTTTTCAACCGCGTATATTTTTCAATACCAAGAGATGTGCGGATGAGTTGGGAGAGTGGAATTAAAATCAGTCAGGATCTCATTGAATGGCAAAATAGAATTGAGGGGCCAAATGACCACCTCCTCCTATTTCCAGTATTAAAATGTGGTGATTGTCTTCGAGTTCTCGGGCTCTTGGTGTCACTGGCAAGTGTGGCATTTTCTTTGCCTGACCTAATACCCCCGGAGAAGGTTCTGGGCCTTGTTTTCCTTGAAGCATTGTTGAGCAGTTACAGTCAACTGAGCAACTGGGTGGCACGGTAGCACCGTGGGTAGCACTGTTGCTTCACAGCGCCAGGGTCCCAGGTTCGATTCCCGGCTTGGGTCACTCTGTGTGGAGTCTGCACGTTCTCCCCGTGTCTGTGTGGGTTTCCTCCGGGTGCTCCGGTTTCCTCCCACAAGTTTCAAAAGACGTGATGTTAGGTGAATTGGACATTCTGAATTCTCCCTCAGTGTACCCGAACAGGCACCGGAATGTGGCGACAGTGACTTCATTGTAGTGTTAATGTAAGCCTACTTGTGACAATGAAGATTATTTATTCATTGAGTCCGTCAAGAGCCAACGAGGTTGGTGTGGGAATTGAGATGCATAGGCCCAGACTGGAAAAGATAGGCAGATTTCCATCCCGAAAGGAATTTTGGATGAACCGGCATTGCTGAAGAAATGTGCATGTTGTCGAAGCTTTTCCTTTTGCACTAATTTGGAAATTTTGCAAGAATTCCAAATGCTTTTTAAAAAAACAAATTGAGAGAACCCCAATTCATTTTTTTCAATTAAGGGGCAATTTAGTGTTGCCAATTCACCTAACCTGCTCATCTTTTGGTTCTGGAGGTGAAACCCACGCAAACACTGGGAGAATGTGCAAACTTCACACGGACAGTGACCCAGAGCCGGGATCGAACCTGCAACCTCGGCGCCATGAGGCAGCAGTGCTAACCACTGTGCCACCGTGCTGCCCTAGAATTCCAAATGTAAAGTGAACAACATTTTATATTGAATGAGATGAGAGTATTGATTGTTTGGCAAGTGGACTCTGGTGACGGTGTTGCCATGGAGAATGCACCAGTTAACTGATGACTGACAACTGCTAAGCTTTGTTTAAATTCAAGCCAGGCAGATTGAGTTTGATTGGTGTAAGCGTTGCCCTGGGGAATGAACCAGAGAATGGCTTTAGTTAGTTGAACGTGTGTACATGTTCTTTCCGTCTGCAAAGCACAAGGCTCTGTATATTAATACATGTAGCTTGTATAAGTGAACCATACCGCGAGCCTGACTGATCTTAAATTGGTTGTCAGTGTAATATTTTAGCTCATTGGAAAACATTTGCTAAATAATTCTCAATTGCAGAATCGCATGTTGAACACTGCTTTGTGTTTTGCAAACTCGGGCTGGTTGGGTACGGTGTCTATTGAAAACAGCTGATAAGGCATGCTGTTTGATACGCTCCAGCCAGCTTTTGGGACGCAAGGCCTACCTAACTTTCATCACACTGGCACTGAAATTCATATACCACATATGATGGGCCACATGTGTGATGGGCAGGATGTCTTTTTGACTTGATGGTGGCAGCAGTGTGAAACAGCTAGCTTCACCTGTTGCACATATTTTGGGATGTTGGGGTGGCCCTATTGTACCTAACTAGTGAACCGGTTTTGTTACTTATTGTCAAGTTTGTAATTTGATTTAGACGATAAGATATAGAAGCAAAATCTGGCCTTTCAGATTTTCTTTTTCTCCGCCAATCGATCATGGCTTATATATTTCTCATCCCCATTCTCCTGCCTTCTCCCTGTAACCCCTGATCCCCTTATTAATCAAGAACCTTTCTATCTCGGTCTTGAAGATACTCAGTGATTTGGCCTCCACAGCCTCCTGTGGCAATGAGTTTATGGATTTTTGTTTTTATTTTGCAGGAGAAAGACAGCGCAAGTACAAATTGAAAACCATGGAAAAATTGAGCCGTTTCCTGTCATAATTCCGTTTGAGCAACACTTGCGATTTCTAATGAGAGACCATCGTGACTGGGATTACAGAGAGTTGAACTTTTACAGGATTTCGTGAGACAACAGTTGTGTGCAAACAAAAAACCCCTACAAATCACACTGACCAAACACTAGATAGACCAGGTTATTGTATGTTTTCAGCGAGGACTGTAATCTGAATTGAAATGTACTTTATATATAAATATATATTATATAGTAAAACAAATTCCTGCTTATTGGTACAAATCCTCTAAACTCTTAAATTATTAAATTAGTTCCTGGTAATCTTCAATTGGATCTTAGGCTTGCTAAATTTTAAAGACAGAATACTCTATAATAGGGATGTACCCAACATATAAGGCAAGAGCAAAGTGGGGAAGAAGGCAAACTGCTGGGACAATGTACTGTTGGAATGCTTCATTGCCTTTGAGTATGAACTTCTCTGTATTGGCAGATCATTTTCCTAAATGTTAATTGAGAACAAAATCTTGAATTGAACAGAACACCAGAAACCTCCCCAATTCTTTGCCTATAGGGTCTCCTCGGGATGGAATGAGTTGGGGAGTGGAGGTGAGCAAGAGAGAGCTTCCATTCTTCTTAATTCATCTTGAACGATTCCTGCTGCATCCCATGAGGAGCAACTAGTAGAAGTTTAGCGATACTGACCCACACCCCACAGTTTGTTTTGCTCCCCCCTCCCCCCCCCCCCCCCCCCCCGCCGTCCCACTGCACGCAAGTGGTGGCTTTTAAAAAAAATAAAAATATTATTATTATTTCTAAAAAGAAAATTGAGTATGTGAACAGTGAAGGGATGAGAGGAAAGCTCTAGGGCGGTTCAGGTTTTCCTGCAAGTTTGATTTCCTATTTTCACCTCCCCTTCCCCCAACCCACGCTCCCTTCCCCTCATGGCTCCAACTGTGTCCAAATGGTTGTCCCCCAAATTGTCTATTTTTGCAGTTTGCCTCAACCCACTTTTTATGGACCTTCTCTGTCTTCTCCCAAAAACACAATTGTTTGAGCTCTGCATTAAGATGAAAAATTTAAGTACGCATTTTAATTACTGTTGTCGATGCTACTTTGACTATTTTGGTGCCCTACATGCCCATGAAGCACTTGCATGAAATTAGAATGCAGGGAATTGACGTATTAACCAATTTGATGAATTGTGTCCTTTTGGAACAGATCCTTACAATCCTTGCTTTCTAACCTGATTCTATATTTCCAGTGAGATATGAGCATATGGATGGGTGCCAATAAAGACTGTCCTATAGGATAATTATTTTGAAATCTAGACTTTTGTATGCACGTGGTAATAAGTGAGCAATATTAATGTTGCACCACATCTAGACTCCCACGCATATAAGAATCTCCCTTATGCAAGTGGGCGGGCAGGAAGTAGCTTGCAAAAGGAAATTTTCAATTTCAGCCCAAGCATGTCCAGAATGATTTCCATTCAAATCAGCTCTGTAGATCTGGGTAGGTTAGCTGCCAAGGAGAAAACATTTCTGCTGATGCTCTGTGTGCACTGTCCAAATGCAACTCCTTTGCATGGTAACATATTGGCATTGACTGCCATGGCTTGGTGCTGCATGCCCCTGTTGCTAAGACGTGTGTGCGGACATTGGTAAATGCTTTCACAACAGGTTGTTCGAGCTGGTGAGGACTTTAATGGTTCATCCTGCTATGCTTTGTGATACTACCCTATAAAGTTTGGGTTGAATGGGTACAGTGAAATTGTGCATGCCATCTAATGCGTGCTGTAAATGTTCAAGGAAAACGTGACCAATTCGTAGTGAAAATGTACCCTAAGTTTCAGGGGGAAGTTTGAACATGTACTTACTGTCATAATCATTTATTCATTTGCATTCTCGCCTTTAACTTAAACCATCAACTTCTGATCATTCTTTGAATTATGTCCTTTATCTCTAATGCAAACAAAATATCTAAACACAAGGTAGTGGGTGTATTTTACACCTCTGCCCGTGGTCAGTTGGGGATCTGATAAAACTCAATTCTGTGTAGGAATTTTCATTCCTTTCTCTGGACGTGGAGAATTTCCCTTTTCGTTGTCCTGAATTTTTTTATTTATCACTTTTTTTTGTAACAAATTTACACCTTTGAAGAGCTGCGCATGGCTTTAGGGCAGGAGAGGGTTGAAAGAAAAGGAACCAATAATGGAGATATGGCAAACTCAGTATTTATCTTCCAGTACCATTTAAGTGTATGATTATATCTAATCCCGTAGAAACAGCAGAGTGGTTTTCATTGATGTATTGTAATCCTGTTTTTCTTAAGATATAAATATTTCTGTCAGATGCTTATACATGTCAGTTTGGAGTATGGTAACTTTTATGTGGCCATATGTGGCAGCCCTCTATCCCAGTAGCATCTCTCAAACAGCAAAGAAATGAATAACTAGCTGATTTTTTGTCAGTCATCACTTTATGCAGATCCAACTCCAGTTACTAAATTGGTCATTGTAATGTGGTTTAAGGTTTAGCTGGTGTGTTTGTAAACTGCACTACTGAAAGATCTCTTATTCGTTGTTTAGCAACACGAGCCCATCCATATCTTATATCCACTTTCTCAATCAGGCAATTTTAATCTTTCTGGTTAAAGTAGAATTGCACTTGCACATGACTGTTCCACCATGCCGTGGGAGGTGTGAATCCTTTTTTTAAAATTAAAATATTGGGTACTAAAATTTGACTGTAGAGACATCCCCAAGGTACACTGAAATAATATCTTAGTTGGGGGAAGGAGGAAAACTCTCAATGAATGCAAATCCAAGTGAACCATCTCATTTGAAATGGAATGAGTCGAGGACACTGCATTGGTCAATATGGATCTTGGATTTTTCTTTTACCTGAGAAGGTTAATTTTTATGAAGATTCCTAATTGCCACATGTGAGTTGCAAGGCCCTAATACTCCAGTGTGGCCGTGAATTCAGTGGCAGGTTTGGGTGGAGGAAGTACATACCAATGGATGAGTATTGACAAATTTATAATATAAGCCCCCCCACCCCCACTGCCTTGCTGAAACCATTGTTGGGTGTGGCCTGTGCGCTCCTTAACATTTTCTGCTAGCCATGTTCTAATGCACTGAGTTCTCTTAACATTTTCTTGTTGCTGCTGCTACCATTAAACCCATTGGTTGAAGAAGTTGAACGAAGTTGTACGAAGGTATCAAACTAGATTGTTGCATCGCACATGACCCTGCCCCCACCCCCCTCTTGACTGGGATTCTTAAATATTGGAACTATATTTTGGTTGTTTGCCTTGTTGAGATTGCAATGGTTTTGTGGGTGAAGTTTAATAATGGGGGTTACTGCACAAGAGCTCTATTGTTTGTAACGGGACAATCTAGTTGTGATGGGAATATTGTATTCCCAAAATGATTGCTGCATTACTGCTTTGTGTTTTCTTTTGAGTTGGAAAGAGAGGGGGGAAGATATGGCAAAAGTGGTCTTTCTCATTGCAATGTTCTTGCAATAAGAGGCCTTTGGAGCCTGCTGGAATGTCTCGGAGATAGCCCAGCAAATAAATTCTGTGGCTAACCCATGACACCAGGCCACGATCCCATCCTTTGGCTGAATCTGTAACTTGCTGGCTTTTTGTAGAACCTGATGAGCCAAAGTGACCACTTTTATTTTTCCCCTCAAACTCTCTCTATCTCTCTCCTTCTGTGAAGCTTTTATAAGCAGCTTGTTATCTGAAGGAGGAGACTGCCAGTCTACTAATCATGGACACAACTGCAGTCAACAGTGGCAGGAATGAAAGTCTGTAATGTTACCAGGACATCTTTATGGCTTCCCAGATTATGGCAGTGGTGCCAACAGGCACTAGTATTTTCCAATCAAAGCTAATCAAAAAACTTAAAAAGAATATTGTTGACACTAAGGTGTTACAGTAACAGTGCACGGTAAATTCCATCCCTTTTCATTGTGTTGACTGTGCTTTTCTGGTACCCGTGTGTAGTAAGAAAAGTTATTTGATACTGAGCTGGTAAACTATTAATCGGCAAGTTTTAAGCAACAGATTGCACAATGCTGGTTAGTGCTTGCTCCGGTCCATCACTATTCAAAGGCAAGTCTGAACGTCCAAGTGGGAAAATTAACCCAAGCAAATTAAAATTGAGTTGGCGAAATACATTCACCTGATTTGTAACACATCCTGTAATTCAATGTTTTCTTTACAATATTAAGTTTATAATTATATTGAGGTCTAATGTTCATGGTTTTTGTAAGAAAAATGCATCTGCTTTTTGGCACCTAGTTCAAAGGGTCTCCATTCTGCTAGGTGAACCTTAGAGTAGTGTAGACACTCTAACCCTTGATGATTTATAGTTAGCATAAATGGGCCCTTTCAAAGGAGATTTTTTTTTTTACGTTTTAAAAAGCTAATTGTATAGAATTGAGTGTTAGACAAAAATGACTTAACCTGGGATACAAACTATGTTTGAGTACTTCTCTTCCAGGAATGTAAATGCAAGATCATGTGATAAAATGGTTTCCTGCAACTAAAATATTAACTAAAACTGATGTCTGGCCTCTCTTCATTGTACTGACTGCTTTACTTTATAATTTGGTGCTTGGGACATGAGCAACATATTTTATTACCCGTCCCTGATTGAGAGCTCAGAATTTACACCACAGGCTGACTTGCTAGTAATCTGCATAATGAATGATTGGAGTTGACGTGTAGGCTCGCCTAAGCAGGTCCTCCTTCCCAAATAGCACGAGTCGGCCAACTAATCAGCACTTTCTCGATTCGTTCTCGCGCACTGTTGTTCTTGACTCCTTTCTTTGCAAAAGCATAAACGTCCATTTTTCTCCTCTTCATTCATTCTCTGGATGTGGGCATTGTTGGCGGGTTGCCCACACATAATGGCCCTGCCCAGCCATTGCAAAGTCGACCACGTTGCTGTGGGCCTGGAATCGTACATGGGCCAGATCAGGTAAGGAAGCTTGGTTTTACACAGAAACATACATGGAAAATAGAAGCAGGAGGAGGCCATTCGGCCCTTCAAGCCTGCTCCGCCATTCATTAGAATCATGGCTGATCATCAAGTTCAATACCCTGATCCTTATCCCTTGATTCCCTTAGCCCAAAGAGCTATGTCTAATTCCTTGAAATTACACAACGTTTTGGCCTCGACTACTTTCTGTGATAGTGAATTCCACAGATTCGCCACTCTCTGGGTAAAGAAATTTCACCTCACCTCAGTCATAAAAGGTTTACTCATTATCCTCAAACTGACCCCTGGTTCTGGATTACCCCACCATCGTGAACATTCTTTCTGAATTTACCTTGACTAATCAGACAAACAAAGAATACAGCACAGAACAGGTCCTTTGGCCCTGAGAGCCTGCACCAATCACGTGTCCTATCTAGACGAACCGCCTGCACCCTTCTACACCCGTCTGTTCATGTGCCTATCCAGATAAGTCTTAAAGTTCACTAACGTATCTGCCTCAACCACCTCATTTGGAAGCACATTCCAGGCCACCACCACCCTCTGTGTTTAAAATAAAAACTTCCCCCGCACATCTCCACTGAACCTTTTCCCTGCTCACCGTGAACTTGTACCCCTTGTAATTGTCATTTCTGCCCTGGGGATAAAGCCTCCAATCTTTCACCCTATCTATACCCCTAATAATTTTATAAACTTCTATCAGGTCGCCCCTCTGTCTCTCTAGGGAGAACAATCCCAGTTTATTCAATCTCTTCTCATAGTTTAAAAAAAAAAAATTAGAGTACCCATTTTTTTTCAATTACGGGACAATTTTAGCGTGGCCAATCCACCTACCCTGCACATCTTTGGGTTGTGGAGGCGAAACCCACGCAAACACGGGAGAATGTGCAAACTCCACATAGACAGTGACCCAGAGCCGGGATTGAACCTGGGACCTCGGTGCCGTGAAGCAACAGTGCTACCCACTGTGCCACAGTGCTGCCCCTCTCTCAAAGTTAATACCCTCCATACCAGGCAACATCCTGGTAAACCTTTTCTGTACTCTCTCCAAAGCCTCCACGTCCTTCTGATACTGCGGCGATCCTGTTAGAATTTTATAAGTTTCTATGAGATCCTCTCTCACTCTTCTAAACTCCAATGAATATAATCCCAACCGACTTCGTCTCTCATATGATAATCCTGCCATCCCAGGAATCAGCCGAGTAAATCTTTGCTGCACTTCCTCCAGAGCAAGGCCATCCTTCCTCCGATAAGGTCACTAAAACTGCACACTATTCCAGGTGTGGCTTCACTAATGGCCTCTACAATTGCAGTGAAACATTCCTATTCCATTACTCCAATCCTTTCGCTATGAAGGCCAACATACCATTTGCCACCTTTACTGTCTGCTTGTACCTGTGCTCTTACTTTCAGCGACTGATGCACGAGGACACCAAGGTCTCGCTGAGTATCCACCTCTCAATTTACGCCCATTCAAATAATCTGCCTTACTATTTTTGCTGCCAAAGTGGATAATTCACATTTATCCACCTTGTACTGCATCTGCCATGCATATGCCCACTCACCCAGCTTGTCCAAATTTTGCTGAAGCATCTCTGCATCCTCCTCCAAGCTCACCCTCCTATGCAACTTTGTATCATTTGCAAATAATACATTTAGTTCCCTTGTGCAAATCTTGAGTATCCAATTATTTTTTTCCAATTAAAGGGCAATGTAGCATAGCCATTCCACCTGCACTGCACATCTTTTGGATTGTGGGGTGAAACCCATGCAAACATGGGGAGCATGTGTCCAAATCATTAATATATATGACAGTTGGGGTCCAAGGATGTGCAGGTTGGGTGGATTGGCTATGCTAAATATCCCTTTGGTTAGGTGGGTTTACAGGGATGTGATGGAGGTGTGGGGTGCTCTTTTCAAGGGCCGGCGTAGACTCGATGGGTCGAATGGCCTCCTTCTGCACTGTAAATTCAATGATTCTATTCGTCTTGTCAACCCTTCTACATTACCAAGACACACACTTTCACATTTCTCTGCATTTAACTTCATAGAATTTACAGTGCAGGAGGCCATTCGGCCCATTGAGTCTGCACAGGCTATTGGAAAGAGCACCCTACCCAAGGTCAACACCTCCACCCTATCCCCATAACCCAGTAACCCCACCCAACACTAAGGACAATTTTGGACACTAAGGGCAATTTATCATGGCCAATCCACCTAACCTGCACATCTTTGGACTGTGGGAGGAAACCGGAGCACCCAGAGGAAACCCACGCACACATGGGGAGAACGTACAGACTCCGCACAGACAGTGACCCAAGCCGGAATTGAACCTGGGACCCTGGAGCTGTGAAGTAATTGTGCTATCCACAATGCTACCCACTTCATCACCCTATCCACATTTGTATCATAAGTTATCACCATCCTTCCTAACAGTTCACAACACTTGTGTTTTTGTGCCGTCTGCAAATCTCAAAGTGAGAAGTGCTGTCTGCTAATCTCAAAGTCCCTTAGTTTCTGCACTTTGTCCCTCTGTAACTAATCCCTCCTGCCTGACCTAGGAGGCAGTGGGGTGATGGTGGCGGAAATGAACTACACTTCCCAGCAGACACTGGGGCAACCACCAAAGGGCGTGGTCCAGTAAACTCGGGCGCGGCCTATTCGTTAAAGATGAGTTCACCAGCATTCCTTTTTTTTGACGGAAGCAGGCCAGGAGTTGATTACAACCAACATTGTAATGTTGGTTAAGTTTAACTCCTGTGACTAAACACTAATTTATAATCCACGTCTCCACCCACCTCACCCGATTCGGCAATTCTACGGCGTACTCTCATGCTGATTGGGTAGCATCGCTGTCTGTCAAATTACATCACCGTTGTTGACGCCAAAGATGGCGGAATTCCCAACGGAAAGGAAAAGATTTGAATTTAAGGATTCCTTCATATGATTGGCCCGATGATACGTCAATCAGTGCCGCCTGCGGCTGCGATTGGGCGAGGGAGCGCTTTCCGCCCACCCGGCCCGCCCTCGACACGGCCGCCCCCGTTCCGCCCGAGCGGTCAACCCCTCCGTCAATCAAACTACGTCAGATGAAGGAAATCGAACCCGCCCCCTTAACGTCTTGGATTGGTGGGGCTCTGCCGTCTCTCCAACCCGATTGGCCTGACGTGCCGTCAATCACTACGCCCCGCTCGTGCCGCCGTCGATTGGTTGGAGCGGCCGTCAATCGGGGGCGTTAGCGCCCCCGAGGCGTCCTGCCATTGGTCAGTTGGGGCTGTCAATCATCTCACGGTCGGTCCGTCCGTCGATGATGGTCTGAGGTAAAACAAAATAAAAAAAAATGGAGAAAAGTCCCAGCGAAGAGTTTTCCCGCTGACTTGGAAAGAAAACCCTATTGGGATATTTGAGGGGGGGCGGCCGGTGGATGAGCAGCTCGCCTTCCCCTCCTCCTCCCTCCGGCTGCCTGAGGGGGAGAGAGGGGTGAAGCCGGAATCAAGCCGCCGGGCCGCCGCCATGGCCGAGTTCGTGCTGCCGCGGCACAGCGCCGTGGTGGAGCGGCTCCGCAAGCGGATCGAGCTGTGCCGCCGGCACCACACGGCGTGCGACGCGCGCTACCAGCGGGCCTCGGATGAGCGCCTGGAGATGGAGCGCCAGCACAGCCTGGCGCTGCACCAGCGCTGCCTGCAGGCCAAGAGCAAGCGGGCCGGCAAGCAGCGGCCTCCTCCGGCTCCGGCGGCGGCGGCGGCGCCTCCTCCACCGCCACCGGCCGCACAGCAGCAGGACTCGCAGGCCGCTTTCCGGAGCAATGCCGCCGCCAGCAATGCCGACTCTCCTCCGGGGGCTGGGAGCGGGGATCAAAGCAGGAGCAGCACGTTACAGGCGGTAAGCATCTCCCCTTCCTCCCTCCTTGTTCATCAGACTCAATGTCTTCACAACTTGTTCAAACCTAACGTCCTGAAAACCGGCTATCGCAAACCCAACGCCTCCATGACTAACCAGCCAAAGTTTCTCTTTATAACTCATCCTAAAGTCTTCACAACTTTGTTGTCGACTTTGCAACTTGTTCAAACTCGATGTCCCGAAAACAGGTTATCGAAACCTAAAATGTTTACAACTCAAAGTTCACCTCTTTATGACTTACTGCACTCCTAAATGATGTTTGCAACTTTGTTAATCAACTTTATAACTTGTTCAAACTTTAAAACTGAGCAAATTCCGAAGATATTTATGTCCTGAAAATTGGCTATCATAGCTGAGTGGTCGTTGGGTCTTTCTAACTTTGTTAATCGAGCTTAACAGACTTTATAATTTGCTATTTCATACTTTTTGTCCTTCTAGCTGGTCAAACTTTACATCCTTAACTTATTATTGCAACCTAAACTTGAACAAGTTATCATGTCCTTATAACTAGTTATACAAGCTTAAATGCATACTGTTCTTCATAGACTTTTCAACTCTTCCACACTTAATATTCTCAACTCATTTAAACCTAACAACTTTATAACTTGCTGCTCAAACTTATACATTTCAAACTTAATAGATTTGTTGAAACTAAATTGTTGCACAAACTTTTCTGAGGGTTGATGTAAATCAAATTCTCCAGCACAGAAAAGGAAGCCATTTGGTCCATAGCATCCATGTCCAGACTGGTCCTGTTTTCCCCACCTCCCACTTTTTCCCCACCTCCCACTTTTTCCCCCAGAGCTATGTGGGTGCTTCACCTTAAAGTATCATCCAATTCCCTTTTAAAAGTTCTGGCACTATTTATTTAATAGTGTATTTTCACACTTTTCTACCCTTTGGGGGAAATGATGGAAGGATTCCCGAGCTGATTATGACCCTGTTGAACTGCATTGAATGCTTCTTCCATGGCCAACAAGTCCTGCTGTTGAAATGAAAAATTGCTTATTGTCACAAGTAGGCTTCAAATGAAGTTACTGTGAAAAGCCCCTAGTCGCCACATTCCGGCGCCTGTTTGGGGAGGCTGGTACGGGAATTGAACCCACGCTGCTGGCCTTGTTCTGCTTTACAAGCCAGGTCTTTAGCCCACTGTGCTTGTTGGACTGTAACACGGAGCTTCTGGTCCAGAGGCAGAGATGCTATGACTGCGCCACAAGGTCTCACCTGCAGGCACTATTGTTATGCTACTGTCCTTTTATACAGTACATTCCAGATCATTAAAAAACACCTAATTTTCCTTTCTGTGATTTGATTCTGTACCACAATCCTTTGTCCTACTGCTACTGGAACCACTTTCTCCTTACTTAATGATTTGAAGGGTGGCAGGAGGCTCATGTGGAGCATCAATACTGTCAAGGGTTAGTGGGCTGCATGGTTGTTTTCTGTGCTGTAAATATTTTGTCAC
The DNA here is from genome assembly GCF_047496885.1 of Scyliorhinus torazame. Lineage (NCBI taxonomy): Eukaryota > Metazoa > Chordata > Chondrichthyes > Carcharhiniformes > Scyliorhinidae > Scyliorhinus > Scyliorhinus torazame. The sequence continues at coordinate 305,026,911 of NC_092713.1, forward strand.
TTTGCAGAATCTCTCATCAAATATTCCCTTAGCCTTAACTGTTTGAAGACGAAGTGTAGTGCATTGTGATAGAATATGAGGGATTTTGATAGAGTAGACATAATTGTTATATAATTGAACAAATTGGCATTGGGAGAGAAGTGGTATTAGTGGTTTCAGTGGGCTTAAAAAATGGATAAATCCTCAGACCCAGACGAGATGTATCTCAGGCTGCTGTATGAGGCAAAGGAGGCAATTGCAGGGGCGTGATGCTAATTTTCAAATCCTCTTTGGCCACAGGAGAGGTGCCAGAGGCCTGGAGGACAGGCAATATGGTACGATTATTCAAGAAGGGAAGTAGGGATAAACCAGGTAATAATGAAAATGTTGGAACATCTCAGCAGGTCTGGCAGCATCTGTAGGGAGAGGAAAGAGCTCACGTTTTGAGTCCAGATGACCCGGTGTCAAAGCTGGTCACAAAGCTTTGGTAAAGGGTCATCTGCACACGAAACATTCTACAGATGCTGCCAGACCTGCTGAGAGTTTCCAGCCTTTTCTCTTTTGGTTTCAGATTCCAGCATCTGCAGTAATTTGCTTTTAAACGGGTAATAATTACAGGCCAGTGAATCTAACATCAGTGGAAGGGAAATTATTGGAACAAATTCTGAGGGGCAGAATTAATCCTCACTTGGACAGGCAATGATTAATGTGGGATAGTCAGCATAGTTTTGTCAGGGGAAAATAATGTCTAACAAATTTGATTTAATTTTTCGTGTAGGTGTGTAGATGAGGGAAGGTCAGATAATGTAGGCTACATGGACTTCAGTAAGGCTTTTTGCAAGGCCCCACATGGGAGACTGGTCAAGAAGGTAAGAGCCCATGGGAACCAAGGCAAATTGGATCAAAAATCGGCTTAATGGCAGGGTGATGGTGGAAGGTTGTTTTTGGGACTGGAAGCCTGTGTCCAGTGGTATACCGTGGGGATCAGCATTGGGTAGCTTGTTGTCTGTAGTATACATTAATAATCTAGATGTGGAAGTAATGAGCGGAAACTTTGAGGTGATGCATTTATTAGCGGGGCTGGTTTAGCACACTGGGCTAAATCGCTGGCTTTTAAAGCAGAATAAGGCTGGCCAGCAGCACGGTCCAATTCCCGTCCCAGCCTCCCCGAACAAGCGCTGGAATGTGGCGACTAGCGGCTTTTCACAGTAACTTCATTGAAGCCTACTTGTGACAATAAGCGATTTTCATTTCATTTTAGGAGGGGGATTTTCATAGCAAGGGAATACACAATGAATGGTAGGACACTAGGAAGTACAGAAGAACCTTGGGGTGCATGTTCATAGATCCCTGAAGGCAGCTGGGCAGGTAGATAAGGTGGTTAGGAAGGCCTATGGGATACTTGCCTTTATTAGCCAAGGCATAGAATATAAGAGCAGGAAGGTAATGATGGAGTTCGAGCACAGCTTAGAGTACTGTGTGCAGTTCAGGTCAGCACACTATGGGAAAGATGTGATTGCACTAGAAAGGGTTCAGAGGTGACTCACCAAGATGTCTGGGCTGAAATGTTTCAGCTATGAAGAGAGGCTGAATAGGCTGGGGTTGTTTTCTTTAGAGCAGAAGGCTGAGGGGAATCTCCATCAAGGTATAAAAAATTGATTTTGTGGACATGGGGTAGATAGGAAGGAACTTTTCCCCTTAGTAGAGGGGTCAATATTCAGGGGGCATAGATTTATGATAATAGGCAGGAGATTTGGAGAGGATTTAAGGAAAAACCTTTTCACCCAGAGAGAGGTTGGAATCTGGAACTCTATGTCTGAAAGGGTGGTAAAGGCGGGAACCCTCAACATTTAAGAAGTATTTAGATGAGCACTTGAAATGCTAGAGCATACAAGGCTATGGACCAAGTGCTGGAAAATGGGATTTGAATTGATAGGTGCTTGGCAGCTGCTGCAGACACATTGGGCTGAAGGTCCTCTTTTTGTGCTGCAATACCCTGTGACTGCAAGACTAGATACAGAGAAATTGTTTATACTTGCAAAAAGGATCGGTTATCAGATTTAAGCTGATTCTTAAAAGAACCAGAGGAGGAATGAGAATTTTATTCAGATAATTACAATTGGTATATATTCTATTAAAAAGGTTCTGGAAGCAGATTCAGTAGTAAAATTAAATTGAGGAAAAGGGAGAGAAAATGATAGGGCGATTGGCAAAGAGGAGGGGTGTGGAACTAATCTTTATTAGTGACATAAGTCGGCTTACATTGGCAGCACGGTGGCGCAGTGGTGAGCACTGCTGCATCACAATGCCGAGGTCCCAGGTTCGATACCGGCTCTGGGTCACGTGTGGAGTTTGCACATTCCCCCCGTGTTTGCGTGGGTTTCGCCCCTACAACCCAAAAGATGTACAGGGTAGGTGGATCGGCCACGCTAAATTGCCCCTTAATTGGAAAAAATTAATTGGGTACTCTAAATTTATTTTTTAAAAGTAGGCTTACATTAACCCTGCAATAAAGTTACTGTTAAAATCTCCTAGTCACCACATTCCGGCACCTGTTCAGGTACACGAGGTGCAATTCAGAATGTCTAATTCATTTAACAAGCATGTCATGAATTGGATAATTCTTTCAACGAGCAGGCGCGGGCATCGTTTAAACAATTTGTGCCATGATTCTATCTCAGCCCTGATTCTGGCACTTTGATATATAACTCTGTATTTGTTTCACTCTCAAGCGCACTCAACTGTCCACCCATTTATGTTTTCAAAATGCAGCATCAGCCACAGTTCTTTAGTGAAAGAAAAAATACATTTTTATAGCACGTTTCACAAGCTCTGTGCCTTCCAAAATACTTTACAGCTGATATAGTGCTTTAATGTCCACCTGAGAGGGAAGAGGGGGCTTCAGTTTGATCTTCGCCTCTCTCAACACTAATGCCAGCCTGCATTATGGACTTGGGTCTCTGGAGTTGCACTAAAACTCTCAACCACCTTACTGTGGTGGTAGTGCTGCCAACTGACCCATGACTTCACCACCCCCATCCCGCAAAGGATATTAGAAACAGATTTAACAGTAACATTCAAAAGGACCGTAATTGTGCATGTAATTGAAAATAAATTTTGCAGAACGAAGGTGGGATGGGCAGAATGGTGGCTGCCTCTGCTGCAAGGTTTTAAACCATTTCCAGTTCTCGGTCTCAACCATGCTGTTAACAACCTTCTGTGAAAAGAAATGCCTCCAAACTCTGCTCCTTACACATTGACAGATTTTAAATTGAGGACTCCCATCACTGACTCCTCCAATTTTACTCTGCTTAACTCAATAAAAATCTTCACTAATTTTGAAAAACTTTGTTAAATTTCTTCTTTGTCTTTGCTCCAATGGCAATAGTCCAAGTATATCTAAAGTTCCTCCTTAAAACTACAATTCTCACCCATGATGTCATTCTGGTTTATCCACACTCTGTCCTCTAATGCTTCAGGTTCCTTTTGAAATGCCTAAAATTTCCAGCTGTACGCTGTGGCCTAACCATTCTTTTGTAAAGGATGCAACAACAGCAGTGAGATAAATTACCATTTTAACCTATTTTTCTTGGTGGTGATTGAGGGACAAATGTTGGGCAGGTCAATGGGAGAACTCTCTGCATTTAGTTTGTACAGTGCCATGTTATCTTTCACATCCGCCTGAAGAGTAGAAGGGCCTCAATTGTAACATCTCACCCGAAAGACAGCAGCTCCGGTGTCATGGCACTCCCTCAGCGCTGCCCATCTGGTGATTAAAAGAAATAGTAGCAGGAGGTAATTTGGCCCATTCCGCCTACTCTGCCATTCAACAAGGTCATGGCTGTTCTGATTGTGCCCATTACTGATTGTGGGCAGCACGGTAGCATTGTGGATAGCACAATTGCTTCACAGCTCCAGGGTCCCAGGTTCGATTCCGGCTTGGGTCACTGTCTGTGCGGAGTCTGCACATCCTCCCTGTGTGTGCGTGGGTTTCTTCCGGGTGCTTCGGTTTCCTCCCACAGTCCAAAGATGTGCAGGTTAGGTGGATTGGCCATGATAAATTGCCCTTAGTGTTGGGTGGGGTTACTGGGTTATGGGGATAGGGTGGAGGTGTGGACCTTGGGTAGGGTGCTCTTTCTAAGAGCTGGTGCAGACTCGATGGGCCGAATCGCCTCCTTCTGCCTGTAAATTCTATAACTCTACTTCCCTGCCTGTGCCCCATAACCCTTGATTCTCTGGAAATCTTTCCAACTCAACTTTAAATATATTCAGTGACCCAGCCTCCACTGCTCTCTGGGGAAAAGAATTCCACCGACTAATGACCCTCTGAGAAGAAGTTTCTCCTCATCTCTGTCTCAAATGGAGGACCCCTTATTTGTAAACTATGCTTCCTAGTTCTAGATTCCTCTAGAGGTGCTGGGTGCTCCCTCAGCTCCACTCCTCCGTTACTGTAGTGCTCCCCTGCACTGCCTCTGCGCTACATTGACTATGGCAACCTAGATTTTGTGCTCTATTCTTTGGAGTGCAGCTTGAAACCGAGGTAAGACTGCTGAGGCACGGATGGTAGCTTGTTAATTGATTGTTATTTTATCATGGAAATTAAATGAACAAAAATCTACTTGGTTGAAAAGTTTGCTGGAGGTTTTTTGAAATTTTTTATTGGCATTTCTCATATTTTCTAAACAATTGTGTATATATACATCACATTTTCCTTACCCGCGTTAATTTACTTTAAAGTTTGCTGTTTTAATTCATTGAGTATATTGTGCTGTCACTAGCAGCAGCAGTTTCTTCCTTTTTAAATTACTTGTTGGATGAGGCTGTGGTATTGCCGCATCTTTAATCACGCAAAGCGGTGAAAAGCATAGTTGCTTTTCAAAGTACTGGTGCACTATGTCTGCCAGCTTTGCATTGAAGTCTTCACAAAAGATGCAACTGAATTTTGAAAGTTTTGCTGTTGGAACTCTGGCCCCAGTTGTTATTTTTGTGATAGAAATCATTGTTGGATTGTCCAGCTTACCCACAAGATATAGCTGATTAAATTATAACTTAAGAGCCAACTTTTGAGCAAGTTAATTTGGATCATTGTCGTGCAGTAGAGTATCCTGCATTTGGGAACATCACAGGTGTCAAGCACATCTGGAGTGCTATGAACAACCTTCCTGATCATTCTCTCTCCTGGCCAGGTAAGTATCAGCTTAATATACACGTGCTGTTTTTTTTAAAAATTATTCAAGGGATGTGAACTTCACTGGCTAGGCCAGCATTTATTGCCCATTCTAATTGCCCTTGAGAAGGTGGTGCTGAGCTGCCCCATAAACTGCACTTGAGCCAGTAGTACTGCTCAGTATTGTCACTGACTGATATTGTACTAGGTAACCTTGAATCAAAGCTGGGTGTGAGAGGGCATTGACTGCATCCAGCAGCTTTTTCTCAGGGTGGAAAAATCAATTCCTAGGGGACATAGGTTTAAGGTGCGAGTGAGGGGCAAAGTTTAGAGGAGATGTGCGAGGCAAGGTATTTTACACGGTGGGTGTGTTGGGAGGGTGTTGTGAGTGCCTGAAACTCGCTGCCGGGGGAAGTGGTGGAAGCAGGTGCGATGGTGACGTTTAAGAGACATCTTGACAAATACGTGAATGTGATGGGAATAGAGGAATACGGACCCTGGGAGTGCAGAAGGTTTTAGTTTAGACAGGCATCATGATTGGCTCAGGCTTGGAGGGCCGAAGGGCCTGTTCGTGTGCTGTATTGTTTTATGTACCGAAAAATAGAATTGAGGAAAATGTAATATTGCTGAGATGTTAACTTTTTTGGTTAAGAAGACTACATATTTATTTTAAAGTCACCCAGTTAGATTTTTTTCCCAGAATGCCTGGCTCAGTTGAAGGGATTAACTGAAAGTTTACATGTCTAAATATTTGGTGCAGGGCAGTATGGTGGCACAGTGGTTAGCTCTGCTGCCTCATGGCGCCGAGGTCCCAGGTTTGATCCCGGCCCTGGGTTACTGTTCGTGTGGAGTTTGCACATTCTCCCTGTGTTTGCGTGGGCTTCGCCCCACAACCCAAAGATGTGCAGGGCAGGTGGATTGGCAACGCTAAATTGCCCTGTAATTGGAAAAATGAATTGGGTACGCTTTTTATTTAAAAAAAAAAAAAAAAAAAAAAAAATCTTTAAATTTGGTGCCAGGACAGCTAATAAGGTTGTTTATTAAAAAGCAAAACATCTTTATCAATAAGAGTACAAAGTTATAAATCACTGGTTATGCCCTAGCTGGACTGGGAGCAGACACTTTTAGGTAAACCCATGACAGAACAGTGAGATACATTTAAGAAGGAAATAGGAAGAGTCTGGGCCCAACATGTTCCAATAAAGAAAAAGGGTGGGACCAACAAATCCAGTGCACCCTGAATATCGAGGGATGTACAGCATCGGATAAAGAGAAAAGGGGAACCTTATAGAATAGAATCCCTACAGTGCAGAAGGATGCCATTTGGCCCATCGAGTCTACACCAACCCTCTGAAAGAGCACCTTAACTAGGCCCACTTCCCCCATCCTATCCCTGTGACCCCATGACCCCACCTAACCTTTGGACAGTACGGGCAATTTAGCATGACCAGTCCACCTAACCCGCACATTTTTGGACTGTGGGAGGAAACCAGAGCACTGGAGGAAACCCCTGCAGACATGGGGAGAACGTACAAACTCCACACAGTCATCTGAGATCGGAATTGAACCAGGGTCTCTGGCACTATGAGACAGCAGTGTTAACCACTGCACCACCATGCTGGCCTCAAATATCCACTTATGTGCCTCCCTCAGTATCCACTTATGGCAGAAGTCCTAGAGGAGTATGGAAGTTAGGAGAGCAAAAAGAGACGTGAAAGGATACTGGCAGGTAAAATAAAAAATCCGAAGTTTTACATATAACATAAGAACTAGGAACAGGAGTAGGCCACCTGGCCCCTCGAGCCTGCTCCGCCATTTAATGAGATCATGGCTGATCTTTGTGGACTCAGCTCCACTCTCCGGCCCGTACACCATATCCCCGAATCCCTTTATTCTTTAGAAAGGTATCTATCTTTTTCTTAAAAACGTTTAAAGAAGGAGCCGCAACTGCTTCACTCGGCAAGGAATTCCAGAGTACATTACAAGTACATTATGGGTAAAAGAATAATTAGGGAAAGAGTAGGGCCCATTAAGGACTACAGTGGTAATTTATGTGTGGAGCCGGAGGATGTAGGTAGGGTTCTAAATGAATGTGTGTTTGCGTTCACTGGTGCAAGGGACAATGTGGGGGTTGAAATCAGAGAGAAGGACTGTGATAACATTAAAGAAATTAACACTGAGGGGAAGTTCTGAGTGCTCTGGCAGACTTAACAGTAGATAAATCTCCACGGCCAGATGAAATGTATCCCCAGGCTGTTGAGTGAGACAATAATTTTCAATTCCTCTTGGACCACAGAAGAAATGCTGAAAGATAACCAATGTGGTACCATTGTTCAAGAAGGGAGGAAGGGATACACCAGGAAGCTACAGGCCAGTCACTTTAACGTCTGTGCTGGGGAAACTATTGGAAGCAATTCTGAGAGACACAATTAATCTGCATTGGAGAGGCAGGAGTTAATTAAGAACAGTCAGCTTGGTTTTGTTAAGGGGAGGTCATGTCTGACCAAGTTCATTGAATTGTTTGAAGAGGTGACAAGGTGTGTAGATGAGCGAAATGCATTTGACATAGTCTACTTGGACTGAGTGGCAGGAAGCAGAGGGTGATGGTCAAGGGGTGTTTTTCTGACTAGAAGTGTGTGTCTAGTGGGGTCTTGCAGGGATTAGTGTTAGTGCATCTGCTGATTGTGGTTTACATAAATGATTTAGATTTTAATATACGAGGGCTGGCAAGTACGTTTTGAGGTTAATACTAAAATTGGAGGGGTGGTAAATAGTGAGGAGGACAGCCTATGATTACTGGAGGATATAGATGGGCTGATCAGTGGCAAATGGAATTCATTCTGGATAAGTATGAGGAGGTGATCTTGGGCAAGACCGATAAGTATGAGGTGATGATCTTGGGCAAGACAAACAAGGCAAGCAAATACATGCTGAAAGGCAAGAGCCCGGTAAGCACCGAGGATCAGAGGAACCTTGGTGTGCATGTACACCAGTCCCTTAAGGTAGCAGGGTAGGTGGATAAAGTAGTTAAGAAGGCATACATACTTGCCTTTATAAGCCAAGTCATAGAGTTTAAGAGCAGGGAGGTTATGCTGGAACTGTATAAATGTTGGTTAGGCCACAGCTAGAGTATTGTGTGCAGTTCTGGAATCCACATTATAGGAGGGATGTGATAGCACTGGAAAGGGTGCAGAGGACATTACAGGATGTTGCCTTGGCTGGAGAGTTTTAGTTATGACGAAAGATTGGATAGATTGAGGTTGTTTTCCTTGGAGCAGAGGAGATTGAGGGGCGACATGATTGAGATATATAAAATTATGAGAGGCATAAATAGAGTAGACGGGAAGAAACCTTTTCCCTTGTTGGAGGGAGGGATCAATGACTGGGGTCATAGATTCATAATAATAATACTCTATTATTGTCACAAGCAGGCTTACATTAACACTGCAATGAAGCTACTATGAAAATCCTCTAGTCGCCACACTCCGGCACCTGTTCGGGTACACGCAGGGAGAATTCAGAATGTCCAATGCACCTAACATCACGTCTTTCGGGACTTGTGGGAGGAAACCGGAGAGCCCGGAGGAAACCCACGCAGCCACCGGGAGAACACGCAGACTCCGCACAGACAGTGACCCATGCCGGGATTTGAACCTGGGACCCTGGCACTGTGAAGCAACAGGGGTTGTGAGGAAAACCTTCTCCATCCAGGGGTGATGGGATTCTGGGACTAGCTGCCTGAAAGGGTTTGTTGTGACACAGATTTTCATAACATTTAAGATGTAATTAGATATAGGTGGCACAGTGGTTTGCACTGCTGCCTCACAGCGGCAGGGACCAGGTTCGAATCTGGCCTTGGGTGACTGTGTGAAGTTTGCATATTCTCCCTGTGTCTGTGTGGGTTTCGTCCGGGTGCTCCGGTTTCCTCCGCATTCAAAGATGTGCAGTTAGGTGGATTGGCCATGATCAGGGCACAGTTAGAGATAGGGCGGAGAAATGGGTATAGGTGGAGTGCTCTTTTGGATGGTCAGTGTACACTCGATGGACCAAATGGCCTCCTGCACTATAGTGATTGTATGTGCTCTTGCGATGCCACGGTATACAAGCCTATAGGCCAAGTGCTGGAAAATGGGATTAGAATAGTTAGGTGGTTGTTTTTGACTGCCACAGATGGGCCAAAGGGCCTATTCTGCGCTCTAGACCTCTATGACTCCATGGAGTAATGTCTATGGACATCACATCAAGAAAGGATGTCTAGGGTTTGGAGAGGGTGCAGAAGGGATTTGTTGAAATGCTGTCTGAGATGAGGACCTGCAGTTATGCTGCGAGATTGGAAAACTGGGACTCAGTCTGGAAAAACTTAATTCGAGGTGTTCAGAATTGTGAGAGGATAGGGCAGCACGGTGGCGCAGTGGTAGCACTGCAGTCTCACGGCGCCGAGGTCCCAGGTTCGATCCCGGCTCTGGGTCACTGTCCGTGTGGAGTTTGCACATTCTCCCTGTGTTTGCGTGGGTTTCGCCCCACAACACAAAGATGTGCAAGGTAGGTGGATTAAACATGCTAAATTGCCCCTTAATTGGAAAAAATGATTTGGGTACTCTAAAATTAAAAACAAAAGAATTGTGAGAGGATTGGTAGGAAAAAGCTTTCTACCTACAGAAGAAACTGAACCAGATTTGGGGTAATTGGAAAAAGAACAAGGAGGAAGGAGGTCTTTTTATGAAGCAAGTTCTGATCCGCCAAGGCATTGCCTGAAAGGGTGGATGCTGGAAGCCAATTAAGCAGTGACTTTCAAAAGGGAGTTGGATAAATATTTGAAAGGAAAATTTTGCAGAGCTTTGGGGGAGAGTGGGACTAATCAGATGGCACTTTCAAAAAACCTGGCCCAAGTACAATGGGCCAAATTGCTTTCTTCAGGGCTGTATAGTTCTGTGTTTCATACAAAAATTCGTTTTCATAAATTCGTTTTGGGGGAAAATGCAGATTAAATGTGGTATGTTATGTAGATTGCTGTAAATATTTTCTCAAGAAAGAACTTGATTAACTTATTTTTCTTTTAATTTTGTGCCTGGCCACCTGGGTCTTTGCTACTGTGACACAAAGTTGCATTGATTTTAATTTGTGTACGTAAAAGGCAGGCACACTATTATCGCAAATAGGACCCATGTAATGATTGCCTGATGACAAACAATTTGATATTTGATACTATTTCTTTAAAGAAAATATTTTATTAAGGCACTTATAATTTTAAGCATCAGGTTTCAACGCGAACAATATACTATTCTGATGCCCGTGGAGCCCAATAACCTTTAAAAAGGAATTTGAACTTCCAGTGATGGAAAGGCTCACACAATTTCAAGTTTTCAGACATTGTGAAACAAATTAATCCCCCCACCCCATTGTTCATAGGTGTTTATATCTTGCACCTTCTCAGTAAAACAGCCTTTAAAATCATGGTTTCTAATAAATTTATGCCACCTTTTAATGTATTTAAATTCACTTGTCCATATGCCTGTTTATGTTCCTGTTCGCGCACAAGTGGTTGATGATTTGGAGTCATGAGGTAGTCCAGTTCATTTTTAATGACTGCGTTTTAAGTCGCATAATTAGCAGGTGAAGCCAATAAATACATGAATTAAGTCTAATTTATCTTAATAGAATGCCAGTGGAAAGGCTATCGCCAATAGAATAATCTACTGATGGGATAGTTTATTACTGGGTGGTATTAGTTTTTGCTTTGGTGTGATTTGCTGGAGTTCCTTTGTGCTATCAATGAAAGTGGTTGTACTATACAAAAGGGCACACCCCATAGCAGTTTATGCAGTGGAGGTTCAACATGGTACTGAACATGAGAAGTAAAATGCAATAGGCTTGTACTGATGATGTTGAGATGACCAGGGAGGGCTAAAAAGGGCATTTGCGAATATTTTGGTAATCTGTTTTTGTTTATGAATGTACACAGTCTAAAACAATTTCATGTTTTATTCACTTAAAAATGATGATTGTATCATCACTAGGATTTCCATAAAGTGTGGCGATGGTCACATGGAACCTTTGTGCTATGGCGGCTCCCATTTCAACAAATATAGATTTTGTCCTTTGAAACATGTTTTGTATCTGGACAGAATATTTTGAGCCGTATAACTCAGTTGTAGTACTGCATGCAGTTATGGAGGATAGAAATTGGAGAGATTTAAACTAACCATATTGTATGAAATTAATGTGTTTTAGCTCCAGCCTAAGATTACAGATTTTGTCCTTCAGTCCTTGGGTTGTATGCGGACAGGATGTTTAAAGAGTTTGACAGGGTGAAATACTGTCGCTTGCAGTGATGTCATCAAATTGAGATAAATGAATTACACAAGACGTTTATTGGTCAAAAGTGTGACTTTTCTATTAAGCTAAGTAAGATGACTGGTAACATTGTTTGTGACTCTTTTCAGACTTATTTTAAGGTTCTGAAGAAATAAGCAGCATTTATAGAACGCTTTACCAATGGACTCAGCATGAAGCAGTGCTCTTCAATAAAATTAATTACTTTTTGAAATGTTGTTACTGCTGATCAAGGGTGTTTTTCAAAATATCCAAATGTTGGTTAATTAAAAAATATATCCATTGAGGGAATTTTGTGCCTGCAGTTCATGGTTAGTATTTGTATGGGCGGCACGGTAGCGCAGTGGTTAGCACTGTTGCTTCACAGCTCCAGGGATCCGGGTTCGATGCCCGGCTTGGGTCACTGTCTGTGCGGAGCCTGCACATTCTCCCCGTGCCTGCATCAGTTTCCTCCCACAGCCCAAAGATATGCAGGTTAGGTGGATTGACGATGCTAAATTGCCCTTCGTATCCAATAACGTTAGGTGGGGTTACTAGGATAGGGTGGAGGCGTGGGCATTGTTGGTGTTTTTCCCACCCAACAGCTTCGCCAATACTGTGGGTTTTTATCTTAGCGAACCACAAGCCTTCCCTTATATCGATCAAATGACCACACAACCAGTTAGTTCAAAGATGGTTTATTTACATACACAAGAGTTATCTCAACATGCAAACACAATATCTACTACGAGTTAAACTACACCTATCAGCTACAATAACCTATACTTAACTTCAGGGCGACCGGCACTGTGCAAATGGATAAGGCCTTTATCTGGATTTCACTTGGCTGGTTCGTAAAAAGTGGCTCTGTCTCTGCTGGGCTCATCCATCAGGTAGCGATGTTGGTCTTGAACTTAGCTGGCTGTTCTTGCTGCAATTGGGCTGGCACAGGCCGGATCCAAAAGAGACAACAATTGGCTGTGTCCTCTTTTATCCCTCTGGGATTTTGCGCTCTTTGGGGCGGTCCTTAACCTTGGACCCAATAGTTCGACAGGGCTCTGATTACTGTCTTTGATTGCGGCCAGTAAAGGGGCGGGTGCCTTGGTAGCTGGGCGGGTCCTTAGCGGTCATTGAGCTTGGCAGTTGGGCTTTCTGAGTAAGGGGAGTGGCGCCGATCAGTCTGTGGCTGTACCGGTTGCTTGATTAGCGTTCTATTGTCCTGGGAAAATGGGCCATTAAAATGCAAACGAGCGGGGATTTTGATCAGGTCTGGTTATCTGTGTTTCAGATACACATACGCTCTGTATCTGTCCGAGTCCTGGGTTGGCCATAATTCCCATGGTCCTTTGCAGGTGGCCATCTTAGATGGCTACATTATAAGTGAAGTGCTCTTTCCGAGGGCCGGTGCAGAGTTGATGGGCCGAATGGCCTCCACTGTAATTTCTATGATTCTATAAGACCAGAAAGTTAAATGCAAAGTTGTAAATGGTTTAAACTATGGTTAGTGGAGAATTGAGTGAACAAACCTTTTCACTTTCTAGCTCTGCTTTTTGGACCAATTTGTTCGTTTAGGTGCGGAGATGGGGATTGTTTTATCGGCAGCAGCTCTAGGAGGGTGTTCATTTATTAGTGTCACAGCCATTTACAGCACCGGAGGTGGCAATTTGGCGAATTGACTCTATGCTAATCTGCCTGGAGCAATCCAGTCAGTCTCATTTCCCCCGCTCTATCCCAGTAGTCTTAAATTAATTTCCTTCAAGTGCACATCCAATTCCTTTTGAGCTCAATGATCATTGCTCCTTTTACCGCCCAAATGGGCAGCGAGTTTCAAGTAATTACCACTTTTTCCATTAAAGAAAGCTCTTCCTTGCGTTTTCCAGCATATCTCATCCAAAGTCTTAGATGTGTCCCCTAATACTTGTACCATCAGCCTATAGGAAAGATTTCCTTTTAACGGTCTTGTCTAAATCTGTCATCTTTTACACCTCTATTAGATTTCCTCTCAAGTTCCTTTATCCAACGAGTACAACCTCAGCTTCTCCAACCTAACTTTGTAGTTAAAATCCTTGGAACCATTCTGGTATATCTTCTCTGCACCGCCTTAAGGACCCTCATCCTTCCCAGTTGTGGCCTAACTAGGACCTCATAGAGGCGCAGCAAAACTTTTGTACTCTATTTATGAAGCCCAAGATCCCATATGCTTTGCTAACCACTCTTTCAATATGCTACCTTCAAAGATCAATGCTTATGCACTCCCAGGTGGTCCCTCTGTCCCTGTACACCCTTTAGAGCAGTGCTGTTGTGTCAATATTGCCTCTTGTGCCAAAATGCAGCACCTCATATTTCTCTGGCAAATTCCATCTGGCATGTATCTGTTCATTCTGCTAGCCTAATCTATGTCCTGTTGCAGCCAATCAGCATCATCCTTGCTGTTTACCACTTCCAAGTTTGATATCATTGAAATTTTACTTTGTATTCCAATGTCTAAGTAATTATACCTTTGGGCGGGGGGGGGGGGGATATAGATCCGTTGAAATGATTTAGCACCTATGTAATCCCAATCAATTTGCTGAGTTGATATTTTTTGACTGAACCACTGGAGTGAGCCAATAAATTGAATAATTCCTACTTTATAATTTGAAATTGTGCCAAATGATGGGAAGTCTTGTACAAGCAGTATAGGAACATTGGAACTGGAGGGGACCATTCAGCCGCCCCCAGTTTGTTCTCGCACTTTATCAGATCTTGGCTGATCTGTATCCAAACTCTACCTGCGTTTGGAGCTGTATCCGATGATATTCTTGTCTGATAAATTGGTCAATCTTGGCTTTGGAAATTTCAATTGGTCCTTGATTTCCATCTCCTTTTGTGTGGTGAAAGTACTTCATGGGCAGCACGGTGGCACAGTGGTTAGCACTGCTGCCTCACAGCTCCAGGGACCTGTGTTCAATTCCAGCCTCTGGTCACTGTCTGTGGAGTTTGCGCTTTCTCCCTGTGTCAGCGTGGGTTTTGTCCAGGCGCTCTAGTTTCCTTCCACAGTCCAAAGATGTGCAGGTATGGCCATGATAAATTGTCCTCGTGTCCAAAAGGTTAGGTGGGGGTACTGGGTTATGGGTGGAGGCATTGGGCTTTAGCAGAGTGCGCTTTCCAAGGGCCGGTGCAGACTCGATGGGCCGAATGTCGTCCTTCTGCACTGTAGAGATTCTATTATGATTTAATTCCTGAATGGTCTAAATCTGTACCCCTTGTTTAAGATATTTCCAGCAGTTTCCAGATCTTGGCTTTCAGTGCAAATTTTGATACTTTTTGAAACATCATAAGAAAAATAATTCGTAGCCTTTTTTTAATAAATCCAGAGCTCAATACTCAGTTTGCTAAACAATTGAATACGTCAGTTTTCCTGCCAACATGAAATCTGTCGGGGCATTTGTTGTACCCATTCATAAATGTGGGCTAATTCTAGACATTCTAAGAAAGCAGCAGTGCATGGGCCTTTTCAAAAGTCACTGTCGATGATCAAAGTCCATTTATTTATAGAAATGCAGAGTTCTTAACGTGCCAATTAGATCACTTATTATTGTGTCCAACAAAACAGCTGGGGATGCATAGCAAGTGCCAACTTGGAATATTGTACTAGCATTTCTTTCGCATGAGATTTTGTGAGTAAGATTTTGTTCAGTTTGATCATACGTATGTGTACTACTGCAACTGCCTGAGTGGGAAGGATTTTTCCCTTAAATACACATGTTTTCTGTCAAAAAACTCTACCAGTGGTTCCAATATTTGAATAATTTTAATAGCACTTATGTTTCCCTCTGCGTCGGTATCTTGCCATCGTTATGGTAGTTCATCGGTTTAACAAGTTTTTGTATATGATCTGCCATAGATGACAGAATATACTGTCTTTTCACAGAATTTTTACAGCGCAGACGCCGCCATTTGACCCTTTGTGTTTACTGTGGCTCTCCAATGAACACTGACTTGGTGCTTTCCCCCGTACCCCATTGTTTTTATAAGTATCCACCACCTCTCGCCAGGGGCTGGGCCCAGGGGTTCACCCCGCTCTGTCTCCTCCTCCCAAACCCTTCAGGGTGGATGACAAACCATATACCAGGATCTTGACAACACGGAGGCATGCCCCATCAGGGAAAGTGCTCTCTCAAGTACAAGAACCTCTTTGTGTGCTTCCATTGCCTCCATGAAAGTACCCCACAACTCTTGGAAGTGAGTCCAGACAGCCTGCATCGCAGAGCCAAGATTTTCAGCAGAGACAACATTTCCATTGGCAGCCATCATCAGCTGTACACAACACCGCCAAGGCAAAAGCCTGTTCAACGTCAGCCGCCACTGCGAGCAGGGTCCCACCCCAACCCACACAAACAAATGAGGATTTTAGCATTTTATCTCCGCTCTTTATCACAAAGACACTTCCCGAGACACCGCACAAGCCATGTAACCCAAAAGACAAATATGCACTAGTTTGAAAACCCAGATTAAAAGATGAGTAGAGCTGGAGCTCTCTCAAACAGTCGCTCCTGCGCTTACATCACGTGACCCCCTCTCCTGTACCCCATTATTAAACTGCATTGTTTTGTTAGTGTTTTTAGGGTTATTCTTGGTATCAAATTTTCATGTGTTTTTCTGTAACCAATAAATTGTAAATGCTGGTGCTTGGAGCCAATTGATTGATTTTAAAAATATATAAATGTTACAGGAGGATTTGAGATGCTTGTTGCAGAGTCGTCTAGTGGTCAGTGCTTGCAACTACAACAAAATTGAATGGGAAATGTTGATGTAACAATTTAGAGAAATGTCGACAGAAAAATGGCCAATAACATCTAGTCAATAGGAAATGATGCTTGTGGACAGGATGCCTGCACCCTACATACAGCTTTGAATATGGATTACTTGAATAAGTATTTTGCTGGAGTGAGGAGGGAATGGTGTATGTGGGGCAGTTACTGAGTGATGAAGATGGATAAATATTATGGAGAATTGATTAGCTTTGTGGATCTCGAATTTTCTTTTAACTGGACCACTAGATTAAATAGCTGAAGCGTAGTCTAAGATGAGGTAAGTTTTAAATGTGCTATAGATGGAGTGAAGGTGTTGGATCTGCTTGTACATATTTGATGACATCCCAGCTCTACCTCTCTTGGTGCCATTCTGACTCTGCCTGTCTGACATGCAACCTTTGTTCCACAAAAGCTTACTGGAAATCGGAAATCAAAGCTGAAGAAAAAAATAATAATCTTTATTATTGTCACAAATAGGCTTACATTAACACTGCAATGAAGTTACTGTGAAAATCCACTAGTCGCCACACTCTGGCACCTACTCGGGTACACTGAGGGAGAATTCAGAATGTTCAGTTCACCTAACCAGCACGTCTTTCAGGACATGTGGGAGGAAACCGGAGCACTGGAAGGAAACCCACGCAGACACGGGAGAACGTGCAGACTCCGCACAGACAGTGTCACAAGCCGGAATCAAACCTAGGACCCTGGCGCTGTGAAGCAACAGTGCTAACCACCGTGGTACATATACTCAACTCTGGCAGTATCCTTGGAAAGAAAAATAGGAGTTAGCATTTCTGGTGATCGATCTGTCACCAGAACTGGCATTCCGCTCCAGACAAAAGGTAATTCACCTGACATGTTATGTCTCCATAGAATCCCTACAGTGCAGAAGGAGGCCATTTGGCCCATTGGATCTGCACCGACCGTCCGAAAGAGCACTCTACCTAGACCTTACGGTAACCCTGTGCATTGATCATAGCCAATCCACTTAACCTGCACTAAGAGGCAATTTAGTATGGCCAATCCACCGAAACTGCATATCTTTGGATTGTGGGAGGAAACTGGAATACCCGGAGGAAACCCATGCAGACATGGGGAGAAGAGTGCAAACTCCACACAGTCGCTCATGGGCAGAATTGAACCCGGATCCGTGGCATTGAGGCAGTAGTGCTATCCACCATGCCGTCCTGTGTCCGTGTCACGGCTTGACCGTTTTTACGGGTGGTCAGGAAAGCAGACAGCAGCTGCACATTCCTCAACCACTTATCCAAGCAGCACCTGGTACAGTGTCACTCTCGACTGGTGAGAGAAGCAGCTTTAGAATTCATTAATTATTTTAACATTTCAATGAATGGTAATGTTTTATTAAAGCAATTTTGATCAGAAGCAATTCATAAACTAAAGTTTGATTCTGGATTGATTCATTTTTTGTGTTTAACCTGTTAGTATGTACTCTTTCACTTCAACATATTGTAGTTTATTGAGCGCCTTGTATCATGCTGCCGATGTGTAAATGAAAGATGGTACAGTGGAACAGCCTTGGGGAATAATTATTTGGTGATCTTCCAAAGGCATTGGTGCAGTTTGTAAAATCCTAGGATGTGGGCCACTAAGTCCAGGATTTGTTGACTTTCATTGTTCAATGGAATGTGGGTGTTTCTGGCAAGGCCAATATTTATTACCCATCCCTAATTAACCCTGAACTCCGTAGTTTGCTAGGCAATTTCCAGAGGGTTCAGACGAGATCAGCAGTTGGATCCAAGTAAGGAAAGCTTACAGAAGGAGCTTTGCCATTGCAGTGTAGAAAGGAACAGGTTCAGTATGGGCATAATCAAAGTACACAAACTATAAATGGTAGAGATAAAGCAAGCTCAGACTATCAGTTCAAAGTGTGCCAAGAAAGTAGGATCAGAGGCTAAATATAAATGAGTAGAAAGCAGATTTGGTCAGAGACTGGGTTGGGTTGTTGCCTTTGCTTGATAGGAAATACTTGGGATTGTCTGAGCAATTCATGCAAGAATATTGATATTTATTGTTCTGCAGGGATGAGCTTTTGTGTCAGCTGCTGTTTCCTCGTTCCTTTTTTATGTAAGGAATTTATCCATTTGGATTGTCCATCTGGATTTAATGTAATTGTACCCCGTTGGACAAAAATCTCTATCTGGCTCGTTTTATTATCTCCAGTCCAGTTAATTAATCTCGTTGCTCCCCATGCTTTTATTTGTTTTGTGAGGGTCTAAAGAATCCAGCACGAGTTTGGAGAACAGAAAGAAAACTTTAGTTACAATAACATTACATATATACAACAGCAGCAGTAACTCCCTTGCTGCTCACTCCTCTCTAGCTGGTTCCATACTGGCCAGCTTTATTTATGCAGGGACCTGCTAATGATTTCTCCGCCCCCCCCTCATTGGGGAAACTCATACTCCCCAAGGATTGTGGGATTGCCATTAGTCCCCAGCCAGTGGTAAGCAGGCAAGTTATAACACCCCCCCCCCCCCCCCTTCAAAGTCCAAGGAATCCACCGAAGACCCTGGCGAAAGAGAGCGTCGGACTCGTTTTGCCACAGGCCAGACACCATTTGCACGAGTCATTGGATCGGGAGGCATGTAACGAGACGGGGGACGACACTTCCACGATGAACAGCGTAACGGTTGTACATCCACGGCCCGTGAGACCGAGGACTCCCCTTCTGAGGCATCCTGTGTCTCTCATCTCGGAGTCGGAGTTTACTGCCTTCTTGCATCTCGGCGTCCCTATCTCCACGTGGTACTACAATGACCTGCGCAAGCTTTGAGTGCGGCACCAGAGGAAGATCGTGAGGAATACCCTCCACTGTGTTTGGTCTCTGTGGCTGTAGAAGTGAGCTCCGGGGGCAGGGAATCTTTGGAAGAGGTGGCCTTCTGGACCCAACGTGGCCTACATGCTTGCGCTGGACACTACTCTGGGCTTGCACCTGGTAAGAGATCAGGCCCGTTCGTCGAAAGATAATGCCAGGGACCCACTGGGCACCACCAAAATTTTGAATGAACACCGGGTCACCAGGCGCAAACTGCTGAATCGGCCGATGCCGAGAAAGGCCATGTCCCTGCCGTTCTTGAATGCGGCGTACCTTTGCACCAATATCCAGGAAAACCATGCGCATTGAATTCTTTGAGGATGTGACGAGACACATTGATGAAGGTTGGGCAGTCGGTGGTGTATTTGGATTTCAGTAAGGCATTTGATGAGGTTCCCCATGGTCGGCTCATTCAGAAAGTATGGGGGCAAGGGATACAGGGACATTTGGCTGTCTGGATACAGAATTGGCTGGCCGAAAGAAGACAGCGAGTGGTAGTGGATGGAAAGTATTCCGCCTGGAGGTCGGTGACCAGTGGTGTCCCGCAAGGATCTGTTCTGGGACCTCTGCTCTTTGTGGTTTTTATAAATGACTTGGATGAGGAAGTGGAAGGGTGGGTTAGTAAGTTTGCCGATGACACGAAGGTTGGGGGAGTTGTAGATAGTGTTGAGGGTTGTTGCAGTTTACAACAGGACATTGACAGGATGCAGAGCTGGGCTGAGAAGTGGCAGATGGAGTTCAACCTTGATCAATGTGAAGTGATTCATTTTGGAAGTTCGAATTTGAATGCTGAATACAGGGTTAAAGGCAGGATTCCTGGAAGTGTGGAGGAACAGAGGAATCTTGGGGTCCACATACATAGATCCCTCAAAGTTGCCACCCAGGTTGATAGGGTTGTTAAGAAGGCGTATGGTGTGTTGGCTTTCATTAACAGGGGGATTGAGTTTAAGAGCCACAAGGTTTTGCTGCAGCTTTATAAGACCCTCGTTAGACCACACTTGGAATATTGTGTCCAGTTCTGGTCGCCTCATTATAGGAAGGACGTGGATGCTGTGGAGAGGGTACAGAGGAGATTTACCAGGATGCTGCCTGGACTGGAGGGCATGTCTTATGAAGAAAGGTTGAGGGAGCTCGGGCTTTTCTCACGCGAGTGAAGAAGGCAGAGAGGTGACTTGATAGAGGTGTACAAGGTGATGAGAGGCATGGATAGAGTGGATAGCCAGAGACTATTCCCCAGGGTGGAAATGGCTGTCACGAGGAGACATAATTTTAAGGTGATTGGAGGAAGGTATAGGGGAGATGTCAGATGTAGTTTCTTTATACAGAGAGTGGTGTGTGTGTGGAATGCACTGCCAGCAGAGGTGGTGGAGTCAGAGTCATTGGGGACATTTAAAAAGAAAAATATATATTTCTTCTCCTTTTTCACGTTTTCACCCAAATTTACACCCACCAACAATTAACAAATATGTCAATCCCCATATCAATAACAACGATCCCATCCTCCCACCAAACCCCAAACATTCGCCCGCATGTTCACATAAACAAATGAAAAAAGAATCCGGAATCACCCATAGCCACCATTAACACACACCGCCCCTCCAACTAATATTTGATGTTATCCAGTTCTTGAAAGTGCATAATGAATAATGCCCATGAATTGTAGAACCCCTCCATCCTTTCCCTCAGTTCAAACTTAACCTTCTCAAGGGCCAAGAATTCCAACAGGGCCCCCCGCCAGGCCAGGGCACAGGGTGGAGAGGTTGCTCTCCAACCCATCAGGATCTGCCTTCGGGTGATCAATGAGGCGAAGGCTACAACATCTGCCTCCGCACCCGTTTCCAACCCTGGCTGGTCCGACACCCACATATATGGCCTCCTGGGGCCCCGGGTCCAGTTTCACGTGCACCACTTTAGAAATTACCTTAAAAACCTCCTTCCAGTAATCGTCTAGCTTTGGACAGGACCAGAACATATGAAAGTGATTAGTGCCCCCCCCCCCCCCCCCCCCCCCCCCCCCCCCCCCCACAACGTTCACACACATCTACTCCTTCAAAGAATCGGCTCATCCTTGCCCTCATGGGGTGTGCTCTGTATACCACCTTCATCTGTATCAGCCCCAACCTCGCGCACGAGGTGGAGGCATTCACTATCTGGAGCACCTCACACCAGAACCCCCCCCCCCCCCCCTCCATATCCTCTCCCAACTCTTCCTCCCACTCTACTTTGATCCTTCCAGTAGTGCCTTCTCCTCTTCCAAAATAGCTCCGTAAACCGCTGACACTACCCCCTTCTCCACTCCCCCTGTCGTCAGCGCCTCCTCCAGCAATGTGGAGGCTGGCTTCTCTGGGAAGTTCGGTATCTCCTTTCTGGCAAAATCTCGAACCTGCATGTATCTAAACATTTCCCCTTGCCCCAGCCCATACTTCGCTTCCAGCTCCTTCAATCCTGCAAACCGACCCCTAAGAAACAAATCTTTCAGTGTCTTTATCCCCTTCTCCTCCCATTTCCCCAAATTTCCATCCCACCTCACTGGCTCAAATCTGTGGTTCCCTCGAATCGGCATTTCCCTTGACCCTGCCCCCAACCCGAAGTGTTGGCGAAACTGCCTCCAAATTCTCAATGAAGCTATTAATACCGGACTCCCTGAGTATTTCCCTGGGGCTATCTGGAGCAACGCTGTTGCTAGTGCTTTCAATCCCGACCCCCTGCATAAACTCTCCTCCATTCTGACCCGCTGGGAATCAAACCCTCTTACTCAGCTCAGCACCTTCTCCACATTTGCTGCCTAGTAGTAATGCATCCAGTTTGGAAGACCCAAACCCCCTGCCTGCCTTCCCCTCTGTAGTAGCACCTTTCTAACTCTGGCCACCTTCCCTCCCCATATGAATGACGTAATCCTTCCCTCAATCTCTCTGAAAAATTCCGTTGGCAGGAAAATCAGCAGGCATTGAAAAATAACCGAAATCGCAGCAAACCTTCATTTTAACCGCCTGTACCCGACCCGCCAGTGACAGAGGGAGACCATCCCACCTTGCCAGATCAGCTTTCACTCTCCCCACCAAACTAGAAATGTTGTAGTCATTGGGGACATTTAAGCTACTCTTGGACAGCACATGGACAACAGCAAATTGAAGGGGTGTAGGTTAGGTTGATCTTAGATTAGGATAAATGGTCGGCACGCTAAATTTGTGGGCTGAAGGGCCTGTACTGTGCTATTGTGTTCTAAGGCGGGTGCAAAGTTTCCGGTCCATTAAGAGTTCCGTGGGAGCTACCCCAGTCACCTCGTGGAGTGGTCCTATATGAAAACAAAAAACGAGTCAATCTCGTGTCCATAGACCCGGAAGACTGCTTTTTTAGGCCCCGTTTGAATGTCTGCACTGCGCGCTCCGCCACCCATTGGAAGCCGGGTGGTATGGAGCGGTGCGGATATGGCGTAGGCGTTTATCTTCATGAACCTCGCAAACTCCTCACTTGTAAAAGGAGTGCCGTTGTCCGTGACGAGCACCTCAGAGAGACCATGCGTACTGAAAGACAAATGCATCTTCTCAATTGTTGCACAGGACGTTGTGCCTACCATCTTATGCACCTCTAGCCATTTAGAGTGGGCATCGATTAATAGAAGGAACATGGGTCCTTGAAAAGGGCCGGCAAAATCCACATGCAAGCGTTCGCAAGGCTGCCCTGGCCATTCCCAGTGATGTAGGGGCGCGGCTGGCGGAAGCTTCTGATGCTCATGGCAAATGGAGCAGTTTTGGGCCACCTTCTCAATGTCGGTGTCGAGGCCTGGCCACCAGATGTAACTCCGGGCCAACATTTTCATTTTGGTCACACCCGGATGCCCATTGTGCAAGTCCTGTAGTATCAGGTCCTGTCCTTTTTCGGGACGACTACACACGTCCCCCACAAGAGAATACCATCTTCCACGCTAAATTCTGACAGCTTGGAGGAAAATGCCCGCAACTCGCCTGGCAGCTGTCTATGTTGCCCACCATACAGGACTATGTGCCGAACCTTTGACATGACTGGCTCCGTCTGGGTCCACTCACGGATCTGGATCTGTGATGCCGTGACAGGCAAGGAGCCCATAAAATTTAGGGTTGCAACCACCTCACCTGTCGTGGGGGTCGACATGGAGCCGGTCGACAAAGGCAATCGGCTCAGTGCAGCTGCATTCGCTATCTGGGTCCCTGGTTTATGCTCCAGAGAATACTCATAGGCAGCGAGCAACAAAGCCCAGCGCTGGATCCGTGTGGATGCATCACAGCTGATGAGCAAAGGCTTTCCAGGATCGTAGTGTGTTAGTAACCCCGACGATGACACTTGCTGTTTTATCCGCTGGAAAGCGGTTTCTTGCGGCTGACCCCAAACCCAGGTGTGATTCTTCTTTCGCAGAAGCTGCAACGGGGCCAGCGTAGTTGCCAGATTGGGGAGGAACTTCCCGTAATAATTTACGAGGCCGAGAAAAGAACGAAGATGCGAAGTTGTCAGTCGGGCGTGGGCCTGTTGAATTGCGCGCACCTTCTCTGCGATGGGGTGCAAACCTTCGCGGTCCACCCGATAACCCAGGAAGACCACTTCCTTCGCCTGAAAGACGCACTTTGTATGACGTAAACAGCCTCCAGCCTCTGAGAAGTGTCTAAGGACAGCCTCCCAATTTTTCAAATGTTCCTGCTCCGAAGTCCCTGCAATCAAAACGTCGTCTAAGTAGACAGCAACACGCGGTCAACCTCTCAAGATGCCCTCCATGACGCGTTGAAAGATAGCGCAGGCAGAGGATACCCCAAAGGGCAACTGTGTATATTCATACAGGCCCCTGTGTGTATTAATAGTTACATATGGCCGGGAGGCAGAGTCCAGCTCCAACTGTAGGTAGGTGTGACTCGTATCTAATTTTGTGACTGAGAGTCCGCCTGCAAGTTTCGCGTAGAGATCTTTTATGCGGGGCATTGGATATCAGTCGAGCCGGGAAGCCGTATTCACTAAGTTTATAGTCGCCGCACAATCGAACTGTCATCTGGCTTCATTACGGGTACAATTGGCGCTGCCCAGTCAACGAAATGGACGGGCCTGATAATACTCAAGGACTCCAAACAAGTGAGCTCCCCTTCTACCTTCTTGAGCAAGGCACCGGGCACGCCCGGAAATAGCGCGGCATGGCTCCTGGTTTGACCTGGATATGGGCTGCGGCCCCTTTTATCTTCCCCAAACCGAGCTGGAATACACCTGGGTACCGTCCTAGTACCTCCGTCAACCCTCCAGAACCTGTTTGAGGGATGTGCTGCCATTGCAGCCGCAAATGGCACAACCAGTCCTGACCCAACAAGCTGGGCCCGTGGCCGCGCACCACGTTAAGTGGGAAACGCCCCTCCTGGCATCCATAAACAACAGGGGTCATCTTAGTTCCTGCAATGTCCAATGGTTCCCCCGTGTCGGTGGCCAACCTGGCCTGTGTATCATTTAATGTGAGGGTCTGTATTCTCTGCTTGAAGTGGTCGAATATCCTCTGGGCGATCACGGAGACCGCTGCGCCAGTGTCCAACTCCATCTCAAGCGGGTGACCATTGACACGTATTGTCACCTTAATGGGGGCCACAGGGGAAGCTGCCACACAATGCAGCTGTCGGAAGTCGTCCTCCATCTCCACGTCGTCTGGAATAGTCTTGGCAGGTTCATCCAAATGGATGAACAGCCCCTGTGCTGGCCCCAGTTTCCGTCAGAACGACGGCGCTTGTGGCGCCCCCAGGACCGGCGTCCGCGACGGGATCGGTGTCCAAAAGTCAGACACTGATATGGCTCCTCATCCATCGGTTCCGGAGAAGGCTCCCTTCGGGGAGGAACATCCGGCGGCCACTGGCGTTGATCCGGACGCCGTCCCGCCCAAGGTACGGCGGGGGGCAGGGTGACGCTTTTGAACGGAAGGGGTTGCGCCCCAAGACGTGCACCTCCATTCCCTGTAGCTCCTGCACTCCCCGTTCAGAGCCCTTTCAGGACAATGCTATCTGAATGGCCTGTTAAAGTCAATGTTGGCTCGGCTAACACCTTTTTCTGGGTGGCCGCATTGTTAATACCGCAAACCAAACGGTCACGTAACATTTCTGACAGTCCCACCATAGTCACAGTACTCTGCAATCCTACGTAGCCTGGATAGAAACTCTGCAAGGGATTCTCCTGGGGTCCTCTCAGCGGTATTAAATCGGTAACGCTGGACTATCGTGGATGGCGTTGAGTTAAAATGCTGCCCCACTAAGGTCACAAGTTCATCAAACGTCTTGGTGTCCGGCGCAGCTGGGTACGTAAGGCTCCTAATCACCCCAAACGTATGCGGGCCGCAGGTGGGTGAGCAAAATGACCACCTGGCTCTCGTTTTCGGTGATGTTGTTTGCCCGGAAATAGTAACGCATTTGTTGTGTGTACTGGTTCCAACTTTTCAGCGCAGTATCAAAGCTCACACTCTCTAAGGATTGTGGGATTGCCATTAGTCCCCAGCCAGTGGTAAACAGGCAGGTTATAACAATTTGCTTTTTTCTTCATTTATAGAATGTGGGCATTGCTGGCAAGGCCAGCATTTATTGTCCTCGAGTGGCATTGTAAGCCACTTCAGAGGGTGGCTAAGAGTTACCACATTGCTGTGAGTCTTGGGATTCGTATGTCGGCCAGATCAGGGAAACGTGGCAGATTTCCTTCCCTAAAGGGGAAATTGTTTTTCCAGCAATTGAATTTAAATTCCACAAGCTGTTATGGCGGAATTAGAGCATTCGCCTGGGCCTCTGGACTACTAGTCCATGATATTGCCATTATTGCAGTGCGGAACTTTCTAATTCCTTGCCCTTTCCTATTCTCCTGTATGTTGTACATCTGTTACCAATTGCATCAAGAACCTTTCCAGCTTTCTGCCATCTGTTCCTGAAGTTACAGACCTATGCCGGGTCTTAGCCCCAGAGGTGTCAACGACAGCAGTGGGTGAAAGGAGGGAAGGAAGTGGCCATGATTCTTGCTCTGGATCATTATTCAATAAGTCCTGCTGGAAAGTGACTGATTGCATGTGTCAGCTGATGATGGGGCCAGCTTAGACTTGAATTTCCGCATGCACTGAGCCCTTGAAGAGGCTTAGGGGAGATTTATTAGACAACGGGTGAGTAATAAAAACAGAAAATGCTGGAAGCACTTAACAGGTCAGGCAACACCTGTGGAGAGAATAATGTTTTGGGTTGAGGACTTTTCGTCAGAACTAGGTGTGGGACTACAGTTATGTGCAAGATTAGAGAAGCTGTTTTCCTTTGAGCGTAGAAGATTAGTGGTGTTCACAGTAACCAAAGAACACAGATCTAAGAACTGGCGAATTTTATTTTAGACTGAGGTATGATCCTGATAGCACTGCCTGAATCTGTTTCTACCACCCTTTCAATTGCAAATTGCCAAAAGGAATTGGATAAAATTTGCAGGATTGCAGGGAAAGAGAAAGTGAATAGGACTAGTTGGATATTTCTTTAAAAGTGCCAGCACAGTGGGCAGCATGGTGGCGCAGTGGTTAGCACTGCTGCCTCAGAGTGCAGAGGTTCCAGGTTTGATCCCGGCCCCGGGTATCTGGCTGTGTGGAGTTTGCACATTCTCCCCGTGTTTGCATGGGTTTCACCCCCACAACCCAAAGAGCAGGGTAGGTGGATTAGCCATGCTAAATTGCCCCTTACTTGGAAAGACTGAATTGGGTACTCTAAAAAAAATTTTTAAAAGTGCCAGCATAGGAATCATGGGCTAAGCAATCTCCTTCTGGGATGTAACAGTCTTTGATCTGGGTGTGGTACTGGAGGGATGGTGATGTCTTTGGAACCTTGCCTCAACATGCATCGGTATGTTGGAGATTGTGGTGATCAGTTCCTGCTGGGATTTTCCAATTCCTGTATTTTTTTATTCTTTCATGGGATGTGGATATCACTGGCAAGGCCAGCCTCTGTTGCCCCTTTCCAATTACCCTCAAATAGAATGTCTTGCTATGCCATTTCACAAGGCTATTAGGAGTCAGCCAAATTGCTGTTACTCATATAGACCAGACCAGGTAAAGATTACAGATTTCCTTCCCTAAAGGACATGAGCAATTTTTATGACAATCAATGATAGTTTTGGGTCACCAGTACCTTTTTTATATTCTGGATTTTTTTTTAAATTACTAAATTGAAGTTTTATCATAGAATTTACAGTGCAGAAGGAGGCCATTCGGCCCATCAAGTCCACCAGCTGTCATGGTGGTATTTGAACCCATGTCCCCAGAGCATTAATCTGATCTCTGGGTGACTAGTTCAGTAATATTACCACTATACCGCCATCTTCCCAATGGAAAAGATGAGACCATCGGATATGTGTAGTATATCTTCAGTTAAAGTGCTGTTGAAAGTTTTGGAGTTCAAGGTTTGAGAAGGAATCTAAGTTTGCTATATGGTGTGTCAGTTTTGTATTTGATTTATTACTGTCACATGTATTAGTATACAGTGAAAAGTATTGTTTCTTGTATGTTATACAGACAACACATACCGTACATACAGTAGGAAGGAGAAACTGCAGAATGTAATGTTGCAGTCATAGCTAGGGTGTAGAGAAAAGATCAACTTAATACGAGGTAGGTCCATTTAAATGTCTGATGGCAGCAGGGAAGAAGCTGTTGTATCTTTTGCCAAGGGCTCAAATGTGCTATCGCTACACGATCAGCAAGTGGCGTGGAAGAGTGTTTAACCAACAGTTCAAGGAAAATTAAAATCTGGTCTAATACAGAATTAGCTCATTTAAGCTGGAATAGTAATGGGAGCTCCATGGGTGACCCTGAGGTTAAGGGAAATGAATACTAGTCCATGTTCCTGATTCTATTGGCTGTTAATGCCATCAATTTACATCCACCTGACAAACACAAGTACAGTCAAGAATCTGTTATCTGTTGCTTGGCTCAAGTGGTGTTGATCAGCTGGTGAAGGTAACCGAAGGATGCGGACTCCCTGAAACCATGCTGTAGCTTGAATATGGGCGGTGGAGGTTGAATGTTTTTGAGGCAAAGATAGGTAGATTTTTGAACAGTAAGGGTTATGGTGAGTGGGCGGGTAAGTGGAGCTGAGTCCACAAAAAGATTTACCATGATCTTATTGATTGGAGGAGCAGGCTCAAAGGGCCAGGTGGCCTACTTCTGCTCCTAGTTCTTATGTTCTTATGATTCCAGTTGATAATATTGGACAAGTCGGTTAACCAGGACAGTCTTGGCTTGATGGATCCTAATTTTATTTTGTCTAGAGACGTGGATGAACAGAACTGCCAATTAACTTGTAATAGTTCAGTTTCTGATCAGTGGTAATTCCCAGGATGTTGATAGAGTGCACTTCAGTGATGGTAATGCAATTGAATGTAATGAGGCAATGGTTAGACCCTCTTGTTGGAGATGGGCAGCACGGTAGATACATAGAAAATAGAGGCAGGAAGAGGCCTTTTGGCCCTTCAAGCCTGCTCTGCCATTTATCACAATCAAGGCTGATCATCCAACTCCATAGCCTAATCCTGCTTTCTCCCCATAACCTTTGATCTCATTCTCCCCAATTGCTATATCTAGTTGCCCTTTGAATATATTCAATGTTTTAGAATCAACTACTTCCTGTCATAATGAATTCCATAGGCTCACCACTCTTTGGGTGAAGAAATGTCTCCTCATCTCTGTCCAAAATGGTTTACCCTGAATCCTCAGACTGTGACCCCTGGTTCTGGACACACCCAGATTGGTAACATCATCCCTGCATCTACCCTGTCTAGTCCTGTTTGAATTTGATAAGTTTCTATGAGATTCCCCCTCATTCCTCAGAACGCTAATGAATACAATCCTAACCAACTCAATCTCTCCTTGTACAACAGTCCTGCCATCCCAGGAATCAGTCTGGTAAACCTCCTCCGCATGCCCTCTAGAGGCAGAACATCCTTCCTCAGACAAGGAGGCCAAAACTGCGCACACTATTCCAGGTGTGACCTCACCAAGGTTCTGTATAATTGCAGCAAGACATCCCTGCCCCTGTACTCAAAACCTCTTGCAATGAAGGCCAACATACCATTAGCCTTCTTTACCGCCTGCTGCACCTGCATGCTTACCAGCGACTGGTGCACAAGGACACCCAGGTCCCGCTGCACACTCCAATCTCCCAATTTACAACCATTCAGGTAGTAATCTGCCTTCCTGTTTTTGCTTCCAAAGTGAATAACCTCACACTTATCCAAATTATACTGCATCTGCCATTGATTTACCCACTTGCCCAACCTGTCCAAATCATGCTGGCGGATCCCTGCATCCTCATCACAATCCACCCTCCCACCCAATTTGGTATCATCTGCAAACTTTGAGATGTTACACTTTGGTCCCTCATCCAAATCATTTATATATATATATATTATATATATATATATATATATATATATATATATATATATATATATATATATATATATATATATATATATATTATATATATATTGTGAATAGCTGGGGTCCCAGCACAGATAAAGAACAAAAACAAAGAATAGTACAGCACAGGAACAGGCCCTTCGGCCCTCCAAGCCTGTGCCAACAATGCTGCCCATCTAAACTAAAATCTTCTACACTTCCTGGGTCCGTATCCTTCTATTCTCATCCTATTCATGTATTTGTCAAGGTGCCCCTTAAATGTCATTAACGTCCCTGCTTCCTCCTCCGGCAGCGAGTTCCAGGCAGCCACTATTCTCTGTGTAAAAAAACTTGCCTCGTACATCTCCTCTAAACCTTGCCCCTCGCACCTTAAACCTATGACCCCTAGTAATTGACCCCTCTACCCTGGGAAAAAGCCTCTGACTATCCACTCTGTCTATGCCCCATATAATTTTGTAGACCTCTATAAGGTCACCCCTCAACCTCTGTCGTTCCAGTGAGAACAAACCGAGTTTATTCAACCGCTCCTCATCGCTAATGCAGATCCCTGTGGCACCCCACTAGTTTCTGCCTGCCAATTTGAAAAGGACCCATTAATTCCTCCTCTTTGTTTCCTCTTTGCCAACCAGTTTTCTATCCACCTCAATACACTTCCCCCAATCCCATGCGCTTTAATTTTGCACAATAGTCTGTTATGCGGGACTTTATCAAACTCCTTCTGAAAGTCCAAATATATCAAATCGACTGGCTCCCCCTTGTCAACTGTACTGGTTACATCTTCAAAGAATTTCAACAGATTTGTCAAGCATGATTTCCCCTTTATAAATCCATGCTGACTCTGACTGATCCTGCCACTGCTTTCTAAATGTTCTGCTATAAAGTCCTTGATAATGGATTCAAGAATTTTCCCCACTACCGGTGTTATGCTTACAGGTCTATAATTCCCTGCTTGCTCTCTACCTACATTTTTGAATATTGGAGTGACATGAGCTACCATCCAATCTGCAGGGACTGTTCCAGAGCCTATAGAATCCCGGAAGATGACCACCAATGCATCCATTATTTCCAGAGCCACCTCCTTAAGCACTCTGGGATGCAGATTCTCAGGCCTCTTGGATTTATCCGCCTTCAATCCCATCAATTTTCCCAGCACCATTTCTCTACTAATGTTGATCTCCCTCAGTTATTCCCTCTCACTAAACCTTTCATTCTCCAGCATTTCCGGTATCTGATTTGTGTCCTCTTTTGTGAAGACAGAACCAAAGTATGTATTCAGTTTCTCAGCCATTTCTTTGTCCCTTATTATGCATTCCCCAGTTTCTGTCTGTAGCGTGCCTACATTTCTCTTTACCGATCTACATTTCTCTTTACCAATCTGGCACAGTGGTCCGCACTGTTGCTTCACAACGGCAGGGTCCCAGGTTCGATTCTCGGCTTTGGTCACTCTGTGCGGAGTCTGCATGTTCTCCTTGTGTCTACGTGCGTTTGTTCCGGTTTCCTCCCACAAGTCCCAAAAGACGTGCTGTTGGGTGAATTGGACATTCTGAATTCTCACTCAGTATACCCGAACAGGCACCGGAATGTGGCGGCTAGGGGATTTTCACAGTGGCTTCATTGCAGTGTGAATGTAAGCCTACTTGTGACAATAAATATTATTATTATGATGTTCATTGTCGAGCACTTGAGCGGCACAAATGTTACTTGCCACGTGTCAGTTCAAACCTGGATATTGTTTAGGTCTTGCTGCATTGGGCACGGACTGCTTCAGATCTGGGGAGTCATGAATGGTGGTGAACATTGTGCAGTCATCTGTGAACATCCCCACTTCTGACCTTATGATGGAAGGGAGGTCTTTGATGGTTGAGCCTAGGACGCTACCCTGCGAAACTCCTGCTGTGATCCCCTGGAGCTGAGATGATTGACCTCCAACCACCAGAGTCATCTTTCTTTATTCAAGGTAAGACTCCAACCAGCAGAGGGTTTTCCCATTGACTCCAATTTTGCTAGAGCTCCTTGATGCCATACTTGGTCAAATGTTGCCTTGATATCAAGAAGTCACTCTCACCTCACCTCTGGCTTTTAGCACTTTGTTGTGCATGTTTGAACTAATAGGGTCAGGAGCCAAGTGACCCAGGCAGAACCCAAACTAAGCATCTGTGAGTATATATTGCTGAGTAAGTGCCGCTTGATGGGCTGTTCATCACTTTGCTGTTGATCAAGAGTCGACTGATGGGGTGGTAATTTTATACATTGCTGGGTAGATGCCAGTGTTGTAGCTGTACTGGAACAGCTTGGCTAGGGTCAGAGCATGTTCTGAAGCACAAGTCTTCATTACTATTGCCAGAATATTGTCAGGGCCTTTGCAGTATCCAGTGTTGTCAGCTGTTTCTGGATATCACATAGGGTGAATTGAATTGGCTGAAGACTGACTTCTCTGATGATGGGGACCTCCAGATGAGACCGAGATGGATCATCCATTCAGCACGTCTGGCACTTAGTGGATAGAGTTAAGAAATAGGAATGGATTGACTGCTTAGTGGGAGTTAATTATAGGCTCCTGTGAAGTGGCAGAATGTATAAATACAGAAGTTAGCAATGGCGGAGCAGTTAAAAATGGTGGATTTTAACACTCCTCCATTGGGATCAGCAGAAAGAAAGTGAATTTTTGTGATAGTTTACTGCAGCAATGTCCGAGAATCAACAAGGGGACGTGCCATATTAAACTTGATAAACAGTCTAACAATGTGTGAACGTTTATCCAATGGTGATCATCATTTTTAAAAATGTATTTTATTACAAACATGTATCAAAACAGGTCACAGCAAATAAACGCCCCTGGAAACATACTTCCCAGCAATCAATTATACATTCTGTACAGTTTCTCTCTTCCCCCCCCCCCTTCAAGGCGAATTTCACCCTCTCCAACTTCATAAACCCCGCCATATCGTTAATCCAGGATTCCACGCTTGGGGGCCTCACATCCTTCCACTGAAGAAGAATCCTCCGCCGGGCTACCAGGTGTACGCAAAGGCCAGAATACCGGCCTCTTTCGCCCCCTGCACTCCTGGCTCCTCTGCCACCCCAAATATTGCGAGCCCCCAGCCCGGCTTGACCCTGGAACCTACCACCCTCGACACCGTCCTCGCTGCACCCTTCCAAAATTCCTCCAGCGCTGGGCATGCCCAGAACATATGGATGTGATTCGGTGGGCTGCCCAAGCACCTAACACACCTGTCCTCGCCCCCAAAGAACCGGTTCATCCTTGTCCCGGTCATGTGTGCCCTGTGCAGCACCTTAAACTGCATGAGGCTGAGCCTCGCGCACGATGAGGAAGAGTTCACCCTCCCTAGGGCATCTGCCCACGTCCCTTCCTGGATCTCCTCTCCCAACTCCTCCTCCCACTTACCTTTCACCTCCACCACCAAGGCCGCCTCCTCCTCCTGCATCACCTGGTAAGTTTCCGAGATCTTCCCCACTCCCACCCACCCATCCGAGAGCACCCTGTCCTGTACTGTGCGTGGCAGCAGCCACGGGAATTCCACCACCTGCCGCCTGGCAAACGCCCTTACCTGTAAGTACCTGAAGGTGTTCCCCGGGGGGCTCGCGAACTTCCCGTCCACAAACAGGTCTCCCAACCTTCGTATCCCTGCACTGTGCCACCCCGAAAACCCTCCATCTGTTCTCCTTGGGACAAACCGGTGGTTCCCCCGTATTGGGGTCCACACTGAGGCCCCAACTTCCCCCCCAGTGCCTCCTCCACTGCCCCCAGATTTTGAGGGCAGCCGCCACTACCGGGCTCGTGGTATACCTCCTTGGAGGGAGCGGCAGCGGCGCCGTTGCCAGCGCCCCCAGACTCGTACCCACACAAGACGCCGTCTCCAACCTCTTCAATGCAGCCCCCTCCCCCTCCATCACCCACTTGCGCACCATCGTCGCATTGGCGGCCCAGTAGTACCCACAGAGGTTGGGCAATGCCAGCACCCCCATCTCTACTCCTTTCCAGGAACACCCTTCTCACCCTCTGAGTCCCTCGCGCCCACACAAACCCCATTATGCTCCCGTTGACCCACCTAAAATAGGCCTTCGGGATAAACACGGGGAGGCAGTGGAACAGGATCAAAAACCTTTGGAGCACCGTCATTTTGACTGACTGCACCCTACCCGCCAAGGGCAGCGGCAACGCCTCTTGAACTCCTCCTCCATTTGCTCCACCAGCCTTGCGAAATTAAGCCTATGCAGGGCCCCCCAGCTCCTGGTCACCTGGACGCCAAATACCTGAAGCTCCTCTCCGCCCTTTTTAGTGGGAGCTCGCCAATCCCCCTCTCCTGGCCCCCTGGGTGAACCGCAAACAGCTCGCTCTTCCCAATGTTGAGCTTGTACCCTGAGAAATTTCCTGAGGATCCTCATTACCTCCGGATCCGCCACATATAGCAGCAAGTCGTCCGCATACAGCGACGCACTATGCTCCTCCGCACCCCGCACCAACCCCCTCCAGTTCTATGACTCCCTCAGTGCCATAGCCAGGGGTTCAAGCGCCAGTGCGAAGAGCAGGGGGACGGACACCCCTGGCTCGTCCCTCGGTGCAACCGAAAGTACTCAGACCTCCTCCTGTTTGTGGCCACACTCGCCATCGGGACCTCATACAACAGCCTAACCCACCTGACAAACCCCTCCCCAAACCCAAACCTCTTCAGCACCTCTCACTGGTACCCCCCACTCTACCCTATCGAAGGCTTTCTCAGCATCCATCGCCACCAC
Organism: Scyliorhinus torazame; assembly: GCF_047496885.1. Classification (NCBI taxonomy): domain Eukaryota; kingdom Metazoa; phylum Chordata; class Chondrichthyes; order Carcharhiniformes; family Scyliorhinidae; genus Scyliorhinus; species Scyliorhinus torazame. The sequence continues at coordinate 305,061,185 of NC_092713.1, forward strand.
TATCTCCGCCTCCCCCTCCCTATCATGATAACGTTCAGAAGCCTCCGCACATTCGCGTTCAACTGCCTCCCCTTCACGAACACAGTCTGGTCTTCGTGGATGACCTGCGGCACACAAAAATCCTCAATCCTCGTGGCTCAGACCTTTGCCAGCACCTTGGCATCTACGTTTAGCAACGAAATCGGTCGTAAGACCCACACTGCAGGGGATCCTTGTCCCGCTTCAGGATCAAGGAGATCAGTGCCCGGGACAACGTCGGGGCAAAGCCCCCCCCCCCCCCTCCCTTGCCTCATTGAAGGTCCTAACTAGCAACGGACCCAACAGGTCCATATATTTTTTATAGAATTCGACCGGGAAACCGTCCGGGCCTGGTGCCTTCCCCGCCTGCATGCTCCCTGTCCCTTTGGTCAGCTCCTCCAGCCCAATCGTGGCTCCCAATCCCGCCACCAGTCCCTCCTCCACCTTCGGAAACCTCAATTGGTCCAGAAATCGGCCCATCCCTCCCTCCTCCAGTGGGGGCTCGGACCGATACAATTCCTCATAAAAGTCCCTGAAGACCCCATTGATGCCAACCCCACTCCACACCACACTCCCTCCCCTGCCCTTAACTCCCCCGATCTCCCTAGCTGCGTCCCGCTTCCGAAGCGGATGCGCCAGCGTCCGGCTTGCCTTTTCCCCATACTCATAAATTGCTCCCTGGGCCTTCCACCACTGCACCTCCGCCCTCCTGGTGGTCACCAGGTCAAATTCGGCCTGGAGGCTGCGCCTCTTCCTCAACAGTCCTTCCTCAGGCACCTCCGCATACCTCCTGTCTACCCTCACCAGCCTCTCCCTCTCCCTCCTCTCCTTGTGGGCCCTAATGGACATCAGCTCTCCCCTAACCACCGCCTTCAGCGCCTCCCATACCATCCCCACTCAGACCTCCCCGTTATCGTTGGCCTCCAGGTACCTCTCTATGCTTCCTCGGACCCGCTCACTCACCTCGTCCGCCAACAGCCCCACCTCCAAGCGCCACAACGGGCGCTGGTCCCTCTCCTCCCCCATCTCCAAGTCCACCCAATGCGGGGCGTTATCCGAAATGGCTATCGCCGAGTACTCTGTATCCTCTACTCTCGCTATCAGCGCCCTGCTCAAAATAAAAAAGTCGATCCGGGAATAAGCCTTATGGACATGAGAAGAATAAAAATTCCCTTGCCCCCGGCCTTGCAAATCTCCAAGGGTCCACCCCTCCCATCTGGTCCATAAACCCCCTCCACCTTAGCCGCCGCTGGCGTCCTAGACCGGGAGCGATCCAGTGCCGGATCCAACACCATCCTAGCTGCTTTACTCCCCCCATTGCACTTCCGCAAGCCAGCTGACTCCTGCTGACCCCAGCCACTCCCGCCTCTCCTTCGACTCTTCCCATTGTGTGACACACCCTCCTCTTCCATTCCCCATCCGCAGGCTCCCCACCTCCCCCTTCCATCCCAAGTGCGGGAAACAACCCTCGCTTCCACAGCCCCGCCCCCTCCAGTCTTCAGCGCGGGAAAAAGCCCGCGCTTTCCACCTACCCGGCCCCGCCACCTCTGACGCAGCTCTTTTTACCCAGCCCAGTCCCCTCACCCCCGACTCTGGCCTCCCCCTCCCCCGCAGAGCCCCATCTCACTGCCGGCTATCCACCCCTGTTCCATTTGCTTACCCCTTCCAAGAGCCCCCCCCCCCCCCCCGACCAACCCAACCAAAACAGTGCCCAATCCCACCCTCACCGAACCAGAAAGAAAAAAACAAGAGCAAAGGACCCCCCCCCTCAAAAAGTAACATATCAACCGCAATCCCCAAACGCCCATCCCGACCCTCAAACTGTGTCCAACTTCTTGGCCTGAACAAAGGCCCACGCCTCCTCCGGAGACTCAAAATAATGGTGCCGGTCCTTGTAGGTGACCCACAGTCGCGCTGTCTGCAACACGCCAAACTTCACCCTCTTCCTGTGCAGCACCGCCTTCGCTCGATTGTACCCGGCCCCCCCTCTTCGCCACCTTCGCACTCCAGTCCTGGTATATTCGAACCTCCGCGTTCTCCCACCTGCTGCTGTTCTCCTTCCTGGCCCACCTGAGCACACACTGCCGATCAGCGAACTGATGAAACCGCACCAGCACCGCCCGCAGAGGCTCGTTAGCCTCGGGCCTCCTCGCCAACACTCTATGGGCCCCTTCCAGCACCAGGGGCCCCTGGAAGGATCCCGCTCCCATCAGCGAGTTCAACATGGTGACCACATAGGCCCCCACGTCCAGCCCCTCCGGGAGGCCCAGAATCCGCAAATTCTTCCGCCTCGACCGATTCTCCATCTCCTCAAACCGCTCCTGCCGTTTCTTGTGGAGCGCCTCGTGCGCCTCCACCTTTGCCGCCAGGCCTATGATCTCGTCCTCGTTGTCGGAGATCTTTTGTCGGGCCTCGCGGATCGCCACCCCCTGGGCCGTCTGTGTCTCCAGCAGCTTATTGATAGAAGCCTTCATCGGCTCAAGCAGGTCCGCTTTAATCTCCCTGAAGCAACGCTGGATAACCTCCTGTTGCTCCTGCGCCCACTGCATCCACGTTGCCTGGTCCCCGCCCACCGCAATTTTGTTGTTCTTCCCTCGCACCTTCTTCGGGTCCACCACCACTTTTTTAGTCGCCCCGCTCCTGGTAAAAGCCATATACTGTCGGGGCACTATTGTACTCTCCTTCCCACAGCGGGAAATGTCGGAAAAATGCCATTGAAGGCCCTGAAAAGAGCCCAAAAGTCTGTTTTTTGCGGGAGCCGCCGAATGTGCGAGTTGGCTCCGCATAGCCACAACCGGAAGTCCCCTGGTCATATTGGTAGACTATTGCCAGAAATGGGAGATGGAAGTCAAAGGGGACAAGGAAAGTATCAGAGGTGGACCATGCGAAGATGAGAGGAAACAAATTTGATGAATATTACCAGTTCTGGTGTGCAGGAAATGACACCAATGCAGTCATCAATGTACTGGAACAAGAGTTGTGGAAGGGGGCCAAGTCTGAAGAAAAGTCGTAAGCACTCAAAATGTTAACCCTGTTTCTCTCTCCACAGATGCTGTCAGACCTGCTGAATATCTTGTTATTAATTACCAGCCTGGTGTGCTGTGATATTTTGTTGTTGTGGAAGTTTTGGAAAAGGTGCAAAGGAGATTTACCAGGATGTTGCCTAGAATGGAGAGTAGGTCTTACGAGGAAAGGTTGAGGGTGCTAGGCCTTTTCTCATTAGAACGGAGAAGGATGAGGGGCGACTTGATAGAGGTTTATAAGATGATCAGGGGAATAGATAGAGTAGACAGAGACTTTTTCCCCGGGTGGAACAAACCATTACATGGGGACATAAATTTAAGGTGAATGGTGGACGATATAGGGGGGATGTCAGAGGTAGGTTCTTTACCCAGAGAGTAGTGGGGGCATGGAATGCACTGCCTGTGAAAGTAGTAGAGTTGGAAACATTAGGGAACTTCAAGCGGCTATTGGATAGGTACATGGATTACGGTAGAATGATGGGGTGTAGATTAATTTGTTCTTAATCTGGGACAAAAGTTCAGCACAACATCGTGGGCCGAAGGGCCTGTTCTGTGCTGTATTTTTCTATGTTCTATGCATTCATCAAATATATACTCTCATCACTGCTCTGTTGTGGGCCGAGTCTCCTGCTCTGTTTATGCTCCTATTATAGTTTCCAGTTCTTTAAACTATTATCAAGAAGTTAATTAAAGATGTAGGTAAATATTTATACGCAACTCAAACCACTACAAGAATGAGGGGGAAAATTGCACTTATTTCCTTCTCTGGATTGAATTTCCACCAAATTCCCAGTGGTTGGCCTCTGCTTTGGATGCATTCTGAGTATGACCAGTCGTAACATCAAATCTTGCCTACTTTTGTACTCCTTTTTTGAACCCCACCCAAGTTTAACTGCTGGATCAGCTTTCTGCTCACAGTAATTAACATGCAATCACTTGCAGCTGATTGACAGATAAGTGCCATTTTCAGTTAAATGTTGACTAAAAGGCAGTTTCTTTTATAGTTTTTAAAGTTCTACGTCACATTTGAAAATGGACATTGCAGAAACTTTTCTTGCGTTCATCAGGCCAAATCCAAGAACACTAAGTTTCAAACGATCACAATTTTTTACTGCAGGCGAAAATGGTTGACCAGTTGACTCTGATTATTCGAGGCACTGCCATGAAGAAAGCAGTGGTGGATTTAGGGCTTCCCAAACTCCTGGGCAGTTTTTTTTAAAAATTGCACGGCTTTAGACTGGCCAGACCCCTACATATGAATGTGTGTTGCGTCAAGCAAGTGTAAAAAAATACTATGTAACACATTCAACTGATAATCTTAAATTGGTTGTTAGTGTTTTATTAGCGCACTCAGGATTGTTTAGCAAGTGCTGCCTAATCGCAGAATCGCATCTAACAATAGACATTTGGATTTGGGTTTTGCAACCATGGACTGGCTGAGTAGGATCTGTATTATTACGATCAACTAAACAACAGGTTAAGCAAGCTCATGCACTATGCAGTGGCTGCACAAATTGTATTTGCACTTTCAGGATTCTTCCGTGTGTCCAAAAGATGTTTGCCGACAATTGAGCAACATCATGTATGAGTTTCAGGGCTGGTGAGATGCTAAGTACGTAGGCCATACATCCCAACAATTGGCTGATTGCATCAAACAGCATGTTCCTTCGGTTGTTTCTAATTGGCAGAGTACAGCCTGTACTCAACAAGCCCTTGTATTACCGGTAGAGACTTGTGTAATTGATGCTTATCTATCTGCTGTGTAGTGTGTTGAACTGATAGTGAGATGTCTTGCATATTTTTTTCAACTAACCACTCCAATGCACTTCTTGCCTGACCTAAACGTCATGTGGTTCAATGTGACATAATCACAGATCTATTGAAGTTTCAAAACTGTATTGTTGGTTGTAGTTAAGCAGTGAATTAATGGGGACTTGGGTATCATTCAAGAGCCATATCACTTTCATTCCTATGAGAAGATTTGATGGATACATTGTACTTCAAATAAATGTGCCAACAGCTGAAGAAACTAAAATAACTTGAAGATAGAAACTCATTTCACTTTTCATATGAAGGCCTGGCAGTTCACGATGCACATTTGGGGCCAGCCGTGATATAAGTTTTTGAGGGTCCTTGACGTAAAAATTATGTAATGTTTGTAGATATTGGATTTGAATCTGATATTGTTGAAACAAAACACAAAATTATACAACTTGCCCTCAATTAGAGTAAAGCCGTGAATGAAATGTCTTGTTAAAACTATTAGTCCTTATTTTCCTGTGAAATTTGGATTAGTCAGATTGACGATCTCAAGTCCTATGAAGCTGGCCACTGTTTTGACACCACATACTTTTTTATGTTTGAGTGGCTGCAACTTGATAGTTTACAGAATGTCCTTTGTGCAGTCACACACAGAATTGTACTACAGGGTCTACTGGAAAATGGTTAGAAAAATCGCCAATAAATAGAAAATTTGGGCAGCACGGTAGCATGGTGGTTAACACAGTTGCTTCACAGCTCCAGGGTCCCAGGTTTGATTCCCAGCTTGGGTCACTGTGCGTGTCTGCACGTTCTCCCCCTGTTTGCGTGAGTTTCCTCCGGGTGCTCCGGTTTCCTCCCATTATACAAAGATGTGCAGGTTAGGTGGATTGGCTATGCTAAATTGCCCATAGTGTCCAAAAAAAAGGTTAGGTGGGGTTACGGGGATAGGGTGGAGGTGTGGGGATAGGGTGGAGGTATGGGCTTAGGAAGGGTGCTCTTTCCAAGGGCCGGTGCAGACTCGCTGGGCCGAATACTTCCTTCTGCACTGTAAATTCTATGATTCATAGAATCTATGATTCTATGAAAAATGATCAGGTCAGGCAACAGCTGTGGAAAGAACCAAAGTCATAGACTTTTCACTTGAACTGCTAGCCAGCTCTGCTAAGAGGTCCACACCTAATGGCTGGCTTGTCAGCTACTGCCTAACTTGAATGTTTCCTTGCTTTCTTTCAGCATTTGCAATGCCTTGCGTTGTTAATTAAAACCTCCATTACTGTCAGCGAATGATTAGTGACCGCTTTTACAATCCGTATGTGACACCTTTACGATCTTGTTCAGTGCTACGCCTCTTGGCAGTTTGACCACCTACCTTGAAGAACTTGCATTTATGCAGCACCTTTCATGACATCAATGTCCCAAAGTGCTTTCTTGCTAATGAAACACTTTTCACGTATAATTGCTGTTGGAATTTAGTAATGCGCAACAGCTAATTTACCAACTACATGATTTGCAACAGTGAGAAATATCAGAATGTAGAATGATTGCAGTACAGAAGGAGGCTATTTGGCCTGTTGGCCTGGCTCTTAGCAAAGATCAACACGGCTGGTCCCAATTCCATTTCCTTTCCCCACAGCTCTGCTTTCTCTTCAGATAATTATCCAAGATTTTTTTGAAAGCCGTGATTGAATCTGCCTCCATTACCCTCTTGGGCCATACATTCCAGATCCTAATATTACAATCCCGAACCAGACCCAACAGTGGCTAGGTTACTGGGCAGAAACCCCAATATTTTATTTTAATTTGTAAGACTGTGAAGAAAGGGTAATTCACTCCAGGAGTGATTCCACACACAAATAGAGATATCGTATATTAAAACAAACTTTATTACTAACACAGTATTATAACTTTAACGTGAAAATAATTTACAGTTACCAGTTAAACAATGCTTAACAATTAAATTAAAATCTCCACTCAAACAACACCCATCACATGCCAAAATCCACTTTTAAATACAGCTGGCAGACACAAGCATTTTGCTTAATAGGGATGCCTTGTATACTCTGCTTTGAGAAAGCGATATCCTTCAGGACCCAGCTATCAGATTCTTGCTTGTCTCTAACTGTTTAAACTGCCAGCCTGAGAAATTGCTCCTGTCCTGTTCACAGGCAAATCTTTGAACTCACTGTTTTTAAAGAAACTGCTAGTCTGTCCACAGACAGATCTAAACTCGCTGTATTCAGAGCAACTGCTTGTCTGTTCACATCACAATCTAAAACTGAATTTTAATACTGAAAAACACAACACCTGATTTCTTCAGCCCCTGGCTCTATCCCATTAACGACATCTTACGAAAAGAAAACACAATGTCTCGATTGATCTACTCCCCAGGGAGCCCTCTTAATATAAACAAAATTCCATTACCCCAACTTTAGTCAACTATATCCATGGCTGGAATGAACTATGATCTTTTGCAATGCTTTAATTGCATTTCCGTCTCCAAATGTCTGCTGCCTTTCAAAACAGGATTTTAAAAAACATGACTGCAGTAGTCACATACTAACCCAGGCTTTTAACCTTACTGCACCAGCTGCATATTGTTATGGGCCAAGGTTTAGAGAACCCCAAAGTGTATCATGCAGTTCACCTGACCCACAACGTTTAATAGATTGTGGTATGGGGAGCACACGGCCCACTCTACAGATGTGGTACAGCAGAAATGAAAAAGTATTTTTTTAAAACCAAACAATGTTTATTCTATGAACTCGAGTTAACCTTTTTAAAACAAACAGTGAATATCTTAGCAGCCATTAATTCGAAGATAACCCCCAAAGAATACAACACTAAAGAATCCTTTAAGCTGTTCTTTTAACACCCAGAAGACTTAACAAACCTTTAAACATAAGCACATCAGAGTTTCCATTCACTACTGAAAATATTTATTATTCTTCTGAATTCACCAAATGATTAAGAGATAGTCCTTCATGGCAGAGAGAACAGCAATACAGCTGCTTTGGCTGACTTCATAGAACATAGAACGATGCAGCGCAGTACAGGCCCTTCGGCCCACGACGTTGCAACACACTGCAAACGAAACCAAAAAGACAGACACACCCAAGCTTTTCTCAAAGTGAAACAAGCAGAACCATAGCTCAGCTCCACCCACACTCTGACTTCACTGCAGTAACATGAGCAGCTAACCATTTCTTAAAATGACATTCTCATGACAAAATAATACAAAAAATCTTAAATTACTACGTTAAGCACACTAATCATTTGCTGCAGAACAAAGTTTTTTTTCATGTCACACCTCTGGTTCTTTTGGCAATCATAAATCGCTGTTTTCAGGTTCTTATCCCTTCTTCCTGACTACTCTGTCCAGACACCACTCTTTACCCCAACCCCCCCAAACTCCTCTCATGGTTTTGAAACTTTGATTAAATCTTTCAATCTTCTTTTTCCTAAGGAGAGTAGCCCGAGCTTTGCCAATCTATCCATGTGACTGGAGTCCTGTAATCATTCTCAAATCTTTTCTACATCGCCACAAATGTCTTCACTTTCTTTACCAGATGAACTACTTTAGGTTTTGGTTGATAAATTTTGGCCAGGTACCAGGGAGAGCTTTACCCCTTGTGGAATAATGTCCACCTGAGAAGGCAGACTGCTGTTTAATATTTCATTTGAAAGATGGTATGTGGTTGAACATATCCTTCTGACTGTGCGAGTGCTGTTACTGAGTCCCAACCGACTCGAGTCTGCAACTGGGGACTGGAAACATTATTCTGAATCCTAGTTCTCCGACAGTAATTTGTATCTTGTACGTATAATTTTATAATTTGGTGTCAATTTGTCTGTCGCATTTTGAGTACGAATATGTAGTGTGGTGCTATCCATTCTGTGTTTAGGTATGATTCCGTGCTGGTAAATAATACATGAGTGAAATCATTCTTTGAAGATATAGCAATAGAGTTTGAAGATATAACTAGTAGAGTTGATTAGGGAGAACCATTTTTTGTGGCTTATTTAAGCTTTCAGAAGGCTTTCGTCAAAGTCTCACATAGCAGATTACAATGTAAAGTTGAAGAGCATGAGATTGTGAGTGGTGTCTTCAGATGGATAGAAAGCAGACAGGAAGCAAAAAGTTGGAATAAATGGGTCTTTTTCTAATTAGCAGGTCGTGACTAGTGGGATACCGTAGGGTTCTGTGTTAGGACCACAACTGTTCACATATATTTATGGTTTGAACGAGGGAACTAGATCTAGTATCTTCTTGCAAAGTACAGTAAGGTACAGTAGGCAGTAAAGAAGGCAAATGGTATATTGGCCTTCAAATTGAGAGGGTTTGAGTACAGGAATAGGGATGTTTTACTGAAATTGTATAGGGCATTGGTGAGGCCACACCTGAAGTAGTGTGTGCAGTTTTGGTGTCCTTAACTGAGGAAGGATGTTCTTGCCATGGAGGGAGTGCATTGAAGGTCAACCAGGCTGATTCTGGGGATGGCGGGATTGTCATTTGAGGAGAGACTAAGTCGGTTAGGATTATATTCATTGGAGTTTAGAATAGTGAGACGGGATCTCATAGAAACGCATAAAATTCCAACAGGATTAGATAGGGTAGATTCAAAAAGAATGTTCCTGATGACAGGGGAGTCCAGAACTTGGGGGTCATAGTTTGAGGATAAGGGGTAAACCTTTTAGGACTGAGGTGAGGAGAAATTTCTTCACCCAGGGAGTGGTGAATCTGTGGAATTCACTACCGCAAGAAATCTTGTGTAATTTCAAGACGGAAATGAAATGAAAATCACTTATTGTCACAAGTAGGCTTCAATGAAGTTACTGTGAAAAGCCCCTAGTCACCACTTTCCAGCACCTGTTCGGGGAGGCTGGTACGGGAATTGAACCGTGCTGCTGGCCTGCCTTGGTCTGCTTTAAAAGCTTGCTATTTAGCCCAGTGTGCTAAACCAGCCCCTAATGAAAATCGCTTATTGTCACAAGTAGGCTTCAAATGAAGTTACTGTGAAAAGCCCCTAGTCGCCACATTCCGGCGCCTGTTCAGGGAGGCTGTTACAGGAATTCGAAATAGCTCTTCGAAATTAAGAATTAGAAATAGCTCTTGGGCTAAAGGGTCAAGGGGCAATGGGGGAAGGCTGGCTCAGGATATTCAACTTGATGATCAGCCATGATAATGAAAGGTGGAGCAGACTCAAAGGGCCAAATGGCCATCTCTTGCTTCTATTTTCTATGTATGTACCTGTATATTTCACTTCCTCCTTTCCAATTATTTGAAATCCGAAGTCCTCTTTTAGAAAGTGCAACTTTAAAAAGAAAAATTAAAACATTTTTTTTTAAAGAGTATCCAATTAATTTTTTCCGATTTAAGGGGCAATTCAGTGTGACCAATCCACCTAGCCTGCACATTTTTGGATTGTGGGGGCGAAATCCACGCAAACACGGAGAATGTGCAAACTCCACCAGGACAGTGACCCAGAGCCAGGATCGAACCTTGAAGCTCTTTGCTGTGAGACAGTGCTAACCACCATGCCACCGTGCTGCCCTTAAATATGAAACTTAACTGCATCTATACTATACACCTCAAACACTCAAGGGGGGGTTGTGTCAATAAGTGAGAGGATTAGGTAGTGATTCTGATAGGATTGGATGAAGTAGGCTTGTGTGGAGAACAAACATTAGCATGGGCAACTTATGTCAAGGTTTGTTTCTATGTTATGCATTATAGGATTGTGGAAAAACAGAGAGTGGCAAAATTATTTGGTCGACAACCTAGGGATTGTATGCCCGATAATTTGATGTAATATTTTAGGGCAACTTATTCCTCCCTATTCTTTAAAATTGTCTGGACTAGTGAAGTTTTCAGGAGGATGGATTTTTAGTCTATTTTGATGAAGCATCAAATGTGATATAGAGATGGCATCCCAGTTTCCCACCATCATACCCTAGCATCTATATTACTCTGTGCTGCAATTCAGGACCAAGTGAACCGTGTCAAAAGCTTAGCTTTAAAATGAATTGGATACTCTAAATTTATAAAAAAAGGGGGAAAAAAGCTTTGTTTCTTCCTTCAATTTCTGTATTTTTGTGGTTACATTTTTGTAGAAATCCTTGGGCACCTAGTCACAGATTTACAGTTGTACTTGAAGTTCCTATGTTTTCTACAGGCTAACAATCAGTTGGACGAATTTATTTCTGGTACTTTGTTCTGCCATTTGATTGTCAGGACAAAATACCAGGCATTTAGGTGCTCGTCTGAGATGACATGCTGAACATCGGCTTGAGACAGTCAACTCCGAGTTGGGCTCCTCATGTGGTCAATGCCTGACACTCGCTCACCAAAATGAATCTTCTATGGAGGGCATAGGTCTTAGGCGCTCTCTTGGGAAGCACTACAAGGGAACTTTGAAGGCTTCATTGGGGAGTTTTGATATTGACATCACGCCCTGGAAGAAGCTCGCCCAGAATCACTGCATCCAGCACAACCAAATAAACAATCTGTGCGACCTCCTTCAGATTTGGATTTGTTTGTATTGTCACATGCACCGAGGTACAGTGAAAAGTATTGTTCTGCATGCACTTATCAGAGGCTGAGGAAAAGTGCAAGGAGAGGAAATCCCGAATCAGTAATTCATCCAAAGCTTGGTCATCTGCAATATCCTGTCCTATTTGCAGTAGAGCCTTCCAGGTGCAGATTAGCTGGACTTGCACCCTACCAAATATCTCGTGATGATGCACATGGTCACCTTGGCTTTGATGGAAAAAGAAATGGCAGCGGTGTGAAACCAGGGCATATAATATAGCTCGTATCCATGTTTTAAACTGCAGTGAGCTGGAGAACTAACTGTCTAATTTGCAGTGGACAAATTGAGGAAGTGCATAGTTACATCTTTTTATTCAAGTGAGGTTCCAAGGTATTTTGATATCATTCTTTCAACCTGTTGCTTCACCTGCTTTATTCCCCAGCTATAAAGTATAGTGGAAGTTTCCACAATTCATCTATCCACAACTTTATTCTTGTGCTTATGTTAGAACAGTGTCCCCCAGAGGGGCAGTACGATGGTACAGTGGTTAGCACTGCTGCCTCAGAGCACCGAGGACCTGGATTCGATCCCAGCCTCGGGTCACTGTCATTGTGGAGTTTGCACATTCTCCCCGTGTCTGCGTGGCTCTCACTCCCACAACCCAAAAAGATGTGCATGGTAGGTGAATTGGCCACGCTAAATTGCCCCTTAATTGGGAGGAAAAATAATTAAGTACTCTTAAATTTATATTTTAAAAATGAAATTTTGGGACTGGCAAAATTTCTTGGGTGTTTGCAAAGTAGTTGAGCAGTTCACGGATGAGCGATGGTGCCACCATGTGCAGCATAGTGGGCTGGCTGTCTCACCTCTTGAGAGGATTGGGTGTGAAGGAGTAGTCAGAGCAACAGATCACCAGGCAGACCTGCCATTACCAAGGCTGGTGGTGGCTGCCAGGTAAGTTCCGCCTTGTTTAAGATGGGAGTTTAAAATAAATATTAAGGCATACTGCTTAAATCCAAGGAGAGGGTGCCCAAAAAAATAATGGAGTACCACTGTGCTAGAAAGAATGGAGTTACGTTTATCTCTTCAGCATATCCCAATGCTTTCACCTTGGGTGTGGTCACTGTTGCTCGAGGGTTACTTATTTTAGTTTTTAAAATAACGTGTATATTCTTTAAATTGCAGAAATGAAATTACCCATTTATATTTTAATACGACTGTTCCTCTTCTGACCAAGCATATACTGCCATCTAATGTTGTGCTACTCCATTTAGAAGTAGGAAAGCAAATTTTAATTTTATTCACAAATATATTGTCCTTCCGTGCTCAGTTCAATGTACATGTTCTGCATACATGGTTTAATAGTCTTTATCCCCACAACAAAGGAAGGAAGGAGAGAACCTTGGAGTCATCCTGCTTGCTTGCATCAATCTTTTTTTAAAAAATCCCATTATAAATTTGTATTTAAAAAAAAAAAAATAATAATTATTTGCTTTGTCCGTAAGTGGCTGTCTTCTTCCATTCCCACAGTCAGTTATGAAGAAGATAAGTGCTCCACTTTGAGAAAAACCTCTGTTGTTTTCAGTAAATCACTTGCACAACAAGGATTCAACCAAAAAAAACATTCAAATTAAGTTCCTTTAGTTCTGGTGCAACACTTGGTTTACGCATGTCTTGTTATATAACAGCTGGAATGAATTACTTGTGTAAAATTTGGCTAATGGAAACCTCCTATTGCCCAGACATGTTTCTTTCAATTTGAATGGACTGCTAAAAGCTTTATTCAATGTGATTTTTCACATATTCCCTCCCACATTTTAAGCTGTACAACCACACAGCAACTCAGAAGATTCCATACAGGTTGCATGAAAGTCTGTCTCTTTTAAGAATGAAAGTTAAAAGCATACACGATTAAGTCCACTGTGTGATCATGTAGGAAATTCAGATGTATTATATTATAGGTATATGGTGCAGTAAGGATTAAAAGCCTGAGTTCATATTTGGCTGCTGCAGTCATGGTTTAAAATAGTTTGAAAGACAACAAAGGTTTTGGGAGCCTGGGGTGCAATTAAGCCACCGTATAATGCTTGGATTAATGCAGTTTTGTTTGGATGAAGAGATTCCCTGTAGAGTTAATTAGATTTGTAAGATGATGTCATTACTGGGTGGTGCTAGGCATCAGACATTTTGCTGGAAAAGGTCAGTGGAGTTGGATGAACCTGTAAACATGTCAAACAGTTTGCTCTTTGTAGTTCAGTTAAATATATGTCTGTGGACATATTAGCAGTCTTTCAAAGAGTTCAGACTTGTCTGAGTAGAAGATGAGCAGAAGCAGCTTCTGAAGAAACACATCCAGTTTCTGCATGGTTCTGACAGGAATCAGCTTTTCTTTAAAGCAGTGGCACAAGATTTCACTTCTCAAAGAACAATGTACATGGATTGTCGAACATTGCGGCCATTTGAGGTTAGCTGGCTTTTAAAATCCTGACGTTAAATTGAAATCCAAGTAACTTCACTTTCCACTTCACTTTCCTGGAGACAATTTCCTTCCGTTTTCCGTGATCCATCTCCCAGAAATTGACGGATTCCTCCTGAGGCTCTTCTCTCTCTCCCCCCCCCCCCCCCCCCCCGGTATGTGTGGGTTCCTAACTCGTGGGTTGCAATTATATACTGTAGAGACGGAGCTTTTCTTAATTTGAGAGATACCATACTGCTTCCTTCAGTTTTTCCCAGATGACTTTGATGACCTCATTCTAGGTCTGGCTTGGCAAAACCAGTTCTTAACCTCCTGTCTATATTCCCAAAAAGATATTTCATCTCAAACTTTTGACACATTTCAAGAGAGTTGGAACCAACAGGAGATTTCATCCTTCACAGGGGGTTTTGAGTTTCTGTTAAGTGGATCTGGCTGGTCAGCATTTCCCATTATCTTGAAATTCATGACTTTGTATCTTCAATCTCATCCCTAGTGTTGGGTTTTGAAATGTTTCTCTGTGCACATTTCCTTTTGCAGAGGCTCTTGTTTGCTTTTCTCATCTTCACCTTGCAAGGTGACCTCATTTTAAAACAGTTTGCCGTCTCATTTGTTGAAATAATGAATTTCTAAACAAAGGTTTTTTTAAAGAAAGTTTTTCAAAAGTAAGGAGACATTTTTATGACAGTCGTATTGTCCTGTGATTCAATGATTGAAAAGCAGTAGCATTGCCTTAGCAATAGGTGGCACCATACACCTTCAGTACACTATTTGGCCAACTACAAATACCCAGAAGGAGACTGTGGACTGGTGTGTCCATTTGCATTTGTTCCATACAGTTTCATACAGGTATTATTTGCATTTTGCTGGCACTTTTACTTGCACAATGAAAACTGCTAACATGTTTTCTCATTCTTAACTCCACTTCGAAACAAAGATTGGACTGAAACATGATCTACAAGTTCTTTTAGTTCAGCTCATGCATACTGATTTAACCTGGCAGAGGTTACTGTTTAACCATACAGCAGCAAAATCTTTCTTATTTACCCTCCTGATGCTTCACAAATGTACCATGTGGATTTTGTCCATGGCCTCAAACCTGCCCCCCCCCCCAACTTGTCAGACAGTCATGCAACAATTTTCTTTTAATTGTTCTGTACCGATGTTGCTTTATACATAGAGATATTAGCCTGACACTGTTCAGTACATAGAGATGTATTAGAGTTGTGTGCTTCTTGCATACTGAATGATCTCAGTCGAGAATTATACTGCATCGGCGCGCAGTGGTTAGCACTGCTACCTCACTGTGCTGAGGTCTCAGGTTGAATCCTGGCCCCAGGTCACTGTCCGTGTGGAGTTTGCACATTCTCCCCGTGTCTGCGTGGGTCTCACCCCCACAAATCAAAAGATGTGCAGGGTAGGTGGATTGGCCAGGCTAAATTGCCCCTTAATTGGAAAAAAAATAATTGGGGACTCTAAATTTAAAAAAAAAAAAAGAATTATACTGCATCTATACTGTTTGTCGTTTTGTAGTTCTCACTACATGGTTTGGCATTGGAGAAACCATTGTAGTAATCATAATTTTATTAGGGTTACTTTGATTCTAGTAGTATGGGAGAGATTTACGTATACTCAAAAGAAAAGTGTGGTGGTTATTTGGGGGGAGAATATAAACAGGATATTTCAGGAGTAAAATTAGGAAGCCCTTCTACATGCAAAGGCCGGTAGAAGTTTGGAGCTCTCTTCCACAAATGATGACTTGACGCTAGATCACTTAATTTTAAATCCTGGGATTAATAGACTTTTGCTAAGAACATAAATATGTTGGTCTGTTGGACCTGCTCCACCGTTCAATATGATTGTAGCAGATTCTGGGCTACACTCCACTTCCCTGCCTATTCCCAATATCCCTTGATATCCTGAGACACCAAAAACATGTCCGTCTTGGCCATTGATGGCTCTTCCATAAAACTCAGATGGAGAATTCCAAAGATTGATAACTCTTCGAAGGAATTTCTCCTCTTCTCAGTCCTAAATGATCAGGCCCTTATTCTTAAACATCATCCCCCTTGTTCTAGATTCCCAAGCCAATGGAAACAACGGGTGGAATTTTATGGCTCCTTTCGCTGGTGGGATTTTCCATTCCCACTTAAGTCAATGGATGTTCGAACGGCTCACCAATTTTATGGTCCTGTCCCTGCCTCGATGGGGCCATAAAACTCCGCCCATTGTCTCTCTGCCCTGTTTAGCCCCATGATAAACTTGAATGTTTCAATGCGATGCACTCATTCTTCTATAGTTCATCATCGGCCAACTCTCATTCCAGGCATCTGAGTGAACCATAGCTTTCCCCCTTAAAGCACTTATTTCCTTATATAGGAAGATGAAAATTGCGCACACATTCAGGTGTGATTCACCAGCGCCTTGTGCAATTGGGGCAAGACTACTTTATGCTTGTACTTCAAACTCCTTGCTGTAAAATCCAACATACTATTTGCTTTCCTATTTGTTTTTTTAAAAAAATATTTTATTGTTGCATTTATATATTACAATGGACAGAAATTAAATACAGCCCCAATCCAACCAACATGGATGTACATAACCAGCTCTTGCAGAGCATCAACATTTACAAATTTCACGCCTTTTAAACAAAATATTCTGCTTTTGTATTCTTACCACCAAACTGAATAACCTCACATTTCCCCACATTATACTTCATCTGCCACATTTTTGCCCACTCAACTGTCTAAATCTCTTGTAACTTCCTCACAGCTTACATTCGTACCTACCTATATATTATTAGCGAAATTGGAGACATTACTCTATCTCTTCATCTAAGTCATAGATTGTAAATAAGTGTTAAGGGATATGAGGCAATGGTGCATGGAAACATAGGAAACAGAAGCAGGAGGTGGCCATTTGGCCCATTCAGCCTGCTCCGCCATTCATTATGATCATGGCTGATCGCCCAACTCAATAGCCTCATCCTGTCGCCCCAAGTGTTTTATGTAACTCCTTGAAAACATAAAATGCTTTAACCTCAACTGCTTCCTGTGGTAACTAATTCCAGTTTCACCACCCTCTCTGGGTGAAGAAGTTTCTCCTCATCTCAGCCCTAAAAGATTTACTCCATATCCTTAGACTATGACCCAGTGATTCTGGACACCCCCATCATTGGGAACATCTATGTGTAGAGTTAGACTGCAAATTAGTCATGATCTCATGGAGTTACCACAGGTTGTGGGGCTAAATAGCTTCCTCCCTCTTGAACTTGGATTGTCCAGAAAAGCCTCAATATGAACAGGAAGAATCAATCTAATTTAAATTTGGCTAGTCGATTGCAGAATATTTGTCTGGTAATAAATGTTTCTTCGACTTGCTGTCCTAATTATAATTTTCTTGTTTTAATGCAGATCCAGGAAAAAGTGAAGAAGAAATTGATGGTTGATGGCTCATCTTTGAATGGAGATCAGCAAAATGGATTTGGAGATGGGAGCTATTCAAGGACCAAGAAGCTCCGATTGAATGGGGAAGATGCACCAGGACTGCTTGCAGTTAATGCATCCTCTAATGGCATGCCACAAATGTCCCCACTGCACCAACGGGGCAAAAGAACTGTCATCAGGGACAGCGTGCAAAGTAATGGGAACCATTCCATGGTCTTATTAGAAAATGTAAAGAAGGAAGGTCTTCCTGATTCCAGTGTGCATATGAATGGCAGTTGTGACGGTGGTGATGGGTTTACTCTTATTAAAGAACTTAAGCAGGAGTCTATGTTGGATTTAGCTGGTATGAACCCAGCGGGCACCTCTCTCTCCCAGAACAACATGTTCCCAGATATTAATTTGAATGAGCAGGAATGGCAGGAATTATTTGATGAGCTGAACCGATCTGTGCCAGACCAAGATATACAGGATCTCTTCAATGAGGATTTTGAAGAAAAGAAGGATATCGAACCTGTTGGCTCTACTGATCAAACCACCTTACCAGACAACATAATTATCAAGACCGAGATTTTGTCATCTCCTTTTGAACATGAACAAACAATGTCTCCGCAAACTAGACCGTCTCCACCTGGACCTTCATTTTCAAGTGTATCTGTTGCTCCTGTTAATGCTGCCCCTTCAGTGACTGGTATGTCCCAGGCTATGGCACAATCTTCAGGCCCAACTCCAGTTTCCACAAGGCCTGTATCTAGTGTTCTGTTGCCTGGGAAGGCAGGATCATCTGTGGAACGGTCTCATTCGCAGCAGCTTCAGCAAATGGCAGCTAAACAGAAGCAGAGAGCACAATTCATGCAGAAGCAGCAAGTGCAACACCCTTCACCGAATCGGGTACCAAACTGGTCAACAGCACCTACCCAAAGTTCTCTTGGTGGACCCTATAGCCTCGATAAGCCAAGCAGTCCTTCACTGTATGCTCAAGACTTCAATCAGAAGCTGACAATGCCACCAAAGAGCTCTCCAAAAGCTGGTGGTAACTATCTGCAGTCAAATCACGTTGCCATGTTGAGCCATCAATCTAATGCTTTGGGTCAAAATTCCACAAACAGCCAAGCTCCTCTGCTAAATTATGCCAACACTAAACGGTTGACTCATTTTGAAATGGATAATGGTCAAAGGGCCGTACCACCGAACCACAGCAAAGCGGCAATATTTGCTTATGTACAGCAGCAGCAGACACTTTCTCAACTAAGTGATGAACAGAAACGAATGCTGATGAAACAGAAGGAGCTTCCCCAGGGTGGTGTTGCATACAGGCCCCTTCTGCAACACAGTCAGGTAAGAGTTTTGTATTTTGCTGCAAGTCCTGACATAATATTCCTGGATATTTTCAATTATATTATAGGTGCTGGGGATTCGTAGTTTGAGAGCAGCATGTTTTTCTGTCTTTTCCCCCTCTTTTTGATCTCCACTGGTTGGAGTCACACCTAGCACAAAGGAAGATGGTTGGAGGTCAGTCACCTCAGTCCCGGGACATCACATCCTCGGAGTAGTGTCCTAGGTCCAAACATCTTCAGCTGCTTCATCAATGACCTTCCTTCCAACATAAGGTCAGATGTGGGGATGTTCACATATGTTCAGCACCATTCACGACTCCACAGACACTGAACAGTCCACGTGCAAATGCAGAAAGAGCTGGACAACATCCAGACTTGGGCTGACAGGTGACAAGTGCCAGGCAATGACCATCCCCAATGAGAGAAAATAAAACCATCTCCCTATGACATTCAATGGCATTACCATCACTGAATCCCCGACTATCAACATCCTGGGGGTTTCATTGACCACAAAGTGAACTTGACTAGCCATATAAATACTGTGGCTACAAGAGCAGGTCAGAGTCTGCAGCGCGAGACTTCACAAAGTCCCACCACCTAAGGCACAAGTCAGGAGTGTGATGGAATACTCCCCACTTGCCACGATAAGTGCAGCTCCAACAACAATCGAGAAGCTCGCCACCATCCAGGACAAAGCAGTGCACTTGATTGGTGCCCCTTCCACCAGCATTCACTCCATCCACCATCGATGCACAGTGGCAGCCATGTACACTATCTACAAGATGCACTGCAGGAACTCACCAAGGCTCCTTAGGCAGCATCTTGTTGCTCGTTTTAGCCTTAGTTTAATTGCTCTAATTCTGTCACCTTTGCTCTTGAGTCGCCAGGTATCTTTCTGATACCGCCACGTGGTTCAAGTCCGAGTAATGATTAATAATCCAACACATCGCTTAGTAAGAGTTAAATCAACGCTCATTTATTATATACAGCAATTAATACTTATACATTAATTTTACTTCTAAGCTACTTCCTACAACTAACAGGCCAATACTTAACTTTGGAAATGGCCCACCAGGTCAGGGAAACGAATGGTCTTTCGAATGGGTTCTGAGCCTGCGGAATTCAAAAGCTGGTACAGGTCGATAGTCAGGAGTGCCTATCTGGTAGCGATCGTTGGAGTGAAACGTACGTTCTCTTGCCGAAGGGTCTCGAAGGGTGCGGAGAGGAGAAGAAGGGTGCAGCCGAGAGGAGAAGAAGGGTGCAGCCGGGAGGAGAAGAAGGGTCGATTTGAACTTGGCCCGTATTCTTATAGTCCCCAAGGGCTTCCCGCCTCTCGGGGTGGACCTTGTACCTGGTACCAAGTGATTGGACTTGGTCCCAATCACTTGGTTCGATATTCTCCAATGCTGGAGCGATTCCTTGATCGAGGGGTGGTCGTTTACCTCTCTTTGTGTCAGCTCCTGCTGGCGCTGAAAGGTCTGGGTTGGCTTTGTGTGTCTATTTTGTATCAATTGTTCCCGGGGATTGCTGATTAATATGCAGATGGCTGGGGTGTTATGTTGATGGCTGCAGGTATCGATTCGGTCTGTCTTCCCCAGAGACGAATACACTGTTTTACCTGCAGCTGTCTGTTTGAGTCCTGTTGGCTGATTTCCCCATCAGCCTCTTCCGTTCGCCATTTTAAATCTGGGTTTGGCCATTCTAATCGGGAGTCAGCCATTTTACATGGCTACAATCTTCCAAACCCATGACCACTACCATCTAGAAGGACAAGGACAGCAGATACCTGGGAACCCCACTACCTGGAGATTCCCCTTGCTCACCATCCTGAATTAGAAATATATTGTCGTTCCTTCACTGTTACTCGGTCAAAATTGTGGAACTCCTTCCCTGACAGCACTGTGGGTGTACCTACATCACATGGACTGTAGCGGTTCAAGGCAGCAGCTAACCATCATCTTCTCATAGACAATTAGTGATGAGTCATAAATGCTGGCCCAGCCAGTGATGCCCATACCCTGTATATAAAAAAAAATGAATTTACAAAAAAAAAAAAAAACGAATGTCGCTATCCTCAGCCACTGTCTCTATAAACATGACTTGATTGGGTTTGGATCAGGGCAGCGACCCTGGCTGGGAACTGGTATACTCCATTCAACCTTCATGGCTGCTTTATCTCAACCTTATTTACCCACTGTGGCTCCAAATCCCTCAATCCCCATACCCAATAAAAATATTATGATTCTCTGATTCAATACTCTCAGCCTTTTGGAGGAGGGAATTGCAGATTTTTACTACCCATTGTGCAAAAGTGCTTCCTGATTTCATTTCTTTCCTGAATGGCGTAGTTCTCAACTTTAAGGTTGTTCAAATTCCTCAACAGAGGAATTCATTTTCTTCTCTGCCCCGTCTAATCCTTTCAACATTTCAAATACCTTGATCAGATCAGATTATTGAACTCTTGCTTCCCTCCACTTGGGAAGACAAATATAGTAGCCTGTAATGCAGCTAATTCTGCACAGGCCAAGGGTGGAAACTGGGGCCTTTCTGGCCCTCATGGCTTTAGATCTTTCTCTCTCTCTCTCTCTCTCTCTCTCTCTCTCTCTCTCTCTCTCTCTCTCTCTCTCTCTCTCTCTCTCGCTACCTGTTACTCATTGATCATTGAGCAAATTATATTTTTTAAACATCCAATTTCAGGCTCACCATAGTACAATTGAAAATGTGAAACATGTTAGGCTGTCACTTTGCTGGTGTTTATTTTCTCAGCCCTTTGCTCTTCCCACTTTTCTGTTTGTGGTAGCTCTGTTATGGAGCTCAGCTCATCAATGGCAATATTGCTATCAGGTGAAGGAATGAGATGGGGCCTGTGAGAGAAGTTGAGCAGTCCAAAAATGCAAAGTTACTGGCATTCTTGGAAAAATTTGTGATGACATATGCTTGAAACTCTGCTTGTTTCGGTTCTGCCAAAAGATTTGAGCATGTGCACTAGTTGTGATTTCCGCACCTGGTCACGTTTCGTTGACCTAAAGCTAGGAGTTGAATTTTGGCTTTGGCAGGGATTGGGCTGAGCTTTGATGCTATCTGTGGTTGAATAGACTTCAGCTGCTTAAGCTCATGTATGGAAGTGATTGCAAAGCTTCCAGAGCACAGTGAACATCTGGAACCTGCCAGAAGTACAAGTTGATGACTTTAGAAAGGGTGAATCAAATTTCCTTGATTAATTGGGACCGAGATTAAATGCAGATAAGAATAAAAGATTAATCTGATGAAGATGAAATTCAGTTCAGTCCTTTAAGATGTTGCAGGCCAATAATTGGTTGTCTGGAGTGAAGGGTTGAAGTTGAAGAGTTGTGCTCAGCAACTGTGATGTCACTGATTTATTGGTGATTGTCTTTTCGGGTGGTCTCAATAAGTTTTAGAAGAGATAGAAGTTTTGTGATTATGGCATGTGAAGATTGCTTAGATTGTTTTTCGGCAAAACTACAGTTGATTTCTGGATACCTTCCTTTTCCTTGCCTGTGAACCATCTCCGAGTTCTTCCTTGGGAGTTCTGCACCAAATCACTGCAGTCCCTCTTTCACAACAAAATGGCTGCTTTGTTAATTTGAAATGAACCATTGTTCCACCAAACAGAGGTTAATTACATTGAGATCCTTTTGAAGTCCCTTCCTGGACCCTCTTCTCTCGGAAGCTAAAGAATGTTTAACAGACAACCCTGGAGGAGTCTTGCAATTTATTGACTCTGATCAGCTCTGGAGATAGTCTGACAAGGTCAGAACCAATTCAGAAAAGTGTCAAGAGTCTGTTCGTATCTCCAATTTGAAAAGGTCTTTAAAACGCAATTTAAAGGTTTGAAAGAAAAAAAAACCTTTAAAAACAGTTGTCTTTAAAATATTATAAATGTAAAATATTATAACTACACATTTGACATATAATAGGGTAGTCTAAGGGCAGCACGGTAGCATAGTGGTTAGCACAGTTGCTTCACAGCTCCAGGGTCCGAGGTTCGATTCCCGGCTTGGGTCACTGTCTGTGCGGAGACTGCACATTCTCCCCGTGTGTGCGTGGGTTTCCTCCGGGTGCTCCGGTTTCCTCCCACAGTTCAAAGATGTACCGGTTAGGTGGATTGGCCATGCTAAATTGCCCTTAGTGTCCAAAATTGCCCTTCGTGTTGGGTGGGGTTACTGGGTTATGGGGATAGGGTGGAGGTGTGGGCTTGGGTAGGGTGCTCTTTCAAAAGAGCCGGTGCAGACTCGATGGGCCGAATGGTCTCCTGTACTGTAAATTCTGTGACTATAAATCCAATGAAGAATTTAGGAGAGACTCCTTTCTCCAGAGATTGGTTAAAATGTGGAACTTGCTACCATGTCAATATTGAGGCAAATAGCATAGATGCACTTAAGGGGAATTTAGAGGACCAAATGTGGAAGAAAGGAATATGAAAAGGATGGGAAGCGATTTGTGGAACATAAACATCAATGACCAGTTGGATTGAACCGCCCATTTCTTTGCTGTCAGCTCGATATAATTCTGTGTATTAATTGTGCATGTTTTTATTTTAACTAGGATCAAAATCCAGGAACAGTCACCAGGACATCAAACTCTGTTCCAGGATCAAGTCCAGGGACTCAGCCTCCACCTGTTTCTATCGCTGGTAACCATGGAAATGTAACCTATCTTGGTAACCAGCAGCAAGCTGCTGCCATGAAACAGCAGCAACTTCTGATGGATCAGAAGCAACGAGAGCAGCTACAACTGATGGAGCAGCAGAAGCAGCAGTACTTGCAGAGGCAGCATCTACTGGCAGAGCGGGTACGTAATGTGCGGTTGCGTATGGGTTCTACATTGTCCAAGTATTACGAGGAGAACTCCCAAGTGATTGAATGTTGCAGAATTGGGGAACTGAACCTACTCCCCATCAGAGCTAACTGAAATGTGGTTAGCGTGTGAAATCATGCAATGCACGTTTGGCCAAGTGGTGTGAGGTAAAATTCTCTTACTAGTTTGGTTTCATGTTTGTTGCAACATAACTGGAAATGGCAGAAGTGAGTATAAAATGTCACGGAATAAAAACAGAAAATCCTGGGAAAACTCAGCATCTGTGGAAAGAGAAGCGGAGTTAACGGAAGAAGAGTCATACGGAGGGTACTCTACTGCAGGTCAGGCAGCATCTGTGCTTTCCCAGCATTTTCTGTTTTTATTTTGGATTTCCAGCATCTGCAGTATTTTGCATTTATAAAATGTCATAATAATCTTTATTGTCACAAGTAGGCTTACATTAACACTGCAATGAAGTTACTGTGAAAATCCCCTAGTGGCCACATTCCGGCGCCTGTTCGGGTACATGAACATAGAACACAGAACAGTACAGCACAGAACAGGCCCTACGGCCCTCGATGTTGTGCCGAGCATTGTCCGAAACCAAGATCAAGCTATCCCACTCCCTGTCATTCTGGTGTGCTCCATGTGCCTATCCAATAAACGCTTGAAAGTTCCTAAAGTGTCCGACTCCACTATCACAGCAGGCAGTCCATTCCACGCCCTAACCTCTCTGAGTAAAGAACCTACCTCGGACATCCCTGAATCTTATAGTTATGCCCCCTTGTAACAGCTACATCCACCCGAGGAAATAGTCTCTGAACGTCCACTCTATCTATCCCCCTCATTATCTTATAAACCTCTATTAAGTCGCCTCTCATCCTCCTCCGCTTCAAAGAGAAAAGCCCTAGCTCCCTCAACCTTTCCTCATAAGACCTATCCTGCAAACCAGGCAGCATCCTGGTAAATCTCCTTTGCACCCTTTCCAATGCTTCCACATCCTTCCTATAATGAGGTGACCAGAACTGCGCACACTACTCCAAATGTGGACTCACCAGGGTCATGTATAGTTGCAGCATAACCCCGCAGCTCTTAAACTCAAGCCCCCTGTTAATAAACGCTAACACACTATAAGCCTTCTTCACGGCTCTATCCACTTGAGTGGCAACCTTCAGAGATCTGTGGACATGAACCCCAAAATCTCTCTGTTCCGCCACATTCCTCAGAACCCTGCCATTGACCCTGTAATCCGCATTCAAATTTTTTCTACCAAAATGAATCACCTCGCACTTATCAGGGTTAAACTCCATTTGCCATTTGTCGGCGCAGCTCTGCATCCTATCAATGTCTCTTTGCAGCCTACAACAGCTCTCCACCTCATCCACTACTCCACCAATCTTGGTGTCATCAGCAAATTTACTGACCCATCCTTCAGCCCCCTCCTCCAAGTCATTGATAAAAATCACAAATAGCAGAGGATCCCTGTGGTACACTGCTGGTAACTGGTCTCCAGTCTGAAAATTTTCCAACCACCATCACCCTCTGTCTTCTATGTGATAGCCAGTTACTTATCCAATTGGCCAAATTTCCCTCTATCCCACACCTCCTTACTTTCTTCATGAGCCGACCATGGGGAATCTTATCAAACGCCTTACTAAAATCCATGTATGCGGCATCAACTGCTCTACACACTTCTTCTACACACTTAGTTACCTCCTCAAAGAATTCAATCAAATTTGTGAGGCAAGACGTACCCTTCACGAATCCGTGTTGACTATCCCGGATTAAGCTGCATCTTTCCAAATGGTCATAAATCCTATCCTTCAGGACCTTTTCCATTATCTTACCGACCACTGAAGTAAGACTAACTGGCCTATAATTACCAGGGTCATTCCTATTCCCTTTCTTGAACAGAGGAACAACATTCGGCACTCTCCGGCCTCTGGCACTATCCCCGTGGACAGCGAGGACCCAAAGATCAAAGCCAAAGGCTCTGCAATCTCATCCCTTGCCTCCCAAAGAATCCTTGGATATATCCCATCTGGCCCAGGGGACTTGTCGACCCTCAGGTTTTTCAAAATTGCTAATACATCCTTCCTCAGAAGATCTACCTCCTCCAGCCTTCCCGCCTGAATCTCACACACATCCTCAAAAACATGGCCCCTCTCCTTTGTGAACACTGAAGAAAAGTATTCATTCAACGCCTCTCCTATTTCTTCTGACCCCATGCACAAGTTCCCACTACTGTCCTTGACCGGCCCTACCCTCACCCTGGTCATTCTTTTATTTCTCTCAAGAGTAAAAAGCCTTGGGGTTTTCCTTGATCCGACCCGCCAAGGACTTCTCATGCCCCCTCCTAGCTCTCCTAAGCCCTTTTTTCAGCTCATTCCTTGCTACCTTGTAACCCTCAAGTGACCCTACAGAACCTTGTTTTCTCATTCTTACATACTCTTCCTTTTTCCTCGACAAGATATTCAACCTCTTTTGTGAACCATGGTTCCCTCACACGGCCATTTCCTCCCTGCCTGACAGGGACATGCCTATCAAGGACACGCATTATTTGTTCCTTGAACAAGCTCCACTTTTCATTTGTGCCTTTCCCTGACGGTTTCTGTTCCCATCTTATGCTCCCTAATTCTTGCCTAATCACATCAATTACTCCTCCCCCAATTATAAACCTTGCCCTGCCGTATGGCCCTATCCCCCTCCATTGCAATAGTGAAAGACACCGAATTGTGGTCACTATCTCCAAAGTGCTCTCCCACAAACAAATCTAACACTTGGCCCGGTTCATTACCCAGTACCAAATCCAATGTGGCCCACCCTCTTGTCGGCCTATCCACATATTGTGTCAGGAAACCTTTCTGCGCACTCTGTATAAAAACTGCCCCGTCCGAACTGTTCGACCTATAGAGGTTCCAATCAATATTTGGAAAGTTAAAATCACCCATGACAACTACCCTGAGACCTCCACACCTATTCATAATCTGTTTTGCAATTTCTTCCTCCACATCTCTATTACTATTTGGGGGCCTATAGAAAACTCCTAACAATGTGACCGCTCCTTTCCTATTTCTAACTTCGGCCCATATTACCTCAGTAGGCAGATCCCCTTTGAACTGCCTTTCTGCAGCCGTTAAACTATCCTTGATTAACAATGCTACTCCTCCACCTCTCTTACCACCTTCCCTACTCTTACTGAAACATCTATACCCCGGAACTTCCAACAACCATTCCTGTCCCTGTTCTAACCATGACTCTGTAATGGCCACAACATCGTAGTCCCAAGTACCAATCCACGCTCCAAGTTCACCTACCTTATTCCTAATGCTCCTTGCATTGAAGTAGACACACTTCAACCCACCTTTCTGTCTGCCGGTACACTCCTGCGACCTTGATACCCTCCTCAGTACCTCACTATTCTTGACACTGGCTTCTGGACTACAGCTCGTTTTCCTAGCCGCCTGACAAATTAGTTTAAACCACCCCGAAGAGCCATAGCAAATTTCCCTCCCAGGATATTGGTGCCCCTCTGGTTCAGGTGCAAACCATCCTGTCTGTACAGGTCCCACCTTCCCCAGAATGTGTTCCAATTATCCACATAACTGAAACCCTCCATCCTACACCATCCTGCAGCCACGTATTTATCTGCACTCTCTCCCTGTTCCTCACCTCGCTAGCACGTGGCACCGGCAACAAACCAGAGATGATAACATGGTTTGTCCTGGCTCTCCGCTTCCACCCTAGCTCCCTAAATTCCTGTTTTAAATCCCCGTCCCTTCTCTTACCTATGTCGTTGGTACCGATGTGTACCACGACTTGTGACTGCTCCCCCTCCCCTTTAAGGATTCTGAAAACGGTCACTGATCCTGGCACCCATTCAGAATGTCCAAATTGTCATGTACTGGAAACAGAAAATGCTGGAGATCTGGCAGCATTTTTGGATGCAGACATAAAGGGGGTTGGGGGAGGGAGGGAGAGAGAGAAGGTGTGGAAAATTCAACTAACTACTGGATTTGGCCTGAACCGAGGAGAAGCAAAACCCAGAAGATAGACCAAGATTTATTGACTTATTAAAAATTATAGAAATTCTTGTGCATCCTTATTCTGTGAGACAACAAATTTAAAAATATTTCCAGTAATGTAAAGGATTTGATTGGAGAGATTGGCTCATGGGTTGAAATAGGTATATAGCTCTTTGCTGCATCATGAGTGGAGTTTATTGGATAGTAGTAATCAAGAACCAAAAACACACTTGCATTGTGGACATACTTCGACCAGCACTTCAGGAATCCCTGTCCATTACTACTCTGCAAGCATACCAAGTTTATATTATCTGTGGAAAAGCATGGGTGAAATCATCATCCGAACTATTGTTCAACTTGAAGATTGTATGAAAATTATATAGCTCAAGTTGTAACACTTTTTTTCTATTTTAAAATGCTACTTTTTTTGGTATGAATGTGAAACGGGCAGAAAGAGAAAAATGAGCTGCAATGGACCATCTGAATGATCTTTATCCACAAGTTTGCATTTCCTATTGTCAGTCTCAATGTCCAAGCATATCAGAAATTAAGTTGGGCAGTGATTTAGGAAACTTGACTAGCCTGCAACATGGAAAATGTAATGGAATAGACTTCGCAAATAATTGTTTGTACTGTTGTCAACTCGATTCGAGGAACTCCTTATTGAGATTATAAAATAAATTCTCATCTTCGTGTTGCGTCATCTGACCTCCGAGTATCTGATACAGTTTTGACTGACCTGGTCAAAAATACTTGTCACAAGCTGGCTTATAATAGATATTTAATCTTATGGCAGATTTTGATCATAAATATTTCACTAGATTGGTTGCAAATATTAATTTGAAATATTATCAAATCACGTGACATAGAAGGAGACCATTAAGCCTATACTTGGCTATACTGGCGTTCCTCCCCATTTTCTTGCTCTTCTCCAAATAGCCGAGCACATTGTTCCTTTTCAAGTATTTATTCAATTCCCCTTTGAAAGTTGCTTACTGCCTACCCCAATTTACCTTTCACCCCCTTGTTAATCACAGAGTCAGGGACCCGGGTTCAATTTGGCCTTGGCTAACTGTCTCTGTGGAGTTTGCACATTCTTCCTATGTCTGCATGGGTTTACTCCGGGTGCTCTGGTTTCCTCCCGCAGTCAAAAGATGGGCAGATTAGGTGGATTGGCCATGCTAAATTGCCCTTTAGTGTAGGTTAGTTTAAGGGATTATTGGGATAGGGTGGGGATGTGGGCTTGGGTGGAGTGCCCTTTCGGAGGGCGGTGCAGATACGATGGGCCAAATGGGCTCCTGCACTGTAGGGATTTTATGAAAGGGACATCATGTGGGAAAATGTTCTTTTCCACAATTATCTTCTCCTTTAACATGTCTTTGGAGAACTTTGTTTTCTTTTGCCTGTTGGTTATAGTTGGTATTTGAAACCAGCAACACCCATGCTGAAACTGGAAAAGGTGAATCTTTGTTGTGTTGCTATTTGTGTCCTGAGTATCCCGTTGACTGGGCAGTGATAAATTCACAGCAAAGAAAATTCCACACCAGGTCTTATTTGTAGATTGGAATTAATCACAGCAATCCTGAATGCATTATTTCTTGTGTTCCAGGAGAAGCAGAGGAAACAGCAGGAACAACAGTTGCAGAGGCACCTCACCAGGCCCCCACCTCAATATCAAGATCAGCAGCAAAGCCCATATCGTGTTGAGCAGGTCAGCCAGTTTCAGGGTAAGTGTGGTATTGTTACTTGAGCTAATATTCTATCTAGAGACAGTGATCAATGCTGGTGAAATTAATGATGCAATCAGAAAGCTTCTTGAAAGATTATTTTCACTCATTTATGGGCTTGGCTAACCAGATATAACAACGTAATGGAAGGTGGTTATGGTTGTGGGTCTTCTCAGCTGCAGGACTTCCTCAGGGTAATGTGCTAGGCTGAACCATCTTCAGCCACTTCAACAATAACCTTCCCTCCAGAAGTGAGGAATGTTCACTGATGATTGTAGTGTTCATTGCCAGCCATAACTTCTCTCATTCTGAAGCAGTGCATGTTCATGTGCAGGAATACCTGTGTATATTTAGATGGGCTGATAAGTGACAAGTAACATTTGTGCTACACAAGTGCCAGGCATTGATCATACCAACAAGAGGTAATCTGATGATCCCCCTTTGCCATTCAGCGGCATTACCATTGCTAAGTCACCCACTATCAATATCATGATGGTTAGAAACTTAACTGAACCAACCATGTGAAAACTGTGTCTGCAAGAGCAGGGCAGGAGGTGAGAATTCTGTGACTGGTAACTCACCCCTTGACTCCCCAGAGCCTGTCCACTATCTACAAGGCACAAGTCAAGAGTGTGATGGAATACACTCCATCTGCCTGGATGAGTACAGCTCCAATAATACTCAATGCCATCCAGGGCAAAGCACCCCGCATGCTCTGTGTAAACATTCACTTCCTCCACCGCACAGTGGCAGCAGTGTGTACCATCTACAAAATGCACTGCATCAATTTGCCAAGCCTCCCACAACAGTGCCTTCCAAACCCGAGACCTTGATCACCTCGAAAGAAGAGACCAAAGATGCATGGGAACATCACCACCTATCTGCAATTTTTCCCCCAAATCGCATACCATCCAGATATGGAACTGTATTGCTGTTCCTTTAATGTCGCTGGGTGAAAATGCTGGAACTCCCTTCCGAACTACTGTGGGTGTATTTACATAAAATGGGCTATAGTGGCTCAGGAAAGGCGGCTCATCACCACCTTTCCAAAGGCATACGAATTAGGAGCAGGAGTAAACCACTCAGCCTCTTGAGCTTGCTCTGCCATTCAAATGGCTGATCTGATTGTAACCTCAACCCCACATCCTGCCTACCCCGATAACCTTTCACCCCCTTGTTAATCAAGGGATCTATTTAACTCTGCCTTAAAAAGATTCTACCTCCACTGCTTTTTAAGGAAGAGTGTTCCAAAGACTAATGATCCTCTGAGAGTAAAAGTTTCTCCTGATCTCTGTCTTAAATGATTAATCCCAGGCAACACTATGGCACAGTGTTTAACACTGCTGCCTCACAGCACCGAGGTCCCAGGCTCGATCCCGGTCCTGGTCGCTACCCGTGTGGCGTTTGCACATTCTCTCCTTGTTTGAGTGGGTTTCACCCCCCAAAACCCAAAAGATGTACGGAGTAGGTGGATTGGCCAGGATAAATTGCCTCTTGATTTTGGGGTGGGGGGGATATTGGATACTTAAATGAGTGAACCCTGATGTTTAGAAAGTGACCCCTAGTTCTAGATTGTCCCACAAAAGGAAACATTCTCTCCATATCCACCTGGTCAAGACTTCTTGATCCTCCAGGTTTTCATTAAGTCGCCTCTTGCCTCTTACAAACCTAACCTGTCCAACCTTTTCTCATAAAACAGCCCGCCCATTTATGTTAGTGCAGTAAACCTTCTCTGAACTGCTTTGAATGCATTTGCAGATTTCGTGAAATAAAGAGACCAATACTGTACACAATACTCCATATGTGGTCTCACCAATGCCCTGTACAGCTGAAGCATAGAACATAGAACGTTACAGCGCAGTACAGGCCCTTCGGCCCTCGGTGTTGCGCCGACCTGTGAAACCACTCTAAAGCCCATCTACCCTATTCCCTTATCGTCCATATGTCTATCCAATGACCATTTGAATGCCCTTCGTGTTGGCGAGTCCACTACTGTTGCAGGCAGGGCATTCCACGCCCTTACTACTCTCGGAGTAAATAACCAACCTCTGACATCTATATCTATCTCCCCTAAATTTAAAGCTATGTCCCCTCGTGCTAGACATCATCATCCGAGGAAGAAGGCTCTCAATGTCCATCCCATCCAATCCTGTGATCATCTTGTATGCCTCAATTAAGTCACCTCTTAACCTTCTCTCTAACCAAAACAGCCTCAAGTCCCTCAGCCTTTCCTCATAAGATCGTCCCTCCATACCAGGCAACATTCTGGTAAATCTCCTCTGCAGCCTTTCCAATGCTTCCATATCCTCCCTATAATGCGGCGACCGGAATTGCACACAATACTCCAAATGCGGCCGCACCAGAGTTTTGTACAGCTGCAACATGACCTCGTGGGTCCGAAACTCAATCCCTCTACCAATAAAAGCTAACACACCGTATGCCTTCTGAACAACCCTCTCAACCTGGGTGCTAACTTTCAGGGATCTATGTACATGGACACCGAGATCTCTCTGCTCATCCACACTGCCAAGAATCTTACCATTAGCCCAGTACTCTGTCTTCCTGTTATTCCTTCCAAAATTAATCACCTCACATTTTTCTGCATTAAACTCCATTTGCCACCTCTCAGCCCAGCACTGCAGCTTATCTATGTTCCTCTGTAACTTGTAACAGCCTTCCGCACTGTCCACAACTCCACCGACTTTAGTGTCATCTGTAAATTTACTCACCCATCCTTCTACGCCCTCCTCCAGGTAATTTATAAAAATAACAAACAGCAGTGGCCCCAAAACAGATCCTTGTGTTACACCACTAGTAACTGGACTCCAGTCTGAACATTTCCCCATCAACCACCACCCTTTGTCTTCCAGCTAGCCAATTTCTGATCTAAACTGCTAAATCACCCTGAATCCCATGCCTCTGTATTTTCTGCAGTAGCCTACCGTGGGGAACCTTATCAAACGCTTTACTGAAATCCATATACACCACATCAATTGCTTTACCCTCATCCACCTGTTTGGTCACCTTCTCAAAGAACTCAATAAGGTTTGTGATGCACAACCTACCCTTCACAAAACCGTGTTGACTATCTCTAATCAAATTATTCCTTTCCAGATGATTATACATCCTATCTCTTACAAACCTTTCCAAGATTTTGCCCACAACTGAAGTAAGGTTCACTGGTCTATAGTTACCGGGGTTGTCTCTACTCCCCTTCTTGAACAAGGGGACAACATTTGCTATCCTCCAGTCTTCTGGCACTATTCCTGTAGACAAAGATGACTTAAAGATCAAAGCCAAAGGCTCAGAAATCTCCTCCCCAGCTTCCCTGAGAATCCTAGGATAAATCCCATCCGGCCCAGGGGACTTATCTATTTTCACACTTTCCAGAATTGCTAACACCTCCTCCTTATGAACCTCAAGCCCTTCTAGTCTGGTAGCCTGAATCTCAGTATTCTCCTCGACAACATTGTCGTTTTCCTGTGTGAATACTGATGAAAATTATTCATTTAGCACCTCTCCTATCTCCTCGGACTCCAAGCACAACTTCCCATACTGTCCTTGACTGGCCCTACTCTTACCCTAGTCATTCATTTATTCCTGACATATCTATAGAAAGCTTTAGGGTTATCCTTGATCCTTCCTGCCAAAGACTTCTCATGTCCCCTCCCGGCTCTTTTTAGCTCTCTAGGTCCTTCCCAGCTAATTTGTAACTCTCGAGCGCTCTAACTGAACCTTCGTGTCTCACCTTTATACAAGCCTCCTTCCTCTTGACAAGTGTTTCGACTGTTTTAGTAAACCACAGTTCCCTTGCTCGACCACTTCCTCCCTGCCTGACAGGTACATACTTATCAAGGACACGCAGTAGCTGTTCCTTGAACAAGCTCCACATTTCCCTTGTGCCCATCCCCTGCAGTTTTCCCGTCCATCCGATGCATCCTAAATCATGCCTCATCACATCATAATTGCCTTTCCCCCAGATATAACTCTTGCCCTGCGGTATATACCTATCCCTTTCCATCACTCAAGTAAACTTAATCGAATTGTGGTCACTATCACCAAAGTGCACACCTACCTCCAAATCTAACACCTGTCCTGGTTCATTACCCAGTACCAAATCCAATATGGCTTCGCCTCTCGTTGGTCTATCTACATACTGTCAGGAAACCCTCCTGCACACATTGGACAAAAACGGACCCATCTAAAGTACTCGAACTATAGCGTTTCCAGTCAATATTTGGAAAGTTAAAGTCCCCCATAACAACTACCCTGTTGCTTTCGCTCCTATCCAGAATGATCTTTGCAATCCTTTCCTCTACATCTCTGGAACTTTTCGGAGGCCTATAGAAAACCCTTAACAGGGTGACCTCTCCTTTCCTGTTTCTAACCTCAGCCCATACTACCTCAGTAGACGAGTCCTCATCAAACGTCTTTTCTGCCACCATAATACTGTCCTTGACTAACAATGCCACCCCTCCCCCTCTTTTACCACCTTCCCTGAGCTTACTGAAATATCTAAACCCCGGCACCTGCAACAACCATTCCTGTCCCTGCTCTATCCATGTCTCCGAAATGGCCACAACATCGAAGTCCCAGGTACCAACCCATGCCGCAAGCTCACCCACCTTATTCCGGATGCTCCTGGCATTGAAGAAGACACCCTTTGAACCACCTTCCTGCCTGCCGGTACACTCCTGCAACTTTGAAACCTTACTCATGACCTCACTACTCTCAACCTCCTGTATATTAGAGCTACAATTCAGGTTCCCAAGCCCCTGCTGAACTAGTTTAAACCCTCCCGAAGAGCATTAGCAAATTTCCCCCCCCCCCCCCCGGCCAGGATATTGGTACCCCTCTGGTCCAGGTGTAGACCATCCCATTTGTAGAGGTCCCACCGACCCCAGAATGAGCCCCAATTATCCAGAAATCTGAAACCCTCCCTCCTGCACCATTCCTGTAGCCACATGTTCAACTCCTCTGTCTCCCTATTCCTCGTCTCGCTATCATGTGGCACGGGTAACAACCCAGAGATAATTCTGTTTGTCCTAGATCTCCTAGATCTAAGTTTCCACCCTAGCTCCCTGAATTCCTGCCTTACATCTCTATCCCTTTTACTACCTATGTCGTTGGTACCTATGTGGGCCACGACTTGGGGCTGCTCCCCCTCCAGGATCCCAAAAACACGATCCAAGGCATCATGCACCCTGGCACCTGGGAGGCAACACACCAACCGCGAGTCACTCTCGTTCCCACAGAATCTTCAATCTACCCCCCTAACTATGGAGTCTCCAATGACTAATGCTCTACTCCTCTCCCCCCTTCCCTTCTGAGCAACAGGGACAGACTCTGTGCCAGAGACCTGTACCCCATGGCTTACCCCTGGTAAGTCCCCCCCCCCCCCCCCCCCAAACAGTATCCAAAGCGGTATACTTGTTACTGAAGGAAACGACCAGAGGGGATCCCTGTACTGACTGCTTCCTCCCAGCCCCTCTCACCGTCACCCATCTATCTTTATTCTTCGGAGTAACTACATCCCCAAAACTTCTATCTATGACCACCTCTGCCTCCCGAATGATCCGAAGTTCATCCAGCACCCGCTCCAGTTCCCTAATGCGGTTTCTGAGGAGCTGGAGATGGGTGCACTTCCCACAGATGAAATCAGCAGGGACACTGACTGCATCCCTCACCTCAAACATTCTGCAGGAGGAACATTGCACTACCTTCCCTGCCTTCCCCTCTAGATTAAAAGAAAAAGAAAGAAAGAACTTACCTGTTATTCACTCCCCTTCTCAGCAAGCACTCACTCAGCGACCTCTGCGCCCAGCACGATAACACCGGAGGGAAAAATAAAAGAAAAAACTACTTACCAGTCACCAGCCAATCCCTTACCTGCAGGCTGTGACATCACGGTTCAACGTCTTTCTACTTCTACCTGCCCCCGAGCCTTCCTCTTGATCTTTACAGCTGTTTTTTTTTGGTTAGAGGCGGGGGTAGGGAGGGAAACACTGAAGAAGTGTTTCATGTTTAAGTGTCACTTGACACCAGCTCCTCCACAAACCACCTTCAAGTTAGGGTGAGCACACGGACGTATGCAAATTTCCCCGCAACAGCCAATCAG
Organism: Scyliorhinus torazame; assembly: GCF_047496885.1. Lineage (NCBI taxonomy): Eukaryota > Metazoa > Chordata > Chondrichthyes > Carcharhiniformes > Scyliorhinidae > Scyliorhinus > Scyliorhinus torazame. The sequence goes on from NC_092713.1 coordinate 305,096,458, forward strand.
CAGCTCCACTCTTCTGCCCTCTGCTGGATGCTTGTCTTCACTTGAACAGCTAGGGTCTCTTGCTCAGGTACACCTTCAATTAGGATGAGCACATGAACGTATGCAAAATTCCCCCGCAACAGCCAATCAGCATCTCTGCTCTACTGCTCTCTGCTGGAACTGCATAACCTCTACTTTTGTCACAAATGATAACATTCTATTAGTTTTCCTAATTATTTGCTGTACCTGCAGTCTAGCCTTGTGATTCATGCACCAGAGCAGCCAGATCCCTCGGAAGCTCAAACCTCTGCAATCTCTCACCATTTAGATAATGAGATTATTTTTATTTTTCCTGCCAAAAATTTCACATTTCTCCACATTGTACTACAATTGCCAGATTTTTGTCCACTCATTTAACCTATCCATGTCCCTTTGTGGCTTCTTTAAGTTCTCGTCATAATGTACTTTTTGTCTTTGTGTCATCAACAAAATTATCAACCATACTGTTGTCCCTTCATCCAAGTCATTTATCTAAATTGTGGAAAGTTGAGGCACACCTTTTCTCTCATCCAGCTAACCAGACAAAGGACCCCAATTTTGTTTTTTTTTAATCATTTGCGGGATGTGGGCATAGCTGGCTAGGCCAGCATTTTCTGTGCACCACTAGCCACCCTTCAGAAGGTGGTGGTGAGTTGCCTTCTTTAACTGCTGCAGTCCCCAAGGTGTAGGGACACCCAGTTAGAACAGGAATTCCATGATTTTGACCCAGTGCCATTGAAGGAACAGCGACACATTTCCAAGTCAGGATAGTGAGTGACTTTTGGGGGAACCTCCAGATGGTGGGTTCCCAGGTATCTGCTGTTCTTGCCCTTCTGGATGGTAGTGGTCATGGGTTTGGAAGGTGTTGCCCAATGAACCTTTGAGTTCCTGCAGTGCATCTTTTAGATGGTGCATGTGGCTGCCAATGTTTGTTGATAGTGGAGGGAGCGAACTTTTGTGGAAGGGGGTATCAGTCAAGCAGGCTGCTTTGTCCTAGGTGGTGCCAAACTTCTTCAGTGTTGTCGGAGCTGCACTCGTCTGGGCAGGTGGATAGTATTCCATTACACTCCTGACTTGTGCCTTGTAGATGGCGGACAGGCTTTGGGGAGAGAGGAGGTGAATTTCTCGCCACAGGATTCCAGCCTTTGACCTGCTGGTCGTCACAGTAATTTCTATGGCTAGTTCAGTTTCTGGTCAGTGGTAACCCCTCGCATGGTAATGCCATTGAATGTCATGGGGTAATGGTTAGATTCTCTCTTGTTGGAGATAGTTATTGCCTGGCACCTGTGGAGTGTATCTACTTGCCATTTGTCAGCCCAAACTTGGATATTGTTCAGATATTGCTGCATTTACATAGATTTCAGATCTTGCTGCATTTACATAGATGCATAAAAGATAGGAGCAGGAGGAGGCCTTTTGGCCCTTCGAGCCTGCTCCGCCATGTATCACAATCATGGCTGATCATTCAACTCAATAGCCTAATCCTGCTTTCTCCCCATAACCCTTGATCCCATTCGCCCCAAGTGCTATATCTAGCCGCCTCTTGAATATATTCAATGTTTTAGCATCAACTACTTCCTATGGTAATGAATTCCACAGGCTCACCACTCTTTGGATGAAGAAATGTCTCCTCATCTCTGTCTGAAATGGTTTAACCTGAATCTTCAGACTGTGACCCCTGATTCTGGACACATCCACCATCGAGAACATCTTCCCTGCATCTACCCTGTCTAATCCTGTTAGAATTTTGAGTCTCAATGAGATTCCGCCCCCTCATTCTTCTGAACTCCAGTGAGAACAATCCTAACTTAGTCAATCTCTCCTCATATAACAGTCCTGCCATCTGTGGAATCAGTCTGGTAAACATTCGCTGCACTCCCTCTGAAGAATAAGATCCTTCCTCAGAAAAGGAAACCAAAACTGCACACTATTCTAGGTGTGGTCTCCCAAGGCCCTGTATAATTGCAACAACACATCCCTGCTCCTGTACTCTCAACCTCTCGCAATGAAGGCCAGCATACCATTAGCTGCCTTTATCGCCTGCTGCACCTGCATGCTTACCTTCAGCGACTGGTGCACAAGGACACCCAGGTCCCGCTGCACACTCCCCTCTCTCAATTTACAACCATTCCGGTAGTAATCTGCCTTCCTGTTTTTGCTTCCAAAGTGAATAACCTCACACTTATCCAAATTATACTGCATCTGCCATTGATTTACCCACTTGCCCAACCTGTCCAAATCATGCTGGCGGATCCCTGCATCCTCATCACCGTTCACCCTCACACCCAACTTGGTATCATCTGCAAACTTTGAGATGATATATTTTGTTCCCCCATCCAAATCATTAATGTATATTGTGACTAGCTGGGGTCCCAGCACCAATTCCTTTGGCACTAGTTACTGCCTGCTAATTTGAGAAGGACCCATTAATTCCTATTCTTTGTCTCCTCTGCCAACCTGTTTGCTATCCACCTCAATACACTTCCCCCAATCCCATGCGTTTTAATCTTGCTCAATAATCTCTTATGCGGGACTTCTGTCAGATGTCTTCTGAAAGTCCAAATATACCACATCGACTGGCTCCCCCTTGTCAACTGTGCTAGTTGCACCTTCAAAGAATTCCAACAGATTTATCGAGCATGATTTCCCCTTCATAAATCCATGGTGACTCTGACATCCTGCCACTGCTTTCTAAATGTTCAGCTATAAAGTCCTTGATAATGGATTCAAGAATTTCCCCCACTACAGATGTTAGGCTTCTTGTTCTATAATTCCCTGCTTTCTCTCTACCTCCATTTTTGAATATCGGAGTGATGTGAGCAACCCTCCAGTTTGCAGGGACAGTTCCAGAGTCAAGAGAATCCCAGAAGATGACCACCAATGCATCCACTGTTTCCAGAGCCACCTCCTTAAGCACTCTGAGATGCAGATTCTCAGGCCCTGGGGATTTATCTGCTTTCAATCCCATCAATTTTCCCAGCACCATTTCTCTACTAATATTGATCTCCCTCAGTTCTTCCCTCTCACTGAACTTTTCATTCTGCAACATTTCTGGTATCTGATTTTTGTCCTCTTTTGTGAATGGACATGTACTGCTTCAGTATCTGAGTGGTATAGAATGTTGGGCCGTCATCGGCAAACATCTCCACTTCTAACCTTATGATGGAAGTTCGATCATTGATAAAGCAACTGAAGATGGTTGGGCCTCAGGCAGTATCCTGAAGAACTCGTGCAGTGATGTTCTGGAACTGAGATGATTGACTTCCAACCACCACAGCAATCTCCTTTGTGTCATGTATGACTTCAATCAGCTGAGAGTCTCTCTCTCTCTCTCTCTCTCTCTCTCTTCTTCTCCACCCCCACCCCCACCCCCGCCCCCGATTCCCATTGACTACTGTTTTGCCAGTGCTCCTTACCATACTCTATCAAATGCTGCCTTGATGTCAGGGGCAGTCATGTTCCCCTCACTTCTGGCGTTCAGCTCCTTTGAGTGTCTGTGAGCAGGTTATTGCTGAGTAAGTGCTGCTGTTGATGACTCCTTCCAGCACTTAATAATCTTCATTAGTGTCACAAGTAGGCTTACATTAACACTGCAATGAAGTTACTGTGAAAATCACCTAGTCGCCACACTCCGGTGCCTGTTCGGGTACACTGAGGGAGAATTCAGAATGTCCAATTCACCTAACAAGCACGTTCTTTCGGGACCTATGGGAGGAAACCGGTGCGCACGGAGGAAACCCACGCGGACATGGGGAGAACGTGCAGACTACGCACAGGCGGTGGCCCAAGTTGGGAATCAAACCTGGCACTGTGAAGCAACAGTGCTAACCAAGTGCTACCGTGATGATAAAGATAGGCTGGATTTGTCCTGTTTCTTGTGTACTGGACATACATGGGCCAGGTAGATGCAAGTGTTGTGGCTGTACTGGATCAGCTTGGCTAGCTGCAACCTCTGGAGCCCAAGTCTTCAATATGCTGGAATATTGTCGAGGCCCATAGCCTTTTCAGTATCCAGTGCCTTCAGCCGTTTCTTGACACCACATGGAGTGATCAAATTGGCTGAAGACTGAATACTGGGGACCTCTGGAGGAGACCTGGATTATTTGGCACTTCTGGCTGAAGATTGTTGCGAATATTTCAGCCTTATCTTTTGCATTGATGTGCTGGCTTCCCCATTAATGACGCTGGACACATTTGTGGAGCCTCCTCCAGTAAGTTTAATTGTTCATCACCATTCCAGGTGCATGTGACCGGGCTGCAGAGCTTATATCTGATCCGTTGGTTGTGGAATAGCTCTGTGTCTTATTGCTGTCGATGATGTTTGGCATGCAAGTAGTCCTGTGTTGTAGCTTCATTTTTTAGGTCTGCCTGATATTGATATTGCTTCTGGCATGCCGTCTTGCACTCCTCATTGAACCAGGGTTGATCCCCTGACTTGGTGGTAATGGTAGAGTGGGAGATATGCCAGACCATGAGGCTACAAATTGTGGTCAAGTACAATTCTGCTGCTGCTGATGGCCCACAGCACCTCATGGATGCCCAGTCTTGAGAGTTATTAGATCTGTTTGAAGTCTATCCCATTTAGTACGGTGGTAGTGCCAGACATTAAGATGGAAGGTAACCTCAATGTGAAGTTGGGGCACGGTCTCCATAAGGACTGTGCAATGGTCACTCTTACTGATACTGTCATAAATGGATGCATTTGTGGCACAGTGGTTAGCACTGCTGTCTTACAGCACCGAGGACCCGAGTTCGATCCTGGCCCCGGGTCACTGTCCGAGTGGAGCTTGCACATTCTCCCCGTGTCTGCATGGGTCACATCCCCACAACCCAAAAAGATTTGCAAGGTAGGTGGATTGGCCACGGTAAATTGCCCTTTAATTGGAAAGAAATAATTGATTTGTCTAAAAATTTTTGAAAAGATGTATTTGCAGCAGGCAGGTTGGTGAGGATGAGGTCAAGTGCTTTTCTCTCTTGGTTCTCTCACCACCTACCACAGTCCCTATCTAGCAGTTATGTCCTTTTAGGACCCAGTCAGCTTGGCCTGTGGTGGTACTACCGAGCTATCCTTGGACCTGGAAACTTGGGTCCAGAGTTGATGTTGAGGATTCCAGGGTGAATTCCCTTCAGACTGTATACTACTGTGCTGCCACCTCTGCCGGTAGGACAAGACATGTGATGGGGTGTCTGGGTCATTATCTGCAAGATATGATTCCGTGAGTATGACTGTCGGGCTTTTGCTTGACTAGTCTGTGAGACACACCTCCCAATTTTGGCACAAACCCCCAGATCTTAAGTCAGGAGGACTTTGCAAGGTCAACATAGCTGGGTTTGCAGTTGTCGATGTTGGGTGATCATCCGGTTTCATTTCTTTTGTAGCGATTGAATACAACTATGTGGCTTGCTAGGCCATTTGAGACCGCATGTAAGAGGCAATATTATTATTGAAAGTCTCATGACCATGAAACCATTCTCTATTGTGATAACCCATCTGGTTCACTAATGTCCTTTAGGCAAGGAAATCTGCTGTCCTTACCTGGTCTGGCCTACATGTGACTCCAGATCACAGCAATGTGGTTGACTTTTTTTCTTAAAGGCCCTCTGAAATGACCTAACAAGCCACTCTGTTCAAGGGCAATTGGGAATGGGCAATAGAAGCTGGCCCAAACGGCAACACCCTGATCCCACGAAGAAAAAAAAATGGGCAAAGACAGCGGGCTTCCTTCCCTAAAGGACATTAGCGAACCCGTTGGGTTTTAACAACAACCGACAATGACTTCATGGTTATCATTAGACTTTTAATTTCCGAAGGTTTGTTGAGTTTAAGTTGGATTTGGACCTGTGTCCCCAGCATATTACCCTGGGTCTCTGGATTACTAACTAGTCCAGTGACAATACCACCGCCCCACCACTTCCCTAAATAACTCTGTTTCCTGTTAGCCAGCCAGTCTTCTGTCCATGCCAATGTATTACCCCGACACCATGGCCTTTTATTTTCTACAATAGCCTTTAACCTGGCAGCTTATCAAATGCCTTTTGGAAATCATAGTACAGTAACATACACTGGTTCCGCTTTATCCACAGTACGTGTGCCTCCTTCAAGGACTCCCAATAAATTGGTTGACCACAATTTCCCTTTCAAAAATCCATGTTGACTCGACCTGATTGCCTTGAATTTATCGAAGTGTCCTGCAATAACCTATTTAATAATAGCTTCTAACATTTTCACTGTGACCGATGTTAGACTATTAGACTAACTGGCCTGTAGTTTCCAGCTTTCTGTCTCCATCCCTTTTTGAATAAAGGAGTTAAGTTTGCTGGTTTCCTATCTAGTGGAGTCTACCCTGATTCTTTATAAATTGAAACTACCCAATTCTTTTTTTTTTTCTAATTAAGGGGCAATTCACCTACACTGTGTTGCTCTTTTTAGCCTTAGTTTTATTACCTCTGATTATGTCACCTTTGCTCACGAGTCGCCAGGTATCTTTCTGATACCGCCACGTGGTTCAAGCTCGAGTTATGATTAATAAGTCAGCACACCACTTAGTAAGATTGAAATCAACGGTCATTTATTATATACAACAAGTAATGCTTACACAATAATCCTACTATCTATATAGAAACCTATCACTACTGGCCAATACTTAACTTTAGGAAGGGCCCACCAGGTCAGGGAAACTAATGGCTTATCGAATCGGATCTGGCCCACGGGATTCAAAAAGGCTGAAACGGGTCGACGGCTAGGAGTCTTTATCGGGTAGCGATCGCTGGAGTCAGACTTACTGTTTCTGGTCGATATTCTTGCGAAGGTCTCGAGCAGGTGAAGAAGGGAGAGAGAGTGAGATCTGAACTTGGCCCCTCACTTTATAGGGCCATGGGGCTTCCCACCTCTCGGGGCGGCCCTTGACCCCGAGTCCCAAATGATTGGACTTGTTCCCAATCACTGGGTTCGATATGTCCAATAACGGGGCGATTCCTCGATCGGGGGGGGTGGTCGTTCACCTGTCTTTGTTTCGGCCACTGCAGGCGCCAACAGGTCTGGTCCGGCATTCAATTGCTAATATGTTGCAATTGTTCCCGGGGATAGCCGATTACACTGCAGATGCCTGGGTTGATGTGCTGCTAATAGTCTTGAGTATCGGTCTGGGCCGACTTCCCCAGAGCCGAATACGCTATTCTGTCTGCAGCTGTCCGTTTGTGTCCTGTTGGCTGCTTTTCCCGTCAGCCTTTTCGGTTAGCCATTTTAAATCTGGTTTTGGCCAAATTAATAGGGAATCAGCCATTTTAGGTCCCTCCTTGTGATCCTAACGTGAAGAGTGAAGGATCACATAAATTTTGTCCTTTCCGTTCCCTGACCGGTGGGGGGGGGGGGGGCACCTCCTACATGGCCACTACTCTGACCCTAGCTAGGCACAAAAATTTACCTAAACAATTCTTGAGGGCGCTGTCAGGCAGGGGCATGTATCTACAAAATAAAAACTTGGAACCTCTAATTTTACCTAAATACACTCATCAAGCATTGCATCATCCTTTCTCTCTAAAACATACAACAAAAATCATAACATTCCATATATTCTTTCCTGGCTTGGCAGTCAAGCTCAGGATCATACATTTTTTTTTTCATGAAAGTTTTGTACATCTTTTTATTTACAGGGAAATGCAAGTGCTTGTTCTTTATTTTTGTACTATAGGTCGCGGGGGTCTGGAGTCTGGTCATACCTGAACATAGGGGATCGGATCCGATATACCGGGGTTCGAGCGCAGTACACTCTCCTTCTGCACTTGCGGAGGCGCATAGCCTGTACTGCACAGCAGAGTATGGCCAACGCTAATAGTGCTTCGATAACGTACGACAGGGAGTACCAAGTTATGAACTTGGCACACCAGGATAATGCAGCGTGGCTGGTGACTGGGCCCTCGGTACTGCGGGACAGTGAAACATTAACGGCAGGGGGGTTTGAAGTAATGGGGTCCGCGTTCCCGCGCAACCAAATGTCCAGTATAAAAATCTTGATCACGATGGAAGAAGTCCTCGTGGCGGCCCTCTTTCTTTTTCTTTCTTTGTGTTCTCTGTTTTCTCCGGTTCTGGAGTTCTGTAAAACAAGCATAGTATCTGTAACTACCTTGGTATAATATCTGGTATGTTAGTGTGTCTGTCCTGCGGGGCCAATTATTCCCTTACATTTGGTCACTATATGTGACTCCCTCTTTTTTTTTTCTCAAAACAAATGTTAGGACACGGCACACTTCCCAATGGTGGACCAGTGCTGATCTATCATCCAAATGTTCTGGGATGTAAATAGCATTTGGCAGCAACCCAAAGGTTGCCTAAATAAATAAAACTGTTTTTGAAAGGAAAAGGTCGAATGAGGTGCGTATGGGCCGCGACGGGTAAGATTTGGATGGAGTCCCCGGGTAGGACGGCTACCAATACTGTATCTCCCCTACCCGAGCGTTTTTGACCAACGGGGGGGTCCCCAGACAGGGCGGGTCTCACGCCGTTTCTCCACTGCCTGAGCAACCGACAAGAACGGGCAAAAATGTAGTCATCATGGTTGGGTTGCTGCTGTGATTCTCCCGTCAAATCAGAAGAGCAGTTACGATCGGGCGTCTGATACCCGAGCAAGTATCAGCTGAAAAGCTAGTTCCTCTGACCAAGCGTCTGGCCGCGGTGGGTCTCTGAGGCAAGTCCTCAGAGGTTTCGGCAGAACGGCGTGTGAGAAAATTCTCCTGTCGGACGAACAACACTTAAACAAACATACAAACAACGTAAAACATCCTGCAGGTTCCATCAGGAAGGACAACACTTTTCCCCAAGTGTCTCCTTTAAATCATCATGTGGACACCTCAGTTCTCTGTTGCGAACAGGGTCGCAAAGGGGTTGGCGGATTGGGGATCTGACTCGGGGTCGTCCCCTTCTCCCGGGTGCCAAATTCTGGAGTGAATTAATGTTGAGAGGGCTGCGTGGTATGAGTTGGTGTTGCTCGTCGTTGCGGACGAGTCTGTAGGAGTTGTCGTGGTGCCAATGGCATTCGTCAAGTTGAGTGGGGATAAAGTCGGGGTCGTCCGTGTGGTTCGGTGGTCGGTGGTGTGGTTTGTTTAAGAAAGTGATGAGGAAGGGGTCACTGGAGTCGAACTCTTGAGTCGCTGGGTGTGGGACCAGGATAGTAGGGAGGCGTGCTGTGGCTGTCGTCAGAGTCACAGTCGCTGTCTCTGCTGCTGCAGTCCGTGGGCGTTCCGGGGCGGAGTGTAAAGTTTGTGGGTGGAGTCGGGGGAGAGTCCGTGTCTGGGCTGGACATGGAGGGGGTTGGTGTGGTCACTTTGGCTGTGGGTGGGGTTTGGTCTGCTGCGTCAAGCATGACGTGGAGGGCTTGGTTTGACTGTGCTCCATAAGCCTTTAGCTGGTTTATGTGAAACCACGCAGTCTTACCATTTTGGTATTTGATTTTATATACCGATGGGTTTACTTTACTTTATCCGTAATGGAGTACGGACCCGAGTATTTCGGAGACAGAAATGTGCTGGGGTTATACGCTGACAACATCACCTGTCCTATATTATACTCCGTTGCATGTACTGCCTTATCAAAACAGGCCTTGCTCTGTTTTCTTTTAGTACCCAGTTTAACAGCGGCTGCTAACTGAGCCGTTTTTACATTTACAAGTAATTATTCAACGGCTTTCTCGTGGGTGAGTGCCGTAACTTCAGGGCTGGTCAGGTCTAAATCCAACAAGTACTCTGTCCCTTTCATGGGGCGTCCGGTCATGAGGGTGTGGGGTGAAACCTGTGGAGGTGGAAACAGTGTTACGCAAAAACATCAGCGCAAAGGGGAGGACCGAATCCCAAGTGGTGTTCTGCTGGACCGTTTTTCTTTTTTTAAAAATTTTATTCTCCTTTTTCACATTTTCTCCCACATTTACACCCATCAACAATAAACAATAATCAGCAAGATATGTCAATCCCCATAATAACAACGATCCCATCCGCCCACCAACCCCCAAACCTCAGCCCACATGTTTACATAAACAAATGACAAAAAGGACTCCGGGATTACCCATAGTCACCCTTAATCTACACAGCCCCCCCCCCCCCAAACTAATGTTCGATGTTATCCAGTTCTTGAAAGTGCATAATAAATAGTGCCCATGACTTGTAGAACCCCTCCGAGCTTCCCCTCAGTTTGAACTTCTGGACCATTTTTCTAAGGGTGGTTTTTAGGGTCCGATTCATGCGCTCCACTATACCACTCGACTGAGGGTGGTACGCAATGTGACATTTTTGGGTTATGCCAAATATCGTGAGGACGTTCTGCATGACCCGTCCCGTAAAGTGAGAACCTTGGTCCGACTCAATACTGCGGGGGAGTTCCCACCTTGTAAAAATACGGTGGGTTAGGATTTTGGCTGTGGTTTTCGCGGTGTTGGTGCGGGCTGGAAATGCTTCCACCCACTTTGTAAAAGTGTCTATGACCACCAGAACATATTTATAGCCATTCCTGCAAGGGGGCAATGGACCTATAAAATCGATCTGGAGGTTAGTCCAGGGGCCGTTAACGGGTCGGGTTTGGCTGAGATGTGCCTTTTTGGCATATCTATCTGGGTTCTGAGCGCAGATGAGGCAATTCTCAATGTAATGGGATACATCCTCTTTGAGATTAGGCCACCAACAAAGCAGTTTGAGATGGGCTGCGGTGGGTTCGATTCCCTGGTGTCCATGACCATCATGGAATAAACAGATTATTTGGTTCCTATCCTGCTCAGGAACTACATAAAGGGTGTCCTTTAGCACCACACCGTCATGTGTGGTTATTGTATTTCTGTACCTCTCGTATGAGGCTGGAAACTTCCCTTTCATGATTTCAGTGAGAGCGCTATCCTGCTTCTGGGCCTCTACTAGATCTTCGATCCTAGCCTGCGCGTCCTGAACTGCACTCACTGGCGCACTCACTGGCGCGCACTCGGGGGGGGCTTCCAAAAATACCCATGCCTGGATCCTGCCTTAGCCAGTGCGTCGGCTTTTACATTTCCAGGGGGGGAGGAACGATGGTGGCTGCGGACTTTTATCATGCCAAAGGTACGGTTCTTGGCTTTTTTCAAAATATGGCGGAGTAATGGGGCTGAGGGGAGGGGTTTCCCATCCGCGGAAACAAATCCTCTCGTTTCCCAGAGGGGCAGAAATTCAGTGAGGCTGTTGCACACGTATAGACTGTCTGAATATATGTCTGCCGGGCTGGGGAAGGAATCTGGGTGCTCTACAATGTAAGCGATGGCCGCAAGCTCTGCTGCCTGCGTGCCTAAGTGTCCGGGTAATTTTAATGCGATTTCCTTGAGGGCGCGTCCCTGCGCGTCCTCCACATAAATCCCACAACCTGTTATGCGTTGCCCATCCAGGACTGTGGAAGATCCATCCACATAGATCCTAATGGGATCACACGTGTCTGGGTGAGGGGGGTTCTGAGATAGAGTGGCTAGTTTTCTGGGGGGTGTTTTGGCTATAAAGGGACCTGTATTATGGTGGGGCGAGATGATTTCACACTCTTGGGGGGGTTCCGGGGTACTGTAGATTGTCCGCTAAGTATGTGTGTGTTTTGGCCCGTTTGACTGTGATGTCCCGTCCTTGTAAGAGATGGGTCCACCTAGCAGCGCGGATTTGGCTGACGGTACCGTCTTTAAGTCGTCCGTCTAGTAAAAGTTGGGTGGGGGTGTGCTCGGTCAAAATGGTGATGGGGTTCAGTCCGGTAATGTATGAAAAGTACTGGACTGCCCAGAAAACTGCGAGCACGTGCCTCTCACAGGCTGAGAATCCCTGCTCCACAGCATCTAAAATTCGGGAGGCATAAGTCACGGGTCTTAGCTGGTCGTGCCGTTCCTGCAGGAGCACGGCTGAAAGGGTGCGGTCTGTGGTCGCTACCTCTATTGCGTAAGGGGAAAGCGGGTCGGGAACTTGTAGTGCGGGGGCGGCTATGAGCGCCTGTTTTAATGATTCCACAGCATCCGTATGCTGCGGAAGCCATTCCCAGGGGGCTCCTTTCTTTAGGAGGTCTGAGAGGGGCGCTGCCTTGCTGGCGAAACCGTCAGTGGTTTCGGCAGTAGCCAACCAGTCCTAAAAACGACCGGAGGGCTGAAACGTGTTGGGGAAGGGGCAATTTAGCGATCGAGTCAATTCTTTTGTGCTCGATCTCGCGTTTGCCGTATGTGATAATAATACCCAAATATACCACTTTCTTTTCCAATATCTGGGCCTTTTTGGGGTTTACTTTACAGCCAATGGAATGTAGCCATTCCAGGAGTTCGGACAGAAGCTCAATGTGCTCTTCCTTCGTGTCTGTCTGCAGTAGTAGATCGTCTACATACTGTACCAGACATTCGGGGCGAGAACATTTTGCTCGTCTATTTGCCAGCTGTATGTGGAAAATGGAGGGGGAGTTGTGGAAGCCTTGTGGCAGGCATGTCCACGTGTACTGCTGCGCTCTGAAAGTGAAGGCAAATTTATACTGGCACGCCTTTGCCAATGGAATGGACCATAACCCATTACTGACGTCCAAAACCGTGAAATATCGGGCATGGAGTCCCTGTTTGAGCATGGTCTCGGGACTTGTTGCAACGGTGGGGGCTGCTACGGTGGTGACTTTATTGAGCTCCCAATAATCAATGGTCAAGCGCCATGATCCGTCGGGCTTTCTTACTGGCCAAATCGGGGCATTATTAGTAGAGGCTACCGATCTTAGGACGCCCTGCTCTAATAAACTTTCTATAACCTTTAGGATTTCTCCCTCTGCTTCTAGGGGGAATCCGTACTGCTTTTGGGGTCTAGGGTCCAGTCCTGTTATTTGTACGGAACGGGTCATCCGTCCACAGCCGTGTTTGTGGGTTGCGAATGCTGCCCTGTTCTTTTGCAGGACTTCCCTAACCTGCCGGTCTGTGCTGAGTGTGGTGGGGTTGAACCAAAACGCGCCTCCTGCGCTAATTTTGTTCATATAATCCCCATATTGAGCGTTGCTGGGGCTCTCGCGGATTTCGCCATCTTCCAGACACACTGGTTGACTGGATCGAAAGAGAGGTGGTGCAAATTCATGAAGTCGATCCCCAAAATGTGCTCTGCTGTTGGGGGCAGGTCGACTAACACTACGGGGTGTTTTGTATTAATGGTGCCGATTTGGATGGGTACAGGGGTTGTGATATGTCCCTATTGTGAGTGGCCTGTGAAGCCACTGAGGGTGATAGTGGCTGTGGTGGGCCACGTGTCCTTACCAAGGGTGGAGAAATTTAAGGTTGTGCAGGACCCTCCTGTTTCCCAGAGAAGCTAGATCAGCTGTCCCCTAACCTTTGCTGCGACTACGGGCCGTCCTGACCTATCCCACAGGGTATTGCAGACCCAGCTGGGGGAGCCTGTACACCGTCAGTCCGTTCCGGTCAAGTCTGTCTGATCGGACTGGGCGCTAACGCCATGTATGGATTCTGTTTTTTTTTCTTATTGATAGTGCCTGTCTGTTGGGCTCTCTGTGACTTTTTAGGGCCATTGCATTCTTTGGGAAAATGTCCCAATTGTCCGCAATTGTAGCATTCTTGCGGTTTTGCTGGGGGGCTGCTCTTTTCCTCGTTTACCCAGGCGGGGTTGTGAAGAGTGGTTCTTACTGCCTGCACGTCTGCGGCGGCTTGTTTTTCCTCGGGGGTTCTAGCTGCGGGTTTACTGTGAGCCGCTTGTCCCCAAACGCGGGACAATCTTTTGACCACCCACTTCTCATTATGAGCCTCCTCCGAGGGGCCATAATTACTACAGGCATTCTGTCCTGCTTCCATGGCATGGGAGATAAGGGTGCGGGTCCATTTGGCCATATTGTCTGCGGACAAATGGGCACGGTCTACATTTCCGAAAACGGCTTCAAAGTGAATCCACAAGCATCCTGCGAGCGCTGTGGGATGTTCAGACTTTTTCTGTCTGCATTTATTTAGACCGTCTACGGGGTCGCCCCGGTTATACCCGATCGCATCCAGGATCGCGGTATGCATTTCTGCAAGGGTGCCTCCTCCTACATTCTGTGGGTCGGGAAGGGCTGCTGCGACTGATGGGTCTAAGCTGAGGACCGTGAGCTTTACCTGCTCTTTCTCATCCAGGCCGTACATGGTCGCCTGGCGTTTGACAGTGGCAAAGAAATGGTGTGGGTTTGAAGCGGGGAGGAATGGTGTGATTTTAGCACATGCGTCCCGTAATTGGGTCACTGTGAGGGGGGTGGAATATAAGACTTCCGCCTCGTCTGCTGTGGTGCGGTGGGTTGTTACTCATGTTCTCCCACCAAGTATGCCCTATACTTCCGGGACCTGAGTCGTCATTATTACAGAAACCGCTCCACACGGGCCATCCTTTGCCCTGCAGAAATTTGCGAATTTCCACTTCCCAAATGGGACACTGTCCCACTTTAATGCTGCTGATCGGTGCGACCGCAAATTCTTCGGGGTTCATGAGGCGTTGCATTGCCTGCATGGCCATCTCTCATCTGCTCGCTACGTTCAAATTTGGAACAGGGGGCTAAGGTGGTGTCGTAGATGCGGGTACGGCTTGGGCTAATTTCTGAAAATACAGACTGCCGACAGTTTTGACGCAACAAAAATCTATTAGTTTTACCTTATAACTCTGTTAGTTACACATGCATACACACACTTCCGAATTGTGAATTATTAACCAGAACCGCTTGAACACTTATGGTTTATTTTTTTGTTTCCAATTGGATTCTAATTCAAAATTTCTTGGGTTCTCCCGGAGTGGTTTTCCACTTCTATGTCGGGTCCGGCGGAGTCACCAATTATGTTGCTCTTTTTAGCCTTAGTTTTATTGCCTCTGATTATGTCACCTTTGCTCACGAGTCGCCAGGTATCTTTCTGATACCGCCACGTGGTTCAAGCTCGAGTTATGATTAATAAGTCAGCACACGGCTTAGTAAGATTGAAATCAATGGTCATTTATTATATACAACAATTAATGCTTACACAATAATCCTACTATCTATATAGAAACCTATCACTACTGGCCAATACTTAACTTTAGGAAGGGCCCACCAGGTCAGGGAAACTAATGGCTTATCGAATCGGATCTGGCCCACGGGATTCAAAAAGGCTGATACGGTCGATGGCTAGGAGTCTTTATCGGGTAGCGATCGCTGGAGTCAGACTTACTGCTTCTGGTCGATGTTCTTGCGAAGGTCTCGAGCAGGTGAAGAAGGGAGAGAGAGAGAGATCTGAACTTGGCTCCTCACTTTATAGGGCCCAGGGCTTCCCGCCTCTCGGGGCGGCCCTTGACCCTGAGTCCCAAGTGATTGGACTTGTTCCCAATCACTGGGTTCGATATGTCCAATAACGGGGCGATTCCTCGATCGGGGGGGGGTGGTCGTTCACCTGTCTTTGTTTCGGCCACTGCAGGCGCCAACAGGTCTGGTCCGGCATTCAATTGCTAATATGTTGCAATTGTTCCCGGGGATAGCCGATTAAACTGCAGATGTCTGGGTTGATGTGCTGCTAATAGTCTTGAGTATCGATTTGGGCCGACTTCCCCAGAGCCGAATACGCTATTCTGTCTGCAGCTTGTTTTGGCCAAATTAATAGGGAATCAGCCATTTTAGGTGGCTACACCTGTATATCTTTGGGTTGTGGGGGTGAGACCCATGCAGACACTGGGAGACTGCAAACTCCAAACGGACAATGACCTGGGGCCGGGATCGAACCAGGGACCTCGGCGCCGTGAGGCAGCAGTGCTAACCATTGCACCGCCGTGCTGCCCATGCCTTCCCTGATTCTAGGGAAATTTGGAAAATTAAAACCAATGCATCAACTGTCTCACTAGACACTTGTTTCTTTCAAGACGTTGTGATGAAGTCCATCAGGACCTTGGGATTTGTCAGCGCGCAGGCCCAAAGTTTTGCTCATACCACTTCCCTGGTAATTTTTCTGAGTTTGTCTCTCCCTTCCATGATGTGATTTAGAACTATGTATGTGATGTATCCCCTGTAGTGAAAACTGGTGGAAAATACCTGTTCAATTCATCTGCCATCTCCTTCCCTTCTATTATCAATTCTGAGGGTGTGCTTTCTATAGGACCAACAGTCACTTTATTAATTCTAATTTGAATATCAATAGAAACTCCTACTATCTGTCTTTATATTACTAGCTAGCTTCCTCTTATACTCTTGATTTCTACCTCCTTTAATCTTTTTGTCATTATTTGCTGTTCTTGCTATTCTTTCGAATCTTTTGACCTACCACCTGTCTTTGCACAATCATGTGCTTTTTCTTTAAGTTTGAATCTGCCTTTAGCTTTTTTAGTTAACCACAGATGATGGTCTCTCCCCTTGGGGAATTTTTCTTTCTCATTGGCATGTCTATTCTGAAATGTCCCTTTTAATGTTTTGTACTGAACCTATATTGACACATCCCTTAACTAGCTCTACTTTCATACCCTCATAATTACCCTTACTTAAGTTTAAAATACTAGTCTTGGATCCACTCTTCTCTCCCTCAAACTGAATGTAAAATTCTGTCATATTATGATTGCTGATACCGAGGGATGCCTTCACTGACGCTATCAATTAATCCTATCCTGATGCACAATGCCTGGTCTAGTATAATTTGCCTTTGGGTTGACTCCAGAATGTGCTGTCCTGAGAAACTATCCCCAAAACATTCTTTGCCCAATGGCTTTTCCACTATATAGATTAGGGATGTCTTGGACAATAGGGGATGAGCAACAAATGCTGGTCTAACATGAAAACATTTTTTTTTAATGAAAATCATTCTTCTATCCTCAGCCAGATTTTGCATTGAACTCATTACCGAGGTTCTGTTACACCTGTTCCTCTTTCTTTCTTTTTAAAAAAAATTCAGTGCACCCAATTATTTTTTTTTCCAATTAAGGGACAATTTAACATGGTCAATCCACCGACCATGCACATCTTTGGGTTGTGGGGGTGAAACTCATGCAGACACGGGAGAATGTGCAAACTCCACACTGGCAGTGAACCGGGGCCGTGATTGAACCCAGGTCCTGAACACCGTAGGCAGCAGTGCTAACCACCTGCCGCCCCACCTGTTCCTCTTTCAGAGAATCATTAAAATTTACAGCGCAGTAGAAAACCATTTGGCTGTTGTGGCGTTGCTGTTTTTGTTTTTAAAAACAGTCGTGCTTAATATCACGTCCCTTTTGGTCTAACTTTTAAGTTCTTCCTCAATCACTTGTTTCACTCCCTTTTCAAAATAGTTTATGGAATCAGTTTGTACCCCCTTTTCGGGATAAGTGTTCATGATTCCAACACTGGACTTGGTGTTTCCTATTTATCTACTTTCCAGATCTATTGTCAATAATTTTTAATCTAGGACCTCGGTGTTGGCTCACAGCTTTTCTGCATCTGTCAGCAGATCTATTGTGGTTCAAATTTCCTCCACAAAGTTCTGCCTTATTCATAGTTTCTATAAACAGACCACATTTAGCCAAATATTTGAAGCAGAGGAATGTACAAGGCTGTGGGAAAAGAGCAGAGCAGCAGATTGATTTTTGGATTTTGGCAGAGAGTTGGAAGGGTCCAAGTCACTGAAACTCTTTGGCTCGAGGACCACTCCTGTGTTAACATTACCTAATTGAAAACCTTGGTGTGGGATAAAGACAGAAACTCTGTTATCTCTGCCAGCATCAGAATTGTGTTCAGCTCTCTGCTCAAAGCAGTAACCTATCTTTTTTTTAAATATGTATGTTTGCAGCACTTTCTTGTTGATTTCCATGTTCTTATCTCCGTGTCTGGCAGCTGCTTTATTATCATACAAGGCTCCTAATTAAATCCCTGAATTAGGTTTATGAGATTGATTCTTATAACATTGTTCTCTTCTACTGCTAAGATGATTCTGGAAACCAAATTGATGGATAAATCAACTGCATAATTCACCCCAGTTAATTCAGTTACTTTTGTGTTTTCCAGTGATTTAAGTTAAGTATTTTTAAGGAGTAATAAAGTGCTACAGAAACATTCAAACCTAAAATAGCTATTTAAGTGCATGTTGTTGAAACTTGAGGCAGTGTCCAATCATTTTGTTGCTTCCGTTTTAAAAGTTCATTTGCAAATTGTGGTATTGTATGCAAAGCCAATATCTCTTGTCCGTTCATAGTTGCCCTGGCAACTAAGTATCTTGCTAGGTCTCTTCAGAAGGCAGTTAAGCACCAGTCACATCGACATGGGCCTCGAGAAGCATATAGGACAGGAGATTTCCTTTCCTAAGGAACAATAGCGACCTTTGCTTTATAAACAGTTCAACATAATTAACAAAACATAGTCACTTTTATTGATGGCTAGCTTTTTTTTTAATTTTCCAATTATGGGGCAATTTAGCGTGGCCAATCCTGCACATTGAATTATGGGGGTGAGACCCACCCGGACACGGGGAGAATGTGCAAACTCCACAGGAACAGTGACCCGGGGCTGGGATCAATCCCAGGTCCTCGGCACCGTGAGGCAGCAGTGCTAACCACCGTGCCACCCAGGTGGCTCGACTTTTATTTCTTGATTTTAAAAAATTGCATTCTCAAACTAATGGATTTAAAAAAAAAAAAAGTATTTTTATTCAGATTTTAACATTTACAACACGCATTACAAAGTATAACTCATAAAACCTCCCCACCTTGCTCCCTCCCCTTCCCCTAGCAGTTGACGGTAACCAGTCCCTTGAAATGTAATATAAACAAATCCATCTCTTATGGAACCCCTCAATTGACACACTTGGAGCAAATTTCACTTTTTCTCAGTCAAAGAACTCCATTAAATCCTCCAGCCACACCGAGGCATATGGTGGAGAAACAGACCAGACCAGGGGACTGGGCTCAAAGACCACGGGCAAGATCTTTGACGTGGTGCTGATGAATGACCTCCAAAATTTCCCCAACTTCAGGCAGGCCCAGAACATGTGAGTATGATTGACTGGGCACCTGCCAAACCGTTCACTAATATCCTCCACCCCCTCAAACAACCAACTCATCCTTGACCTCGTCAGGTTTGCTCTGTGTACTACCTTTAGCTAAATCAACCCTAGCCTCGTGCATGAGGATGACGCATTCACCCTCCGCAGCACCTCACATCACAACCCATCCTCCAGCGCCATTCCCAGCTTCTCCTTCCACTTAGTCTTCACTCTCTCCATAGATCCTTGTCCTACTTCACAATCCTCCCATAAATCTGAGTCCCCCCCCCACCCCCCGGGCCCCCGGAAAAGCCGAAAACACCTTTTTGCAAAACCCCACCCCTGCATGTACCTGAACCTCTCCTCACGGGACCCCAAACCTCTCCTCCAAATTCGCAAACAGACCTTCTAAAAGTAAGTCCTTCATTTCCATCATCCCTCGCTCCTCCCAACCCCAAAACATCGCATCCATCCTCCCAGCCAAAGCAATGGTTCCCATGGATCGGCATCAACTTCGTCCCCAACCTAAAGTGCTGCCGGAACTGCCTCCATATTTTCAGCGTGGCCACCATCACAGGACTCCCCAAGTAATTCCCCGGGGCCAACAGGAACGGCGCCATTGCCAGCGCCTGGAAACCCGACCCATTGCAAGAGCCTGCCTCCATCCTCGCCCACAATACCTCCGTCTCCTTGCTCCAGCCCTGGACCTTCTCCGTGTCCGGCCTCTGCTTCGCCGGGTAGACCACCCCAAACCTCACGTTGATTTTGTGCAACGCCTTCTTGCCAGTTCCACAGTGAGATCTTGGTATATACGAATATCAAAGCCCCTACCTCTCCTCTCGATTCAGCTTCGCCCATCTCGGCATCTTTTCCTTCACTTGATACATGTGAAAGCCTATTATCACAACTCTTGGTGACTCATTTGCCTTTGGTTTCGGCCAGAGCGACCGGTGAGCCCTGCCCAACCCATAGAGGGAGGGGTCCTCCTCCTCCCCCATCAACTTGGCGAACATCTCCACAAAGTACTCCATTGGCTTCTGGCCCTCCAACCCACGATCCCCGGATTATTTTTCTAGGTTTTAACCATCCTTTGAGTGCCTTAGACTTTCCAATGACTAATCATATAACATTCTCCCCAAACATGGTGTGAAGGGCCCCCCCCAAAAAAGCCAAAAGCTCAGCAGGAGCCACCCAACGTGTGACCTCCACTTGCATGTCGCCATCGGAAGTCCTGTGATGTATGGTTTCTTACTTCAGTAACATTATCGCTTAACTCTATTCTTACCAATCACATGTCTGTCCCCAAAGCAGTTAGTGCAGATGGAAGTTCCATTCTAACTTATTTTTCGGACATGGCAGAATAGAACGCCAAGGCGATAGTACAAGCTCGCTCCTTTACTCCTCCCGTTCACTGGATCCATCACTTCGAGCATCCTCAATCCGCGTCCCATTGATTGCTATTGATAGACGAGGCAGTCAAAGATTATGGGGGACAGACTGGAAAGTGGAGTTGAGACCACACCGAAATCGGCCATGATTTTATCAAATGGCGGAGCAAGTCCTATTGTTGCTGATTTTGCCTGAGTTCAAATGCTCTGTTTTATTACCTTTGCTCTTGAGTCGCCAGGTATCTTTATGATACCGCCACGTGGTTCAAGCCCGAGTAATGATCAATAATCCAATACACCGATTAGTAAGATTTAAATCAAAGCACATTTATTATACACAGTAATCGCTACTCATGCACAAATTCTACGTCTAAGCTACTTCTACAACTAACAGGCCTATACTTAACTTGGAACTGGCCCACCAGGTCAGGGGAACAAATGGCCTTTCGTTCGTGTTCTGAGCCTGCGGGATTTGAAGTTGGTACAGATTGGTAGCTAGGAGCGCCTATCTCGTAGTGAGCGTTGAATTAAACTTACGATTCGATCTTCACTGCTCCGGTCACGGGCAATGTTGGTTCGTTGTTGCTGGGTGACCCGGGCAGGACAAAGAGCTCGAAGAGGTGGAGAGGAAGAGAAGAGAGACGAGAGCGATTTGAACTTGGGGCTCAATTCTTATCGTCCCCAGGGACTTCCCGCCTTTCGGGGCGGACCCTGTACCTGGTCCCAAGTGATTGGACTTTGTCACAATCGCTTGGTTCGATTTTCTCCAATGCTGGAGCGGTTCTCTGATCGATGGGTGGTCTTGAGGTGCTCGTTCACCTCCTTTGTGTAGGCTCCTGCTGGCGCCGAAGAGTCTGGTTTGGCTTTGTGTGTCTAAATGTTGCTTATTGTTCCGGGGGTTGCTCATTAGTATGCAGGTGGCTGTTGTTTTGTAATGCTGATGGTTGCTGGTATCTATATTGAGTGGCCTTTCCAGAGGTAAATACACAGCCAACCTGCAGCTGCTCGTTTGTGTCTTGTTGGCTGACTTTCCCATCAGCCTTTGCCGTTCGCCATTTTAAATCGGGTGTTTGCCATTTTAAGTGGCTACACTATGTTCCTACAACAGCCGAAGTACTGACTTTGCGTCTTCACCGAGAAAGGTTTCACACCCCCTGCTTGGTCACATCTTCAAATCTTGGTCGCACCATACTTGATACACTGTGTGTGATTCTGGTTGACTTATTATAAAGTCTCTAGTTGAGGCACTAGAGAGGGTGCAAGATTTACAAGAATAATGCCAGAAATGTGTGGGTACAAAGATCAGGAAAGTATTAACTGGCCGGTTCTTTTCTCTTGGAAAAAAGCAACTGAGAGGCCTTTAAAATTGAGAGGTTTTGTTGGAGTGGATAATGAAATGATGTTTCCTCTTGTGAGCAAGAGCGTAACGAGAGGCCATCAATAGTTACCAGGAAATCCAATCGGAATTTGGGAGAAAGAAACTTCTTCAGCTAGCCAGTGGTGAGAATGTGGGACTTGCTGTCACAGAGAATAATTGAAGCAAATCGATGTACAAACCTACAAAAGAGATGAGGAAAGATGATTGTTCGCCAGTTTAGATAAGAAAAGATGGGAGGAGGCAGGGATTCGAACAGGAGTACTGGCTGGGACTGTTTGGGTTGAATGATCTGTTTGTGCCCTATATTCTGTGATTCCGAGGCAGTTGTCGGTGCCTATTTGAATTCCTTGACTGTCGGATACATCTGCCTGGTGCTGGTGGGGTGGATTTCCAGTGCTGCAAGCAGCTGGCAGTTGACTCTGATTTTACATCCAGCTCCGAGTTCTCAAATTTAATTTGGCAAGATGACTTTTCCCTACAAGGCTTTGCTTCAGGCAAAGTGCTGCAGCCTGTGTTGCAAACAGCACCTGCTATCTCTCAAACCCATTCACCGCTTCCCTTTGTTACTTCTATCAGTTACAGGATGGTAAACATTCTTACAGTTATATAAGAGTTTTCAAATGACCAGTTATCAAATTATCTTTTTTTTGTCATCTTGAGCATTTCATTTTTTAAAAAATATATATTTTATTAAATTTTTCAAACAATTTTTCCATTTTTACAAATCAACATAAAAATAATACAATAACTAGTAAATAACCTTATTTAAATAATATAGTGAACTAACAAAATAACAAAAGAAAATAGTGTTGCTCTCTCCCCCCCCTTTTCCCGCTCGCTCTCTCTCTCTCTCTCTCTCTCTCTCTCTCTCTCTCTCTCTCTCTCTCTCTCTCTCTCTCTCTCTCTCTCTCTCTCTCTCTCTCTCTCTCTCTCTCTCTCTCTCTCTCTCTCTCTCTCTCTCTCTCTCTTTCCCCCCCCCCCCCCCCCCCCCCGGGTTGCTGCTGCTGTCATTCTATCTACCCTTAACGTTCCGCGAGATAGTCAAGGAACGGTTGCCACAACGGACGACGAATTTACCCTGCTTATGGCATCAGCCCATAGCCCCTCCTCAATCTCCTCCCCCAGCTCTTCCCATTTTCCCTTCAGCTCCTCTATCATCGCCTCCCCCTCGTCTCTCATCTCCTGATATATTTCGGACACTGCCCTCCCCGACCCATACCCCGGTAATCACTCTATCTTGGAACCCCTGTGTCTGGAGCAGCGGAAATTCCCTCACCTGTTGCCTCGTAAACGCCCTCACTTGCATATATCTGAAGATATTCCCCGGGGGCAACTCATTTTTCCTCCAGCGCTCCCAGACTTGCAAACGTCCCGTCTATAAACAGGTTCCTCAGTTTCCTAATTCCTACTCGTTGCCAACTCTGGAACCCCCCCATCCATCCTTCCTGGGACAAACCTGTGGTTATTCTTAATCGGGGACCACACCGAGGCACCCGTCATCCCCCTGTGTCGCCTCCACTGCCCCCAGATCCTCAAGGTTGCCACCACCACTGGGATTGTGGTATACCTTTTCGGGGAGAATGGCAGCGGCGCCGTCACCAGCGCCTTTAGGCTCGTTCCTTTACAGGACGCCATCTCCAGCCTCTTCCATGCCGCCCCCTCTCCCTCCCTCATCCACTTAGAAACCATCGCCACATTGGCGGCCCAGTAGTAGTCGTTCAGGCTCGGCAGCGCCAGTCCCCCTCTATCCCTACTGCGCTGCAGGAACCCCCTCTTTACCCTCGGGGTCTTCCCTGCCCACACAAAGCTCATAATACACCTGTCTATTTTTTTGAAGAAGGCCTTTGTGATCAGAATGGGGAGACACTGAAATACAAAAAGAAACCTTGGGAGGACCATCATTTTTACCGCCTGCACTCTGCCCGCCAATGAGAGCGGCAACATAGCCCACCTCTTGAAGTCCTCTTCCATCTGCTCCACCAGTTGCGTCAGATTAAGTCTGTGTAGAGTTCCCCAGTTCCTGGCTACCTGGATCCCCAGATATCGGAAGCTCCTTTCCACTCTTTTTAAAAAAAAATATTTTATTGAAAATTTTTGGCCAACCATCACAGTACATTGTGTATCCTTTACACAGTAATATCACAATATAAATAACAATGGCCAGTTTTATAAACAAGAAATAAATAATATATAAACAAAAACCAAAACAAAACTAAATGGCAACTGCCTTGTCCCAGATAAATATTCTCCAAAAATATGTTTTAACCGTCCAATATACAATTATCTATAACAACAACCTATACATATTATACTTATATATTGACATCCCTGAGAATCCCTCTGGTTCCTCTTTCTCTTCCCCCCCCCCCCGCTGGGTTGCTGCTGCTGTCTTCTTCTTTTCCATTCCCTCTATCTTTCTGTGAGGTATTCGACGAACGGTTGCCACCGCCTGGTGAACCCTTGAGCCGATCCCCTTAGGACGAACTTAATCCGTTCCAGCTTTATAAACCCTGCCATGTCATTTATCCAGGTCTCCACACCCGGGGGCTTGGCTTCCTTCCACATCAACAGTATCCTGCGCCGGGCTACTAGGGATGCAAAGGCCAAAACATCAGCCTCTTTCGCCTCCTGCACTCCCGGCTCTTCTGCAACCCCGAATATAGCCAACCCCCAGCTTGGTTTGACCTGGACCCCCACCACCTTCAAAAGCACCTTTGTCACCCTCACCCAAAACCCCTGTAGTGCCGGACATGACCAGAACATGTGGGTGTGATTCGCTGGGCTTCTCGAGCATCTCGCACACCTATCCTCTACTCCAAAAAATTTACTGAGCCGTGCTCCAGTCATATGCGCCCTGTGTAACACCTTAAATTGTATCAGGCTTAGCCTGGCACACGAGGACGATGAGTTTACCCTACTTAGGGCATCAGCCCACAGCCCCTCCTCAATCTCCTCCCCCAGCTCTTCTTCCCATTTCCCTTTCAGCTCATCTACCATAATCTCCCCCTCGTCCCTCATTTCCCTATATATGTCTGATACCTTACCGTTCCCCACCCATGTCTTTGAGATCACTCTGTCCTGCACCTCCTGCGTCGGGAGCTGCGGGAATTCCCTCACCTGTTGCCTCGCAAAAGCCCTCCGTTGCATATACCGGAATGCATTCCCTTGGGGCAACCCATATTTTTCGGCCAGCGCTCCCAGACTTGCAAACGTCCCATCTACAAACAGATCTCTCAATTGTGTTACTCCTGCTCTTTGCCATGTTCCAAATCCCCCATCCATTCTCCCCGGAGCAAACCTATGATTATTTCTGATCGGGGACCACACCGAGGCTCCCGTCTTTCCCCTATGCCGTCTCCATTGCCCCTAAATTTTCAAAGTAGCCACCACCACCGGGCTTGTGGTGTATTTCTTCGGTGAGAACGGCAACGGCGCCGTCACCATGGCTTGTAGGCAAGTCCCCCTACAGGACGCCTTCTCCAATCTCTTCCACGCCGCTCCCTCCTCTTCTCCCATCCACTTACATACCATTGAGATGTTGGCGGCCCAGTAGTACTCACTCAGGCTCGGTAGCGCCAGCCCCCCCCCCCCCCCCCCCCCCCCCCCATCCCTACTACGCTGCAAAAATCCCTTCCTCACTCTCGGGGTCTTCCCGGCCCAAACAAAACTCATGATACTCTTCTCAATCCTTTTGAAAAAAGCCTTCGTAATCACCACCTGGAGGCACTGAAACACAAAGAGGAATCTCGGGAGGACCACCATTTTAACCGCTTGTACCCTCCCTGCCAGAGACATGGATACCATGTCCCATCTCTTGAAGTCCTCCTCCATCTGTTCCACCAACCGCGTTAAGTTTAACCTATGCAATGTACCCCAATTCTTGGCTATCTGGATCCCCAAGTAGCGAAAGTCCCTTGTTACCTTCCTCAGCGGTAAGTCCTCTATTTCTCTGCTCTGCTCCCCTGGATGCACCACAAACAGCTCACTTTTCCCCATGTTCAGCTTATATCCTGAAAATTCTCAACTCCCCAAGTATCCGCATTATCTCTGGCATCCCCTCCGCCGGGTCCGCCACATACACCAATAAATCGTCCGCGTAAAGAGATACCCGGTGTTCCTCTCCTCCCCTGAGTACTCCCCTCCACTTCCTGGAACCCCTCAATGCTATTGCCAGGGGCTCAATCGCCAGTGCAAACAATAATGGGGACAGAGGACATCCCTGCCTCGTCCCTCTGTGGAGCCGAAAATACACAGACCCCCGTCCATTCGTGACCACGCTCGCCATCGGGGCCCTATACAGCAGCTGTACCCATCTATCTCCGCTTCCCCCTCTGGTGGGGGCATCATCATTACCCCTAGCAGCCTCCGTATATTCGTATTCAGCTGTCTCCCCTTCACAAACCCAGTTTGGTCCTCATGGACTACCCCCGGGACACAATCCTCTATCCTCATTGCCATTACCTTGGCCAGAATCTTGGCGTCTACATTTAGGAGGGAAATAGGTCTATAGGACCTCCATTGCAGCGGGTCTTTTTCCTTCTTTAGGAGAAGCGATATCATTGCCTCCGACATAGTCGGGGGCAGCTGTCCCCTTTCCTTCGCCTCATTAAAGGTTCTCATCAGTATCGGGGCAAGCAAGTCCACATATTTCCTATAAAATTCGACTGGAAATCCATCCGGTCCCCGCCTGCATACTCTTAATTCCTTTCACTACTTCCTCTATCTCGATCTGTGCTCCCAGTCCCACCCTCTCCTGCTCCTCCACCTTAGGAAATTCCAGCCGGTCCAGGAAGCACATCATTCTCTCCTTCCCATCCGGGGGCCGAGCTTCGTATAATCTTTTATGGAATGCCTTGAACACTCCATTCACTCTCTCCGCTCCCCGCTCTATCTCTTCTTCCTCATCCCTCACTCCGCCTATTTCCCTCGCTGCTCCCCTTTTCCTCAATTGATGGGCCAGCAACCTGCTCGCCTTCTCCCCATACTCATACTGTACACCCTGTGCCTTCCTCCACTGTGCTTCTGCAGTACCCGTTGTCAGCAAGTCAAATTCTACGTGTAACCTTTGCCTTTCCCTGTACAGTCCCTCCTCCGGTGCCTCCGCATATTGCCTGTCCACCCTCAGAAGTTCTTGCAGCAACCGCTCCCGTTCCCTACTCTCCTGCTTTCCTTTATGTGCCCTTATTGATATCAGCTCCCCTCTAACCACTGCCTTCAGCGCCTCCCAGACCACTCCCACCTGGACCTCCCCGTTATCATTGAGTTCCAAGTATTTTTCAATGCACCCCCTCACCCTTAGACACACCCCTTCATCTGCCATTAGTCCCATGTCCATTCTCCAGGGTGGACGCCCTTCTGTTTCCTCCCCTATCTCCCTTTCCACTCTTCTTAACCGCAGAGCGTCTATTCCTCTTCCCTGGTCCCCGGGGTGTATTACAAAAAGCTCGCTCTTCCCCATATTTAGCCTGTATCCCGAGAAATCTCCAAACTCCCTCAGTATCTGCATAACCTCTGGCATCCCCTCTACCGGGTCCGCAACATATCTCAGTAAGTCATCAGCGTAGAGCGACACTCGATGCTCCTCTCCCCCTCTAACCACCCGCCTCCACTTCTTAGAGTCCCTCAACGCTATGGCCAGTGGTTCAATTGCCAACGCGAACAGTAACGGGGACAGGGGACACCCCTGTCTTGTTCCCCTGTGTAGCCGAAAATACCCCGATCTTTGCCGGTTTGTGACTACACTTGCCACTGGGGCCCCATATAGGAGTCTGACCCATCTAACAAACCCCTCTCCGAACCCAAACCTCCTCAGCACCTCCCACAAATAGTCCCACTCCACCCTATCGAATGCCTTCTCCGCATCCATCGCTGCCACTATCTCTGCCTCCCCCTCCGGTGGGGGCGTCATCATCACCCCCAGCAGCCGTCGAACGTTAACATTCAGTTGTCTCCCCTTTACAAACCCTGTCTGGTCTTCATGCACCACCCCCGGGACGCAATCCTCTATCCTTGTCGCCAGCACTTTTGCCAGCAGTTTGGCGTCTACATTTAGGAGTGAGATAAGCCTGTATGACCCGCATTGCAGCGGATCTTTATCCTGCTTCAGAATTAATGATATCGTCGCCTCCGACATTGTCGGGGGTAGTACCCCCCCCTTCCCTGGCCTCGTTAAAGGTTCTCGCCAGCAGCGGAGCCAACAGGTCCACATATTTCCTGTAGAATTCCACTGGGAACCCGCCTGGTCCCGGGGCCTTCCCTGCTTGCATGTTCCCCAGTCCCTTAGTCACCTCGTCCACCTCGATTGGCACCCCCAGACCTGCCACCTCCTGCTCCTCCACCCTCGGGAACCTTAGTTGGTCCAGAAAATGTAGCATTTCCTCTTTTCCCCCGGGGGTTGGGACTTGTATTGCCTTTCATAAAAGGTCTTGAACACCTCATTTACCTTCCCTGCTCTCTGCTCCATAGCACCCGTTTCGTCCCTAACTCCCCCAATCTCTCTCGCCGCTATCCTCTTTCGAAGTTGGTGGGCCAGCAGCCGGCTCGCCTTTTCCCCATACTCATATCTCATCCCCTGTGCCTCTGCCTTTCCTGTGGTCAGCAGGTCAAACTCCGTCTGAAGTCTTCGCCTTTCTCTATATAGTCCTTCGTCTGGGGCCTCCGCATAACTTTTATCCACCCTCAAAATCTCCCCCACTAATCTCTCCCTTTCTTTGCCCTCTTGTTTCTCCTTGTGGGCTCTAATAGAGATCAGCTCTCCTCTAACCACCGCCTTCAGCGCTTCCCATACTACCCCCACCTGAGCCTCACCATCGTCATTGATCTCCAGGTATCTCTCAATACACCCCCGCACCCTTCCACAAACCCCCTCATCTGCTAGTAGTCCCACATCCAGTCGCCAGAGTGGGCGCTGCTCTCCTCTCCTAGTTCCAGATCCACCCAATGCGGGGCGTGGTCTGAAACGGCTATGGCCGAATACTCCGTTCCTGCCACCTTCGAGATCAGTGCCCTACTCATAACAAAGAAGTCTATTCGGGAATATACCTTGTGGACGTGGGAGAAAAAGGAAAACTCTTTAGCCAACGGCCTGGCAAATCTCCACGGATCCACCCCCCCCCCCCCCATTTGTTCCATAAATCCCTGAGCACCTTAGCCGCTGCCGGCCTTCTCCCGGTCCTGGATCTAGACCGGTCTAGCCCTGGATCCAGCACAGTGTTGAAGTACCCCCCCCCCCCCCCCCCAATTACCAAGCTTCCCACCTCCAGGTCCGGGATGCGTCCCAGCATCCGCTTCATGAATCCCGCGTCATCCCAGTTCGGGGCATATACATTCACCAGCACGACCGCCTCTCTCTGCAATCTACCACTCACCATCACATATCTGCCCCCGTTATCCACCGCTATGTTCTTAGCCTCGAACGATACCCGTTTCCCCACCAGTATCGCCACCCCACTGTTTTTCGCGTCCAACCCTGAGTGGAACACCTGTTCCACCCATCCTTTTCTTAACCTAACCTGATCCGCCACCTTCAGGTGCGTCTCCTGGAGCATGACTACGTCCGCCTTCAGTCTCTTTAAGTGCGCGAACACCCGGGCCCTTATTATCGGCCCATTTAGGCCTCTCCCATTCCACGTGATCAGCCGGATTGGGGGGCCGCTCGCCATTCCCTTTTCTGGGCCATTTCCAGGGCTAGACAGGTCTAGATGCAGGACCGGGAGAAGGCCGGCAGCGGCTAAGGTGCTCGGGGGATTTATGCAACAAATGGGGGGGGGGTGGATCCGTGGATCTCCAGGTCCCGCGCACCCATCTGTCCCCCAGGCGGCGCCTTCCCGTCCCGACCACCTCTTTTTTAATCATAGAATTTACAGTGCAGAAGGAGGCCATTCGGCCCATCGAGTCTGCACCGGCTCTTGGAAAGAGCACCCTACCCAAGGTCAACACCGCCATCCTATCCCCATAACCCAGTACCCCCACCCAACACTAAGGGCGTTTTGGACACTAAGGGCAATTTATCATGGCCAATCCACCTAACCTGCATATCTTTGGACTGTGGGAGGAAACCGGAGCACCCGGAGGAAACCCACGCAGACACGGGGAGGATGTGCAGACTCCGCACAGACAGTGACCCAAGCCGGGAATCGAACCTGGGACCCTGGAACTGTGAAGCAATTGTGATATCCACAAGGCTACCGTGCTGCCCTCTTCTCTTGCCAGCTCCCCCTTGCACTCAGCAGCAGCAACCCAGTTAGCCCCCCGTCCCCCCCGCTAGATCCCCCTCTAGCATGGTTACTCCCCCCATAATGCTTCCAAAAGTCAGCTAATTCTAGCTGACCCCGGCTTCCCCCGTTCTCTCTTTGACCTCCCTGCGTGTGGGGCTCTCTACTTCCCGCGCCTATCTTCCCGCCATCATCTCCATAGCGTGGGAAAAAAAGAACCCCGTGCTTTCCTATCGGCCCCGCTGTGGCGCAGCTCCCTCATTCCCCCTCCCCCTCTCTGTCCCTTTTTCCCCACCGGCGCCCAAATTTCTTTGTGTCTCCCCATGAGGGGGAGAAATTCCCCATCCAACATTGCTGTATAATAAACCTCCCCTTTCCCCACTTTACATTCCTGTACCACCACCTCGTTACTTCCCCCCCCCCCCCCCCCCAAACATCAAACTCTCAGATCTAGTCCAGTTTCTCCTCTTGAATGAAGGTCCATGCCTCATCTGCCGTTTCAAAGTAGTAGTGCTTGCCCTGATGTGTGACCCACAAACGTGCCAGCTGCAGCATCCCGAATTTTATTTTCTTCCTGTGAAGCACCGCCTTGGCCCGATTAAAGCTCGCCCTCCTTCTCGCCACCTCCGCACTCCAGTCCTGATACACTCGTATCACCGCATTCTCCCACTTGCCACTCCGTACCTTCTTGGCCCAGCTCAGGGCCGCCTCTCTGTCCATGAAGCGGTGGAATCTCACCACTATCGCCCTTGGTATTTCACCCGCCTTTGGTCTTCTCACAAGGACCTGGTGCGCTCCTTCCACCTCCAGGGGGCCCGTTGGGGCCTCAGCTCCCATTAGCGTATGGAGCATCGTGCTCACATAAGCCCCAACATCAGCTCTCATCAGCAACATCATCACAACAACATCTCCTCCTCGAGCTGTTCTCCAGGGCTTCCAGCCTTTCTATGCACCTCCTATGTAACGCCTCATGCTTCTCCGTTTTTACCACCAGGCCCTGTATCTCATCCTCATTCTCGGCTGCCTTTGCCTTCACTCCACGGAGCTCTATCGCCTGGAACTTTTGTGTTTCCTTCAGTCCCTCGATTGCCAATAACATGGGCGCCAGCACATCTTTCTTTAGTTCCTCCACACATCGTCGGAGGAATTCCTGCTGGTCCGGGCCCCATGCCGCCTGGGCTCCATCCGCCGCCAT
The DNA here is from genome assembly GCF_047496885.1 of Scyliorhinus torazame. Classification (NCBI taxonomy): domain Eukaryota; kingdom Metazoa; phylum Chordata; class Chondrichthyes; order Carcharhiniformes; family Scyliorhinidae; genus Scyliorhinus; species Scyliorhinus torazame. The sequence goes on from NC_092713.1 coordinate 305,127,579, forward strand.
CTTGCTTCTCCCTTCTCTTCTCTGCCGCTGTTCCAAAGGATCCTTCGCAATCTGGCCACTACCAGTGGTCCTTTCCATACACACACGGGGGAGGGGGGGATCTTCCTTCGTCACCCCACACTGGGCTTGGTCTAAAAAAAAATTCCGTTGGGGCTCTCAAAGAGCCCAAAAGTCCATTAGAACGGGAGCTGCCGAAACGTGCGGCTTAGCAGTGCATCGCCGCAACCGGAAGTCCCTTCCCCTTGGGCATTTCATAATCGCAAGGTTTACATTCTACAGATTATAGAAGAGGTGAGAGTAATAAACAATCTCCTGTTTTATGACCAGAGGAATTTCAGTATTCTTTCTGAGGCTGAGCTGCTTAAACGGTGGACTGAATCACATACCTGATGCATGGAGCAGAAATATGATTGGTTCCTTTTGGTGAATTGGTTTGCATTTTCCAGCAAGATGCAGTTGAATAGCTCAGAAACCAGGTTGAGTTCAACTCCAGATGAAATAGCCAGCATTTCTTTGGGAAGGTAATTAATACTAACCAGTCAGGCAGCAAAATTTTCAGCAGGTTGAATGTTGTCTGCCTCAAGGCGCCGAGGACCCGGGTTCGATCCCGAGTCACTGTCCGTGTGGAGTTTGCACATTCTCCCCGTGTCTGTGTGGGTCTCGCCCCCACAGCCTACGCTAAATTGCCCCTTAATTGTAAAAAAAAGAATTGAGCATTTAATTTTTTTTTTTAATGACATGTCGAAGCTTTTAGTCTTGCACTCATCAGGACATCTTATAGGAACAACAATTTATACTTCATGAGAAGAGTGTTGATTGGTTGGCAAGTGGGCTCTGGTGCATTCTCCCTGGCAACTCTTCTCCGGAGTCCACTTGTCTAATCTTTATTATTGTCACAAGTAGGCTTACATTAACACTGCAATGAAGTTACTGTGAAAATCCCCCTAGTCGCCACATTCCGGCGCCTGTTCGGGTGCAGAGAGGGAAAATTCAATGTCCAATTCACCTAACAGCACTTCTTTCGGGACTTGTGGGAGGAACCAGAGCGCCCGGAGGAAACTCACGCAGACACTGGGAGAACGTGCAGACTTCGCACAGACTGTGACCCAAGCAGGAATCGAACCTGGGACCCTGGCGCTGTGAAGCAACAGTGCTAACCACTGTGCCTACCAATCAGCACTCTTTTATGAAATGCAAATTGTTGTTCCCTTTACATTTGGTTTTCTTGTGAGCTTTCCTAATGAGTCAAAAATGAAAAGCTTCAACAACGTCTTTTTTCAGCAATACTCTCGTTGAATATTCTTGTGTGAATATAATTTGAATTTAGAGAAATAGACTTTACTTTAAAATCTGTCATTGTGATGATGACCTTCCTCTAAAAGAGGGAGACAAACACTGCTGCTATGTTGGCATTTGATTCAATTTTTTTTTTTTTAAGAGCAATGAATTCTGTGCTCACGCTCCTCGAGTAGTTAAAATTGTGATTAGTGCACCATTAGCTGTCGTATTTTATAACATGTACCATTCTGCTGTTAAATTGTCAGGAATCATCCTGGGGTATGGGTGGTTTGAGAGATGATACGGTTATGAAAGAAGAATATATAATTGAGACAGGAACCAGTTACAGTTCTCATTAGCAAGTGAGACAGAGTGGGCAGCGATTTAATGGGTATAAAATAGAGAGCATGGGTGGAGCTCATGGACAAAATTAACTTGAATAGGGGCGTAAGGACAGAGAGCGAGAGAGAAAATCAGAAATGATGTGGGTTCAGGGCTAGGCCATGGGGAAGTTGAACAGAAAGTGATTGGAGATTAAGCTTTTTATGCAAAATACTTTGTTTATCAAATTGCAAACAAATTGTGAACAGTTATAAGCAAATCATTACCTTTGCATGCTGATCATGGTATAAAGAACATTGTTTTCTCCATGTATAAAAGGGTCGTGAATGTAGCCCAATCCATCACGCAAACCATCCTCCCATCCATTGACTCTGTCTACAATTCCCGCTGCCTCGGAAAGGCAGCCAGCATAATTAAGGACCCGACGCACCCCGGGCATACTCTCTTCCACCTTCTTCCGTCAGGAAAAAGATACAAAAGTTTGAGGTCACGTACCAACCGACTCAAAAACTGCTTCTTCCCTACTGCCATCAGACTTTTGAATGGACCTACCTCGTATTAAGTTGATCTTTTCTCTACACCCTAGCTATGACTGTAACATTACATTCTGCAGTCTCTCCTTCCTTCCCTATGTACGGTATGCGTTGTCTGTATAGCAACAAAGAACAAAGAAATGTACAGCACAGGAACAGGCCCTTCGGCCCTCCAAGCCCGTGCCGACCATACTGCCCGACTAAACTACAATCTTCTACACTTCCTGGGTCCATATCCTTCTATTCCCATCCTATTCATATATTTGTCAAGATGCCCCTTAAATGTCCCTATCGTCCCTGCTTCCACTACCTCCTCCGGTAGTGAGTTCCAGGCACCCACTACCCTCTGCGTAAAAAAACTTGCCTTGTACATCTACTCTAAACCTTGCCCCTCTCACCTTAAACCTATGCCCCCTAGTAATTCACCCCTCTACCCTGGGGAAAAGCCTCTGACTATTCACTCTGTCTATGCCCCTCATAATTTTGTATACCTCTATCAGGTCGCCCCTCAACCTCCTTCGTTCCAGTGAGAACAAACCGAGTTTATTCAATCGCTCCTCATAGCTTATGCCCTCCATACCAGGCAACATTCTGGTAAATCTCTTCTGCACCCTCTCTAAAGCCTCCACATCCTTCTGGTAGTGTGGCGACCAGAATTGAACACTATACTCCAAGTGTGGCCTAACTAAGGTTCTATACAGCTGCAACATGACTTGCCAATTCTTATACTCAATGCCCCGGCCAATGAAGGCAAGCATGCCGTATGCCTTCTTGACTACCTTCTCCACCTGTGTTGCCCCTTTCAATGACCTGTGGACCTGTACTCCTAGATCTCTTTGACTTTCAATACTCTTGAGGGTTCTACCATTCACTGTATATTCCCTACCTGCATTAGCCCTTCCAAAATGCATTACCTCACATTTGTCCGGATTAAACTCCATCTGCCATCTCTCCGCCCAAGTCTCCAGACAATCTAAATCCTGCTGTATCCTCAGACAGTCCTCATCGCTATCCGCAATTCCACCAACCTTTGTGTCATCTGCAAACTTACTAATCAGACCAGTTACATTTTCCTCCAAATCATTTATATATACTACAAAGAGCAAAGGTCCCAGCACTGATCCCTGTGGAACACCACTGGTCACAGCCCTCCAATTAGAAAAGCATCCCTCCATTGCTTACCCTCTGCCTTCTATGGCCTAGCCAGTTCTGTATCCACCTTGCCAGTTCACCCCTGATCCCGTGTGACTTCACCTTTTGTACTAGTCTACCATGAGGGACCTTGTCAAAGGCCTTACTGAAGTCCATATAGACAACATCTACTGCCCTACCTGCATCAATCATCTTAGCGACCTCCTCGAAAAACTCTATCAAGTTAGTGAGACACGACCTCCCCTTCACAAAACCGTGCTGCCTCTCACTAATACGTCCATTTGCTTCCAAATGGGAGTAGATCCTGTCTCGAAGAATTCTCTCCAGTAATTTCCCTACCACTGAAGTAAGGCTCACCGGCCTGTAGTTCCCGGGATTATCCTTGCTACCCTTCTTAAACAGAGGAACAACATTGGCTATTCTCCAGTCCTCCGGGACATCCCCTGAAGACAGCGAGGATCCAAAGATTTCTGTCAAGGCCTCAGCAATTTCCTCTCCAGCCTCCTTCAGTATTCTGGGGTAGATCCCATCAGGCCCTGGGGACTTATCTACCTTAATATTTTTTAAGACACCCAACACCTCGTCTTTTTGGATCACAATGTGACCCAGGCTATCTACACCCCCTTCTCCAGACTCAACATCTACCAGTTCCTTCTCTTTGGTGAATACTGATGCAAAGTATTCATTTAGTACCTCGCCCATTTCCTCTGGCTCCACACATAGATTCCCTTGCCTATCCTTCAGTGGGCCAACCCTTTCCCTGGCTACCCTCTTGCTTTTTATGTACGTGTAAAAAGCCTTGGGATTTTCCTTAACCCTATTTGCCAATGACTTTTCATGACCCCTTCTAGCCCTCCTGACTCCTTGCTTAAGTTCCTTCCTACTTTCCTTATATGCCACACAGGCTTCGTCTGTTCCCAGCCTTTTAGCCCTGACAAATGCCTCCTTTTTCTTTTTGACGAGGCCTACAATATCACTCGTCATCCAAGGTTCCTGAAAATTGCCGTATTTATCTTTCTTCCTCACAGGAACATGCCTGTCCTGTATTCCTTTCAACTGACACTTGAAAGCCTCCCACATGTCAGATGTTGATTTGCCCTCAAACATCCGCCCCCAATCTATGTTCTTCAGTTCCCGCCTAATATTGTTATAATTAGCCTTCCCCCAATTTAGCACATTCATCCTCGGACCACTCTTATCCTTGTCCACCAGTACTTTAAAACTTACTGAATTGTGGTCACTGTTACCGAAATGCTCCCCTACTGAAACATCTACCACCTGGCCGGGCTCATTCCCCAATACCAGGTCCAGTACCGCCCCTTCCCTAGTTGGACTGTTTACATATTGTTTTAAGAAGCCTGGATGCTCCTTACAAACTCCGCCCCGTCTAAGCCCCTGGCACTAAGTGAGTCCCAGTCAATATTGGGGAAGTTGAAGTCTCCCATCACCACAACCCTGTTGTTTTTACTCTTTTCCAAAATCTGTCTACCTATCTGCTCCTCTATCTCCCGCTGGCTGTTGGGAGGCCTGTAGTATACCCCCAACATTGTGACTGCACCCTTCTTATTCCTGATCTCTACCCATATAGCCTCACTGCCCTCTGAGGTGTCCTCTCGCAGTATAGCTGTGATATTCTCCCGAACAAGTAGCGCAACTCCGCCTCCCCTTTTACATCCCCCTCTATCCCGCCTGAAACCTCTAAATCCTGGAACGTTTAGCTGCCAATCCTGCCCTTCCCTCAACCAGGTCTCTGTAATGGCAACAACATCATAGTTCCAAGTAGTAATCCAAGCTCTAAGTTCATCTGCCTTACCCGTAATGCTCCTTGCATTAAAACATATGCACTTCAGGCCACCAGCCCCGCTGTGTTCAGCAACTTCTCCCCGTCTGCTCTGCCTCAGAGCCACACTGTCCCTATTCCCTAGTTCTCCCTCAATGCTCTCACCTTCTGACCTATTGCTCCCGTGCCCACCCCCCTGCCATACTAGTTTAAACCCTCCCGTGTGACACTAGCAAACCTCGCGGCCAGGATATTTATGCCTCTCCGGTTTAGATGCAACCCGTCCATCTTATACAGGTCACACCTGCCCCGGAAGAGCACCCAGTGGTCCAGATAGCATGCAAGAAACCATGCTTTTCACTGTATACTAATACATGTGACAATAATAAATCGAATCAAATCAAGTATTGTGATTTAATTATGTAAAAGGGCAGCAGTGTGTGGATTTGTGGCCACCTCCAAGGGACACATCACCCTGATGTGGATATATATCATTGGGAGAGAGCCTTCACTACTTGGCAAAATAGTTAAGGAATTGGCACTGAATGAGTGGCCTTCCAGCATTACCCACACCGGATAACTTTTTAAGTGAGCAATTGGTGAATTTGAGCCTGCTCTTAACTAACTGACACTTTCGCCCATTTTTTTTCAAAAACAGACTTTCATTTCTACAGCACCTTGTTCAACCTCAGGACATCCCAAAGCATATTACAACCAATGTTTTGCAGAATACTCGCTCTCTTGTAATGTAGGAAGTGCAGCAACGCACAAGGTTCCACAGGCAGTAATGTGTTAACAAAATAATCAGCTTTGTTGATTGAGGGTTTAGCATCCCCAGGGATAAGTATTCCCAGGCTATTAGGAAGAACACTCCTGCAGTACTTCAAAAAAGTGCAATGTGATATTTTACACCACCTTGAGGAGGAATTCATAGAATGTATCCGCGATAGTTTCCTCGAACAGTATGTAATGGCACCTACAAGGGAGCAAGCTATCCTAGATTTGGTCCTATGTAATGAGACCTGAATAATCAATGATCACATAGTTAGGGATCCTCTTGGAAGGATTGTTTACAATTTACATAGATGATCTGGAGTTGGGGACCAAGTGTAATATCACATTTCTCAGGTGACACGAAGATGTGTGCTAAAGTGTGCAGAGGACACTGAAGGTCTGCAGAGGGATACAGATAGTTTGTGAGTAGGCAAGGATCTGGCAGATAAGAGTATAATGTTAGTAAATGTGAGGTCATCCATTTTGGTAGGAATAACAACAAAATGGCTGTGCAGAGGGACCTGGGTGTCTTTGTGCATCAATCGCAAACAGTTGGTTTGCAGGTGCAGCAAGTCATTAAGAAGGTAAATGGAATTTTGTCCTACATTGCTAGAGGGATGGAGTTTAAAAGCAGCAAGATTATGTTGCAGCTGTCTAGGGTGCTGGCGAGGCCACACCTGGAGTACTGTAAAGTTTTGATCTCCTTACTTGAGAACGGATGTACTGGCGCTGGATGGTTTGCAGAGGAGATTCACGAAGTTGATTGCGGAGTTGAGAGGATTAGTTTATGAGGAGAGGCTGAGTAGACTGGGATTATACTCACTGGAATTTAGAAGAATGAGGGGGGATCTTATGGAAACATATAAAATTATGAAGTGAATAGTTAAGATAGAAGCAGAGAGGTTGTTTCCACTGGCGGGTGAAACTCGAACTATGGGGCATTGCCTCAAAATAAGGGAGAGCAGAATTGAGGAGGAACTTCTTCACCCAAAGGATTGTAAATCTGTGGAATTCCCTGTCCAGTGAAGCAGTTGAGGCTACCTCGTTAAATGTTTTAAGGCAAAGGTAAATTGATTTTTGAACAGTAAAGGAATAAAAGGTTGCGTTTAGCAGGTGGGTAAGTGGAGATGAGTCCACAAAAAGAGCAGCCACAATCTTATTGAATGGCAGAGCAAGCTCGAGGGACAGGTGGCCTACACCTCCTAGTTCTTGTGTTCTTAAGCAGGCAGGTAGGGCCTGTGTTTAACATGTTATCTGGCAGGTGGTGTCTCCAACAGTGGTGTGCACTCCCAGTAGAGGAAGCATCAGCCTGCATTACATGCTCCAATCTTGGAATGTAGTTTTAACCCATGATTTAACTCAGGTGAGAGTGCTGCCCACAGCAATGGCTGCCACAATAGTCCAGAGTAGGTTTTTATCAATGGAGGAGACAAAGAGGCGGGCTACGCTTTGTAATTGAGGCAGCCGCATCTTTGCTTGCACTTGGTGTTTTGGTCAGGTGCAGAGAAGGTTTTAATGGGAGCTCTATTAATAGAGTTTGGCTGTTCTGTAACTGATTTTCTCCATGTGCTCTGTTTTACAGGTTCGACTCAAGTTCTTCCAACGGTTGGAAATCTGGCTGCTGCAAATGCAGGTAGTTCGCGGTTGTTTTCTCCGAATCAAAACATGATCCAGATTGGGCAAAGCCAGAGTTCTGTCTCCTCCAGTAGCTCTGCTGCTGGTCAGTCAGAGCTAGGAGTGTCTCAGTATGGTAATATGTACAACGTGGGGTCAAACATGAACCAAATGCTTCCGCATTCTGCCCAGGGCACAATTGGAAATGGGCAGCATCCAAATCCGTTGCAGAGACAGCCTAGTATGACTCAAGGTGCTTCCATGGTAACGGGATACAGTCAGAATCACCTCAGCAGCTCAACCCTTGCACAACAGCAACACAACAAAGGAACCATGAGCCAGGCTGTTTCAAAGACCCACTTGCAGAGGTTATCAGGTGCTGTGGCAAACCAAAATCCAACATGGCAACATCAATCCTTACAAAGCATGAATAACCAAAACCAAACAAACAGCAATCTAGTAGCATTCAGCAGTACCTCAACTTTCCATGTACGGCCATCTCGTCCCAAATTTTCCAGCCAGCAGTTTGTGCAGGTACTGCCTCGAGCGGGTCTCGCTGCAGTCAGACCAGTGGGATCCATCAACTCCACTGTTGGTGGCCAAGTGATGCCTACATTAGGTGGACCTCTGACACGGACAAACCAGCCCTCGCAGCAGACTGTCCCAAGTTTAAACCAGCCCATTCCGGACATGACGAGCTTTACCTCTGGCCAGCAAATGGCCACGAGGAACAACCTCCAATGCAACCAGGTTTACCAGGTAAGAAACACCAGCCAGGAACTACCTTTTAGCTACAGTAACCAGCCTGGTGGTGGCATGATTCAGGGGTTACCTGGAGACACAGACCTGATGGACTCCCTTTTGAAAAACAGGACTACAGAGGAATGGATAATCGATTTGGACGAGCTTCTGGGATCTCACCACTGAAGGACAGATTGCGAACCTTGTGTGGAATCAGTGGGAAGTGTAATTTTTGAATTTTTTTATATAAGCAAAATGGGACCAAAAATAAAACTGTAACATAACCTCTGTGGGACATGACAGGTAAAAATGTATGGTTGGGAACATTTTTATGAACAAGTAAAATATACTATTTTACTGTCAAATCAGATTACAAAACTTTTATATTTAAAAACAATGTTTTTTCTTTACAGTTCCTTTATTATACACTGGTTGCCCCATACCTGTCGGGAAATCCATATCCGATCACTGAGCGTTCTTCTCTGTACCCTGTACGCTTTTAAACCCAAGCTTGCAGTATCATAATTAAAAAATGAAGGTGGAGATTGCAGGGTGGTCGGTGTTTATAGAAAGTGAAGACTTGTGAATTCAATGAGGAGTGCGTATCTAAAAGATCTTCATCTCTAGTTGGCCTCTTGTCCATTTCAAGAGTTTTCCATTTTATTTCAGAATTTCCTCCTTCACCCTGTTTGTTACAACTCAGTCAGCACTTTATCATTTGTCTGTCATTTTCTTTGCCTTTCTTGGCTTTGGAGGTGTCCTGTTCTTGCCATCCAGTTACTTCTCACAAAAAGTAAGTGATTTGTCAAGTGATTGCTGAAGTTACCACGTTTTGAAGCATTGAAGGGCCATTCGCATTCTACTCTGGTTTTGCTGAGTTTTTGTTTTGTCTCGTTTCTATGATACTCTTTGAATTGAATCATAGAAAGTTACAGCACAAGGAAGCAATTTGACCCATCGTGTCTATACCAGCTGACGAGGAACCATCCAGCCTAATTACACTTCCTGACTTTGATCCCGAGCTTTGTAGGTTACAGCACTTCAGGTGAAAGTCCAAGTTCTTTCCAAGTGTTATGAGAGTTTCTGCCTCTGACTACCCTTTCGGGCAGCGGGATCCAGATCCCCACCACTCCTTGGGTCAAAAGAATTCCCTTTGAATCCCTTCCAAACCTCTTATTCAAAAGCCATATCCCTGGTTATGGACTCCTCAACAAAAGGGAACAAGGGCCTTCCATCCATTCTAGCTAGACCCGTCAGACGTTTATAGACTTGCGTCGGATCTCCCTTCAACCACCTCAGTTCCAGTCTTTACTCATAAATAAATTCTCCAGTCCAGGCAACATACTCTTAACTCTTTCCACCCTCTCTCTTTCAATCATATCTTTCCTATACTGCTGTGATCAGAACTGCACCTCACTACTCCAGCCTACTACTGTTTTATGCAGTTCCCTACTCCCTACTCTTACATTCTGTTTTAGCTACTGAAGAGAAGGATCCAGTATTCCTTCTGGTTCACCTTATCTACCAGTGCTTCCTAGTTTTACAATGTTCTCAACTTACTGTTGTCATTTTTGTGTACATTGGCCTATTTTTGAGCTTATTTAGTTTTCTTTCCTTGGCTTTCCAGCCAAGTTCAGAAAGAGTAGCATGAGGATTGTTGTGAATTACTCATTACAAAATCATCAATAATGAAAACCGGTAGTGCTGGATAAACTCAGCAGATCTGGCAGCATCTGGAGAGAGAGAAACAGCTAGGGTTTCAAGTCCAATAAGACTCGTCTTCCAAATTTACTGTTTTAATTTCAGATTTCCAGCATCCGCAGTATTTTGGTTTTTTTCCCCCCATATAATTATCACTTGGTTTATTTCACCTTTTATTATCTCTCCTCAATAGTATTCTAGGCCACGTCACAGCAGTGAAGAGTCAGACTTGTTGCTGTGTGACTGAGATGAATAAGAGTGGCAGGTTTCCTTGTCTAAAATGCATTATTGAACCAGTGTTTCAGACAATCTGACGGTTTCACAGTAATTTACCAGATTTTCAGGATTTTAGTCTAGTAACATAATTTACTACATGACTGTACCCCACAAAAATAATCACTGTTTTCTTGCTCATTGTAGAAGGCAAGAGATGCTACTGTTACTGTTCTTAAAATTACAGATGCAACAGATCTTCATTGCTGTATTGAATAATATTTTGCACTTTACTTTTTTTGTCTTGTTTCACGTCTTTTTCCACCCCCACCCCCATAGACTCTGAGCAGGAGGGGACAGACAACATGGCAAGTTGTCGTATGTCAAGGCACTTGTGCATGTGGGTCTTATTTGGGCCTATAGTCAATCAGTTAAATAAACTCCATTGAAATATTTCCGAATCCTAACTAGACTGGGTTCAAGCTTTTACTAGTAGTTTGAGAGCCGGAAAAAGTTAATTGCACTATGCATCCAGCACCTGTTTCACGCTCACTTTGTTGGCTTGAGCACAGAGAGCAGCATTGAGATCCGCCACCTACCAGTGCCCCACACTTGCTGCCTTTTTCAACGTGCTGTCTGTCACTTTGGAGGTTCATGTCACATCTGCCTCTTAACTCGCGGAAGTTTGTGTCCCTGGTGCATTCAAGGGAATAGAATGTGTCTTTTTCACTTGTCTGGTGCAGAAGCAGATTATCAGAATAAAAACGGCCAGATAAGGAATGAAAATCAGACCTTCGCTGTCCCAGCCATCCATTTCCCCCAGTCCATGGTTGAAATGCTCTATGGCAAATTCACTGCCTTCCAATCATGGTGCTTTCAGTATCTTAACGTTTAAGTCAGTCAGATTGTGTCTGTGTATATAAATGTTTACATTTTTATAAAAGAAAAATTGATAAGTATTTAGTTCCTTGTCTGTAATATATTTTTGCATTTTATAGTTTTAAACTGCATTTCTTGGTATGATTTTTGTAAGTCTTAACTCTGCACTTGATTGTATTGACTTTACTCACCCTAACCTTCGTTTTGTATTCAGCTGTAATGTCAGACTTTAAATCTACATCATTAGAGCTATTGAAGTGGAGTTCTGGTGGAACATAACCTATGGCCAATCCTGGTTTTTAAAGTTACTCTCCCCTTAGAATTTTTAAGTCTTTTGTGCTTTTTAAATTTCTCGTATCCAGAATGTGTTTCTTAATATCGTTGCAGGTGTGTATGTACAGTTAAGAAAATCAGATTGGTTAGTTCAAATGACACTTGTCTTCCTGATTTTAAATATATATATTATTTCACAGGCCAGCATTTACTGCCCCTCCCTAATTGCCTTTGAGAAGATGATGGTGGTGCATCGCCTTCTTGAACCCTTGCAATCGGGGTGCAAGTACACCCAGAGTGCCGTTAGGGAGGGAGCTCCAGGATTTTGACCCAGTGACAGCGAAGGAATGGTGATATATTTCAAAGCCAGGATGAAGTGTGACTTGAGGTGGTACTGTCTAAGGCAGTGTTCTTCAAACTTTTTTTTCCGGGGACCCATTTTTACCAGCCGGCCGACCTTCGCGACCCACGCCGGCCGACCTTCGCGACCCACGCCGGCCGACCTTCGCGACCCACGCCGGCCGACCTTCGCGACCCACGCCGGCCGACCTTCGCGACCCACGCCGGCCGACCTTCGCGACCCACGCCGGCCGACCTTCGCGACCCACGCCGGCCGACCTTCGCGACCCACGCCGGCCGACCTTCGCGACCCACGCCGGCCGACCTTCGCGACCCACGCCGGCCGACCTTCGCGACCCACGCCGGCCGACCTTCGCGACCCACGCCGGCCGACCTTCGCGACCCACGCCGGCCGACCTTCGCGACCCACGCCGGCCGACCTTCGCGACCCACGCCGGCCGACCTTCGCGACCCACGCCGGCCGACCTTCGCGACCCACGCCGGCCGACCTTCGCGACCCACGCCGGCCGACCTTCGCGACCCACGCCGGCCGACCTTCGCGACCCACGCCGGCCGACCTTCGCGACCCACGCCGGCCGACCTTCGCGACCCACGCCGGCCGACCTTCGCGACCCACGCCGGCCGACCTTCGCGACCCACGCCGGCCGACCTTCGCGACCCACGCCGGCCGACCTTCGCGACCCACGCCGGCCGACCTTCGCGACCCACGCCGGCCGACCTTCGCGACCCACGCCGGCCGACCTTCGCGACCCACGCCGGCCGACCTTCGCGACCCACGCCGGCCGACCTTCGCGACCCACGCCGGCCGACCTTCGCGACCCACGCCGGCCGACCTTCGCGACCCACGCCGGCCGACCTTCGCGACCCACGCCGGCCGACCTTCGCGACCCACGCCGGCCGACCTTCGCGACCCACGCCGGCCGACCTTCGCGACCCACGCCGGCCGACCTTCGCGACCCACGCCGGCCGACCTTCGCGACCCACGCCGGCCGACCTTCGCGACCCACGCCGGCCGACCTTCGCGACCCACGCCGGCCGACCTTCGCGACCCACGCCGGCCGACCTTCGCGACCCACGCCGGCCGACCTTCGCGACCCACGCCGGCCGACCTTCGCGACCCACGCCGGCCGACCTTCGCGACCCACGCCGGCCGACCTTCGCGACCCACGCCGGCCGACCTTCGCGACCCACGCCGGCCGACCTTCGCGACCCACGCCGGCCGACCTTCGCGACCCACGCCGGCCGACCTTCGCGACCCACGCCGGCCGACCTTCGCGACCCACGCCGGCCGACCTTCGCGACCCACGCCGGCCGACCTTCGCGACCCACGCCGGCCGACCTTCGCGACCCACGCCGGCCGACCTTCGCGACCCACGCCGGCCGACCTTCGCGACCCACGCCGGCCGACCTTCGCGACCCACGCCGGCCGACCTTCGCGACCCACGCCGGCCGACCTTCGCGACCCACCATTTTCTCTTACCTTGTTTGCTGCTGACAAAAATGGAGGAAATGGTTTTGGGTCCCTTTGGCCCTTGTACACGCTCCTCCAATGGAATCTGTTGGATGAAGGTGATGCCTTCCGGTGTTGGAAAGTATGGAGTCTCCATCTGTCCAAGGTTCTGCATTTTGTTCCTGTAAAATGTTATCAAATAAACCCCCCCCCCCCCGAACTTGTAAAGAAAAATGAAATGAATAAAATAAATGAATTAAAAAAATACCAAACTTGTAAAACAAAAAGCTGCGACCAGTTTTTTTTTTTTTTTTTTAAAGCGGCCGCACTGCGCATGCGCACCGATGATCGGCCACGCATGCGCAGTGCGGCCATATTTGTTTTACATGATAATGGCCATTTTCAAGGCCACTTGCAGCCGGCATTATTAACAGCCGGCTGTTGCGTGATTGGGAGCGCCGCGACAGACAGCTCCGCGACCCTCCCGACACCCATGGGTCTCGCCCCGAGTTTGACAATGCCTGTTCTAAGGAACCTTGGGGAATACTGGAGTGCATCTTGTCGATTGTACACACTGCTGCCACTGCATCAATGATGGAGGAAGTGAATGTTTAAGGGTAGTGGGTGGGCTTCCACTCAAGCAGGCTACTTTGTCCAGGATGGTGGCAGGCTACTTTGAGTGATTTTGGAGGTGCATTCATCCAGGTAGGTGGAGAGTAATCCATCATACTCCTGACTTGTGCCTTGGAAAAGCTTTGAGGAGCCACGTGGTGAGTTGCTTGCTGCAGAATATCCCAGTCTCTGATCTGCTCTTGATGCCACAGTATTTATATGGCTAGTCCAGTTTGGCCTATGCTAACCCCCATATGCATTTTTGTTTTAATTGTTCCCACCTGCATCCTCATTCTAACCATCCACACCCCTCTCCAGATATTGACACATGACCTCTTCAACCCATTTATGTCATCAGGTTTAGAGACCTCTGTGTATTTGGTTCGACAGTTTCCCCCTTGGCCAGGTAGCACAAGCCAGTGGTTATAAAGTTTTGACAATTTCTGCTCCAACCTGTTAAAAGGTTTATGTTACAAGTATCACATTTTTTAAGCAATCTTTCCTTTTGTAAATGTAATTCGGGTAAAATCTGTATGCATAGATTAAATACAGGTATATAAATTTTATATGTACCAAGCAGGCTATATGGTGCTGATTCCGTTTATTCCCTTGTGTATATCTTTTTTTAAAGTGTTCTTTTTAATGTTAAATTATTCAAAATTGTGGCAACGGGGTGACGTAAATGTTACTTTTTTAAGCTTAAAGCTGTCATTGAGAATATGAAGTCGCAACTAACTGCAACATTTTGGCACCACAATTGAAATTCAAAAAGGCACTGTAGAATTTGTCACATTGCAGTAGATGCCTTGATTTCACGTTCGTTTGTCACCAACTTTCCAGGTTAACCTTTTGCAAATGGCATTTGCTGTCTGATTCTTTCCACTCTGATTTTTCAAGCAAGATTTTTCTTTTTTTAATAAATTTAGAGTATCCAATTATTTTTTTCCAATTAAGATGAAATTTAGCGTGGCCAATCCACCTACTCTGCACATCTTTGGGTTGTGGGGGTGAAACACCCGCAGACACGGTGAGGATGTACAAACTCCACACGAACAGTGACCCAGGGCTGGAATTCGCACCCGGGTCCTCAGCGCCGTAGTCCCAGTGCTAACCACTGTGCCACCGTGCTGCCCTCAAGCTTGATTTTTCAACAAAATAATTGTGTAAACTGAAAATTTAACTATTAGTGAAAATGAGTTGATGCTGATATTTAAGGCACTAAATTGGAAAGTCGAGACCAAATAGAGGCTGTCAAATGTGGTGTTGGTGCGTAAAGAGGCTTTTAACCAGTTATAAATTTTCATTGGTATTTAGATGCCCTCCGTAATTCACAACAAATAAGTTCCGAATTCACAGCTTTTGGACAAGAGAGTCAGCTTAATTTATGTAATCCTAATTTTAATTGACCGACTCTTTGAATGTGAGAAGGGGCCTTGGGCAGCCTTGTGCAAAAAAAACCTCGTAATTTTGTTATATTGAAGAATAGAGTTTATGCACAAAGCTTCACTCTCCAACCATACTGCCTGAAGTGCAACCTGGACTCAATTGACAGCCCATCTCCCCTTCATTTGGGGTTCTCAGAAGACCAATGGTGAACCTCCCAAGTGTCGCATAAGAAATAGAAGCTGGAGTAGACTATTTGACCCTTTGAACCTGCTCTACCATTCAATAAGATCATGGCTCAACTTCCCCAGGGGGAGGAAGAAATAATCGCAGATTATCTCAGTCCTAAATGGTAGGCACCTAGCCCTGAGATGAAGATCCATATTTTCTAGGCTATCGAACCAGGTTAAACAACCTTTCAGAATCTACCCTGTCAAGCCCTCAAAGAATTTTGTTTGAATTATATTACCACCTCCTAAACGTCTGCCTTACTGTGGGGTCCTCGTGTTGCTGTAACAAGGGGATGATTTTGGAAAGAGTTATCCAAACTTACACATAGTATGAAAGGACCTATTGAGAAACACCTGTTCAGTCTCTAATCATAGCATCCCTACAATATAGAAGGTTAGGCCATTTGGCCCATCGAGTCTGCACCAACCCTCTGAAAGAACCCTACCCAACCTGCACATCTTTGGACACTTAACGGGAAATTCTAGCATGACATTTTTAAAAATAAATTTAGTGTATCCAATTATTTTTTTTACAATTAAGGGGCAATTTACCATGGCCAATCCAATTAACCTGCACATCTTTGGGTTGTGGGGGTGAAACCCACGCAGGTATGGGGAGAATGTGCAAATTCCACACACAGTAACCCAAGGCCGGGAATCGAACCCGGATCCTCAGTGGCGTAGGCAGCAGTGATAACCACTTTCCACCATGCTGCCCCTAACCTGCACATCTTTGAACTGTGTGAGGAAACCGGAGGAAACCCACTCAAACACGGAGAAAGTACAAACTCCACGCAGTCACCTGAGGCCGGAATTGAACCCAGATCCCTGGCGCTGTGATGTAGCAGTGCCAACCACTGTGCTGCCTACAATTTTTTTTCTCCTCGTCTGCTTTAGTACATTGTCTACACATTATTGTTAGCTTCAGAGAGCTAACCATTTAAGTTGGTCATCACGAGTTCAATGGATCATCAGTACTACTGGATATTTATATTGTTTCATGAGTGTTCAAACCATTTCTGGTCTTTTAGACCATACAAGATGTGGCCAGGTGTCTGTAGCTAAGCTCTTGTCAATGTTACTATGATCTCTGGAGGTGGACAGAGGTGAAGGAGAATTACACTCTGACCTTTCCACTGTAATTTGGCTGACATTGGTGCGTGGATGATTATAAGCATTGGTGTTTGCCATTGTGTCTTATTTCAGTAGTTTTAACTGCACTGTGCAGGTGGGGCAGGCTGTGCAATGGAAGGGAGTTGGAACATTACGGGATCCTGCTGAACTTCATATTCATTTCTACTATCTGATTCACTTACCACTCCCATTATGTTTAACGCAAACTAGATTTGGCCATGTGGGATTTTTTCTATCATGAACTATTAATTGTAAATATAACTCCAAATATTGGGAATCATGTGCAAATAAAGACTTCATGATCTATTTGTATTTGTGCTGTGTTTCCTCATTGGTTGTGCTGCCTCAGGATACCCAACAAAGCACAGATCAATCACTTTCACCCTATTAGGTTTCTGTTGAAACAGTGTGCTTTGTCAACAGCAGCTAGATACCAGAGACCAATTTTAATCAAATGTTGTTTAAAATATCGTGATGTGCAGGATGGGAAAGCTAACTCCCAGCATGCCTTATTCCCAGTTTCTCAACAGCACATTATCCTGCTGCAGAGTGTTTAGTTTAACTTGCCAGCTATCCTGTAACTTCTCTGAATGACGCCCAACATTTCAGGCACTCTTGGGCATTGGCATCAGGCGCTCAGACATTTTCTTCTCCCTCCACAAGTAGTTTTTAATCTCACAGCCTTGCAACAACAGACACTTGTGTGTCTCCCAGACCCCTCACCTCCGAGAATTTAAATCCACATCTTGGAGCTGAAGGTGCTTTGTCCCTCTATCTGGTTTCAAGTCACATCAGGGGGACAGACACTGGTTGGCAGAATGTTACTCCAAACTACCATAGGATTGCCAACAAATACATTGAAAGCAATCAATCTTATAGGATCAACATCATTAAAACAGATATCTAGTCATTACCACATTATTGGAAAGACAGCAGGTGCTTTCGGAAGTGGTGCTTCCAATTTCCCTTCTGAGTCACATACTGTCTCTGCTTTGAAATATGTTGCCATTCCTTTATTGGTACTGAATCAAATTCTGAAAACCCCAACTAAATGTCGCGCTAGGAGCACTTCTCCAAATAGCACCTCTTGTAGGGCAGCACACCCTCAGTACTGGCATTAGGAGAGTGTCGGCCAGGATTTTGTGCATATATCTCGGGTGGGGATTGAACCCATGGCCAAACAACTGCAAGGAGCGTGTGGTTGGGACCAGCCAAAAATACACCATTATATAACCGGAGATGTGTCTAAACGTTAATCTGTTGGGGGCTGTTAAGATTTTTGACTCATTTTTTGATAGTGTCCCTAATGACTCTCACACTCCACCACCTCTGCTGGCAGTGCATTCCACACACCCTCCACTCTGTGTAAAGAACCATTTGATGGTGTTTGCCATTCCCCTTTGTCACCTCCTTTCCTCCAGGATAGGACTACAGTGGTTGACAGAATTAATTAAACTGGCTGCTGCCACTTGCATCCTGACCCTTGTGTGTGCATTGTTAGAACTAACTTCCTGCTGATTATGAAAGAATGATGTCAATTTGATACATGTTGACCTTTCATTGTCTTCAGGTCAAAGTGTTATGTAGGTAGCAACATACCACAAACCAGTCCACTTAATTTTAAGGCACATCTCCCCTTCACCCTGTCTCCCCATGTTTTTGGTTAATCACTTTGGCTGTATTTAATGTAAAGGTAATATTTTCAATATAACTAGCAAAAATGTTCAAAATTTCTCATGTGGCTGAGACATTT
The DNA here is from genome assembly GCF_047496885.1 of Scyliorhinus torazame. Classification (NCBI taxonomy): domain Eukaryota; kingdom Metazoa; phylum Chordata; class Chondrichthyes; order Carcharhiniformes; family Scyliorhinidae; genus Scyliorhinus; species Scyliorhinus torazame. Next base: position 305,145,781 of record NC_092713.1, read on the forward strand.
ATTTTTCTCTATATTATGAAGAGCCTATCATTTCGACATTTTAGATTTAGACATCGAATACAGTCAGTGCAGAAGGAGGCCATGAGGGAACATGTGCCTAGAGTCTGAGGAGATGCGGGAGGCCCTAAATGAATATTTTGCTTCAGTATTCACTAGAGAGAGGGACCTTGTTGCTCATGAGAACAGTGTGAACCAGGTTAATAGACTCGAACAGGTTGATATTTAGAAGGAGGATGTGCTTGAAATTTTGAAAAGCATCAGGATAGATAAGTCCCCTGGGCCTGACGGGATATACCCAACGTTACTACGAGAAGCGAGGGAGGAGATTGCTGCGCCGTTGGCGATCTTTGTGTCCTCACTCTCCACTGGAGTAGTACCGGATGATTGGAGGGAGGCGAATGTTGTTCGACTGTTCAAGAAAGGGAATAGGGAAATCCCTGGGAATTACAGGCCCATCAGCCTTGCATCTGTGGTGAGCAAAATATTGGAAAGGATTCTGAGAAATAGGATTTATGATTATTTAGAAAAACATAGTTTGATTAAAGATAGTCAGCATGGCTTTGTGAGGGGCAGGTCATGCCTCACAAGCCTCATTGAATTCTTTGAGGATGTGACGAGGCACATTGATGAAGGTCGGGCAGTGGATGTGGTGTGTATGGATTTCAGTAAGGCATTTGATAAGGTTCCCCATGGTAAGCTCATTCAGAAAGTTAGAGGGCATGGGATACAGAATTGGCTGGCCGAAAGAAGATAGCGAGTGGTAGTGGATGAAAGTATTCCGCCTGGAGGTCGGTGACCAGTGGTGTCCCCCGGGGATCTGTTCTGGGACCTCTGCTCTTGTGGTTTTTATAAATGACTTGGATGAGGAAGTGGAAGGGTGGGTTAGTAAGTTTGCCGATGACACGAAGGTTGGGGGAGTTGTAGATAGTGTTGAGGTTACAAGCGGACATTGACAGGATGCAGAACTGGGCTGAGAAGTGGCAGATTGAGTTCAACCTAGATAAAAATTAAGTGATTAATTTTGGATGGTCAAATTTGAATGCTGAATACAGGGTTAAAGGCAGGATTCTTGGAAGCGTGGAGGAACAGAGGATCTTGGGGTCCACGTACAAAGATCCTTCAAAGTTGCCACTCAGGTTGATCGTGTTGTTAAGAAGGCGTATGGTTTGTTGGTTTTCATTAACAGAGGATTGAGTTTAAGAGCCGCGAGGTTTTGCTGCAGCTTTATAAAACTCTAGTTAGACCACACTTGGAATATTGTGTCCAGTTCCGGTTGCCTCATTATAGGAAGAATGTGGATGCTTTGGAGAGGGTATCGAGGAGATTTACCAGGATGCTGCCTGGAATGGAGGGCATGCCTTATAAAGAAAGATTGAAGGAGCTAGGGCCTTTCTCGCTGGAGCGAAGAAGGAAGAGAGGTGACGTGATAGAGGTGTACAAGGTGATGAGAGGCATGAATAGAGTGGATCGCCAGAAACTTTTCCTCAGGGCGGAAATGGCTGTCACGAGGGGACATAGTTTTAAGGTGATTGGAGGAAGGTATAGGGGAGATGTCAGGGGTAGGTTCTTTACACAGTGGAGGGTGTGTGGAATGCACTGCCAGCAGAGGTGGTGGAGTGTGAGTCATTAGGGACATTTAAATTGAAGGGGTGTAGGTTAGGTTGACCTTAGATTAGGATAAATGGTCGGCACAACATCATGGGCCGAATACAGGGTTAAAGGCAGGATTCTTGGAAGCGTGGAGGAACAGAGGATCTTGGGGTCCACGTACAAAGATCCTTCAAAGTTGCCACTCAGGTTGATCGTGTTGTTAAGAAGGCGTATGGTTTGTTGGTTTTCATTAACAGAGGATTGAGATTAAGAGCCGCGAGGTTTTGCTGCAGCTTTATAAAACTCTAGTTCTATGTTGTCCCACAATGCAGCCCAAACCACCCCAGTATCTCCCATAGATATTCCCATTCTACCTGGTCAAAGGCATTCTCTGCATCCAGAGCGACCACCACTCCACCTTCCGTTCTTCCGAGGGCATCATTATAACATTCAGCAAGCGCCTAACGTTAGCCAACAGGTGCCTCCCCTCTTCAAATCCTGTCTGGTCTTCCCCTATCATCCACAGCACTCAGTCCGTGAGGCCAATGTCTTCACCACCAATTTGGCGTCTACATTCAACAGTGATATCGGACGGTAGGACCCGCACTTTCCCTGGTCCTTAACCTTCTTCAAAATCAAGGATAATGAGGCCTGCGGTAATGTGGGGGGTGGGAAGGGGAGCTCCTCATCGTCTCATTAAATGCCCTTACCAGCAGGGCCCCCATGTTCCCCAAAAGCTTTCTATAACATTCTACTGGGAAGCCATCAGGGCCCGGGGCCTTCGTTGCCTGCATTGCCCCATACCCTCCCATCATCTCCACCAGACCAATGGGTGCCCCCAACCCCTCTACCAGATCCTTCTGCACCTCGGGGAACTCCAATCTGTCCAGAAAACTCTTCAATCCCCGGCCGGGGGCTTGATTCATATAACCTCTTGTAAATGTCCTCAAACCTAAGCCCATTCTTCCCCTCCCATCCTTCACCTTTCTGATCTCCCTTGCTGCCTCCTACTTTCCTCAGTTGATGAGCCAGCATCCTACTCGCCTTCTCCCCATACGCATAGACTGCCAGCCTGGCCCTCCTCAACTGCCCCACCGCCTTACCCGTAGCCACCAGCCCGAACTCCATCTGGAGTTTCTCCCGCTCTTTCAACAACCCAGCCTCCGAATACCTCCTAACCACCCGCAGGATCTCATCCACCAGCCTGGTCATCTCTGTTCGCTGTCTTATCCCTATGTGCCTGTAACGGTATAAACTCCCTCCTGACCACTGCCTTAAGCACATCCCATAGCGTGGCGGCCGGAATGTCACCCTGCATCATTCAGCTCCAGTTACCCCCGAATGGCGGTCCTCACCTGCTCACATACCTGCTCATCTGCTAACAACCCCGCATTTAACCTCTACCGTGGGCACTGTCCCATCCCTCTCTTCCCCCGGTCCACTTGCAAGTCCACCAAATGAGGTGTGAGTTCTGAAACACAATCGCCGAATACTCTGAGCCGACCACCCCCGCCAGCAGAGTCTTAACCATCACAAAGCAGTCGATCCGGGAGTACACCCTATGTATATGGAAGAAGTACGCCGCTCCAGGAATCCCTTCAGTTCCTTCATCACTGCCGACACCCTCCCCGACCGTGGACTCGACCAGTCCAATCTGCTCGATAACCGTATTAAAATCCCCCATAATCAACCGGTGTGAGTCCAGGTCCGGGATCTTCATCAGCACCTGCCTCATGAACTTGACATCATCCCAATTTGGGGAATAGACGTTCACCAGGACCACAGGCATCCCCTCCAATTTCCCACTCACCATCACAAGCCTCCCGCCCCCCCCCCCCCCCCCCGAATCTGCTACTCTCTTCCCCACCTCAAAGGCTACCCGCTTATTTATTAGCATCGCCATCCCATGCATCTTCATATCCTGAGTTGAAGACCTGGCCTACCCACCCTTTCCTTAGCTTGGTCTGATCCCCGATATTCAAGTGTGTTTCCTGTCAAAATGCCACATCAGCCTTAAAGCTCCTAAAATGCATGAACACCCGTGACCGTTTGACCGGCCCATTCAGCCCACTCATATTCCATGTGATCAGTTGGGGGTGGGGGTGGGGGTGGGGGGGGGGGCGGGAATGACTGCCAGTCAACCATAGCCCCTCTTGGGCCAGCACACGGCCCGCACCACGCAACCCTCCAGGCTCGCCCTCTGATGTCCACCGTCACCAACCCCCTCCTTATCACACTCCAGCAGTCTCTTTCTCCCCCCCCCCCCCCACAACACAACACACACCCATCCCCCTCTAATACTCTAATCACCTGCTCACCCCCCACTGCACTCCTGTCAACAAGTTAGCCTGGTACACCCCGCCCATGGCGTCAAACATCCTAACCCCCACTGATTCCCCCACCCCCCTGCTCACAAACTTTCATGGTGCAAATAACAAGAAAAAAAAAAGGTTAATTCACATGATCCTCCATATTTCTCTGGAAGGCAACCTTGACTCAATTGAATCCCGCTCTCTTGGCCAGTTCCGCACCCAGGTCCTCGTATACCTGGAGCTCATTACCCTCCCAGGTACATCTCGTCTGCCTGGCCCAGCTCAAGATTTTCTCCTCATCCATGACTTGATGTAACCTCCCCACCCTCGGCGGCTTGTTCGACTGCTGCTTCCTCATCAGCGCCCTGTGCACCCGATCAACCTCCAGGGGCCAGTCAAAGGCCCCCTCCCTATCATCCTCTCCAGCATTTTGGCTACGCAAGAGCCTGCGTCTGCTCCCTCAATGCCCTCTGGCATCCCCACAATTTTTTTAATTTTGCACTCTGGAGCGGTTCTCCAAATCCTCCGCCTTGAGCCGCTTCTGAATTTCTCTCATTCCGATCTCGGCCACCAAAGAGGTAAGCTGCTCCTCGTGCTCCCCCACCGCCTCCTCCACTTTCCGGATCTGGGTCTCCAGCCCTGCTCCACAAGGTTGAACCCGCTCTCAGTGGGTCTACCACCTTCGCCAGGGGTTATCATGCACACTCTGCCCACGCATCTCCGCTATTCAAATTTGACTAACTGCTCTCCATATCACTGCCACCTCATCCCAAAGAGTGTTCTGTATACGTATCGCCGTACGTTCCATTTCCAGCAAGTTATATATCCAGGTCCTTTTTTATTTTTAATAATGAAGATGGCAAAAGGTATAAATAATCTTTATTGTCACAAGTAGGCTTCCATTAACACTGTAATGAAGTTATTGTGAAAATCCTCGAGTCGCCACACTCAGACGCTGTTCCGGTACACCGAGGGAGAATTCAGAATGTCCAAATTAGCTAACAGCACGTCTTTCGGGACTTGTGGAAGGAAACCAGAGCACCCGGAGAAAACCCGCGCAGACACTGGGAGAACGTGCAGACTCCACACAGACAATGACCCAAGCCGGGAATCGAACCTGGGATCCTGGAGCTGTGAAGCAACAGTGCTACCCACTGTGCTACCGGGCCGCTTACATGCCCATAAGTCTGGCAGCATCTGTGGAGGGAGAAACAGTTAACGTTTCAGGTCTGTAACTGTTCATCAGAGTGGTCCTCTGGTTCAACTTTATATTTATCTCTCCCACCCCAACGCTACTGTACAGAGTTCTGGGCTTCATATTATAAGAAAGGATACAGATGAAGATAGCGCAAAAGATTTACAATGATACTGGATCTGAAGGGGTAGATCCGTAAGAAAATATTGAAAAGGGAGGGGATTGTTGGGGTGGGGCCGATGACCTGATAGAGGGCTTTCTAATTATTAAATATTTTAATTAAATTTTTTCTACTTGGAGGGTGGGGTGGTGGTTGGGGAAAGTAGAAAACTAGGGACTACAAATATAAGATGGTCACTAATAAACCCAATAGAACATTTGGATGAAACTTACCCCGAGAATGGTATGAATGTGGAACTTGTTAGCATGGAGTAATTGAGGTGAATAGTTTCTTTACCCCCGATTTTGTAGTTGTGACCCATGGAGGATATAGAAATACAGAAACATTGCTTCTCTGCCTTCTGGCTAAGATCAAGAGTCAGATCGAGCCCAAGATGATGTGTGATGCCTTTTCTTGTCAGCTTGTGTCTTGCGGAGACCATGAATTGGGTTCAATTTGAATTTGAGTTGGTTTTTGGAGCAAGCGATGAGATGGATTAAGGATTTGCCCCTTCCACTCTGCACATTGGCTTTGTTGCTTTCAGAATGGGATTTAAAATTTTTTTTTTTAAAGAAATACAAACAGCAGTAAACCATTCAGCCCCTCAATCCTACTGTCGTTCAACTGGACAGTGGCTGATATATATCTTAATGGTATTAATGTTTCAAATTTTCACCACCATTTGTATGAAAAGGTGCTTCCCAATTACACTCGTAAACAATCTAATTTAAAGGTCATGCTCCCTCAGAGGTAATCGCTTCTCAGTGTCTGCTCATACGCTTGGATCAGTTTGTGTCGTGTGATGTGTCAACCTTCTAGACAATGTAGCCTATCCTCCTCTACTTAACTTTAACTTCCCTTTCTATTCCAGTTGCCTTGATATAAACTGCAACGTGCCATTAATCTTTTTGGTTACTTATTGTACCTGTCGACACTTTCCCAAATTGCTCTGCTGCTTCGTTCTTCAGAGTCTCTTAAATTTAAGAAAATATACTGATTTGGCTGCTTTGGATCCATTTTGAGATTCACCTTTGGTGCACAATACCACACCAAAGCCTATATCTTTCTAGATTATCTGCACGTTTCAGCTCAATGTTTGCAAATCAAAAAAAGGCAGTTCAATATTTCCTTGTTTAAAAAATGGTGTTCGGGATGAAGTCACAAGATTGCCTTTTGTAAAAAAATCATCACGGTGCCAGGTGCTGAATTGCGATGATCGAAATAAAACAAATCATCAGATTCAGGATCAGTTATAGACGACCATTAAAATTAAAATAATGTACAAAATAATAAAAGGGTTGCACAATTACCATTTCAGTATACAAATAATGACAAAATGTTGCAAAATGCATTTAATTCATTTACAGAATAGAAATGAATGATCTACTGTACTCTGCATTTTGTGTTAAAGTCCACCGGTCATGTTAAAAGCAAAGTACTGTGGATGCTGGAATCTGAAACAAAACCTGAAAATACTGGACAATCGGAGTAAGTCTGACAGCTTCTATGGAGAGAGAACGTTTCCAGTCAAGCATTTACAGACAGTTTTATGAAGCTGGGGATTGGGCTGTCTCGTAGTCTATTCTATATCTTAATTGCGGAATGGTGTCTTATCAACCCTCCCAGGTGGATGTAAAAGATCCCTCCACCTTCTATTTTGTCCAAGAGCTGGGGAGTTCACACTCGTCCTGGGCCAATATTTATCCCACAACCAACATCCCTGAATCAGATTGTCTGATCATTCTCCTTCTCTGCCCAAAGGTAGGTCCTGGGCAATTATTTGCTACACCACAGCAAAATGCCAAAGAAGTCTTGTGAATGTACCTAAATGACAAATTTAAAGCACTTTTAAAATGTTCAAATGGCATTTTGGAATCCCAAGGTGCTTTGTCATAGTTTTAAAAATATTAACGCTGTGTTGCATAGGTCATAACCTGAGGCACCATCTGCCATGCCTAAACTTTGTATCGAATATCAGAAGTTGCAAGATGCAATTCATGATTAAAGATAAAAGCATCATTTTAGACTCTTACTAATCGATAACCTCTGTACCAGATACAAATCTATGTTGATAAAAACTGCAAATGTCAAGGCCTCTTTGCATTGATCTGATAAATAGCTATAGATTTTGCTTTGAGGATGTGAACATTGCTATCAAGGTTTGTGTTTATCATCCATCTCTAAATGCTTCTCAAAGATGATGTTTGTGACTTTTCTCCTTGAACGACTGAAGTGCATATGGTGATGGTGCTCTCTTTAATGCCGATACTGTTGTAGGCCAAGATTTATTTTTATCCTTTCATGGGACATTAGTGTCACTGGCTAGGCCGGTATTTTTGTTGCCCGCCCATAATCACCCTTGTATTGCCTTTTTGAAAAAAAAACATTTTTTATTCCGATTTATAACATTTTTACAACAAATAAACCTAACACCCCCCCCCCCCTCACGCCAACCAGATCCAAAAGTGTAAGATAAACAAACCCCATCTCTTGTGGAACCCCTCATCTTCCCCTCTCAGAACAAATTTCCCCTTCTCCAGGTACAGGAACTCCATTAGATCCCCCAGCTACCCCGAGACACAGGATGGAGAAGGTGACCTCCACCCCAACAGGACCCGCCTCCAAGCGATCAACGAGGCGAAGGATAAAACTTCTGCCCCCGCTCCCGTCTGCAACTCCGGCAGGTCCGACACCCCTAATATGGCCCTCAGGCTCCAAATCCACAGGCAGGATCGCCAACAAGGTGCTGAAAAGTGACCCCCAAAATTTCTCCAACTTCGGGCAGGACCAGAACATATGCACATGATTGACTGGGCCCCTCTCGCAGCTATCTGCTGAAATGGTCCCCCCCCCCCCCCCCCCAACAGCACCTCCTCCAAAAAAGAGGAGGACGGTGCCACCGGAAAGTTTGGGGAAGACCTTTCTTGCGAAATTCTGCACCTGCATCTACCTGATGCCCTCCTCACGCTGGTCCATACTTCACCCCCAACTCCTGCAAGCTTGCGAACCACACTCCAAAAACAGATCCTTCATCACTTTCATCCCTACTCCTCCCATCCCTGGAACCTCGCATCCATCTTCCCTGTTTCCCTCTTATCGGCATCACCTTCGAGCTTAGCCTCAACTTTAAGTGCTGTCGGAATTGCCCCCAAATCTTCAGCGTGGCTACCACCACAGGGCTACCCGAGTACTTCCCCAGGGCGAAGGGTAACGGTGCCGTTGCCAGCGCCCGCATCCCCGACCCTTAACAAGAACCTGCCTCCATCCGAACCTACAAAGCTTCCATCTCTATATTCCAGCCCCGCACCTTCTCCGCATTCACCACCCAGTAATAGTATAACAAGTTCGGTAGGGTCAAACCCCCCCCCCGACTGCTGCCTCCTTTGGAGCACCACATTCCTTATCCGCTTTACCTTCCCTGCCCACACAAATGACGGGGCCAGCCTGACCGCCCTTCAAAAGAACAACTTTGGCAAAAGGCCTGGCAGATACTGGAACAGAAACCAGAACTTTGGCAGAATGTTAATTTCTACTGCTTGCACCCGGCCTGCCAGCAATAAGGGGAGACCATCGCATCGCCCCAAGTCCTCCTTCACCCTCCCCACCTGGCTTGTGAAATTAACCTTACAAAGTCGCACCCAGTCCCGCGCCACCTGCACTTAATGATCTGTTGAGCAGCTCGCAGAAAAATACTTTTCACTGTACCTCAGTACACGTGACAATAAACAAAATCCAATCCAATCCAATTTAGTACATGAAAAGAAAACAAAAAGAAAATACATAATAGGGCAACACAAGGTACGCAATGTAAATACATAGACACCAGCATCAGGTGAAGCACACAGGAGTGTAGTGTTAATCAGGTCAGTCCATAAGAAGACTGATGAGGTGCTGTTCCTCCAGTTTGCGCTGGGCTTCACTGGAACATTGCAGCAGGCCAAGGACGGACATGCAGATGTGAGAGCAGGACGGTGAGTTGAAATGGCAGTGACAGGAAGGTTTGCAGACGGACCGAAGGTGTTTTGCAAAGCGGTCACCCAGTCTGCGTTTAGTCTCCAATATAGAGTAGACCGCATTGGGATGGCGAATGTAATAGACCTGATTGAAGGAGGTGCATGTGAATCACTGCCTCACTTGAAGAGAGTGTTAAGGCCCTTGGATGTTGAGCAGAGAGGTGGTAAAGGGGCAGGTGTTACATCTTTTGCGATTGCATGGGAAGGTGCCGTGGGAAGAGGGTGAGGTGTTGGGGGTGGTGGAGGAGTGGACCAGGGTATTCCGGAGGTAACAGTCCCTGTGAAATGCTGATGGGGGAGTGAGGGGAAGATGTGTTTCTTCAAGGGAGGGAAGAGGTGGAAGATGATCCTTTGAATGCGGTGGCTGGTGGACTGTACAGTGAGTACAAGGTGGACCCATCCTAGTACTGGAGGGGATGAGAGCAGAGGCTCGGAAGATGGGTCGGACACGGTTGAGAGCCCTGTCCACCACAGTGGGTGGGAAACCACGATTAAGGAAGAATGAAGCCATGTCAGCAGCACCGTTTTGGAAAGTGGCATCAACGGAACCGAAGCGACGGAGGCAAAGGAACTGGGAGAATGGGATGGAGTCCTTACAGGATGTGGGGTGTGAAGAACTGTAGTCAAGGGAGCTGTGGGAGTCGTGAGTTTTTCATGGACAGTCTATCCCCAGAAATGGAGATATAGAAGTCAGGGAAGGGAAGTGTTAGAGATGGAGAAGGTAGAGGGGTGGCGATTGGAAGCGATACCTCTAAAAAAGGTATTGAGCGTGGCACGGTGGTGCAGTGGTTAGCACTGCTGCCTCATGGCACCGAGGACCTGGGTTCGATCTTGGCCCCGGGTCACTGTCTGTGGGCAGTTTGTACATTCTCCCCGTGTCTGTGTGGGTCTCGCCCCCACAATCCATGTGCAGGTAGGTGGATTGGCCACGCTAAATTTGCCCTTTAATTGGAAAAAAAAGAATTGGGCGCTTTAGATTTATTTTTAAAAATCAAGGTGTTGGTTCCCCGCCTTCATTGAGTTCAACCAAACACTTCTCAATTTCAGATGTATCCTCATATTCTCACTCTGATTGGGACTTCCGGTTATGGCGGGTGGGAGGCAGCCGTGCGTTGGAGGGCTCCCGTTCGGGAATGGCATTGTCGGGGGTTAACGCCCGGTCCTAGGGCCAGCGAAGGCAGTAAAAGTCGGGAGACAGCACAGAGGAGAGGAATGTCGAAGACCAGCAAAAAATCGGCTGTGAAAAAAGCAGCTGAAAGTCCGTCGGGGAGTGGAACGGTCACCGCGGGGTCAGTAAATAAAATGGAGGCTGGAGCACCAGGGGAGGCCGCATTGCTTACGGCTGAAGAAATAACTAAGGTGATGGCTGCGGAATTCGAAAGGCAGTTTGCAAAATGCATGGAGACGGTGAGGAAGGCAATGAGGGAGGTTTTGAGTGCGCTGGTGGAGGAGGCGATTTCCCCGGTGATGATGGCGGTGGGAGCGCAGTGGCGGAGGTGCGAGAGCAAGGGGAGGCGCTGAAGGAAGTGGCGGAGATGTTATTGCAGCACGGTGATCAATTTGCCTCGATGGGGAAGGAGATGCGGAAGGTGGTGGACATTAACAAGGATCTGCGAGGAAAAATGGAAGACTTGGAAAACAGATCCAGATGACAGAATTTGAGGATTGTGGGGCTGCCCGAAGGAGTTGAAGGACCGAAGCCGACTGAGTATTTTGCCGCGATGCTGGCAAAACTATTGGGGGAGGGGGAGGATCCCTCCCGATATGAACTGGATCGGGCTCATCGGTCGTGGAGGCCTGTACCAAAGGCGAGTGAGCCGCCAAGGGCAGTGACTCTGAGCTTCCGTAGGTACAGTGTGAAGGAGAAGGTCCTGAGCTGGGCCAAGCAGAAGCGGGTGGTGCAGTGGGCTGGAGCTGGTATACGTGTATACCAGGACTTTACGGTGGAGCTGGCAAGGAGGCGGGCTGCCTTCAACCGGGTGAAGAGGGCACTGTACATTAGCAAGGTGCAGTGCGGCATTGTATATCCAGCGAAGCGGAGGGTGACTTATAAGCTCAGGGACTTTTATTTTGGAACGGCGGAAGCAGCGGAGGAGTTTGCGAAGGCAGAAGGACTGTGGCAGAACTGACAAATTGAGAAATGGCCATGTGCCGATGTAACCTCATGACTGTATTTTCTTCTTTTTTGTTTCACTGCGTGCGGGTGTATGGGCTAAAGGAGCCAATGTTGTATATATGTGGACAAGGGAAGGGATGGGACTTTCACTCGAAATGAGGGCTCTTTGGGGTGTAGGTGGATATGCGGGGTGTGTGTGCTAAAAGGGGATCTCTGGGCTTTCCTAGGGCCGGGAAAGGGACCCGGGCGGGGGCCTCCACGCTAGCCGGTTTAAGCCAGCCAGTGAACGGGAGTGAGGTGGGGGGAGGGGCTGCAGCCATCGGAGCCTGACAGAACAGGGTCCGAGTGGTCTAGCCGGGGTGGAAAGTTGGGGGGAAGGAACCGAGGTTGGGAGGAGGAGTTTTACAAGAGGCAGTGGACGGGAGGAGCTGGAGACTTGAGGGTGGGAGGCGGGGGTGGTGTACAACTCTTGGGTATCATGTACGGTGCTCTTTCAGAGGCTGGATGGCATTGAGTGTAGGGGGGGAGGGGGAGTGGACTCTATAGGTCAATGGTGACCATGGGCGGTCCTGGACTCCTTTTTCTTTTTCTCCTTTGTTTTTTGTTTCCACCGTGGGAGGGTTTGGTTTATTGGATGCATATATTGACAGGTGGGGTTGTTTGGGGTGGTGGGAGGATGGGATAGTTGGTATTGTTAAGGGGATTGATTTTGCATTTGTTACCATTTACTGTTTGTGGGTGGGGTGTAAGTTTTTGAAGGAAAATGTGAAAATGTAGAATAAAAAAATATTCTCACTCTGATTGCAAATTTTATTTTCTACTTCTATAAAGTTTCAAGAAATGAACCGTTGTGGTCATCCCAAACACACATTATACATTTAGTGTTGCAAATATTGCTGCTTTACATAAACCTCACTCAGGATGTTAACCAGCCAATGATTCATCAGATTGGACTGCAGTTCATCATCCCATTCACAATCACAACCTCTGAAACCATAAAGATGCCATCTTGTTTCTGGGTATTATGGGTCCGGGTTTACATAACCCCAAAGTGTTTCATGGCGTTCAACCAACCCACAACTTTTAATAGATTGTGGTGTGGGAAGCACACGGCGTACTCTCCAGGTGTGATACAGCAGAAATGGACAAGTGGTTTTCAAAACAAAACAATGTTTATTCTATGAACTCAAGTTAACCCTTTTAAAACAAACATTGAATATCTTAACACCCATTACTTCAAAGATAACCCCAAAAGACTACAACACTAAATAATCCTTCAAACTGTTCCTTTATACATCCAAAAGACTTAAAACCTTCAAAAATAGGAGCACATTAGGTTACATTCAATATATTTATAGTCTTTGGATTGCAGAAATCAACAGACCAGCTCTGTGTTTCTTCATGCAACTCACAGCAAAACACACAGACACTCCCAGCTGCGTTCTCAAACTGAAACTCAAAAAAGCCGAAGTGAGCTCAGCTCCCCCCACCCTCTGACATCACTTCAGTAATATGATCAGCTCCGTTTCTTAAAGGTACATTGCTTAAACATCAATTTCTTAAAGGTACTGTCTGTCACATGACACTGGGTAACATTGTTTTTTTTTAAATTTTATAAACAGACTTTATTAAAACAAAAGAAAATAAACTTTTACAACTTTAACATTGTTGATATGGGGTTGGTTTAGCACAGTGGGCTAAACAGCTGGCTTGTGATGCAGAACAAGGCCAGCAGCGCGGGTTCAATTCCCGTACCGGCCTCCCCGAACAGGCGCCGGAATGTGGCAACTAGGCTTTTCACAGTAATTTAATTGAAGCCGACTTGTGACAATAAGCGATTATTATTATTATTATTATTATTATTATTATTATTATTATTATTATTATTATTATTATTATTATTAGTTTTAATTCCCATTCTCATAAAATTATAGGGGCATTATTGTACTTGAGGTGTCAGAAAAGACATTTACTTTTCGCAGTAGACAATCATTGTTCTCAGGAGGAGATGTGTTTCTGTTTTAACAAACTAGATTCCTTTTGTTACAAGGACTGACACTGGCACAATTGACCTGTGCAGTGGTTTGTATTTGGCTACAGCACTGAGGGGATTTTAGTGCATTACTGACAGGGCACGCACACTGCAGCCTCTCCCCCCACACGCCGAAGTGAAGGAGACATAGGGAGAAATAGAGAGAGCTCAGAAAGACAGCTAGAGTTGAGGAGAGAGCAACGCAGGGGTTGGAGAGGAGTGAGGGAGAAAGAGACGGAGAGAGAGAGAGAGGAGTAGGAGAGGAGTGGGGGAGAAAGATAGAGAGAGAGAGAGAGAGAGAGGGGTAGGAGAGGATTGAGGGAGAAAGACAGACTGAGAGAGAGAAAGATGTAGCAGAGGAGTGAGGGAGAAAGATAGACAGAGAGAGAGAAAGATAGACGGAGAGAGAGAAAGATAGACGGAGAGAGAGAGGAGGGGTAGGAGAGGAGTGGGAGAAAGATAGAGAGAGAGAGAGAGGTAGAGGGAACAAAAAAAAAGTCGGACATCTCCACAAGGGTACGATGAGAAATCTGTAAGGACTTTTGGAAAGACAGCTGGATTCCTCCATTATCAGATTCTAAGGAAAAGAGTTATTGTTTAAAAACATTTGAGTGACCCTTGAGAATATCCCAATAGCAGGCAAAGGTTACTTTGGCTGGCTTTATATCTTCCTGTCTCCCGTCGTCAACCAATAAACCAGCTGCTGCTCACAGAGACACAGTGACCTCAAATCAATATTTCATTCATCAATTTAAATAATCACGTTCAAACCTTAACTTCAAATAAGCAGTGTGTTTTAAAGTTTACCGTGAGAATGAAATCTTTCCATACATTGGATTGAAATAGATTTGAAAATCTGAATGCAAAGAAGTAAATTAGAAAGTTATTTCCTTGTTTGCAAGTTGTTAGTCTGTTCAGCACAGACCATGGGTGATGCCAGCCAATCAAAAATGCTGCTTTGGCATTATCACCAATCAGAAACACCCGCTTGATTTTGTATTCATTTTTAAAATTTCACTGGGGATTGGGGGGCAGGCTGAAGGTTCACCAAGAGCAAACGCCCTTGCCCTGTTTATGGGGGGGGTCACTGGGAGCTATCACTGTTTACAGGGGATTGTTTGGGAGCGTGCTGGTATTTACAGACGAGACCCCTGGGGGGGTCGCCGCGGTTTCCAGGGGTGTTGTCGGGGAGTGCACCGCTTTTTCCAAGAAGGTCGCTGGGAGGGGGGGGCTGCTATTTCTTAAGGGAGTTGCTGGGCAGCGGGCCATTATTTCGGGGGGGGGGGGGCTCGCGGGCAGCTCGCCAGCATGTACTGTGTGGGGGGGGTGGGGGGTCACTGGGGAAGGCATCGGCTTATGTCGGGGGGGTGCAGCGCTATTTCCGAGGGGATTGCCTGGCATCGCGCAGGCATGTACCGGGAAGTGGGGGGGGGGGGGGGGGGGGGCACTGGGCAGCCCGCCAGTATTTTACTGAGTATGAGATCAAGGAGCCCTGGCACAATTGTGATCAAGAGGAATCAGCGGAAAACTCTCCGCTGGTTGGAGTCATACCCGGCACAAAATAAGATGGTATTTGGTGGTTGGAAGTCAATCGTCTCAGCTCCAGGACATCACTGCAGGAGTTCCTCAGGGGAGTGGCCTAGGCCCAACCATCTTCAGCTGCTTCATCAATGATCTCCCTTCCATCATAAGGTCAGAAGTGGGGATGTTCGCTGATGATTGCACAAAGGTTCAGCACCATTCACAAATCGTTAGACACTCAAGCAGTCCTTGTCCAAATGCAGCAAGACCTGGACAATATCCAGGCTTGGGTTGACAAGTGACAAGTAATATTTGTGCCACACAAGTGCCAGGCAAGAGAGGATCAGACCATCACCCCTTGACATTCAATGGCATTACCATCGCTGAAACCCTCACTATCAACATCCTGGGGGTTACCATTGATCAGAAACTGAACTGGGCTAGCCACATTAATACTGTGGTTCCCATGAATGCCTCCACCTCGTGCGCGAGGTTGGGGCTGATACAGCTGAAGGTGGTAAACAGCTCACGAGGGCGAGGATGAGCCGATTCTTTGAAGGAGTTGAAGAATTGCTTCGCAGCTCCAGGGTCCCAGGTTCGATTCCGGCTTGGGTCACTGTCTGTGCAGAGTCTGCACACCCTCCCCGTGTCTGCGTGGGTTTCCTCCGGGTGCTCCGGTTTCCTCACACAGTCCAAAGATGTGCAGGTTAGGTGGATTGGCCATGATAAATTGCCCTTAGTGTCCAAAATTGCTCTTAGTGTTGGGTGGACTTTGGGTAGGGTGCTCTTTCCAAGAGCCGGTGCAGACTCAATGGGCCGAATGGCTTCCTTCTGCACTGTAAATTCAATGATAATCTATGATTAATCTGGGACAAAGGTTTATGTTAACATGCGGGCTAATGTTTGGGGTTTGGTTGAGGATGGGATTGTTGTTATTGATATGGAGATTGACATATTTGTTAATGATTATTGTTTATTGTTGGTGGGTGTAAATTTGGGACAAAATGTGAAAAAGGAGAATAAAATTTTTTTTAAAAAAAATAAAATACTGTGGTTCCCAGAGAAGCTCAGAAGCTGGGAATTCTGTGACGAGCAGCCCATCTCCAGACTCCCCAAAGCCTGTCCACCATCTCCAAGCCACAAGCCAGGGGTGTAATAGAATATTCTCCACTTGCCTGGATGAGTGCAGCTTCAACAACACTCAAGAAGCTCAACACCATCCAGGACAAAGCAGCCCGCTTGATTGGCACCCCATCCACAAACAATCACTCCTTCCACCACTGACGAACAGTGGCAGCCGTGTGTACCATCTACAAAATGCACTGCAAGAACTCACTAAGGATCCTCAGACAGCACCTTGCAAACCCACGACCACTACCTTCTAGAAGGACAAGGTCAGCAGATGCTTGGGAACCCCAAAACCTGGAGGTTTCCCTCCAGGCCACAGACCACCCTGACTTGGAAATATATCGCCGTTCCTTCACTGTCGCTGGGGTAAAATGATGGAATCCCCTCTCTAACAGCACTGCAGGTGTACCTACATCTCATGGACTGCAGCGGTTCAAGAAGCAACTCATCACCACCTTTTCAAGGGCAACTAGGGATGGGCAATAAATGCTGGCCTCACCAGCGGTGCCCTCATCCAGTAATAAATGAATAAAGAAAAGAAACTGAACTGGACTAGCCATATAATTACTGTGGCTACAAGAACAGGTCAAAGGCTCGGAATCCTGCGGTGACTAACCACTCCTGACCCCCCAAAGACTGTCCACCATCTACATGGCACAGGAGTGTAATGGAATACTCCACACTTGCCTGGATGAGTGCAGCCCCAACAACACTCAAGAAGCTCAACACCATCCAGGACAAAGCAGCTCAATTGATTGCTCCCCCTTCCACAAACATTCAAACCCTCCACCACCGTCGCACAGTAGCAGCCGTGTGTACCACGATACACTGCAGTAACTCACCTTCCAAATCCACTACTATTAACATCTAAAAAAACAGGGCAGAAAACACATGGGAACACCACGACCTGGAAGTTCCCCTCCAAGTCACTCACCATCCTGACTTGGAAACATGCTCACTGTCACTATGTCACAATCCTGAAACACCATCCCTAATGGCACTTGGGAGTGGCTACACCTCAGGAACTGTAGCAGTTTAATAAGGCAACTCACAACCACATTCCCTGGGCCACTTAGGGTTGGCCAATAAATGTTCACCTGGCGAGTGATGCCCTGATCAATTAAATATTTAATTGAAAAAAAAATACGGGTAACCAAGAAGTGTGTCAGTATTTTCAGGGGGACCCCAGGGAGTGTGTCAGTATTTACAGGGGGTCCCCGGGGAGTGTGTCAGTATTTACAGGGGGTCCCCAGGAAGTATGTCAGTATTTACAGGGGGTCACCATGGAGTATGTCAGTATTTACAGGGGGTCCTGGGGGAGTATGTCAGTATTTACAGGGGGTCCCCGGGGAGTGTGTCAGTATTTACAGGGGGTCCCCAGGAAGTATGTCAGTATTTACAGGGGGTCACCATGGAGTATGTCAGTATTTACAGGGGGTCCCCGGGGAGTGTGTCAGTATTTACAGGGGGTCCTGGGGGAGTGTGTCAGTATTTACAGGGGGTCTCAGGGGAGTGTGTCATTATTTACAGGGGGGGTCACCATGGAGTATGTCAGTATTTACAGGGGGTCCCCGGGGAGTGTGTCAGTATTTACAGGGGGTGACAGGGGGAGTGTGTCAGTATTGACAGGGGTCCCCGGGGAGTGTCAGTATTTACAGGGGGTGACAGGGGGAGTGTGTCAGTATTTACAGGGGAGGGTCCTGGGGAGTGTGTCAGGATTTACAGGGGGGGTTCTCGGGCAGTATGTCAGTATTTACAGTGGGCTCCCGGGGAGTGTGCCAGTATTTACAGGGGATCCTCGGGGAGTGTGCCAATATTTACAAGGGTCCCCAGGTAGTCTGTCAGTATTTACAGGGGGTCCCCGGCGAGTGTGTCATTATTTAGAGGGGGACCCCGGGGAGTGTGTCATTATTTACAGGGGGTCCCCAGGTAGTGTGTCAGTATTTACAGGGGGTCCCCGGGGAGTGTGTCAGGATCTACAGGGGGTCCCCGGGGAGTGTGTCAGTATTAACAGGTGATCCCCGGGGAGTGTGTCAGTATTTACAAGGGGTCCTCGGTGAGTGTGTCAGTATTTACAGGGGGTCCTGGGGGAGTGTGTCAGTATTTACAGGGGGTCTCAGGGGAGTGTGTCATTATTTACAGGGGGGGTCACCATGGAGTATGTCAGTATTTACAGGGGGTCCCCGGGGAGTGTGTCAGTATTTACAGGGGGTGACAGGGGGAGTGTGTCAGTATTGACAGGGGTCCCCGGGGAGTGTGTCAGTATTTACAAGGGGTCCTCGGTGAGTGTGTCAGTATTTACAGAGGGTCCCTGGGGAGTGTGTCTGTATTTACAGAGGGCCCCTGGGGAGTGTGTCAGTATTTACAGGGGGACCCCGGGGAGTGTGTCAGTATTTACAGGGGGACCCCGGGGAGTGTGTCATTATTTACAGGGGGTCCCCAGGTAGTGTGTCAGTATTTACAGGGGGTCCCCGGGGAGTGTGTCAGGATCTACAGGGGGTTCCCGGGGAGTGTGTGAGTATTAACAGGTGATCCCCGGGGAGTGTGTCAGTATTTACAAGGGGTCCTCGGTGAGTGTGTCAGTATTTACAGGGGGGGCCTGGGGAAGTGTGTCAGTATTTACAGAGGGTCCCTGGGGAGTGTGTCTGTATTTACAGAGGGCCCCTGGGGAGTGTGTCAGTATTTACAGGGGGACCCCGGGGAGTGTGTCAGTATTTACAGGGGGACCCCGGGGAGTGTGTCATTATTTACAGGGGGTCCCCAGGTAGTGTGTCAGTATTTACAGGGGGTCCCCGGGGAGTGTGTCAGGATCTACAGGGGGTTCCCGGGGAGTGTGTGAGTATTAACAGGTGATCCCCGGGGAGTGTGTCAGTATTTACAAGGGGTCCTCGGTGAGTGTGTCAGTATTTACAGAGGGTCCCTGGGGAGTGTGTCTGTATTTACAGAGTGCCCCTGGGGAGTGTGTCAGTATTTACAGGGGGTCCTGGGGGAGTGTGTCAGTATTTACAGGGGGGTCCTGGGGGAGTGTGTCAGTATTTACAGGGGGGTCCTGGGGGAGTGTGTCAGTATATACAGGGGGGGCCTGGGGAAGTGTGTCAGTATTTACAGAGGGTCCCTGGGGAGTGTGTCTGTATTTACAGGGGGGTCCTGGGGGAGTGTGTCAGTATTTACAGGGGGGTCCTGGGGGAGTGTGTCAGTATTTACAGGGGGCCCCTGGGGAGTGTGTCAGTATTTACAGGGGGTCCTCGGTGAGTGTGTCAGTATTTACAGGGGGGTCCCTGGGGGAGTGTGTCAGTATTTACAGGGGGGTCCTGGGGAGTGTGTCAGTATTTACAGGGGGGCCCTGGGGAGTGTGTCAGTATTTACAGGGGGGTCCTGGGGGAGTGTGTCTGTATTTACAGAGGGGCCCCTGGGGAGTGTGTCAGTATTTACAGGGGGGTCCTGGGGGAGTGTGTCAGTATTTACAGGGGGGGCCTGGGGAAGTGTGTCAGTATTTACAGAGGGTCCCTGGGGAGTGTGTCTGTATTTACAGAGGGCCCCTGGGGAGTGTGTCAGTATTTACAGGGGGGTCCTGGGGGAGTGTGTCAGTATTTACAGGGGGGTCCTGGGGGAGTGTGTCAGTATTTACAGGGGGTCCTCGGTGAGTGTGTCAGTATTTACAGATGGGTCCCTGGTCGAGTGTGTCTGTATTTACAGAGGGCCCCTGGGGAGTGTGTCAGTATTTACAGGGGGGTCCTGGGGAGTGTGTCTGTATTTACAGGGGGGTCCTGGGGGAGTGTGTCAGTTTACAGGGGGGTCCTGGGGGAGTGTGTCAGTATTTACAGGGGGGTCCTGGGGGAGTGTGTCAGTATTTACAGGGGGGGGGCCTGGGGAAGTGTGTCAGTATTTACAGAGGGACCCTGGGGAGTGTGTCTGTATTTACAGAGGAACCCTGGGGAGTGTGTCTGTATTTACAGGGGGGTCCTGGGGGAGTGTGTCTGTATTTACAGAGGGCCCCTGGGGAGTGTGTCAGTATTTACAGAGGGCCCCTGGGGAGTGTGTCAGTATTTACAGGGGGGTCCTGGGGGAGTGTGTCAGTATTTACAGGGGGTCCTCGGTGAGTGTGTCAGTATTTACAGTGGGGTCCCTGGGGGAGTGTGTCTGTATTTACAGGGGGGTCCTGGGGGAGTGTGTCAGTATTTACAGGGGGGCCCCTGGGGAGTGTGTCAGTATTTACAGGGGGGTCCTGGGGGAGTGTGTCAGTATTTACAGGGGGGTCCTGGGGGAGTGTGTCAGTATTTACAGGGGGGTCCCTGGGGGAGTGCGTCAGTATTTACAGGGGGGTCCTGGGGGAGTGTGTCAGTATTTACAGGGGGGTCCTGGGGGAGTGTGTCAGTATTTACAGGGGGGTCCTGGGGGAGTGTGTCAGTATTTACAGGGGGGCCCCTGGGGGAGTGCGTCAGTATTTACAGGGGGGTCCTGGGGGAGTGTGTCAGTATTTACAGGGGGGTCCTGGGGGAGTGTGTCAGTATTTACAGGAGGGTCCTGGGGGAGTGTGTCAGTATTTACAGGGGGGTCCCTGGGGGAGTGTGTCAGTATTTACAGGGGGGTCCCTGGGGGAGTGTGTCAGTATTTACAGGGGGGTCCCTGGGGGAGTGTGTCAGTATTTACAGGTGGGTCGACGGTTCCATGCCAGGAACACTCTGATTTGAAACTTCCTGGATGTCTGAACCAGGTCAGTTTCCTTTTCATTAACAGAATATTCTTCCTGATTTCCAAAGCACCGATACTGATATTCCAGTCTGCTTGGGCGGCCAGGCAGCTGAGTTTTGCTCTGGCTATGTTACCGCACGGAGGGTGTTGTGAGAGGCGAAGTTCTCACTCTGCAAACTCCTCCCACTCCAACACTTTATATCAGTGTGCAATTTGGGAAGTGGGGCAAGGTCTGAGTCGGCCGCGTCCCGGACACCACAAAACTGCCAGAATGCTGGAGGAATTTGCGCCGTTGGCATTGGTCACGATATTGGCTGCTTTACAACAAGGTAGGGTCGGCAGTAGCTGAGCCACGCTGCTTATTACCGGCTGTAAATAATGTCATTTCCAAGTGTAGCTTTTTAAACCGATTTCCAGCGCCTGGCTTTATATTTGTTGCTTGTTGGAGGGATCCATTTAAACGCATTCCCACTTTATTGTTACTGTATCCATTTACCCGTTCCCACTTTATTGTTACTGTATCCATTTACCCATTCCCTCTTTATTGTCACTGTGTCGCTGCTACACTGGGATCATTGGGCAGCGAGTCAGGTGGCTGTTCCCCTGTTTCTGGAGGAGTAATTCTTCAGACAGGGGCTGCACAGTTGATGGTCCAATTGTCTTTTTGTTGAACAGTGACTTATATTTATAATAACAACTCCTTCCATGTAGACAAACGTCCCCAGGAGCTTCACAGACGAATTGTAAAACAAAGTAGGAGATATTTGGTCAAGTGAACCAAAAACGTGGTCAAAGTAGGTTTCAAGCAGTGTCTTAAGGACGGAGATGGAGAAGTGCAGGGAGGGAATTCTCGGGCACCTGAAGATTCAAGCACCATTTACTCATGGGATGTCGGTGTCACTGGCTAGGCCCGCGTTTATTGCACTTGGGAAGGTGTAGGTAGTGTAGGTACACCCACCGTGCTGTTAGGGAGGGCGGCTATAAAGATCCACAAAGATATTTTGAGGATCGGGGCGTTCTCACGAGTCCGTGACCAAATTGGCTGATGTGTTTCAGACTGAGATTACATTTAAAAAGTACTTCATTTGCTGGAATGTTCTGATTTGGGCTGTACAAATGTACATGTTGCTTTCAGCAATACAGACAGCGTTTTGGCTTGCATCAGTGTGCAAAGTGAGACTTGCGCCTGGCGCAGTGGCAGCATCTTTGAGGAGGAAGGGCTGTGCTCTCTCAATGTTAGCTGATTATTTATCCTGTAATCCAAGCCGGGAAAGTAACCATGGACAAACACATCAAATTGGGTACACTGTTCCACCCTGCACCCACTCGGTATTAAAATATTTCATCCCATCCTTAAAGCTACAAAGCCAATGTGCAGAGTGCATAAGGCAAACCCTTAATCCATCTCATTGCCTGCTCCAAAAATCAGCTCCAATTCGTGGTCTCCACAAGAGAGACATATAAGATCCTAGCTGACCAGAAAAATCATTGCACCTCACCTCGGCCTTGATCTTAGCCGAAAGGCCAGGAAGAGATAACCCACTTGTTTTCGAGCTTTCCATTGACATGCACACATTTCCTTCTGTTGTGGCAGTGTTGATCTTGTATTTACACAGTGTCTGTATTGCAGCGAAATGGCCCAAGGTAGGAGTAGCGACTCTGTGCTGTCCATTGCTAGAGGTAGCCCATCAGTAACTTGCATCAGTTTGTTTCTTAACTGGAGCTCAGATGAAGAGGTTTTACTCACAAGGCGGTTTAGCACTGCTGCCTCACGCAGCGCCACCGAGTGTTTTGGAGGGTCGGTGCAGACTCGATGGGCTGAATAGCCTCAATCTGCACTACAGGAATTCTATGTAGGAACCATTCCTGAACTGTGGCATTCTGTCCCAGTTTGTAGAAAAACAACTGGGCCTGCTATATCTAGATTTTAAATGTTATATTGGAAACAATACCAACAACAATAGAACCCTTTACCAGAACACAATTTAAATTCGCTTTACACAGATACACTTCCCATCAAATAAATATTCTTTTTTTAAAAAACATTTAAAAAAAAGTTTTTCCAATTAAGGGCCAATCCACCTACCCTGCACATCTTTGGTTGTGGGGGTGATACACGCAGACACAGGGAGAATGTGCAAACTCCACATGGACAGTGACCCGGGGCCGGGATCGAACCCGGGTCCTCAGTGCCACAGTCCCAGTGCCAACCACTGCGTCACCATGCCACCTCTCAAATAAATATTCTATATGAGCTGGATAGGAGCTTTCAGAAACATAGGAATGGAGCATTCAGACCTTCAATCCCACTCTGCCTTTGAGTAAGATTATGGCTGATCTAATCATGGTCTGGCAACAAAAATAATCTTGGTCTAAATTTGTTTTTTTAGGAGCCTTAAAGGGGTTTGAGAGGCAGTGAAATTCCAGATCTTAGGGGAAAAACAACAACAGGTAAAGGCACGTCTGCCAATATGAAATGAAATGAAAATCGCTTATTGTCACAAGTAGGCTTCAAATGAAGTTACTGTGAAAAGCCCCGAAACGCCACATTCCGGCGCCTGTTTGGGGAGGCTGGTACGGGAATTGAACCGTGCTGCTGGCCTGCCTTGGTCTGCTTTCAAAGCCAGCTCTTTAGCCCTGTGCTAAACCAGCAATAGTGAAGCGATTGAAATCAGGGCTGCACAGGATGCAGACTTGGAGGAGCTCAGAGATCTGGATGGCAATGAGGCTGGAGGAAATTGCACAGAGATAGGGAGGGGCGAGGCCACCGAGGGTTTGGGCTGCACAGTGGTTAGCACTGCCGCTTCACAGCGCTAGGGTCCCAGGTTCGATTCTCGGCTTGGATCTCTGTCTATGCAGAATCTGCACGTTCTCAGTTTGAAACTGGGCAGAAACATTAGCAAAATGTCTCTACATCGCTTACAAAATTCCCATTTGCTGTGGAATGCAGTGTGGCAGGCGAGAGTTGGAGAGGAAGTTCTTGTAATTCTTGTTTTTAAAAAACGCTGGGCTGAATTCAGGATAAGACTGAACTTTTGCACTGGGACTGCGGCGCTGAGGTCCCGGGTTTGAATCCCGGCCCTGGGTCACTGTCCGGGTGGAGTTTGCCCATTCTCCCTGTGTCTGCGTGGGTTTCACTCCCACAACCCAAAGATGCGTAGGTTAGGTGGATTGGCCACGCTAAATTGCCCCTTAATTAGGAAAAAAAAATAATTGGGTACTCTAAATTTATAAAAAAAGAAAAAAAAGACTGAAGTTTTGGGTCAGGATGCATGGTTGGTAATTAACCTCGTGCAGAATGTAAGGTCAGCCCTTGTTAACTAAGCAGAGAATGCATTTTTAATGTGTGTTTAATTCAATGTGCAACAGACTGTTGAGGAATCGCGGTCAAACTTTAGTGTCTGGGTTGCCTGCGCAGCAAACCTTATCTTAATTGCACATTCCTTTTTTAAATGAGTGGAAAGCACTCTGCTTGATATGTGTTGAAGTTGACAGCCTATTCTGCTCCCAGCCAAGTAACTGGTGGAAGGTAGGCAGGATAGATTTACTTACACAGCTAAAGCAAGAACTTACATTTCTATAGCACCTTTCGCAATCTCAGGATGTTTGAAAGCATTTTACAGTCAATGAAATTGTTTTGAAATGTATTCACTGGAGTAGCATAAGACATTTGCACACAGCAAGATCCCACAAGCAGCAATATGATAATAGGGGAGGCAGTGGCGTAATGGCATTGCCACTGGACTAGTAATCCAGAGATCCAGGGTAATGCTTCGGGGTCCCGGGTTCGAATCCCTCCAGAGTAGATGGTGGAATTTGAATTCAGTAAAAAAAAATCTGGAATTAGAAATCTAAAGATGACCATAAAACCATTGGCAATTGTCGTAAAAATCCATCTGGTTCACTAATGTCCTTTAGGGAAGGAAATCTGTCGTCCTTACCTGGTCTGGCCTACATGTGACTCCAGATCCACAACAATGTGGTTGACTCTCAAATGCTCAGGGATGGGCAATTGATGCTGGCCCAACGAGCGATACCCCCATCCCATGGACGAATAAATTGATCAGATAATCTCTGTTTTTTGATGGAGGACACAAATGCAGGCCACTGGGATCAAGGACACGGGGGAGAACACATAAGACCATAAGACATAGGAGCAGAAGTTGGCCATTTGGCCCATCGTGTCTGCTCCGCCATTCAATGAGATCATGGCGTGATAAATCTCCTGCTGTCCTTCACAATTGTGTCCATGGGGACATCCACAGGGCTGTGCTCTAACATCACCTGCAACTGTACATTGCTCCCTCAGGCCTACACTGGGAGTGCTGCCCTCAACGCTTGGAGCAACATGTGAAACCGTGCCTTTCTGACTCCGAGGCGCTAGTGCTATCCACTCAACTATGGCGGAGTTTGAACATTTGGGAATATGATAAAGAAGTTTGCAGGAGATATAAAAAATTGTCTGTGTGGTTGATAGTGAGGACGAAAGCTGCAGACTGCAGGAAGATATCAGTGGGTTGGTTAAGTGGGCAGGAAAATGGAACTCAATCCGGATAAGTGTGAAATAACGTGGTTAGAGAGGGAAATCATAGAATTTACAGTGCAGAGGGAGGCCATTCGGCCCATCGAGTCTGCACCGGCTCTTTGAAAGAGCACCCTACCCAAGCCCACACCTCCACCCCATCCCCATAACCCCATAACCCCACCCAACAATAAGGGCAATTTATCATGGTCAATCCACCTAACTTGCACATCTTTGGACTGTGGGAGGAAACCGGAGCACCCGGAGGAAACCCACGCAGACACGGGGAGAACGTGCAGACTCCGCACAGACAGTGACCCAAGCCGGGAATCGAACCTGGGACCCTGGAGCTGTTAAGCAATTGTGCTAACCACTGTGCTACCGCGCTGCCCCAAATGAGGCAGGAGAGTGCACAATAAAAGGTAAGATATTGAGAAGTACCTGAAGTGCAAGTACTGAAGATGTGTACGGTGGCTGCAAAGACATTGGGTACCTTCATTGGCTGAGGCATTGAAACCTATGTGTAGAAAGATTAAATTTTCTACCCCAGAGAATGGCGTCTGCTCAGTCATTGAGTATATTCCAGATAAAATTACTTGGATGTGCGTTTGAAATGCTGTAACCAAGCGGGCTACAGACCAAGAGCTGGAGAGTCGGGTTAGTGTGGGAGCTCTTTTTCAGCAGACAGCTGAATGGCCTCTTTCTGTGCCATAAATGTGCTGTGTTTTTCTAGCTAGGAATTACTACTTGTGTGTATTTCCCATGTAATAATGCAATTTGTGAAGCGTTGAAACCTTTCACGGGTGTTCAGTGTGGGATCCTCCTGTGCCTGCTCTTGGTTGAACACATGAATAGCATGAACTATTTTAACAATACAAAACCTCACATCAGTTCCCATGGACTGTGCTGAATCCTCTGCACAATTTTTATGTGCAGCGATTTTGTTTTGAATTGCCGGGATTGGCTTAATTCTTGGAACCTGCATGGCCGATTTGGCTGCCTTCTAAGTGTTTTTGATCACATGAGATGATGTAATCCATGTGGACCCCCTTCGAGGCCTCTGTGTATTTTGCCTCCCAGCACATTTTCCTTTCCTTTCCAAATGTGTAACCAAATGGCCTTGTTGCTCTTCCTCCGCTGCCTGTTCACTACTCTGGGAGTATCCAGTATTATTACAAGATTACCTAAATAAATCACTCTTTTGCGCTGGTTTAATAATATTGCAATAGCTTGCTCACAAAATGCAATCGTTTGTTCATTCCTGGGCTGTTGCTGGCATCCTCTGCACGTGTCTGGTTGACCTGAAGAGCTGGAATGAGACGTCACCTTCAACCACTGCGTTTTTTGCGGTTTTTGAAGCACTCGGCCGTTTCAGAGGACTTTAGTGTGGGACAGGAGCCCTTCCCTCAAGAAACATCAGTGAACCAGTTGGCTTTGTAATGTGTCCCGGGTGGCTCAATGGGAATGCTCCCTCTCTTTTGCTCCTGTGTCTGAATGTGTGGGGTCAAGTCCCATTCCAGGGACAGAACCTCAGTGATGTCCAGTGCTGCACTGTTTTTTAAAAATTCTTTCATGGGATGTGGGCATTGCTGGAAAGACCAGCATTTGTTGATACATAGAACATAGAGAGCAGAAGGAGGCCATTCGGCCCATCAAGTCTGCACCGACCCACTTAAGCCCTCACTTCCACCCTATCCCCATAACCCAATAACCCTTCCTAACCTTTTTGGACTCTAAGGGCAATTTAGCACGGCCAATCCACCTAACCTGCACATCTTTGGACTGTGGGAGGAAACCGGAGCACCCGGAGGAAACCCACACACACACGGGGAGAACGTGCAGGCTCCACACAGTGACCCAGCGGGGAATCGAACCTGGGACCCTGGCGCTGTGAAGTCACAGTGCTATCCACTTGTGCTACCGTGCTGCCCCTACGATCATCTCTAGCTGCCCTTGAACCACCTCATTCTAGAGGGCAAGGACGGCAGCATGCATTAGTGAAGCAGATGTGTTTTTATAACAATCAATGATCACCATCACTGAGAATAACCTTTCTAACCCCAGATTATTAATTGAATTCAAATTCTAACAACTGCTAGTGTGGGATTTGGACCCGTGTCCCCAGCACACTAGTCTGGGTGTCTGGATTGCTGTTCCAGTGACAATACCTTTACGCCACCACCTCCTCAAGTCAGTGGTTAATATAAATTTAGAGTACCCAATTCTTCTGTTCCAATTAAGGGGCAATTTAGCGTGGCCAATCCACCTACCCTGCCCATCTTTGGGTTGTGGGGGTGAGACCCACGTAGACACGGGGAGAATGTGCAAACTCCACACGGACAGTGACCTGGGGCCGGGATCGAACTGGGGTCCTTGCGCCGTAGGCAGCAGTGCTAACCACTGAGCCGCCGTGCCGCCCTATGGTGCTTTTGTTTAATGAGACGTTAACAACGAATGCCTTGTCTGCTCACAGGTGGATGTAAAAGATTCAATGGAGCTATCTTCTACTTGAAACAGGGGTGTTCTCCCCAGTGCCCTGGTCAATGTTCATTCCTCAAATCAACATCTCTACAAACAGAATATCTGGTTGTTATCATCCTGCTGTTTGTGGGAGCTGCTGTGCACAAATCGGCTGCACTTTTCTTATATTACGACACCGATTAAAGCTCGAAAGTGGTTGTAAAACACTTTGGACTGTCCTACAGCCGCCAGAGGTGACAATCATACCAGCTTTGTTCTCTTCGGAATGCTAACATTGAATGCTAAATTGCCCCTTAATACAAATAACAATATGATTCTGGACCAATAACTTGGGTTTTCTGGATTATTGGTCCAGAATCATATTTTTATTTTTATTAAGGGGCAATTTAGCGTGGCCAATCCACCGAGCCTGCGCATCTTCTTGGGTTGTGGGGGTGAAACCCACGCAGACACGGGGAGAATGTGCAAACTCCACACGGACAGTGACCCAGGGCCGGGATTTGAACCCAGGCCCTCAGCTCCGTAGTCCCAGTGCTAACCACTGCGCACCGAGTTGCCCTGTCCAGAATCATAACCATGACGCAACCTTATGTGTGACAATAATTAATGTTAACGATTAAGACGTACATTTCCTTCCAATTAGTCAGGCCCAGGGTGTGACACTGCCGTCAGGAAACAGCCATTTTAAGTGCTGATATGTACAATTCTGCTGTTAACATCTCTGAAATGATAAGAGCTGATGTGGTCACACGTAGCTGTTGAGGAGGAGGAAGGAGATCAACTCGAGATTTCCTCGGCAGTGAGGGAATTAACTCTTAGTTGCTGATGTTTTTTAGGCAAACACCAATTAGGACACAGTGCGGTCCACACACACAGCAGTGAAATGGATCATTCATTAACTATAATTTTGTGATGTTTGTTGAATAAAATGCTCTTCTTGAATAAAATAAGGGCCCTTTCACATCCACCTGGACAGGCAGACAAGGCCCTTGGTTTAATGTTTCGTCCAAAAGCCAGACCTCGAACAGTCCAACATTCCTTCAATGAAGGTGTTGGCCTTGATTTTGTGCTCCATTCACCCTGGTGTAGGGTCTTAAGCGGCACCGCCTCCTGGTTCAGGCAACAATGCCAAGACCAGGATTTAAACTCTACACAAAGCTGACTTTGAATGATCCCGCACAGCAATTGGGGAGGGTGGGGTGGGAGGGGCCAGCTGCTGCTGTAACAGATGAGATGAACAAACCAGCTATGGACCCAGAAATTAAAGGATCTGTATCAGGGCTCTGAGGTAGAGTTGTATCAGAGCTCTGAGGTAGCGTTGTATCAGGGCTCTGAGGTAGCGTTGTATCAGGGCTCTGAGGTAGCGTTGTATCAGGGCTCTGAGGTAGCGTTGTATCAGGGCTCTGAGGTAGCGTTGTATCAGGGCTCTGAGTTAGCATTGTATCAGGGCTCTGAGGTAGCGTTGTATCAGGGCTCTGAGGTAGCGTTGTATCAGGGCTCTGAGGTAGCGTTGTATCAGGGCTCTGAGGTAGCGTTGTATCAGGGCTCTGAGGTAGCGTTGTATCAGGGCTCTGAGGTAGCGTTGTATCAGGGCTCTGAGGTAGCGTTGTATCAGGGCTCTGAGGTAGCGTTGTATCAGGGCTCTGAGGTAGCGTTGTATCAGGGCTCTGAGGTAGCGTTGTATCAGGGCTCTGAGGTAGCGTTATATCAGGGCTCTGAGGTAGCGTTGAATCAGGGCTCTGAGTTAGCATTGTATCAGGGCTCTGAGGTCGCATTATATCAGGGCTGAGGTAGCGTTGTATCAGGGCTCTGAGGTCGCGTTGTATCAGGGCTGAGGTAGCGTTGTATCAGGGCTCTGAGGTAGCGTTGTATCAGGGCTCTGAGGTAGCGTTGTATCAGGGCTCTGAGGTAGCGTTGTATCAGGGCTCTGAGGTAGCGTTGTATCAGGGCTCTGAGGTAGCGTTGTATCAGGGCTCTGAGGTAGCGTTGTATCAGGGCTCTGAGGTAGCGTTGTATCAGGGCTCTGAGGTAGCGTTGTATCAGGGCTCTGAGGTAGCGTTGTATCAGGGCTCTGAGGTAGCATTACCGACATGGGAAGGAGTGGAGTTTGAGATTTGGCAAGGAGGAGACGGCAGAGAATGCTGACTGACCCATCCGAAGGCTGATTCTGGAACTATACTGACCGATCCCAGAGCCTGAAGTCCAGTCAGAGAGTTTCCTGGGAGAGGAATGGAGGTCCAACCTCTGGAACCATATTTGGCCTTATTCAAAACTGTTCGGGAGAGGGGGGGCGCGTGACCCAGATCTGACTCTGGCTCGGCTAATGTTTCGCCACATTTTCCTCAAGAAAATTCGCAGTGAATTTCTAAACCAACCCAGCCAATAACGTTTGAAGCCAAAATATACATCTTTTGTCTGTTTGAGGGACGAGTGTATTTGCTGACAAAGCCATTGTTTATTGCCCCTCCATAATTGCCCTTGAGAAGGTGGTGGTCACCTTTAACTGGTGCCGTCGGCGTGGTGTAGGTACACCCATAGTGCAGTTAGGAAGAGTTCCAGCATTTTGACTGGGTGACAGTGAAGGAATGAGAATAGAGTTCCAGGTCAGGATCAGGATAATGTGTAACTTGGAGGGAAACTTGCAGGTGGAGGTGTTCCCTAGTGCGCACCGCACTTGTTCTTCTAGGTGGTAGCAGCCATGGGTTTGGGAGGTGCTGTTGAAGGATCCTTGGCGAGTTGCTGCATCTTGTAGCTGGTGCAGACTGCAGCACTGTGCGTTAGCGGTGGAGGGACTGAATGTTATTTTTAAAAAAAATTTAATTGAGTTTTTAACATTTTGTCCATAAGTCAAACAGCATAGATCAACAACTTCAACAAACCATCCCAACCAAAAACAAAAAAACCCCGCTGCAATTATAACTCCACCCTCCCCTCTCCCTCCGAAGTTAACAGTGACCAGATCCCTTAGCTGCAATGTAAACCGACACCATCTGCGATAGAACCCGTCAGTCGCTCAACTCATCGTGAACTTAACCTTGTCGCGATGCGGAAACCCCACTGGGCCACCCATCAGTGTTGTGGCACGATTCTCAGCAGGATCCACCGCACAGCCAGCAAGGAGGTGAAAGTGAACCCATCCACCATCACACCCGCCCTCCATTCTGGCTGCTCCGACACCCCGAATATTGCAGCTAATGGGCAGGGCTCCAAATCCACATTTAAAAGTGCCGATATGGTGTTTAAAAAAAAAAAGACCCCCAAAAACCCACCAACTTGGGGCAGGGCCAGAGCATGTGTGCATAGTTCACAGGCTTCCTCTAGCATTGATGTGCCATTAGTCCACTGCTAGATGATGAGAGCGAGGAAACATAGGCTTTATTACACAAGAACTTGCCTGCCTGAGATCGCTGTAACAACTGAGCGCCGCCCCCTGGCGGCGGGTCTGTGTACCGTCCGGGGGGGCGGAGCCACCAGGGTTCCAGTACACTACATGGAAAAGGGATCATATTACAGTACTCTACAACTTATTCTGGTGAATACTTTCACCACATTCACCCCCTGTTAAAAAAATGAAGTCCAGCGGGGGTGAAGTGCGGTCATCAAATGCTCAGTCTGTCTGGTGGCCGGACTGTTCTATTGGACCTCCTCAGCCCCGGTGGTGCGGCGGGTGCTGCCGATGTACTCGTTGACTCCAGGAGCGTGTCGTCTGGAGCTTCGGTCCGGCGTGTCGGCGACGGTTGAGGAGTGGGGGTAGGCAGGGGGAGGTGGATGATGGCAGGGGGGGTGGTGGATAGCGGTAAGAGGGAGGTGGATGGCGGCAGCGTAGGCTCGGGACAGTACAGGAGCCCCGGGGGGGCATAAAGGGTTGGGGGGGTGGCGGTAGGCGGGGGAGGGGGTGGGGTGGGGTGGAAGGGGGGTGCGTTGGCATGGGATCCAGCAGGGGCCAGGTCCCGGAGGGAGACCGTATCTTGCCGTCCGTCTTGGTGCGCGACGTAGGCGTATTGGGGGTTGGCGTGCAGCAGCTGGACCCTCTCGACCATGGGGTCAGTCTTATGGCTCCTCGTCTGCTTCCGGAGAAGGACAGGTCCCGGAGTTGTCAGCCAGGAGCGAGACCCCGGAGATGGACTTCCTAGGGAAGACAAACAAACGGTCGTGAGGGGTCTCGTTCATGGCTGTGCAGAGGAGCGATCTAATGGAGGACCTCCTGCCAGCAGGGAGTCGGGAGACTTCTAGACCGGAGGACAAGAAGGACGGCCTTCCATACCGTCGCGTTCTCCCTCTCCACCTGCCCGTTTCCCTGCGGGTTGTAGCTCGTAGACCTGCTCGAGGTGATGCCCTTACTGAACAGGTACTGACGCAGCTCATCGCACATGAACGAGGTGCCCCGGTAACTGTGGACGTATGCAGGGAAACCAAACAGGATGAAGATGCTGTGCAGTGCCTTTATAACGGTGGCCGAGGTCATGTCGGGACATGGGATAGCGAAGGGTAAGCGGGAGTACTCGTCAATGACGGTCAGGAAGTATATATTGCGGTTGATGGAGGGGAGGGGCCCTTTGAAGTCGATGCTGAGGCACTCAAAGGGCCGGGAGGCCTTTACCAGGTGGGCCTTGTCTGGCCGGTAGAAGTGCGGTTTGCACTCCGCGCAGACTTGGCAATCCTCGGTGGAGTAGGGCAGGTTGCAGGCTTTAATAAAGTGGATAACCCAGGTGACAGAGGTCATTGTGGATAGCCCGAAGTCGGTCATCCTGTGCGCTGGCGCATGTGCCGCTGGACAGGGCATCTGGGGGCTCGTTGAGCTCCCCAGTACGATCCTTAATATCATAAGTATAGGTGGAGAGTACGAATCTCCACCTCAAAATTTTGTCGTTTTTTATTTTGCCCCGTTGTGCGTTGTCGAACATGAAGCCTACCGACCGCTGGTCGGTGACGAGGGTGAACCTCCTACCGGCTAAGTAGTGCCGCACCGCTTCCACAATGGCTTGCGTTTCCTTCTCGACGGAGGAATGTCGAATCTCGGAGGGTTCTAGAAAAGAAGGCTACTGGCCTGCCCGCCTGGTTGAGGGTGGCGGCCAAGGCGACGTCTGACGCATCGCTCTCTACCTGGAAAGGGATGGACTCGTCCACCGCGTGCATCGCAGCTTTGGTAATATCGGCTGAAGGCCACGTGGGCCTCAGCTGTCAGGGGGAATATAGTGGCTTTGATAAGTGGGCGGGCTTTGTCCACGTAGTTGGGGACCCACTGGGTGTAGTAGGAAAAGAGCTCCAGGCAGCGTTTGAGAGCCTTGAGGCTGTGGGGAAAGGGAAGTTCAATGAGGGGGCGCATGCGGTCGGGGTCGGGCCCTAGGACGCCGTTCTCCACGACATAGCCGAGGGTGGCTAGCCGGGTTGTGCGGAAAACTCCTTGTTATATGTGAGGTTGAGGGATTGGGTGGTCTGGAGGAACATCAGAAGGTTGGCGTCGTGGTCCTGCTGATCATGGCCGCAGATTGTTACATTGTCCAAGTACGGGTATGTAGCCTGCAATCTGTTCTGGTCCACCATTCGGTCCATCGTTCTCTGGAAAACTGAGACCTCATTATTGACGCCGAACGGGACCCTGAGGAGGTGGAAGAGTCGGCCGGCTGCTTCAAAAGCAGTGTAGTGGCGATCTTCCGGGCGGATCACGAGCTGGTGGTAGGCAGACTTCAGATCTACTGTGGAGAACACCCGATACTGTGCGATCTGGTTGACCATCTCCGCTATGCGGGGGAGGGGGTACGCATCCAGTTGCGTGAACCGGTTTAAGGTCTGGCTGTAGTCCACAGCCATCCGATTCTTCTCCCCGGTCCTGACAACCACCACTTGTGCTCTCCAGGGGCTGTTGCTGGCCTCGATGACCCCCTCCCTCAAGAGTCGCTGGACCTCCGACTTGATAAAAATCATGTCTTATGCACTGTACCGCCTGCTCCTGGTGGCGACGGGCTTACAGTCGGGGGTGAGGTTCACGAAGAGCAAAGTGGGGGTGACCTTAAGGGTTGTGAGGCTACATACAGTGAGGGTGGGGGGGGGGGGTAGGGGTCCACCAAATTTTAGGCTCAGGCTTCGGTGACTGCAGTGGAAGTCGAGTCCAAGCAGTAGCGGGGCGCAGAGGTGAGGGAGGACATATAGCTTAAAACGGGCGTACTCAGCGCCCTGTGTCGCGAGGTTCGCGACACAGTACCCCCGGATCTGCACGGAATGTGATCTGGAAGCAAGGGAGATTGTCTGGGACGCGGGGTAGATGTGGAAGGAGCAGCGCCTTACCTTGTCAGGTTGGACGAAGCTCTCTGTGCTCCCGGAGTCGAAAAGCCCATTGACACGGACGGCCTCATCGAGTTCTTCAGCTGTTTTGGCTGCGACTGGTCGAGGGTGACTGCACCAAGCTACAGGTAGTCTGCATGGTCGGAGGTATCGGGGTCACAAGATGGCGGCCCCCTCGGGTTGCACGTGTCAGGCTGGGTCAGAGATGGCGACCAAGATGGCCGCTCCTATCGGTCGCACATGTTGGTTGGTGCTGAAGATGGTGGCCAATATGGCCGCCCCCACGGGTCGCACGTTAAAGATGGCGCCCCCCCACGAGCTGCACGAGGCGGATGACTCGTTTGAAGGGGGCGGTACCGGCAGGCACGCAGCCTGTGAGTCCGTGGGTCGGGCCTGGTACGCTTTCGACGTCGGGGCTTTCGATCGGGCCAGACAGACTCTGGTAAAATGTCCCTTTTTGCCGCAGTCGCTGCATGTCGCGGTGCGGGCTAGGCAACGCTGCCGGGGGTGTTGGCCCTGACCGCAGAAGTAGCAAGGTGGTTCCCCCGGGCTGAACGGGCAGCCGCGCGGCACAGGCCTGGGACGTAGTCGGGTCTGGTGAAGGCCGTGTCTGTGGTGCCCACGAGGGGTTCGCTGGGTGTGCCGGGAACGCGCTGAGGCTCTGGTAGGCCACCTCTAACGAGGAGGCTAGCTTTACCGTGTCCTGTAGGTCAGTGGCCCCATTTTCCAGCAGCCGCTGCCGGACGTAGTTAGACCAGACCCCAGCCACGTAGGTGTCCCGGATCATCAGCTTCATGTGCTCATCGGCCTTCACATCCCTGTAGTTGCAGTTGCGGGCGGGTAGTGTCAGGTTCTCTACATACGCGTCCAGCGATTCCCCGGCGCGGTGTCGGCGGGTAGTGAGGAGGTGCCGCGTGAACACTTCGTTCACGGGTTTCACGAACTGTCTCTTTAGAATCGCAACCGCCCCGTCGTACGGAGCTGCGTCCTGAATCGAAACAAACCACTCATTCTGACCTTGGTGAGATGTGGCCTGAAAACCACCTTGAGTTGTATCAAACTTATTTTTTTAAAGATAAATTTAGAGTACCCAATTCATTTTGTTTTCCAATTAAGGGGCAATTTAGCGTGGCCAATTCACCTACCCTGCACATCTTTGGGTTGTGGGGGTGAAACCCACGCAGACACGGGGAGAATGTGCAGAATCCACACAGACAGTGAGAGCTGTATCAAACATAACCTCGCACAGGATGACGTAGCATTCACCCTCCAGAGGGACTCACTCCACACCTCCTCCAAAATGGGACTCCGCTTCCCCTCCCACCTAACCTTCACCTTATCCACCGAGACCTGCTCCAGCGCCTCCGGAAAAACGCTTTAGGCAGGAAGCACTGAAACAAGAACACAAATCTTGGCAGTATATTCATCTTAGTCACTTACTCCCGACCCACCAGAGAGAATGGAAGGCTGCCCCACCTCTGCCAATCCACCCTCACCCTACTTGCCAACCTAGTGAATTTCAGCTTGCAAAGCTGTGCCAGGCCCCCATCCACCTGGACCCCCAGATAGCGAAGCTAACCGCAGCGCAGTGAAAAGGCAGCTCCCCACTTTAGCTCCTCCCCCCACCACAAAATACTCACTCTTTCCAAAATTCAACGTCCACTTCGAAAATGAACCAAACCTCTCCAATATCCCTATAATATTGCCTACCACTGTCCCCGGGTCAGTTACATTCAACAAGAGCTTGTCGGTATACAAAGACACCGCGTGCACTGCTCTCCTCTCATAATCATCTCCTCATAATCTCACTCCACCTGTCCTACGCTGTAAAGGAAATTGCCAATGGCTCAATCGCCAACACGAATAATAGAAATGTAGGACAACCCTGCCTCGTCCTCTATACAACAGCTACGCCCACAACACAAACCCAGGCCCAAACCCAAACTTTCCCAGAACCGTGAACAAGTAACCCCATTCACACCTATCTCTGGCACTGGCCCCACCACTGGTGGAAGAATCACATTGAGTAACCGCCACACATTAGACAACGGCTTCCTGCTCTTTTACAAAGCCCACCTGGTCCTCACCCACAACCTCCAGAAGACATGGCTCCAATCTTAACGCCAGAACTTTCGCTAGGAGTTTTGCGTCCGCATTAAGCAGAGAAATTGGTCGATACGACCTGGACTTCGTGGGATCCTTATCCTCCTTTAGAATGAGGGCGATAGAAGCCTGTCCCAGAAGGGAACCCCGAGTCAGTGAATCGTTAAACATCCCCAAAACCAACAAGGCCAACTGATCCACAAACTTCTTATAAAGTTCTACTGGGAACCCATCTGGCCCGGTGCCTTCCCAGCATGCATCTTCCCCAAAGCCGTGCTCACCTCCTCCAACCCCAACAGTGCCTCCAGACTGTCCTGCAACTCCTCCTCCACCTGGGGAATCTCCACCCCCTCCAAAAATCCCTGTTCATCCTCTAGTGGCGGCTCCGACTTCCAAGCCCCTCGTAGAAGAATCAAAACACCCCATTGACCTTTTTATGGGCTGATACCAATCCCCCCCCCCCCCCCCCGCCAAGTCTTCTTTAGCCTCAACTGATGGGCAAAAAGGCGACTAGCCTCCTGCCCTTACCCTTACACCGCCCCCGTTACCCACTGCAGCGGACGCAGCACCGCGGCAGGACAACAGGTCAAACTACAATTGCAGCATTTTCCTGCGAGCCCAAAGCTCTGACGAGGATCACTTGCACACTCCCTATCCACCACCAAAGTCTCATCCACCAATTCCTGGCTCTCCTGCTTTGCTTCCCTATCCATATGAGCCTTGTATGAAATGACCTCCCCCTGATCACTGCCTTTAACACCTCCCACAATGTGGAGGGTGAGACCATCCCGTTATCCTTCCCTACCATATACTCCCCCATGGCCCTAGAAATCTTAACCTAGAACCTGAGGTCAGCCAGCAAACCCACATCTGACCGCCTCCCCATGTGCTGCATCAGATTCACCCCCCCCCCCCCCCCCCCGCCTAAAATCAGCTGGTATCCAACTCCGGAATAGCAGCCAACAGCTTAAACTTAACATTGTCCCAATTCAGGATGTACACGTTCACTAACACCACTGCATTCCCCTCCAGTGTACCTGTAACCATCACATAACTTCTCTCTCGGCCCCGCACCACTGTTCCCGCCTGTAAACAAACCCTCTTACCAATGTCACGTGAGAGTACCTTTAAGATATGGATGTTTAAGCAATGTTTAAGAAAACAGTGATGTCAGAGAGTGGGTGGAGCTGAGGTCAGGTCAGCCATTTTGCAGTTTAGTTTTGCAGTTTGAAAAGAGCTGGGGAGTGTCTGTGTTTGCAGTGAGCTGGATCTCTGCCATGAAAGACTATCTCTGGATCATTTGGGTGATTTCAACTCATAATAGTAAAGCCTTTCACCTGATGTGATTCTGTTTAAAGGTGTTAAGTCTCTTGGAAGTTTGAAGGAACATTTTGAGGAATGATTTACTGTTTACTGAGTTATCTTTGAAGTAAGGGGTGTTAAGAGATCCAATGTTTATTTAAGAGTTAAGTTGAGTTCATGGAATAAACTGTGTTTTGTGTTTTTAAAAACCCACGTGTCCATAATTGTAATCCCACACCTAGGGAACAAGCCGTGTGCTAGGAAAAGCAACAAATACATTAAAGGGAGAGGTTGGTTGAACTCCATGATACATTTTGGGGTTCTGAAAACGCCTCGCCCATAACACCAATCAAAGTTGCCAGACCCCCTTGACCTACCGTTGAACCCTGAATGAAAAACCTGGTTCACCCACGCTTTCCGCAAACTAGTCTGGTTTGGCACTGGAAGGTGAGCCTCCTGCAGGAATACCACATAGGC
Organism: Scyliorhinus torazame; assembly: GCF_047496885.1. Lineage (NCBI taxonomy): Eukaryota > Metazoa > Chordata > Chondrichthyes > Carcharhiniformes > Scyliorhinidae > Scyliorhinus > Scyliorhinus torazame. The sequence continues at coordinate 305,183,707 of NC_092713.1, forward strand.
CCCAAACCTTTCAAATGGGAAAAAGCCCTTTCCCTCTTCATCACCCCCCCCAATCCCCACACATTCCAGGTGATCAATCTTGTTGGGGGTCCCTCACCCCCTCCAGTCAGCCATTAGACCCATGAGTTAACCTTCCTGCTCCCCCCAACCCCCACAAACAAACAGCTGGGCCCATTGTGAGGGTCTGAATGTTGAAGGTGGCGGATGGGGTGATGGGCTATGTTGTTCGTGGCGGTAATGGGCACCCTGAGTCTTGTTGGAGCTGCTCTCATTCAGGCAAGCGGAGAGTATTCCATCACACTCCTGACTTGTGCCTTGTAGATGGCGGGAAGGCTTTGGGAAATCAGGAGCTGACGTACTCATCGCGGAATTCCGAGCCTCTGAACTGCCTTTGTCGCCAAGTATGAAATGAAAAATGAAAATCGCTTATTGTCACAAGTAGGCTTCAATGGTGTTACTGTGAAAAACCCCTAGTCGCCACATTCCGGCACCTGTTCGGGGAGGATGGAACGGGAATTGAACCCGCGCTGCTGGTCTTGTTCTGCATCACAAGCCAGTTGTTTAGCCCACTGTGATTTTAGAATACAGCAAAGGAAGATCAACACACAGATGAAGAAAGGGGAAATAGAATATGAATGTGAAGTAACGATTTGCGGTGGCGGCCATGGAGTGAGTGGGCGCACTCGAGGTGGAACTTTCTTGTCCTTCCCCACCCTGGCACTCACCCGTGTGGCACAACTGCTGCTTGACACTGATCAGCCCAAGCCGGAATGTTGTCCCAGTCTTGCTGCATGCCAGCATGGACTGCTTCACTATCTGGGGAATTGAGAACTGTACAGCGGACATCTCCACTTTGGCCTTGTAATGGAGAGGTGGCCATTGATGAAGCAGCTGAAGGTGGTTGAGCCTAGGATATTGCCCTGCAGAACTCTGCAATGATATTCTGGGCTGAGATGATTGGCCTCCACAACCACTTTCCTTTGTGCTCTGTCCGACGCCAACCAGCGGTGAGTTTTCCCCCCTGATTCCCATTGATTTCAGTTTTATTAATGCTCCTTGACGCCACACCAAATGCTGTCTTGTTGTCAAGGGCAGTCACTCACACTTCACACATGGCATTCAGCTCTCTTGTCCTTGTCTGGAAGAAGATTGTAATGAGGTCTGCAGAGGAGTGGTCCTGATGGAACCCACACTGAGCATCAGTGTGTGGGTTATTGTTGAGTAAATGCCGGTTGATAATTCTTTCGGTGATGCCTTCCAGCACTTTGCTGGTGATTGAGAGTAGACTGATGGGACAGAAATTGGCTGGATCGGACTTGGGGTTCGTTTCTTTAAAAAATGGACAGGACATTCCCAGGTTCCATATTGTAGGGTAGATGTTTGTGCTGTAACTGTACTGAAACAGCTTGGCTAGGAATGCAGCTAGTTCTGGAGCACGAGTTTCAGCCGGGATATTGCTACTCCAGAGACTCTAGGGCACCGTCTACAATGGCACAATAGTGCTAACACGATGGTTAAGGCTGTGTTGTGGAATAAGATATTCATCTGAAATGCTGTTTGTAGGTTGAGTGAAAGATATCACAGGGTTATTGTTGAAAAGAGTGGGGACATTCCTGGTGTTTTGGGCACCATTCTTCCCTGAACTATTGTACTAGTACATTCTTCCTTGAACCATCATACCAACTCATTCCTCTCACTTCCTCTTGGTAATATGCAAATAGTTTGTGTTTGTCTTAGAAAAGATTACATAGCACATGCTTATGTTGTAATTAGTGGCTGCAGTTTCAAAAACAATTAGTGTGCGGAATCATTGCTCAAGAAAGTGCTCCGAAACTATTTTAATCGATGTTTCTTATTTCAGAATGAGGTTATAAATATAATTACAGTATCTATGTCAATGCTTTCAGTTTCAAACTTTATTGAGTTGCACCTATCTGGACACCTTCTTGATGTCAGTCACTGTTCTGTGGGTAAACATCCCTGCCTCTGGTTCAGAAAACCTTGGGTTGAAGTCCAAACCACAGACTTGACTACATAACACAGTAGCAGAGTGGTTAGCACTGCTGCCTCACAGCGCCATGGACCCGGGGTCAATTCCCACCTTGGGTCACTGTCTGTGTGGAGTTTGCATGCCCCCCCCCCCCCCCCCCCCCCCCCGTCTGCGTGGGTTTCCTCCGGGTGCTCCGGTTTCCTCCCACAGTCCAAAGATGTACAGGATAGATGGATTGTCCACGCTAAATTGCCCCTTGGTGTCCAGGGCTGTGCAGGTTAGGATACGGGGATAGGGCGGAGTGGACGGGGGAGCGGACATGGGTAGATGCTCTTTCGGACGGTTGGTGCGGACTAGATGGGCTGAATGGCCTCCTTCTGTACAGTGGGGATTCTGTGAACATTCTATAACCCAGGCTGTAACTTCAGTGCAGGACTGAGGCACCATTTTCTG